>NC_134694.1:35769664-36403235 GCF_050947455.1 Rhinoderma darwinii | reverse complement strand
CTGATAAAGTCAGACATACCAGATTTGACAAATCTGGCTTGGTCATTAAGGTACAAACAGGTCCGGTCATTAAGGGGTTAAGCAAGCAGAAGAGACTCTACAAATTGTAAGGGTCCTCTACATGGCCCGACATGGGCCGTGTAAACGAGCCCTGATTAACGAGACAGCTCGTTAAATGGTGCTCGTTTGCTCCTTTCACACGGAGCAATACATGAGGACGAGCGATCTTTACTACGCTCCCGTACATTTCTATCATGTCAGCAGCACGTCTCCCTGTTTACACAGGGAGACGTGCTGCCGATAACGATCATGTTTAACGCTGCATAAATGATACGATCAGTCGATAAATGAGCATTTGCTTGTTCATCGACTGATCGTTGCCCGTTTACACAGGACAATGATTGGAATGAGTGCTCATATGAACGCTCGTTGACCGATAATTGGCTCATGTAAAAGGGCCTTAAAGGGAAGGTGTCATGATTTTTTAATTTTTTTTTAATCATATTGCTTTTAATATGATATTAATATACATTTTATTTATTTATGTTCTCATGTTCTACTTTTTACTGTGTTTACTTTTACTTCTCTATGGGGGCTGCCATTTTTTTTTCATCTCTGTATGTGTCGATTAACGACACATACAGAGATGGAATACGGCACATACAGCCCCATAGAGAATGTGAACGGGAACCATTCTAAGAAGCATACGCCGTCTGTGTGGGAATGGCACATGCGCCGCTCCCACACAGACCATAACGAAGCTCGTTCGCAGAGCGAAATCTGGCGTCATTTTCATGTGGACCGGAAACCGCTGCTGGACAGTCAGGTGACGACTTTCGGCCGCGGCTTCCGGCCATATGTTCAGGCGCAAGGAATAGGAGCGTAGACCAGCGGAAGCGGTGGCGACAGGTAATTTATGTTCGTGTATGTGATGTGTGTATTATGTTCGTGTGATACTGTCTGCTGAGCCCTGTATCTAAACTTCCTACACTGTGCAGTCGCTCAGAAAATGGCGGCACACAGTGTAGAAGGTTTGAAGATTCATGTCATGAATTTTACGCAGCGGGCACACGCTGCGTGAAAATCACAGACTGTCTGAACAGCCCCATTGAGTTACATAGGTTCGTGCGACGCACGTGATTTCCATGCACGTATCACGGACGTGAACTACGCTCATGTAAATAAGGCCTGACTGGAAGGTGAGTACAAGATTGAGTGGAATAAGATTAAGCAATTGCGGTTGCACCCATGCCAAAATAATTTTTTCTTTCTACAGCTACTGGGATCAGAGCCTTTTGATATAATTTACAACTCCACATTATATTAACTATTCTGTAGTTGAAGTGGCTCTCTCAGGTTACTCAGCTAAAGACAGCATAAGAAAGAAGGGGAGACACTAAACTCAGGAATAGAGAGAAAGCCCGCGAGTCCTCCTTCGCGGCACCCGCACATAATGATTGATTGCTCGCCCTGTATACAAACTCATACAGGAAAAGATGTTAATCACACTGTGTGGGGCGTTAAGGAGTGCACATGTTAAACCCCCACTCATCTAACACAAATAACCACACAGCAACAATATTATGGCAAATAAATTTGTGGCACTAGCTACTCATTATTTAAAACACATTATACAGCTCAGTTGGGTGAACCCGACCAATTGCGTTGTCTCACGTGATGGGCCGGAGCCCGCCTGCCCCGGCCTTCCCATGGACTAGGAGCCAGCGATGCACGCGCACCTCCACTGGCTCCCCCTGAGCAACCACTGGCTACCATGACTAACCTTCGTAGTTGCCCAAGTCCGTCCGAACCGGGGACCAGCCGTCTAGCTTGTGTCCCGAACTGGGGACCAGCCGTCTAGCTTGTGTCCCCCCACACACGAGAAACCCTGCTGTGTAGCTCGTGGTTATCTTGCCGTGGCCCATAACTACCAACTCCATGTGTGCGAAGTTCCGCAATCCCGCCACAAGAAGTAGGGCTCACCCAACTGCCCTACTTTGCCACCTCCACTTACGAATCCTTCAATCGTCTGATGTTATACAGACCATCCTCTCTGAACGTCCCTTACAGCCCAAGTGCTTGCACTGCACCACCAAGCCTACTTTTTAGGGCAGCCTTGCTCATCTGCACCCAGCGGGCTCCCAAGGTAGCAGTTGATCATCCTGAACAAACTTTGTGGCTACCGGACCATACCACCCTTGTCTGACAAATGTACACATTCTCATTTGAAGATACCATTACCCCGCCAAGTCCAGGTCCTTGTGCTTCATGACCTATAGGCACTCTATAAATGGTGGAATTCTGGCTTCTTTCACTGCTTCCCTCTTGAGTCCTGTAAGAACAAAACATTCTGCGAGTATCCAATGCCACTCATGCATACAGACCCTGTCCAGGTAATACGATAAACACTACCGAATGCTTTAAATTAAGCACACAACAGGACACTCTCCATTGGAAGACATTTATCAACAAAGTACTTGCCCCTAAACCAACAACCAGTATATTTAAAACCCTTCGAGTTCAACAGCAATAACCTTAAGCGAACCTAATGTCTACTTTGGTCATTAGTCCTCCTGTCCAGCAGCACCTCACCTGCATCTGCTATAAGGTAATGATTCTTTCCGTATCGCATCAATTACCAAACGCCCTTCTGCATAGAATAGATGCTGGATTATCATGTACTTCCCCTTCTCCTTTTTTTAAACCATCTCTATTGGGGCAGCAACCCTACCTTTAACCGGGGGGTTTGTGAAATGACCTGCCATTCTCAACCTTACCTCCTTTACTATTTAATTTTACTAATATTGCTGGCGACTCATCTGCTGACTTCAAATTTTTTCCTTGCGCCACCACCCTTAACCGATAGCTTAAAAACCTAAACCTGTGTGGATACTCAACAGCTATTTCATCTGTTTATGTTCACCTGAAACTCTGCCTTGAGCAAATTTACAAAAATAAATAGTCCTGGGTTTCCCTTGAAATTTCTTTCCTGCACATTCTACTTGGGAATGACCTGCCTCACACCTGGTCACAGTCACTCTCATAGGCCAACTGACCATCCTTTCCCTGCTCACCATATTAGGCCCCTCTGCACCTACAACCGTACTTACTTTCTCCTTGTACATAAATCTTGACCACAGATACAAATCCTTCTGACCAAAGCTCAACATTTTGCCCCTCCATCTTTTCCTGAAGGCGCTTTATCATTCCACCCCATTCCGATATAAGAAGCATGTGCATCCACCACCAGATCCATGTATTTTACAAATTCCCATATTGCTTTGTTTACCATCCACCCACACTCTGGCATACACCAGAAAACACTTTATTCCTTCCACAATCGTTTTCCACTGTTATCTATCTGCCTGGCTAAGCCCCTTCTCCTTAGCTACCTCCCCTTCCTTAGACAAAACAAAGACAACCACATACTTTTCCTCTCTAACCCTTCTCAAAACCTTTTGTGGAAAATCTGCATACGTGGGCAACAATGAACAGGCATAGGTATTCTGCTTCCCCAACCGCTAGCCCTTTTTCTACCAAATTACTGTTCTGAACCCCCCCCCCCCTTGTAACTAATGAAGATTTTGAAAACTAAAGTCCTATATAGTGTTATACTATATCATATAGTGTATTTTATTTGAATAAATCAAATGGGTATAATTGCATGTTTCGATGAAATGTGTCTCACCAGTATGCAAATCACCTATTGTTTAATCTGATTCTCACAACAAAGGACACAGACATTCACAGGTATCTCTTACATATGATAATCAGTAGTGTGGACAATGTAACTATTGTTGATGATAAGCAAAAAGTGTCCCTAAAGTTTATTACTCATGAGTCATGACTGTCTTTGTGTACATATCTTCATATACATCTCAGAATAGCTGTAGCAGTCATTTTACTCTTTATGGAATAAATTTTTATGCACTCACTCTTTTATTTCATTTATTATTCTAACCCAGTAAAGAGGGTGGAAGAGAAAAATTCTTACATCCCCGTACAGAAACAGCTTCTTTACTTATTTGCTGTTCTCTTCACTACCTTTAAAGGGAATGTGTCGCAAATTAAACCTTTTTTTTAAGTGTAGTTACTTATTTCTATTATATTTTTTACGTTTTTTGCTGTATTTTTTTTTTTTTTCCGTATGGTGGAAAGTATTAAAAATTAAATAATAATTTGACATGTTTTCCAATGTTGGCCACCAGGGGGAGCACTTCCCAGAATTACAGCAAGGTGAATAAGGCAAAGCAACCTGACTCACAGCTGCTGTAAATGTGGGAGGGAACCTCACCCCCCCTCTCACAAGCCAGGTAAAGGTGTCTTCAAATTGCTAAGCAGTGTCTGGCAGCCATATTGTGTGTGATTCTGCAGCTGGAAGAAGTTTTAGGACACACCAAAAGGCTAAGTGTATGTTCACAAGCTTACTAAACAAAGGGAAAACCGATCCTGATTTTCAGCCATTTTTTAATCAAACTCGCGTTTTTTAACGGCTGCTTTTGGAGCTGTTTTTCTATAAAGTCAATGAAAAACGGCTCCAAAAGCGTCCCAAGAAGTGATGTGCACTTCATTTTGGTCGGGCGTCTTTTTACGTGCCGTTTTTGGAAAACTACCACGTAAAAAACGCCCTGTCGGAACAGAACGCCGTATTTCCCATTGAAACCAATGGGCAGATGCTTGTAGGCGTTCTGCTTCCGATTTTTCAGCTGAAAACATTGTGTGTGAACATACCCCTAGGGTATGTGCACAAGCTAACTGCATTTACGTCTGAAATGACGGAGCTGTTTTCAGGAGAAAACAGCTCTGTCATTTCAGACGTAACTGCTCGTACTCGCGTTTTGCGAGGCGTCAATTACGGCCGTAATTTGGAGCTGTTCTTCATTGAATTCAATGAAAAACGGCTCAAATTACGTCCCAAGAAGTGTCCTGTATATAAGTGTCCTGCACTTCTTTGCCGAGGCTGTTATTTTACGTGCCGTCTTTTGACAGCGACGCGTAAAATTACAGGTCGTCGGCACAGTACGTCGGCAAACCCATTCAAATGAATGGGCAGATGTTTGCCGACGTATTGGAGCCGTCTTTTCAGGCGTAAATCGAGGCGTAAAACACCTCGTTTACGCCTGAAAATAGGTCGTGTGAACCCAGCCTTAGAATGATGAAAGTGAAGTGAATGACTTTTCAGTTGACCGGTTCACACGCCGTGTATTTGACATGGTTTTTTTTTTTTGCACATTTTATGTGCAAAAAAACCACATAAAAAACGCTTGATTACACTTGATTTTGCGTGTTTCGGGGATGTGTGTGTTTGGGGGATGTGTGTGTGTGTTCTCGCCGCTGATTCTTCAAAACAGCTTATAAGCGGCTATGAAGTATCAGCGGCGCCCGTGCACACTCCGCTCTGCCACACACACACACACGGGAAAAGTCTTAAAGGGGTCGTCCAGGAAAACATGGTGCCGCACCTGTCCTCAGGTCGTGTGTGGTATTACAGCTCTGTCCTATTCACTTCGGGGGGGCCCGTCGGGGGTCACGAGAGCGGGGGTCTGTGAGGTAGAGAGTGGGACATGCAGAGACACACATCTTACCTGCAGTGTAGCTGGTCTTCAAGATGGCGCCTGCTCTCTCCCTGCAAACAGCTGCTCTGCTCTGTGTGACTCTGACCTGCGTCTGCGCAGGACAGAGCCATAGTGCAAAGTCAATGGGACGGCTCCCGTTCATTGACTCCTATGCACTGTAGCTGCCGTATTCCATCTCTGTATGTGTCGTTAATCGACACATACAGAGATGAAAAACAAAATGGTAGCCCCCATAGTGAAGTAAAAGTTAGAAAAAAGAAAAAAGTTAAAAACAAACACACACATAAATAAAAGATTTTATAATAAAACACTAAATGCAAATTGATATAAAAAAAATTTTTTTCGTGACACCTTTCCTTTAAATGTTTTTTTTTTTTTTTTATATGCTAAGCATTTTTTCTTAATTACTGCATTACTCCTCATCTGAACACAAATAATGCCCATCCGATGAATCGGAATCAGACTCACCCAGTTGTTGCATCCTTCGGTTTCCAGGGCTCTTAAAGGAAGGGTGTCGCGGGAAAAAAAAATTTTATATCAATTTGCTTTTAGTGTTTTATTAAAAAATGTTTTATTTATTTGCGTGTTTGTGTTTTACATTTTTTTATCTTTGAACTTTTTCTTGTCTATGGGGGCTGCTATTTTTTTTTTCATCTCTGTATGTGTCGATTAACGAGTCCCGTTCCATTCACTATGCTGTACGTCGTCTGTGTGGGAACGGCGCATGTGCCGCTCCCACACAGTCCAAAGGGAAGGTCTTCGGCCCAGCGACGTCCGGCGCCATTTTCTTGTGGACCGGAAGCTGCGGCCGGACAGTAAGATTACTACTTCCGGTCGGGGCTTCCGGACTTGTGTTCTAATGCAAGCACTTGGAGTGGAGGGAGCAGACGGAGCTGACGGACCAGAGGGAGCGGCGGCGGCAGGAGCAGGTAAGTGATTTCTGTGTATGTACGTGTTTTAGTGTGTGATTACTACTGTATGTAAACCTACTACACTGTGTGTTAGCTCAAAAAATGGCGACACACAGTGTAGGAGGTTTGAACGTTCAATCCCCTCCTTTCTCCTGGCACTAGCCAGGATAAGGGAGGGGGGATTCTGTGAGCTCACTACAGCGAGTGTGTCTTCTCAAATTTTGCAGCATAAAGCAATGTGGTTGCTTTACCACATGCCAATGCTGCAATTTTGGGAATTGCTCATCTAGTGACCAGCACTGGGAAATGTTATAAATTAGAATCTAATTTATAATATTTCCTGACTCATGAAAAAATGTAAAAAATTAGAACAATGTTTAATCATTTATACACTAACTGTTTAACTAAAAAAAAAAATATATTTTTCTAGCGACACATTCCCTGTAATAATTCCATCCTGCGTTGCTGGTCGCTGGGCTGGCTTGCTGCAATCCCTCCTCTACTTGTTCTGCTCTATCGCTGCTTCGCTTTCTGCAACAAAAGACATTGTGCGAGTATGTGTTCCTATGTGACCCTTTTCCTGCCTTAGTCTAGACATTTCCCCTTGGCTCGGTGATAATGCTTCCTTACTGTTCCATTGCTGACCGGCCCTATAGCCCATTACTAAACTCCCACGAACAGCTCCCAAACCCTGGAACTAATTAGAAATCCCCTTGCATCTAGACTGATACATATGGACACCATTGCCCCCGGCACCAAACACCCTCCCAGGAAAATTGTTGCCCTGCATATCTATATCTCTATACATGCTGGGCCCTGGTGTCACGAAGGGTCTGTAGACCCACTGGGCCGTACCGCCTTGGCGGTAAGGCAGCTGGTCAACAGGGAGCAGGTGAAAGTCTATAGTTCATATAGGTACCTGTGGCAGCTCAGACAGCAGCAGGGCAGGCTCGGCTGGGACTAGGCAGCAGGCAGACGTCAGGCGAGGTGAAGCAGGTCAGACGTGGATACGGCACAGCACAGTGCTAGACCAGGAAGGAATGGAATGCTAGGCGCAGGAACAGGAACTGGAACAGGTACAGGAACAGGTACAGGAACAGGTAACACACTAGGATGTCATCACATAGACAAACTAGGGAACACAACAATGCTCTTATAGTCCAGGGTACTCACGGGTCAAAGTTCATCGAGAGGTGAGTGGACACAAACGCTGTCGACTCCTGAGGAGGAGGCTGGGGCCAGCGCTTGCCGACTCGTGGCTGCCGCTGTCAGGAGGGGAACGGAGCTGACAGCCCGCAGTCACGGACATTACAGTATCCCCCCTCTTACGCCCCCTCCTCTTGGGACCAGAGCGACAGAGAAACTTCTTCAGAAGAGCAGGAGCATTGAGGTTCTCCTCTGGCTCCCAAGACCTTTCTTCAGTACTAAACCCCCTCCAATCCACCACATAAAAGGTCTTTCCTCTCACTTTTTTGGTGTCCAGGATCTCTTGAACCTCAAAGGTGTCTGAAGGGCCGCTGGAGGCAACCACAGGGCTAGGAGTCTTGGTGTAGCAGTTCAGGCCCACCGGCTTCAGGAGGGATACATGGAAGGAGTTGGGGATCTTGAGGGTAGGAGGCAGCCGAAGCTTATAGGTGACAGGGAACCTGGGAGTAAATTTGCATGATGGCACCCTTAGTCGGATATTCCTGGAAGACAGTCAGACCCTCGTACCAGGAAGAAACTGAGGAGGTTTTCTTCTCCTTGTATCAGCCTTCCGTTGAGGGCTCCCAGAACTTCGAGGTAAACTGAACCCCCGATCAGGCACAATATGCTCCGGCAAGCCGTGCAGGCGAAAGATGTATTGGATGAACAGCTTGGCCAACTGAGGAGCAGAAGGAAGACCGGTCAGAGGAACAAAGTGGGCCATCTTCGAAAATCGATCCACCACCACCCAGACAGCACTGCATCCAGCAGAGAGAAGCAGGTCCGTAATAAAGTCCATAGATATATGCTTACCTGGGAGCATTGGGCACAGGCAATGGCTGAAGCAGACCAGCACGTGTGGAGTGAGCGGCCTTGTTGGCTGCACATACAGAACAGGCAGAAACAAAGTCCATAATGTCCTTGGGCAGCGTGGGCCACCAGAAATGACGAGCAATCAGATCCCGGGTCTCACGGACCCCCGCTTGACCTGCCAGTCTAGAGGAGTGTCCCCAGTGAAGGATTCTTCCATGATCAGCCAGGCGCACAAAAGTCCTCCCAGGAGGAATGTCCCCAACTTGCAGGGGATTGACAGAGATAATGCAAGACGGATCAATAATATTCTGTGGAGTTTTCAAGGTGTCTTCCGTCTCGACAGACCTGGACAAGGCATCAGCCCTCACATTCTTGTCGGCCGGGCGATAATGGAGCTCAAACTGGAATCTTGTAAAGAACAGTGACCACCTGGCCTGACGAGGGTTCAGCCGTTGTGCCGTCTGGAGGTATGTCAGATTCTTGTGGTCTGTAAAAATCAGGATCGGATGAGCTGTGCCCTCTAATAGATGTCTCCATTTTTCCAGAGCCAATTTGATGGCCAGTAACTCCCGATACCCAATCAAGTAGTTGCGTTCTGCGGAAGAGAAGAGCTTAGAGAAATATTCACATACCCTTGACTTGCCCTTGGGACCTCTCTGGAACAAGAGTGCAACAGCACCGACAGAGGATGCGTCCACCTCCAACGAGAACTGCAGAGAGACATCCGGATGATGGAGGATAGAGGCTGACGTGAAGGCACTCTACAGGCTATTGAATGCGGATGCTGCCTCGGGAGTCCACACCTTGCCGTTCATACTCTTCTTAGTGAGGTTAGAGATGGGAGAAGTCAATGAGGAGAAGTCTGGAATAAACTGCCTGTAAAAATTAGCAAATCCCAGAAAGCGCTGTATGGCCCTCAAGCCTTGAGGACGTGGCCATTCCAGAACAGACTTTACCTTCTCAGGATCCATCTCGAGACCTCGATTCGAGACGATGTAGCCCAGGAAGAGTAGAGCATCTCTGTCAAACACGCACTTCTCCAGCTTGGCGTACCGACGATTCTCCCTTAATCGTAGCAGAAGGCTGAGCCAACCGAATCTGCACCAGGTAACGACCTTGACACTTAGGGCCCCACTGTAGAACCTCTCCAGAATTCCAGTCCAGAACTTGGGCATGCAGTCAGAGCAAAGGCAGGCCCAGCAACACAGGGTTAACAGATTTGGATAGCACGTAGAAAGGCAGAAGTTTGGAGTGAAGGGCTCCCACTTGGAGCCTCAGCGGCTTGGTCACAGCTATAACTGCATCTGGCAGAGGTAGTCCATTCACTGAAGCAACTGTCAACGGGTTCTCCAGAGGGGTGGTGGGTAATTGCAGAAGATCCACCAGGTCTCTACAGATGAAATTAGCAGCGGATCCAGAGTCTAGATACGCAGAGACCTGATGCGTTTTCTCGCCGGACACTATGGTCACAGGTATGGACAATCTAGACGGAAGTCCATTCTTACCCAAGGTTGTCACTCCTAGCAACCCTAGGTTTTGGGATCTTTGGGGACACAGGCATGCAAGATGGCCACCGAGGCCGCAATAAAGACAGAGTCCAGACGTGCGTCTGCGTTGCCTCTCCTGGGTGGATAACTTATGTTGGTCCATTATCACAAACTCCTTAGGAGGATCGACATCTGAGGACAGCAGGGGTTGCTGCAAAGTAGGAGCCAAACTGGAGAGGGCTCCCTCCCGTCGAACCTCTTGGAGGCGTTCTAGGATCCGTATATCAATCCGGGCAGACAGAAGGATGAGGTCGTCCAGGGTAGATGGCAGATCTCGAGCGGCAAGTTCGTCCTTAATTCTGGAAGCCAGTCCATGCCAGAATGCAGCCACTAGAGCCTCATTGTTCCATAACAGCTCTCCCGACAGGGTGCGGAAGTGGATGGCGTACTCACTCACGGAGGTGTCTCCTTGGCGTAGGTTAATCAAAGATGCTGCTGCAGATTAGACTCGTCCAGGCTCCTCAAACACCATGCGAAAAGTCCGGAGGAAGGCTTGGAAGTCACGGGTCTCTGGACCGTCTCTCTCCCAGATAGCGTTTGCCCATGCGGTGAGGAGAGAAATGATGAAAGCGACCCTTGCGCCATCAGACGAAAATGTCCTACTATACAGGCTGAAGTGGATCTGGCATGGATTAAGAAATCCATGACAGGTACTTGCTTCTCCATCATAGCGGTCAGGAAGTGGCAAAGAAACACGCGGGTCAACACTGCCAAGAGGTGTAGTCTGAGGATCAACACTGCCAGGAGGTGTAGTAGGAAGTAGGAGGAACAGCAGTTTGTGCCTCCTGCCGACGTGCAAGGATGTTCAATGCCTGAAGGAGTTGGTCCTGTCGAGACCGGAGGTCCAGCATATCCGCTCGCATCTCCTGTGACGTCGTCATGGTCTTGAGTCGAACAGCCATGTCCATGACCTGAGCGTACAATCACGAAGGGTCTGTTGACCCACTGGGCCGTACCGCCTTGGGGGTAAGGCAGCTGGTCAACAGGGAGCAGGTAAAAGTCCATAGTTTGTATAGGTACCTGTGGCAGCTCAGAAAGCAGCAGGGCAGGTTCGGCTGGGACTAGGCAGCAGGCAGACGTCAGGCGATGTGAAGCAGGTCAGACGTGGATACAGCATGGCACGACTTTGGCACAGCACAGTGCTAGACCAGGAAGGAATGGAATGCTAGGAGCAGGAACTGGAACAGGTACAAGAACAGGTAACACACTAGGAGGCCATCACATAGACAAACTAGGGAACACAACAACGCTCAGGCATAGAAGCAGGGGGCTGGACCCCTCTTATAGTCCATGGTACTCACGGATCAAAGTTCGTCAAGAGGTCCAGTGCGCGCGCTGACCCTTTAAGAGCGGGCACGAGCATGCGCGCGCACCCTACGAGATCTAGGGACACTATCTTCCTTTTCTGCCCCTTCATGATACTCCAAGCTCCCAGTCAACGATGTTCTCATTAGTCGGGTCATCTTCTCTGGTCTCTTCAGTGGTCTTGCTTTTCCCTGTAAATAGAAACAAAATTAGCCTGCTCTCCTTCACATTACCTGCCTTTACTCCCTCACTAATTTCCTTACCCAATTGCCTTACACCTATCTTCAAGTCCAACCATTCCTTTACCTCCCCCTTAGACTACCTGACACCGCAAGCCATGTGCTCTATTTTGGACAAAGCATAAAAACAAAACCCTTAAGCTGCATTATCCCTATTCCTACCAAACTAAGGTTCCCCACTACAACCCCTTTCTTCCTGGGGGCCACATGGCCCTCCTTATGGTTCCTTATGGGCATTTTGCCCATTCGTCACTCTGAAACAGGACTCTGAGTCTTTCTTTATGAGTTCTCGCAACATTTAAACAGCTTTCTACATAAAAATACTGACTGAAATCAGAAAAACATCTTTTTTTGTTAGGGCCTGTTCACATCAGTGTTTGGTTTCCGTTGATGGCTTCGGTCAGACCTTTCCGTCGGAGGAACCCATCAACAGAAAGGCAAACGGAAACCATAGCTTCTGTTTGTATTACAATCGATTTCAATGATAATGCTTCTGTGGCAAATGGTTTCCATTTGTTTCCGTTACGACATAGTCGACTGCGCTATTGATTCCGCCCAAAAAAACAGAAACCTTATGGAACGGAGACAAATGGAAACCATTTGCACGGATTACAGAAGTTTGCTTCTAAACAACCCGCAATGTGCTAATATGGCTAATAAAAAACAGTTTTTGTCATATCTCTCTGTCAGTGACACCAGAAAGATTTTACATTACTAGCCCACATGCACTGAGTATCTTAATGGCAAAACATATCTACTGCTTCAATATATGCAGATTATAAATTCAGAAAACATATGTCTGATTGGTTTTATACCGATACTACTTAATTTATGTTATGATGTAAAACACAATGATGGGAAACACTGTGAAATAAACAAACCTGTTTGGATACTATTGTGTGTGTTTGTTCAACCAAGTTGTTAGTTTTGCAATGGTACGAAACACATATTGCATCCTGAAAATGCACTTAATTAATTAAATCGTATAATACGATGGACGGTTAAGGAAGTGATTTTCATACATATTACAGTGTAGATAAATGTTGATGCAGAATATTAAATTGCACGGTAACATAGCATTGCGGTAAGTCACTACATGAATATGTATACATCTAAATTATTCTAGATATATAATAAATGATAGAGTTCTGGGCTTTAAGAAATTCACATCCCAGCTACATATACAGTGAAGGAAATAAGTATTTGATCCCTTGCTGATTTTGTAAGTTTACCCACTGTCAAAGATATGAACAGTCTAGAGTTTTTAGGCTAGGTTAATTTTACCAGTGACAGATAGATTATATAAAAAAAAAAAAAAAGAAAATCACATTGTCAAAATTATATATATTTATTTGCATTGTGCACAGAGAAATAAGTATTTGATCCCTTTGGCAAACAAGACTTAATACTTGGTGGCAAAACCCTTGTTGGCAAGCACAGCAGTCAGACGTTTTGTGTAGTTGATGATGAGGTTTGCACACATGTTAGATGGAATTTTGGCCCACTCCTCTTTGCAGATCATCTGTAAATCATTAAGATTTCGAGGCTGTCGCTTGGCAACTCGGATCTTCAGCTCCCTCCATAAGTTTTCGATGGGATTAAGGTCTGGAGACTGGCTAGGCCACTCCATGACCTTAATGTGCTTCTTTTTGAGCCACTCCTTTGTTGCCTTGGCTGTATGTTTCGGGTCATTGTCATGCTGGAAGACCCAGCCACGAGGCATTTTTAATATCCTGGTGGAGGGAAGGAGGTTGTCACTCAGGATTTGACGGTACACGGCTCCATCCATTCTCCCATTGATGCGGTGAAGTAGTCCTGTGCCCTTAGCAGAGAAACACCCCCAAAACATAATGTTTCCACCTCCATGCTTGACAGTGGGGACGGTGTTCTTTGGGTCATAGGCAGCATTTCTCTTCCTCCAAATACGGCGAGTTGAGTTAATGCCAAAGAGCTCAATTTTAGTCTCATCTGACCACAACACCTTCTCCCAATCACTCTCAGAATCATCCAGATGTTCATTTGCAAACTTCAGACGGGTCTGTACATGTGCCTTCTTGAGCAGGGAGACCTTGCGGGCACTGCATGATTTTAATCCATTACGGCGTAATGTGTTACCAATGGTTTTCTTGGTGACTGTGGTCCCAGCTGCCTTGAGATCATTAACAAGTTCCCCCCGTGTAGTTTTTGGCTGAGCTCTCACCTTCCTCAGGATCAAGGATACCCCACGAGGTGAGATTTTGCATGGAGCCCCAGATCGATGTTGATTGACAGTCATTTTGTATGTCTTCCATTTTCTTACTATTGCACCAACAGTTGTCTCCTTGTCACCCAGCATCTAACTTATGGTTTTGTAGCCCATTCCAGCCTTGTGCAGGTCTATGATCTTGTCCCTGACATCCTTAGAAAGCTCTTTGGTCTTGCCCATGTTGTAGAGGTTAGAGCCAGGCTGATTAATTGAGTCTGTGGACAGGAGTCTTTTATACAGGTGACCATGTAAGACAGCTGTCTTTAATGCAGGCACCAAGTTGATTTGGAGTGTGTAACTGGTCTGGAGGAGGCTGAACTCTCAATGGTTGGTAGGGGATCAAATACTTATTTCTCTGTGCACCATGCAAATAAATATATATAATTTTGAGTAAGTGATTTTCTTTTTTTTTTTTTATATATAATCTATCTCTCACTAGTAAAATTAACCTAGCCTAAAAATTCTAGACTGTTCATGTCTTTGACAGTGGGCAAACTTACAAAATCAGCAAGGGATCAAATACTTATTTCCTTCACTGTACCTGTGCCGTGGCAAGTCATGCTACATAGTGAGATGCGATTACACAGATTGGGTTATTACTATTACTAAAGTGTCAGGGAATTTAAATACTGAAATCCCCTAAATCCAACCTTCTAAACACGGTGCTCAATTAAAGCACTGTCAAAGTTGCCTGACATTTGCATGGTAGCTAAGGAAAATATGACCTCATGACATTATAGTTTACTCAGTGTCAAAAGGTGGGGCACTGCTGGGGAGACACAATTTATGTCACCCCTGCATTCCTTTTTATAGAGATCAATCATAAAAGTGTTCGAATGACCAGCAGCACAAATCACACAGGTAGGATAACATATTGCATGTTTTATTTGTATTCTAAATTGCTTGTAGCTTTATTCTTTACAATTGCATAACTGGTAGCACATCTGAAAGTCTACCCTGCCGAGCAGATATTCTGCGGCGGACAGTTTAATGCAGAAATAAACTTTTATGAAGAAGCAGAAGAAAAAAGCAACATTGAAGACTAGAAACCTAGTGCAGTGTTGTCACGGCGCGGGGTGTGGACCCACTGGGCCGACCCACGTTGCGGGGTAGCAACTGGCCAACAAGGTACAAAACAATGTCTACAGTTCAGAACGGGTACCTGAGGCAATGTAGACAGTAGCGGAAGCACGACTTGACTTTCACAGCAGGTGGCACCGTGGATGCAGCGGAAGACACGACTTGACTTTCACAGCAGGTGGCACCGTGCATGAAGCGGAAGACACGACTTGACTTTCACAGCAGGTGGCACCGTGGATACAGCGGAAGACACGACTTGACTTTCTCAGTAGATACGATAGCACGGGATACAGGATACAGGCAACAGGAGCGGGTAACACTGGGAACTGGAAAACACTGGGAGACCATTTGCAAGACAAACTTAGGTATATAACAATGCTCAGGAGAGAGTGAGTAATCCCGGCGGTCCATGGCCATTGATGCTACAGTATCTTCCCTCTTACGCCCCCTCTTCTTGGAGCCAGAGTGGGAGAGGACCCCAGGACCCCTCCTCAGGACCAAACCCTTTCCAGTCCACCAAATAGAAAGTCCTTCCCCCTACCCTTTTGCAGTCCAGGATCTTCCTCACCTCAAACACATCAGATGAACTGCTGGGAGCAACTGCGGGACTGGGAGTATTACTGTAACGGTTCAGGACCAAAGGTTTCAGGAGGGACACATGAAAAAAGTTGGGGATTCTGAGGGTAGGAAGCAGCCGAAGCTTATAGGAGACAGTGTTTATCTGTTATAGTATCTCAAAAAGTCAGAGGAACCTGGGAGCAAACTTGTAGGAATGCACCTTTAAACAAATATTCCTTGAGGACAGCCAGACTTTGGTACCTGGAAGATACGGAGGTGGCTCTATTAATTTTATATCCGCTTTTTGCTTCATGCGATTGACTACTAGCAAAATAGAGGACCGGGTCTGTTGCCAGATTTTCAGAAAGTCCCCAAATGCAGAGTCAGCAGCGGGTACCTGACAAGTAGCCGACACAGGAAGAGGGACTCTAGGATGTTGACTCTATACAATGTAGAATGGTGTGGAAGTGGTGGACTCACTTGTGTGATTGTTGTATGAGAACTCGGCCCATGGAAGAAGCTGTACCCAGTTATCATGCTGCATGGAGATGAAGCGGCAGAGATAATTCTACATGATCTGGTTAATCCTCTCGACTTGACCATTGGACTAGGAGTGATTAGCGGGGGAAAAGTCCAATTTCCCAACCAGGAGTTTCCAGAGGGCTATCCAGAATTTCGAGGTGTACTGAAACCGCCGATCAGACACGATGTGAAGGGGCAAGCCATGCAAACAGAAGATGTGCTGGATAAAGAGATTTGCCAGTCAGGGAGTAGCAGGAAGACCGGTCAGCGGGATAAAATGTGCCATCTCCGAGAACCGGTACACCACCACCCAGACAGTGTTGCATCCTGCTGAGGGAGGAAGGTCTGTGACAAAGTACATCGCAATGTGCTACCAGGGGACATTGGGTACAGGCAGAGGTTGAAGCAGGCCAGCAGGCTTGGAGTGAGTAACCTTGTTAGAAGGACACACCGTGCAGGAAGAGACAAAGTCCACAACATCTTTGGGTAGTGTGGGCCACCAGAAATGACGAGTAATCAGGTCTCGGGTCTTACGAACACCAGCGTGCCCAGCCAGTTTAGAGCTGTGTCCTCAGCGGAGAATTCTTCTCCTGTCTGCCAATCGAACAAAAGTCCTCCCCGGAGGGATGTCTCTAACATGCAAAGGATTGGCAGTGACAATGCAGGACGGGTCTATGATACTTTGAAGGGACTCCACCGTGTCATCCATCTCAAATGACCTGGGCAGGGCATTGGCCGCCTCGGTCTTGTCAGCGGGACAGTAGTGGAGCACAAATTGGAAACGGGGGAAGAACAGCGACCACCTTGCTTAACGGGGGAGTTTAGGTGTTGAGCTGACTGGAGATAGGTGAGGTTCTTGTGGTCGGTGTATATCAGGATGGGGTGAGCATGCGCCCTCTAGCAGATGTCTCCACTCCTCCATGGCAGTAGCACCTGATCCCCAATAGAGTAGTTGCGCTCTGCAGAGGAAAAAAGTCTAGAGTAATAGCCACATACTACTGCCTTTCCTTTGGAACTCCTCAGGAATAGAAGTGCACCTGCACCAACAGAAGAAGCGTCCACCTCCAGTGAGAACTGCCGAGATACGTCAGGATGACAGGGGATCGAGGCTGAAGTGAACAGTGGCAGATTAAGTAGACTATAGGCCCTGAGCTGCTACCCAAACTTGGGCCCCCCTTCTCCACCGGCGCCCTGCTGCTCCGTAACTATTATTAACACTTCCTTTTTGTGCAAGCATTAACAAAAGGGTGTTATGATTCCCTCTGACAAAGGGCTGTGTCCCTAAATACTGACAGTCTCCAACCATCGCTGACAGTATCACACCATACAGAGACACATCCTCCTGACAAGGAGAATGGCAACACATATTTGTCTATCAGTCCTGGATTGTACAAATACTTTTTGTGAAATACAAGGATTTCTTATAATAAACATGTCAGGAGCGGTGACAGATTCTCTATAAATATAGTGACTCACATGTGACGACTTCTCAGATTCTAGTAGCTTTTTTCCTCTTTTCTTCTCCATCTGGTCTAGTGTTCATGACGACTTCTCCCGGCCATGACCCATTTTTGCAGAATTTGCCACTCAGATGTCTTCTGCTCCTCATTTTTCCAACATTTCCACACCTATAAGCGAAGATAAAATTATCATGGTGCCAGACGCTTTGCCCCTATATATAATAGCACCATACACTGCGCCCCTGAATATAATTGTGTCAAACACTATAAAGTAAAGCACCACATACACAAAGGACCCTGTATGTAGTACCACACACAGCCCATGTAGATTGCGCTACACACATCCTCCTGTAGATAGTGCCACACACCCCTATAGATAGCAGCACACCCCTATAGATAGCGCCACACATCCCCCTGTAGACAGCATCACACACAGCCCTACGTATATATAGTGCCACACAGCCCCCTTGTAGGGAGCATCACACACACACACCTGTAGAGAGCGCCACACACCCACCCCCATGTAGATAGCATCACACACAGCCCCCTATAGAAAGCACCACACACAACCCCCTTTAGATAGTGTGCAGATAGCACCACACACAGCCCCCTGTAGATAGCTCTGCACACACCCATTGTAGGTAGTGCCACACACTACCCCCTGTAGATAGCGCCACACACAGCCTCCTGTAGTTAGCACCACACAGACACCCTGTAGGTAGTGCCACACAGACCCCCTCTTGTAGGTAGTGCCACACACAGACCCCTGTAGATAGCGCCACACAGCCCTTCCCCTCATGTAAATAGCACCACATAGAACTCCACCCCTTGTATATAGTGCCACACAGCGCTCCCCCTTTTATATAGTACCACACCACGCTCCCCCCTGCATATAGTGCCACTCAGCGCTCCTCCCTGTATATATTGCTACGCAGCGCTCACCTCCCCCAAAAAAAAACAACGGACGGAGCTCTGTACAGGCTCAAGTTGGGACGCATGCGAAAAACAACGTGATGCAGGGACTTCATCCCGTCGGCCTGCGCAGGGAGTCTTCCCTCTTCCTTATAGGCTGCAGGCCTAACGTGGCCTGCAGCCTATAGTATTCATTTGTATCTGCTTACTGAGGACGCTGATACAAGTACATGTGGCTGTCCCTAGAATCGGGGCCCACACCGGGCATGAGGGGGCCCATGTGGTTATGTGCGGTTCGGGCGAACCGCCCTAATGATAATCCGCCACTGCGTATAGAAACTGTGTATGTGTCGTGCAGAGACACATAGACAGATGTATATAGAGATGGCTGCCCCCACAAGTAAAAATATGAATAAATACAGTTACATTAGGGAACATATTAAAATTAATAGAAAAAATAGGCCCATAACTCAAAGGCTATGTACACCTTTAAAAACATTATAGTATAATATGTGTGTGTGTGTGTGTGTGTGTGTGTGTGTGTGTGCGTGTGTGTGTGTGCGTAAGTGTGTGTGCGTGTGTGTGAGATTTTTATGCAACTTTGTAATTACATTTTATTAAAAATTATTTTTACTTTTTGAGATGCGGCTGCTTTGTATCCTGTATCCGTCAGGTCAGCGGTACTGACGAGTTCCGTGACAGCGGGTTCTGGGTGTCTCTGACACGCAGGATCTAGCTGTTATCGATCTCATCTAAGTTCATAACTTAGATGTGATAAAATCGCCGCAAAAAACGTGATTTAACCACATTGTGTGAATAAAGCCTACTGTTTTTTAGTGCCTTGTACTATTTTTTCTTGGAGCAATTTTCATTATTGTCTTACAAATGGTGCAGTTTGGTCGCAATTTTTATAACAGCCGTTTTTGCAGCAATTACAAAAAACGTGACAAAAAAGCACAATGAATAAAAAAAGTTAACATACTCTTTAAGAGGGTTCAGGAGAGACAAGTGAAGAAGGGACAAAGGGGGATGGAGGGAGGGAGTAATAAAGGGATGAAGGGATGGAGGGAGTGTGTGATGGAGGGATGAAGGGAGGGAGGGAGTGAGTGATGGAGGGATGAAGGGAGGGAGGGATTGAGTGATGGAGGGAGTGAGTGATGGAGGGATGAAGAGAGGGATGGAGTGAGTGATGGAGGGATGAAGGGAGGGAGGGATTGATGAAGGGAGGGGGTGATGGAGGGATAAAGGGAGGGAGGGAGTGATAAAGAGATCGAGGGAGTGAGGGAGGGATAAAGGGAGGGAGGGAGTGATGGAGGGATGTAGGGAGTGAGTGATAGAGGGATGAAGGGAGGGAGTGATGGAGGGATGAAGGGAGGAAGGGAGTGAGTGATAGAGGGATGAAGGGAGAAAGGGAGTGATAGAGGGACGAAGGAAGGGAGGGAGTGAGTGATGGAGGGAGGGATGAAGGGTTGAAGGGAGTGAGCAATGGAGGGATGAAGGGTTGAAGGGAGTGAGTGATGAAGAAAGGGGGTGATGGAGGGATGAATTGATGAAGAGATGGATAGAGGGATGAAGGTATGGGGGTTTGGAAAAGCACTCACTGTAACGTCTATGGCCACGGCCCGTCGTTCTGACTTAAACCTCGACGGCCGTGGCCATGGACATCTTACCTATGTGAAGCGTCGTCCTCCTGTGAGGCGCCGGCACTCACTTCCGGACATTGAGAATCTCCGGTGGGCGTACACGCCCGCGCATGCACGGTCTTAAAGGGCCCGTGCGCGCATTTTGCAGGAAGTCTGCAATCTAGCCCAGGATGCCCTGGGCTATAAAAAGGGCTCCGCCCTCTTGCTCTTTGCCAGAGCGTTGTTTGTTACCCATAGTTTGTCCTGCTAATGGTCTCCCAATGTACCTTGTTCCTGTATCCCGTATCCTGTTTCCGTGTTACCCAGTTCTAGTGCCGTGCTGTGCTGTTGCCGTGCTGTACTACAGTCTACGCTTGTTTTGCTACGCCTCACCTGACGTCTTCCCGCCGCCTGGTCTTGGACGTATCTGCCTCGCTACTGTCTACGTTGCCTCAGGTATCCTCGCTGAACTATTGAACTCTGTACTTTACCTGTTTGGCCAGCTGCCATCCCGCTACGCAGTACGGCCCAGTGGGTCCACACCCCTCTACGTGACAGTACGCTCTGGCCATGGACTCCGCTGGTCAATTCAAAGGCATCTCACCCTCCCAAGCCATGCAGGCGGACCTGCTGGGTCTCCGAGCTAGGCAGGATCAGCTCCTTGTGGCAGTGGACTCTATGGCACAGCAGCTAGGGACGCTAGTTGCTTCTCTTCCGGCCTCTATGCATGCCCCTCAAGCCGACCCTCCTGTTACTCCTCCTGGCAGTTCCTGCCCGGTTCTCGCTGCCATTGACCTCTCGGTTCGATGGAGACGCCAGTGCATGTCGGGGGTTTCTAAACCAATGCCACATTCATTTTACCCTGCACTCTCGAGCATTTCCGTCGGACGGAGCCAAGATCGCATTCATCATATCCCTCCTGACTGGCAAGGCCCTGGCATGGGCTAATCCTATCTGGGAACGTCAGGGACCCGAGACCCAAGATTTCCAGCTGTTCGTGCGAATATTCCGAACTGTTTTCGAGGAGCCAGGGCGAGTCTCATCCGTAGCCACTGCTATCTTCAACCTTCGCCAAGAGGACACCTCCGTGGGCGAATATACGATCCAGTTCCGGACTCTGGCAGGAGAGCTATCCTGGAACAATGAGGCCTTTGTGGCATCCTTTTGGAATGGCCTGTTGTCCGAGATCAAGGACGAACTGGCCGCTTGAGACCTGCCCCCTGCCTTGGACGACCTGATTCTGCTTGCTACTCGGGTAGACATAAGGCTGAGGGAGAGATCTCACGAGGTTCGTCAGGAGCGTTGGCGTCCTAGACTGGCGCCCAACTTCCAGCAACCCCTCTTGCCTGCTTCTATTGTTTTGCCCGAGGTCCCGATGCAAGTGGACCGACTAAAATTATCGGTCCAGGGGAAACAGCGCAGGCGCACCTCTGGACTTTGCTTATATTGCGGCCTCGCTGGTCATGTTGTGCGTCTGTGCCCTCAGAAGCCAAAAAAAACCCAGCTCCTAGGTTTGGTTGGAGAGACAACCCTGGGCGTCAACACATTGAATCGAAGTCTCTTCCAAACTATTCATTCCCGTAGCCATCATTGCTGGCGAGAGGTCCCATCAGGTCTCTGCCTATCTGGACTCCGGATCTGCAACCAACTTCATCTGCCAAGACCTTGTGGATCTTCTTCAGTTACCTACTATCCTGCTTGAAAGGCCGTTGATCGTTGCCTCGGTGGATCGACTGCCATTGCCTGACCCAGTTGTGTCCGTAACCAAGCCGTTGAGACTCCAAGTGGGAGTCCTTCATGCTGAAATCATCTCCCTGTTCGTCCTGTCCAAGGCTGTCAACCCCGTGCTGCTGGGTTTGCCTTGGCTCCGTCTGCACACCCCGGTCCTGGATTAGAACTCTGGAGAGGTTCTCCAGTGGGGCCCGAAGTGTCTTGACCGCTATCTGGCCCATATCCGGTCGCCACAGCCTGCTCCTCTTCAGCCATTGACAGGTTTGCCTTCTTGATTCTCCATGTTCTCCGATGTCTTCAACAAAAAGGAGGCTGAGACCTTGCCACCACACCCGGAATATGATTGTCCGATCGACCTGGTTCCTGAATCATCTCCTCCTCGTGGTAGAGTGTACCTTCTCTCCTTGCCGGAGACCCAGTCCATGTCGGAGAACCTGGGGAGGGGTTTCATTCATAAATCCTCATCCCCGGCCGGAGCGGGGTTCTTCTTTGTTAAGAAAAAAGATGGATTGCTACGACCTTGCATTGACTACCGAGGCCTAAACCAGATCATGGTGAAGAACAGGTACCCTCTGCCTTTGATTTCTGAACTGTTTGATCGCATACGGGGAGGGGGGATTTTTTCTAAACTGGACCTGCGGGAGGCCTACAATCTGATCCGGATTCGTCGAGGGGACGAGTGGAAAACTGCCTTTAATACTCGTGATAGGCACTACGAATACTTAGTTATGCCCTTCGGCCTGTGTAACGCCCCCACAGTATTTCAAGAATTTGTCAATGACATTTTTCGTGATCTCCTTTATGTTTGTGTTGTGGTGTATCTCGATGACATTTTGATTTTTTCCCCAGATCCAATAACTCATGTCCGCCAGGTGTTGCTCCGTCTAAGATAGAATCGCCTTTATGCCAAGCTGGAGAAGTGTGTGTTTGAGAAGAAGTCTCTATCCTTCCTAGGCTATATTATCTCCGATCAGGGCCTCAAGATGGACCCCCAGAAGGTAAAGGCTGTCCTGGAGTGGCCACGTCCCCAAGGCTTAAGGACCATATAACGCTTCCTAGGATTCGCCAACTTCTACCGGCTGTTCATCCCCAACTTCTCATCTTTGACTGCTCCTATCTCCACCCTCACTAAGAAGGGTATGAATGCCAAAATGTGGACAACGGAGGCTGAAGCCACATTTGAATCAATAAAAAAAGCCTTCACGTCTGCCTCCATTCTGTACCATCCTCATGTATCCCTACAGTTTTCGTTAGAGGTGGACGCTTCCACGGTTCTCGTTGTTCTTTGCTCGGTTCCGGTTCGAACTCCACTACCGACCTGCCGACAAGAATGTGAGGGCCGGCGCCTTGTCTAGATCTTTTGAAACTGAGGACGCTATGGAATCTCCACAGAATATTATTGACTCCTTCTGCATCTTCTCTGTGAATCCCCTGCAAGTTAGAGACATTCCTCCGGGAAGGACTTTTGTGCGTCTGGCAGACAGAAGAAGAATTCTTTGCTAGGGTCACAGTTCTAAGCTGGCAGGTCACGCCGGTGCTCGTAAGACCCAAGATCTAATCACCCATCAGTTCTGGCGGCCCACGCTACCCAAAGACGTTATGGACTTTGTATCCTCATGCATGGTATGCGCAGCAAATAAAGTTGCTCACTCCAGACCTGCTGGCCTGCTCCAACCACTGCCTGTGCCCGTTGCCCCCTGGCAACATGTCGCTATGGACTTTGTCACGGATCTTCCTTCTTCTGCGAGTTGCAGTGTGATCTGGGTGGTGGTGGATAGATTTTCCAAGATGGCTCATTTCATCCCCTTGACCGGCCTGCCATCTGCTACGCGATTGGCTGACCTCTTCATACAACACATCTTCCGTCTGCACGGCTTGCCCCTGCATATTGTCTCGGACCGAGGGGTCCAGTTCACCTCGAAGTTTAGGAGCGCACTCTGTGGCCTCCTCGGTGTAAAATTGGACTTCTCTTCGGCCTATCATCCCCAGTCCAAAGTCGAGAGAGTTAACCAGATTATGGAGAACTATCTACGTCACTTTGTTGCCAGGCGCCATGATGATTGGGTGTAGCTGCTCCCGTGGGCAGAGTTCTCTTATAACAATCAGACCAGTGAGTCGACCACTTCCAGTCCATTCTTCATCATCTATGGTCAGCATCCTCGTATACCTCTTCCTGTTTCTACTATCTCCCAGGTTCCTGCAGCCGACTCGACCCTCAGGGACTTTCTACAGACCCGATCTTCTATCCTGTTGGCAGTGGACCGCATGAAGAGAAAGGCAGATACAAGAAGACGGGCGCCTCCACAGTTCCATCTAGGGACTAAAGTCTGGTTGTCTTCTAGTAATATCCGGCTGAAGGTGCCGTCATGCAAATTTGCCCCTAGGTTCCTCGGACCCTTCGAAATCCTGCTACAGATCAACCCGGTATCCTACAAGCTGCGGCTCCCCCCTACCCTCAGGCTTCCTAACTCCTTCCACGTCCCTCTGCTGAAAACTGTGGTCCGGAACCGCTACTCCAGGACTCCTAGTTCTGCAGTGGTCCCTGGCGGCTCATCGGGGACTTTCGAAGTAAAGGAGATTCTGACCACGAAGAAGGTGGGAGGAAGGACAGTTTATCCAAACTTCTCATCACTGATGGCTCCCATCTATATCCTTACCAAGAAGGGTGTGAACGCCAATGTGTGGACTCCAGAGCCAGAATCTGCATTTAATAGCCTCAAGAAAGCCTTCACTTCCAATGGCGGTTCATCATATATGCACATAATCTTAAAAACTATGCAGCGCACGAGCGCTGCTAACTGTCACTGCGGAGATGGGGAGAAGGTGCAGGGAGAGCAATACAGCGAGGGCTTGGCCGCTGCTAGTGTTTAGGAGGATACGCCTCTCTGACGTTTCCGCGCCGCCAGAGAGGAACAGGAGAGCGATCCCTTCACAAACCTAGAAGAGAGGAGCAGGGTTGTCACCGGCGGTGAGGTTAGTGGCAGTGGCATAGCTATAGGTTGTCGACCGGGCCCCGAAGCCAGTGGGCCCCGGGCCCCCTGCACCACATTTGCCTGTATTGGTTTACATAAAAGTGCTCCGAATACTGTTACATAGTAGGCTAAAGGACCTTTAATGATGTAATGCCCATGTGACCCCGCCCACCAATCAGGTCCTTCTACCACAGTGAAGAAGTAGAATATCTGCAGGGAAGAAAGTCCGTCCACTGGTCAGGGTGTGGATCCACTGTGCCGTACTGCGTAGCGGGATGGCAGCTGGCCAAACAGGTAAAGTACAGAGTTCAATAGTTCAGCGAGGATACCTGAGACAACGTAGACAGTAGCAAGGCAGGCACGTCCAGGACCAGGCAGCGGGAAGACGTCAGGTGAGGCATAGCAAAACAAGCATAGACTGTAGCACAGACTGGCAACAGCACAGCACGGCACTAGAACTGGGTAACACGGAAACAGGATACGGGACACAGAAACAAGGTACACTGGGAAACTGGAAGACACTGGGAGACCAATAGCAGGACAAATTATGGGTAACAAACAACGCTCTGGCAAAGAGCAACAGGGCAGAGCCATTTTTATAGCTCAGGGCATCCTGGGCTAGATTGCAGACTTCCTGCAAAATGCGCGCACTGGCACTTTAAGACCGTGGGCGCGCGCGCCGGAGATTCTCGATGTTCAGAAGTGAGTGCCGGTGCCTCACAGGAGGACGACGCTGCACACAGGTAAGATGTCCATGGCCACGGCCGTCGAGTTTTAAGTCACAATGACGGGCCGTGGCCATAGACGTTACAGTGAGTGCTTTTCCAAACCCCCATACCTTCATTCCTCTATCCATCTCTTCATCAATTCATCCCTCCATCACCCCATAGACGTTACAGTATCCCCCCTCTTACGCCCCCTCTTCTTGGGACCAGAGCGGTAGAGAAACTTCCTCAAGAGTACAGGATCATCGATGTTCTCCTCTGGCTCCCAGGACCTCTCTTCTGGGCCGAAACACCTCCAATCCACTGAATAAACTGTCCTTCCTCCCACCTTCTTGGTGGCCAGAATCTCCTTTACTTCGAAAGTCCCCAATGAGCCGCCAGGGACCACTGCAGAACTAGGAGTCCTGGAGTAGCGTTTCAGGACCACGGTTTTCAGCAGAGGGACGTGGAAGGAGTTAGGAATCCTGAGGGTAGGGGGGAGCCAGGGCTTGAGGACGTGACCATTCCAGAACGGATTTTTACCTTCTCAGGGTCCATCTGTGACCTTGATCTGAGATGATGTAGCCCAGGAAGGGCAAAGAATTTCTTTCAAAGACGCACTTCTCCAGCTTGGCATACAGATGATTCTCCCTTAATCGCAGTAGAACTTGACGAACATGCCTCCGATGAATCATCGAATCTGGAGAGAAAAATCTAAATATCATCAAAATAGACTACAACACAGACATAGAGAAGATCTCGGAAGATATCATTGACGAATTCCTGGAAGACCGCGGTAGCGTTACACAGTCCAAAGGGCATCACCAGGTATCCATAGTGCCTGTCTTGGGTGTTGAATGCCATCTTCCACTCGTCACCTTGACGGATTCGGATCAAATTTCAAGCCCCACTCTAATTTTGAAAAAATTCTGGCTCCTCGTATACGGTCAAACAGTTCGGATACAAGTGGCAATGGGTATTTGTTCTTGACCGTGATCTGGTTGAGACCACAGTAGTCAATGCAGGGTCGAAGAGATCCGTCTTTCTTTTTCGTATGAAACCCCTCTCCAAATTCTCCTTGATATAGGCCGACATGGATTGAGTCTCTGGCAAGGAGAGAGTATATAGCCGTCCACAGGGAAGAGAAGCATTTGGAACCAGTTTAATAGGGCAGTCATAAGTCCGGTGTGGGGGCGGCATCTTAGCGTCCCTCTTGCTGAAGACATCCACAAACTGAATGAAATGAGGGGGTAATTCTGCCAATGACTGAGGCAGAGTGGGCTGGACAGGATGGATCTGCAACAGACAGCGATTGAGACATTTGGAGCCCCAATGGAGAACCTCTCCGGAATTCCAGTCCAGGACTGAGGCATGTAGTCGAAGCCAAGGCAGGCCCAGCAGAACAGGATTGACGACTTTGGGCAAAACAAGAAACGAAATTAGTTCTGAATGAAGGGCTCCAACTTGGAGCTTCAGCGGCTTGGTCTCAGAAATAATCAGATCGGCAGAGGCAGTCCATTCACAAGGCAACAGCCAAAGATGTCTCCCCAGGAACTGTGGGCAACTGGAGATGATCCACTAGGTCTTTTTTTATGAAGTTTGCCGCGGACCCGGAGTCCAGATAGGCAGAAACCGGGTGCGTCTTTTCGACTGACATTATGGTCACAGGAATGGTCAGCTTGGAATTGAATCTTTTATTTAGTACCATACCACCTAGGGTTGTCTCTCCAACCAATCCTAGGCACTGGGGTCTCTCTGGTCTCTGGGGACATAAAGACACAACATAGCCTCCGAGGCAGCAATACAGACAAAGTCCTGAACGCATCTGCGTTGTCTCTCCTGTCTAGACAATTTGGCCTGGTCCATCCGCATAGGCTCCTCTGGTGGGATGACTGAAGGGGACAGTAGGGATTTCTGGAAAGTAGAAGCCAGCCTAGAAAATCCTCTCTCCCGGAGAACCTCTTGGGAATGCTCCCGGATCCTCATGTCAACCTGGGTGGCTAGTAGGGTGAGATTGTCCAGGGTAGGTGGATGATCGCGAGTGGCCAGCTCGTCTTTAATCCCAGAAGACAGTCCCTGCCAGAATGGGGCCACCAGGCCTCATTGTTCCAGGTTAGATCAGCATTCAGGGTACGAAACTGAGTGGCATACTCGCCCACGGAGAGGTCTCCCTGGTGTAGGGCCAGCAGGGATACAGCAGCAGAAGAAACTCTCCCAGATTCTTCAAATATAAAACAGAAAATGCATAAAAAGCACTGCAATTCACGAGTTTCTGGTCCCTGATGTTTCCAAAGGGGATCTGCCCATGCCAAGGCTTTGCCAGTAAGGAGAGAGAGATTATGAAGACGATCCTATCGCCTTTAGAGGAAAAGACCCTGGCATGTAGTCTGAAGTGGATCTGGCACTGATTCAGAAATCCACTGCAGGAACTCGTGTCTACGTCATAGCGAGGAGGTAGTGGCAGGAAGCATAGGGGGTCGGCACTGGTACTGACAGGAGGTGCAGCAGGAAGAACAGCAGGAATAGGTGCGGTGACAACTGTGGCAACCATCCGAAGTGCAATTGCGTTCACCGACAGGAGGAGTTGGTCTTGCCGTGACTGAAGGTCTTGTATCTCTGCCAGCATGGCTTGTGTCGTCAAGGTCTCAGGTTGACCAGCGGGGTCCATGGCCTGAGTGTACTGTTATGATCAAGGGGTATGTGGACCCACTAGGCAGCTCCGCCGTAGTGGAGAGCAAGCTGACTAAGTCTCACAGTCTCTGCAAAAGTCTATACGAGTTCTTAGCACCAGGGTACCTGAAATAGTCCAGATGGTGGCAGGTGCTCTGGTGGTAGGTACAACAGGTTGCACCAGACGTGACGGTTGATAGCAGGTGCAGTAGGTTGCGCCAGATGTGGCAGATGACAACAGGTGCAGTAGGTTGCGCTAGACGTGGCGGATGACAACGGGTGCAGTAGGTTGCGCCAGACGTGGCGGATGACAGCGGGTGCAGCAGGATGCGTCAGACGTGGCAGATGACAGCAGGTGCAGCAGGTTGCGCCAGACATGGTGGATGACAACAGGTGCAGCAAGACACGACTCCAAACACTAACAGGCTCAGGAACAAGGACGCAGCATGGGATACAGGATACAGGATACAGGTAGCAGGGCTCGGGTAACAACGAGAACAAGATAACACTAAGGGACCATTTGCAAGACTGACATGGGAATACTAACAACGCTCAGTCAATGAGAAAATGGGCAGGGCCCTTCTTATAGTCAAGGGTGATCATGGGCTAATTGATGATGATTTCCATGAGCTGGCCCTTTAAGACAGGCACGAGCTTGAACGTGCACCCTACGGGACACAGCGGACCGGAGCGGAAGTGAGCGCTGGCGTCTCACAGATTTATGGCTGCGGGGTGAGTAATCCCGGCGGTCCGCGGCCAGGGACGCTACCTAGTTTATCAGAATTGCATTCAAGAGATCTCCCTCTGATACTGGAAATCCAGCACAAGCAATTCTATGAATTTTGAATCCCCAGAAACCTAAGAAACTGAAGTACCCCCCTCTATAATGTAGAGAAATTTATCTCTAGAATTCACTTTCACAATCTAACATTAGGAAAAATTCTGATCAAGTACAACTTCATTCTGCAGACAAGCAAGAACAGGGGCGAAACTAGGAAAGACTGGGCCCCATAGAAAACTTTTGACTGAGCCCCCTCTCCCCTGGGTGCTACACAAAGCCCCCCGTAGATAGTGCCCCCCGTAGGTTCTGCCATACAGGCCCCTGGAGACAGTGCTTTTCAGCCCCCCTGTAGAGAGTGTAACACCCCCCTTGTAGATAGTGCCCACCTTGTAGACAGTGCCCCCCACCTCCCCCCTGTACATAGCGGTATACAGCCCCCTGCCTCCCCTTTGTAGACAGTGCCATACAGCCCCCCTGTAGATAGTGTCTTACAGTCCCCATGTAAATAGCACCATACAGCCGCCCTGTAGATAGTGCCATACAGCCGCCTTTTAAATAGTGCCATACAGCCCCCCTGTAGATAGCATCATACAGCCCCCTGAAGTTAGCGCCATACAGCACCCCTGTATCGTGCCATACAACCACCCACTGTAGAAAGTGCTATACAGGCCCCCCCTGTAGATACTGTCATACAGCACCCCTGTAGATACTGCCATACAACTCCCCCACTGCAGATAGTGCTAAATAGCCCCCCTGTAGATAGCATCATACTGCCCCCCTGTAGAAACTGCTATACAGCCTCACGCCTGTAGACAGCGCCCCCAAACAAATAAAAAAAACACTCTATACTCACCTAGGTCCCGATCCCGTGACGAACGGAACTTCCACACAAGTCTCCAGTGACTTCATCACGCCTGCCTGCACAGGGATCATGAACGGCTTGTAGTCAATGGCAGAGCAGGGAGATGCCTCCTTTCTCTGTCATAGTGTTTAATAATATCTGCATCCTTAGGGTAAGGCTACACGATGCGTCGTTGACACGATTTTGTTGCGGTTTTGTTGTGTTTTAAAAACACATGCGGTCAACTGCATGCGTTTTTTGTCTCTGTAATGCTGCAGTTCTGTTGTGTTTTTAAAGCAAATAATTGATGGACATAGTTTTCACCCGTGTTAAAGTTTGTTAGATGCTTCCTGTATATAGTTCATTACATTCCATTGCAGAACTGTTAGCAAAAACGCAAACAGTTCAGCAACAACTTTGGCAGCGCGGTCATTAACTGCATGCAGTTGGACATTGTGAAGATGCAATTAACTGCACAAAAAACACATAGTAATATAATAGCAGCAGTCTGTCCCTAACACAAATTTAACCATTGACTTCTATTGAAAAATGACTTGCTGCAATTTAAAAACGAAACAAAAACGCACCGTGACTACACCGTGTGGCCTTACCTTAATGCAGATACTATAAAATGTGGTGTCTCTACCGCTGTAGTAGTCATATCAGCTGCTTGCGGCACCACCGAGCATGGGGAGGCTCGAGCCAGTGGGCGGCACGAGCCCCCTCATGCCGCGGGCCCCTGTAGCAGCCGCTATGGCTGCTACAGTGGTAGTTACGACACTGCCTAACACACTTCCAAGGTTCTAAAAAACATGGGAAATCCATGTAAGATTGTATGTGGTTTTTATGGGATCACATATAGCTTTAGGATAAAGAAAAACAGCAAAAATACATGTGTCAAGTCCGTATTTCACACCGAATAACCACCTCTGTAAATTGAAAGCTGAAGGCATGCCTGGAAGAAGTAAACCAGCCAAATATGTTTGGTACACAGCTTCCCTCTCTCAGCCAGGAGGAAGACTGAAAACTTTTTATTCAGAACAAAAAAACACAGAAAGAGACACATGCCTCCTCCCCAGAGATGTGGGAGTGCCCAAGCCCCCACCAGTTTCTCAGACTCACTCTACTTGCATTCCAGGGGGCGGTGTCTTCCATAGGTGTGTCCAACATGAACAAAGAACTTGTTATATATATCAGTATATTACACAAAGAACTGAAATGTATATACATATGTGTGAGGATAATATTTTTCAAACAATATAGATAGTAATGATCCCTGACAGTCCCCCCTAAAAATATTATTACTCTATCCCTGAGTCTTGCCTAGCAACCTACCACTGACCACTCGAACCAGGCGGGTAGGGGTTTTGGATTTCTTCACCAGCTTGAGACGAGCTACTCCTGATGAGTGACCCCCCTTTGTACCTGGACTTCCAAGGTGTCGGAGTGGTCCTAACTTTCCCTATTCTCCTCAGGATACAGGATGGTTGTCTTGATATAATCTACAAACCGCTGCTGGTTGTAATATATATAATTAATCCAGTCTACATTTTATTAATGGTAACAATTGTCGCACTGTCACTTACTGTCACTTACTGCCCCTGCAGATATAACAGGTCATGGGCAGCACAGTGACCTTCACCTCACACCTCCACATAAAACTCCTCAGATTGTAATTTGCAGCACCGTGGCATATTTACACACATTATAATTATAAACCTCAGACATTATAAACAATAGGGCCTCAACTAATAACATAATGCTATCACCCTCAGGTTTCGGGTCCCATCAGTTCATTGCCAGTCCTGTACACCATCGTCCCCTTCTTCTCCTGTCTTCTGCTCTTCACTGACTGTCACCCTCATGGTAACCCACACAATTGTGGAGTCAGACTACGTTGGTGTCCAGTGGGGGAGTTATTATTACCCCCTCCTAGCCACTTACTTATCAAAACACTTGATCCTGCTGACGGATTCACTCAGATCTTTGGTCTTTACTTTGATCTTTGCTGATGTCATCAGGACTTGGTTTGGTCCTTCTCATCTGTCCGACACCGTCTCCTTTAGTTTACGTCACCGGGCTGTACATAGCACCTCATGCTGTGAGCCTGGGGTGAGATCCCACGTAGGCGGATTATTGGAGTTGTATTGTGACTATCAAACCCTCCGCATCTGTACTCTTCCTCTGGTAAGTTACTTGTCTGGGCGGCCGCTTAGAATTGTGACACTGCCGTCAGTTCATGATAAACGCGTTGTAGTGGCTCAGGCTGCACCTGCCGCATCTCAGTGATGGAGTTCATCGTGTTAAAAGTATTTTAGTTCATATTTACTGGCACTTGCTGGGGACCCCCAACTCTTGTCAATTGTTAAAATAAATACTAATCTGGTGATAACATCATCCGCATACACTATAAACGTTGTTCTAAGAACATACAATAATGTCAGGCCCCTAAATGACATCAAACACCTTTATATAAGGAAAAACTTCTCTGTTACAATGGACAGGGCACCTAGAAGATGTGTAATTTATTGGGTACATTTCATTTGCACTTGGTGATACCCTTTCAGCAGGATTTGTATCTTGATCTCAGCTGATTGCCTGGAACATCTCCACCTCACAGAAACATACACAGATTCCACATGTTTATCTGACAAGTGTCTTAAACCTATTTTTCTTACTCTAATCTGGTTCGTTCTACCTGGGAAGGCCTCTCAAGGTCGGTTCTCTTCGTGGGAGGCGGGTATGATAAGGTTGGCACCGGTCTGCCAGGACTGTTCTGTAGGCAAATCAAACAGCTCTAACAGAATTTAGCAGCATCAGCTGTAAAACCTGGGGCATACTAATTAGATCTTACCAAATCGATCCTTGCAGTCTTGGGGCATATGTGAGGTCATACACCATCAATGCAAGTGCCATCAAGAGTGCCTTGGGTGTTACCGGTTCACCTTCCCTTATCCGTCCACATTCTGTTAGAATCTGGTTCTTACGCCTTCCGCTCCCAGTTGGACTCTTCCTGTGGAGAACAAGCTTTTTCATTGTATAAACATTAATTGATCTTAATCAAATAATTAATTTTAAGAAAAACATTAACAAATAGCATCTTTACATCAAACGTTCACACTGGTCAGTAACTAAAACTTAGAAACTGATTCTTCTTCTTTATATACATATCTATACAGACACATATACACTGCACAGAATTCTCTGCTCTAAAATTTCCCTTTCACAACAAAAATAAAAATAAACAAATAAAAATGTTTTCGAATGGGAATATTCCGCTTCTGTACCTTTTATCTGACGCCTCCAATAGTCCAATGCTAAGGCTGGTCCAGAACTTTACATAAAACTTAACCTCAGTATTTAATATTCCCACAACACTTCTTAAATACAATTATTAAACAAACTAACTTTGGAATAACATCTGGAGAACTGCTGACATCTTATCATTGTACAAACACCAGGTCAATATTTGGGATAACACTGTTCCCCCGTCACTTACACACAACATCTGCAGTGGGGAAGATACCGGCCGGGCTTCAGGCCCCCCTGAGATCAGATCTACACACACGAGCACATTGTCATACACTTCTACCTCGGGTAGTTGTATGTTCTGCAGTCGCTGGGACTGTTAATCTGGCCGGGCTGCACTTTTCAGAGGTACCTTTGCTGTTTTACCTATGTCATGCCGTGCGCACATCATGCCGGCTGCTACAAACCTAGTGGTGGCATTATTGTATCCAGGGACAAGCCAATTTACTGACACCTGGCTGCACATACCCTTGTTGTCATGTCTGTCTTCTCTCGCTCTCTCAATTGGCTTACCCGATGATCCAATAAAGTTCCTACTACCAATGGGCCCATAATTGTGGGCGATGCCAAAAGCGTACCTAGAGTCAGTGTAAATGTCGGCCGTCTTACCTTTTGCCAGGTTACAACCTCAGCGAGCACCTCCAGCTCCGCTCCTTGAGATAAAAAAGAAGCTGAGAGTGGTTTCTGGATGATTTACCTGGTGCCTCGTATCCTGTCTTGTACATACTGTATAATAAAATCTCTTTATTACAAATTTACATTAGAAACCCATGTCACATATAGATAGAACATCTCAAAGGGGTGGCGTCTTCATCCTCTAAAATAAAACCAAATGTTATCCACTTCTCCACACTCATCTGATAATCCAGAATACTTTGAGAATCTCACTTTTATCAGATTCTGAAAATACTTGATTAATACAAAAACAAAATAAAAAAATTCCTAAAAACTTTACATCAAATTAACAATGTCCAGACAATTTTTGTTTTTTTTCCTTCTCCCCCATCTAAATCTGTAAAGACCCATCTGCGAGTGACGTCACCTCCTGTGTAACTTTGCTGGAGGGGGATGATCTCTTACACAATACCTCATATTGGGTGGAGACTACAGCACAGCTTACCCAGTGCCATATTTACTGTTCTGGAAAGATCTGGAACCATCTACACAGAAAAACCTCAAAATTTAGGTTACTGTCATACATATTTAATCTGGATTACTCATTGGGGTCTCTTACACATTTTTAGATCTCCTGAAACCAAATTAATTAATTCAAAACAAACCAAAATTGTACCTGATCAGTCCCTTCACCATTCCCCCCTTTGTGGACTCTGCGAAAGTAATGTAGCAGAGTTCAAAACGACATCTCAACATAACACTAGTTTAACCCCCTGTAATGTACAACAGCCTGAAACAAAAATGACTTTTTCCTGACGAAAATAAATTTGATCTTTACAATGACATAACTCATGTGTGAAATCAAAAACAAAACAATTGTAGTTAGTTATTCAATAAAACAGAAAATATTATATCTGATAACCTTAATTACTGCAAACCAATAAACTGTATATAAAAATAGGGAACGGTGGGGGGGCACATACATTTTCAAAACCCCGTGTCTCACAGCATCTGTAGTTTAATACATCTGAATTAACATCAAAACACATTAAATCTGATCACATCATAACACATAAATATCGTAACTTTTATAAACAACAGCGCATGCGCAAAGAGAAGAAATTTATTTAGGTTTGTAGACATTACTGATATATATATATCTAGCAGTGCATATTGAAATCCTTTGTCTCATCAGCCCTGCAGACTGCACCCAGTCAGCCCCCCTCCTCCTCCCAAACACAGCATACTACAGGGGGGAGGGAGGGGGGGTCACACTCACAGCTTCTAACAGCGTCTAGTCTCACAATCTTAACACTTTCAATGCCGGCAAAACAACATACGTATCTGCAATCATTCATCACACCATTGTATAGGAATTATCTATGTTCAAAACATCAAACATAATCTGTAACGGTCCAATCTGTCGGCCACCATCTCTATATTATGATGACGTGTTGCTTCACTAGCATGGAACCTAAAAATAGAAAAAAACACTACAAATGACAAAATTAACAAGGCAATTATTTCATACTGATTTGGTTGGGCCGGGCGTGGCCACATCAGGGGTGGGTGGTGGGGGGCAGCCTCTCCCATTGGAAACACAGTGCACAGCTGTGAGGGGGGGGGTTTCCCACCCACAATGAGGACACACTCAACATGAGGTATGGACACCATTACCGGGCGTCGGCTGGTCCTGTGTTTTCTAATACCTATAACATACAATACCTTTCTTATTCCTAACTTCCATTCACTTCACCAAATCATGAATAGGATCGGGTGATCCTGATGATTTGAATATGGACCATAAACCATCCATTCTAACAGTCTATATTATACACGTAATTTATATAACAATCTTCGGTCTATAACTCTCTGACCTGGTTAATATATATATATTACCCACGACTTATCACACAACTTAACAGGTTGTTTTTTTTTCAGTTCATACACCCCGCGTATGCCTTATCACACGACTTATCAGTGTTTTTTTTTCAGTTTATACACCCCGCGTATGCCTTATCACACGACTTATCAGTGTTTTTTCTATCAGTTTATACACCCCGCGTATGCCTTATCACACGACTTATCAGTGTTTTTTTCAGTTTATACACCCCGCGTATGCCTTATCACACGACTTATCAGTGTTTTGCATTGCACCCCGCGTGCACCTGTCTCACGTCTTATCACACGTCTTATCAGTGCATTGCACCCCGCGTGCCCGCGTATAGGACAGGTTATAATACTATCCACGACTTATCACACATCTATATTGTGTCCACGTATTTTCTATCTAGTCCCTAATTACCCAGAGGATGGCTAGTCGGGCGCGACTAAGGTCTCACAGGTTTTTTTGACCTCACAGCGGAAAATATCACCTCTGTCGCCTGAGATAATCCAGGAAATCAACAAAAGGGTTCTACAGATCGCCACAAGACTGTCCACTAACACAGATAAGTCGAAGATTCATAAAATCAACTCGCTTACCGTGTTGCGGAGGTGATCAAATTCCTACAGTGGGCAACTTTGAGTCCTCTGTTTCACCCTGTGATTGTCGATTGTCCGGATTTTGATACTTCCTCGAGTGAGGTCCCTGTTCAGGCGCCAAATGTCAAGTCCGTATTTCACACCGAATAACCACCTCTGTAAATTGAAAGCTGAAGGCATGCCTGGAAGAAGTAAACCAGCCAAATATGTTTGGTACACAGCTTCCCTCTCTCAGCCAGGAGGAAGACTGAAAACTTTTTATTCAGAACAAAGAAACACAGAAAGAGACACATGCCTCCTCCCCAGAGATGTGGGAGTGCCCAAGCCCCCACCAGTTTCTCAGACTCACTCTTCTTGCATTCCAGGGGGCGGTGTCTTCCGTAGGTGTGTCCAACATGAACAAAGAACTTGTTATATATATCAGTATATTACACAAAGAACTGAAATGTATATACATATGTGTGAGGATAATATTTTTCAAACAATATACATAGTAATGATCCCTGACACATGTATCCAGGGCCGCACTGTCCATGAGGCAAGGTGAGCTTCAAAAGGCGCTGAATGAAAGGGCAAAAAAAACCTTCCCACAACTTGACGTAACTGCACGTCAAGGTGAGCAGTTAGTTTGCGCACCATGACTTGCAGTTACGTTGGGAGTTTAACAGTTAACCGCGGCGCGGCACAAGACCACAGCGGTAGTTAACTGTCCAGGGTGTCTCACTGCTCTCCCACTTGCTGATCAGCGGCCCATCACCGCTGATTTCGGCAGTTAACCTCTTAAATGCGGAGACCGATTGTATTTGCCTCATTTAGGGGGTTTGTAGCACATAGGCAACCCCCGCAATGCAATTTTGGGGGCTGCCATTGGTTGGCATGGCAACCGGAGGCCAGACAATGGCCTCTGGGTCTGCCATGTACGGAAGCTTCTGAGTGGTCCTGATAAGCTTCTATTACATCACTGTCAGTGTCAAGCTGACAGTTAGAATAAATTCAGTGGCGGATTAAGTAGACCACGGGCCCTGGGATGTTCCACAAGCATGGGCCCCCCTTCTCCACCACCGTCCTGCCATGCCATGTCTATATTAAACACCACCTTTATGTGTGAGCATTGACAAATGAGTGTTACGATTCCCCTTGAGAAAGGACTGTGTCCCTACATACTGACGGTCTCCAACCATCGCTGACAAGTATCACAGTGTATCACAGATCTTCTTGACAATGGCAATGGTAATACGCATTTGTCTATTAGTCCTGGGTACACAAAGACTTTTTATAGAATACAAGGATTTCCTATAACAGACAAGTCATGAAAGGGGGCAGATCTTCTATAAATCAAATTACTGACAAGTGATTTCTTCTCTGATGGGAGTCGTTCTCTTTTCTTCTCTTCTCCATCTGACACAGACTGCTATGGCGACTTCTCCTGATGATGGCAGAGTTTCCTGATGTGAAATCTTTGCCCCTCGATTCTGCAGCGATTTTCAGCGTCTATAGCAACACAAAAATTCTGAAACTTAACTCCCTAAATTGTTTTATAACCCAGACCAAACTCCTAAGCAAATTAAGACCCAGGCCCATACATTAACTCAGACCAATAAATTCAGTCCCCAAGGGGTAACTACAGTAAACTTTTAAAAAACATTGGCGTGTCATAGTGATATGTCAAAGTGAGTGTAAAAATAAAAGTTATAAGTTACAAAAACAAAAAATGCTTTTTTCCTATAAGTATTTTATTATAGTAAAAAAAATTGGTATCCCCGTATTCGTAACAACCCAAACTATAATAATATTTTTCCTGCACAACACCTGAAAAAAAATAAGTAAAAAGTGATGCCAGAATCACAATTTTTTGGTCACCACCCCTCCAAAAATATAGAATAAAAAGTGATCAAAAAGTTGCATGTACCCCGAAAACCACAAGCCGTCCCGCAAAAAAACAAGCCCTTACACAGCTTTTTTGTCTGAAAAATAAAAAAATGATGGCTCTCAGAATGTGGTGACATGAAATTTTATTTAATAAAAAGTGATTTTATTGCGCAAACACTGCAAAACATAAAAAAAACGATATACATATGGTATCGCCGTAATCATATCGACCCATAGAATAAAGTTAAGTTGCAATTTAAAGCCCACGGTGAACGTCGTGAAAAAAAAACCAAAAACATCAGAATTGTCAGAATTTATGGTTTTTGGTCACCTTGCTTGCCAAAAGATGGAATAAGAAGTGATCAAAAAATCACATGTATCCCAAAATTGTACCAATGAAAACTACATACTGTCCCACAACAAATAAGCCCCCACACAGCTCCGTTTGAGAAAAAAACCTAAAAATTTCTGCCTCTCAGAATATGGTGACGCAAAATGTTCAAAGTGTTCCAAAAGCGGATAAGATTGGGCACCATTTATCAGTGCGACACATATCTATGAATTATTATTTATTTACCGCATTATTATACCCTCTTATTATACCCTGATGTACTCTGCACAGATTACATATGCCCCCACATTATAAACTGAAATACCAGTAAAACCTCAAACAGAACAACTGACAAGCTAAATCTGAGCTCCACAAGCCAAATGGCCTCCATTCCTTTTGAGCCCTTCAGTGGCACAGACTGCGCACAACATATTGTGCACTAAAATGGCATATCAGTGGAAAATTGTAATTTTAACTTTGCACCATCCACTGCAAATTAACCTCTTCGCGCACCACAACTTAATAGCATGTCGCGGTGCGGGCAGTGATGTATGGAGCGGGCTCACGCGCTAAGCCTGTGCCATACGCTGCGAGTGTCAGCTGTATATTACAGCTGACACCCGGGACTAATGGACAGGGACAGCGATCGCGTTGTTACAGAAAGCTGTAAAAATTACAATATACTGCAATACATCAGTATTGCAGTAAAAACAGGGTAGGAGGAATCCTTCAGATCTCTTGTTCTTCAATATTTCTATGCCGTTGTTAAAGGGGATGGGGTAATAGCGGGGTTCACTGGCTAGCGTCACCCACTATTAATACCTCCTTTATAATCAGGGTCACTAGGGTTATGCCTAGTTCCCCTACCTTTTTCTTATACTAACGTCGATCTAATTGCTTTTGCTGCTACTCATGGGAATAAGACCGTATAGTAAATAAAGGTAATATTTATTAACATACAGTAATCACTTTCATATATAAAATACAGTAACTAATCACAGTACAGTATAAACACGGTATCACAATTCTAATTATACCGCCACCCACTTACCTAAACATACATATGAATACAGTTACGTTACAATACACATAAGTTACTTGTAATTCTCAAACGCTCACTATCTCTGTCCTACTTCCTCCTAATATAACTTTCCCTAATGTATCACCAGCCGACTCATGAGTGCCCATGCGTAATCCCGCGCGCGAGACCGTCCGTGCGCACAGGAGATTTGCTAATTGTCCTGCTTTGTTTACCACAGTACTAATGACCAGGGCTGTGTTTCTACAGCCCTGGCTCATGAGACATTATATGTATCATACATACACATACATACCATATATATATATATATATACACATATACATATATACATACCATATATATATATATATATATATATATATATATATATATATATATATACACACATATACATATATACATACACTTATATACACACATACACATATATATATGGACACTTTACCTTTACAATCCCCCTGTTGTCGGGGACTCGACAATGCAATCGGGGGAGGTGTTTGTGGGGTTCTATTTACCCCCTCAACCTACCTGGTTACTGGTAATAGTCAGAGTTGGAAGGAAGTATACTGTTGGACCTAGATACTCGACATCAGCTATCTCCTCATGGACACCTTCCCGCCAGTTCTCAGACTCTGGAGTCTAGTGTCCAAAGAAACAAACCTCAAAGTTCACAGAATGAAGATGAAATTAAATCTCCTAGTCCATAGAACAAAGCCTCAAAGTCCATAGAACGAAGATGAAATAAAACTCACAGTCCATAGAACGAAGCCTCAAAGCTAATCAAACGAAGTTGAAATGAAACCTTCATAGTCCATAGAACAAAGCCTCAAAGACTCACAGTCCATAGAACGAAGCCTCAAAGTCTATGAACCGCAGATTTCTTGTTCTTTCTTGGAATTTCTTCCTCTTGAGGGGCGTCAGCAGGTCTTTCCAGTGGCCGACCCAATTTTAGCATGCCGACCCGTGTAAGGCTACTTGTGCCCTCACACTGTCAGCCTTGGAATGACTTAGCCCGGCTTTCAACCACGTTTTGTATGTGATCCATTACTTTTCCCACTTTTCCCAGCATCTTGATTGAAGAAGAAACAATCTTTGTGAGACGATATCCATGTCTCTATCATGGCAGGTTAACATCCCCGAGGAGGAAGTGATGTCTTGGTACCCAGGAATCTACTGTGGGGTGGAGCATCGCCTTCCATTTCCCCTTTGACATTCAATCCATAATCGTATTGACCATACCAGTTCTCAGGTTGAGGTGGCAAACACCTACAAGGGTGTGTGAATACCTTACCTGTCCCTAAGGGTTCCTGCACATTACCCAATCATACAAACAAAGTGAAAAATAACCAAACATACAAAAATATTCCCCCACAAGCCATAGGTATATGTACATATAGAGATTCATGCTCAAACAGCATCTCTCACTACTCCTCCATAAACACGTGAGAGGTACATCTGTAAATGGGGTGACTACAGGCTGTTAATATATGCCCACCTACACGTACACACTCACTCGCTGTGGGACGGGCACGTCCTCACTGAGTATGCCTATGTTGCGGACTCATATCAACATCTAGAATGTCTATATGTACACCTTGAAAATTTTTGTACGACCCATTGGTCCAGATTTACACTTTACAAATATATATACACATACAATAATAAACAATTCTGGGTAGCAGGACTGTATCATTATGTCCTTAGACACCGTCTACGAATGTATTCGTGGCTTTCTGCTTGACCTCGTTGTATTTGGTCAACCAGTCCAACGTACATAATCGCCACAAGAGTGAGAAGGATTGTCACTGGGTGGATGAGCAAGCTGAAGAAGGAAGTGGCCTTGGGACTATATCCGAACAAGCTCTCCCACCAAGACACTTCCGAGTCCGCCTCAAGGTTGTTCACAATTACTGTGATCTTTTTAGTGTCATCTTCCAACTGAATAGTGGCTTGGTGTTGGGAATCTTTCAATTTCTCCACGACATCCTCTTCCTCATTGAAGTCTAGCAGGAGATTTCTTAGTTCGATGCCAAACACAAGAGGAATCGTCTGGAGTCTCACAGGGGTGTCTGGACGGATGTCTAGCCTCTTTTCAGGAGTCACACGAGTTCTTCTCTTCTGATCAACCACATTAATGCCTAATATGGGATTAAGGGTACAATGTGTTCCTGGAAGGAGTATGCCTCTTTCAGAGCAGTTAGTCGCGTGGCATTCTGCATTAGATACCAGCACCAATATCCTTGACCCATGTCTTGAGGAGGGCATTGGATTAGCCTTCATATCACAAGACCCCTCGGTATCCCAACACTGGTGTAGGTCAGGATATCTGAGGGGAGCTGTGGATGAAGCACTGTTTTTGTCTTTTTTACCAATTCTCAGGTTTGTGGAACTATATCCCTGTCTTACCAAACCCATTATCTTAAAATCAAGATATGGGTGTAATGCCAGGGATATCTCCCCCTGTTCTAATTATGCATTATAAATACAGGCAACACCTATATAGTATAAATACATATTCTTGATAACAAGGGATATACCACAATAGAATCCTTGGACGAGCCACAAAATGAAAACACAAATGAAAACAAACAGACAACTGGGGACAAACACAACAGACCATAAACACACATTACAGACATAACACCTGACTGAAAATGCAATTTATGGCCAACTTCCTAAACTCCTCCCCAATTGTGGATGGTCATTTAGACCCTTGAGACTCTTATGCAGCCATTTTGTCTAAACCCACGTTGTGTTGTGACGTGGCCATTTTCTATTGCCATTTCGCTGGGCTTTCCATGGTTGCTTATGCCGTGGCAGTTCCTCGCAATATGTCCCATCTGACCACATTTAAAGCATTTAACAGGACCACATTTCTTAGTACTCAAAGACTCGCAGTACTTCGCAATGTGGCCTGAGCCGGCACATGCAATACATTTAACAGTACACGCTCTGCTGGACTTAAGGCAGTCAACAGTGCATGATCTTTTAAAGTTCTGCATGGCTAGGGACGCACTTCTGATTATCGTACGCTTACATCTGCGTAACACTTTCGTAACAATGTTACCTTCAGGATTCTGGATGGGATCACGATTTGTGACATCTGGTCCATCACTCTTACTACTCCCCCCTTTTTGCCCTGTAGAGGGCAAACTTACAGCAGAATCAGGCCTTGAAAAAGACAAGGCCGGTAACATTTTTGAGAAATCTTTTATGATGTTTTGCATACTGGCAACCATTTGTGACCTAGTAGCAAGCTCATCATTCAACTTGGCAATGATGGCATCCGTAAATGCTGCCTTATCCTTAAACGCATTGATCACAGCATAAGACCCAGTCAGCTGTGCATCAATATCATCACCATGATTTCTCAAATCTATCACCTGCGATTCCAGCATGCAAATTTGCTGATCTCTACATTGGGCATTCTCTGCCAGTTGTGTCTGCAAAGCATAAACCTGCTTCACATTGTTGACACAACACTGGCAGTGAAGATTTTGGGAATCACTCTTTATTTCTGAGTGATCAGGCTTCCACGCCTCCTCATACACACAGATCAGTTTAGCGAGCATGTGGAGACGTTTGGAGGTTTCGTTAAGAACACTCCCCTTGCTAATACACAACTTATCATGTGCATAAGCCTCGTCCAGCAGAGTGGACTGCAGCATTCCTGCTGACTTGTATGTCGTAGGTGTTACTGGATTAAATTTACTGTTTTTGGCAAGGTGTTTAAGGCTGGATTCACACAAGGTCATTACGTCTGTAATTGACGGACGTATTTCGGCCGCAAGTCCCGGACCGAACACAGTGCAGGGAGCCGGGCTCCTAGCATCATAGTTATGTACGATGCGAGGAGTCCCTCCCTCTCTGCCGGACAACTGTCCCATACTGTAATCATGTTTTCAGTACGGGACAGTTGTCCAGCAGCGAGGCAGGGACTCCTAGCATCGTACATAACTATGATGCTAGGAGCCCGGCTCCCTGCACTGTGTTCGGTCCGGGACTTGCAGCCGAAATATGTCCATCAATTACGGACTTAATGACCTCGTGTGAATCCAGCCTTAGTGTGCAAAAATCTATACACACTGTTCCAGAAGTCATCTCCATCTGCGTTGTCCTCCTTGTCTCCCGCTGTTTTGAAAAGGGTCCTTTTCTTCCGGAACGCCTTTTCCCGATCAGCTGGACTTCACCAGAAGAACAACGACGTTGATAGTTCTGCAAACTCTTTTGTATAAGTTGCTCGCTCGCCCGGGGATTCGTCGCCGTTGGACAGCACGCCGCAAAGCAAAATAAAAGACGTTAATACCTCAGAAAATAAAACAAAAAACAATAGGTTCGCTGATCAATTGTATTCTATATCAAGCCTTAAATAAAATTGTGTTACTCGTCTGAACATCAAAAAGGTCTAGGCGCACAGTATAAGCCAACACTACACTGTCTACGTACATTACCTGTCCACGCCTCTCCGCCTATCTGCAGCTCACGTTTTAACACAATTTTATTGTACAAAAGACAGAAATAAGTTGAAAACAGTTTGGGCTGGCTCACCAATGTTAAAGCGCTAGTGTATATACATATGTATATATATATATTGCACACGCACGCACGCGCACACACACACACACACACACACACACACAGTCTCCTGGCTGGCTCACCAATGTTAATGGCTATATATATATGTACATTGTTCCTACCTGGCTTGCCATTGTTAAAGGGGCTGGGGCAATAGCGGGGTTCACTAGTTAGGGTCACCCACTATTACTACCTCCTTTATAATCAGGGTTACTAGGATTATGCCTAGTTCCTCTACCTTTTCCTTATACTAACGTCGATCTAATTGCTTTTGCTGCTACTCATGGGAATAAGACCGTATAGTAAATAAAAGTAATATTTATTAACATACAGTAATCACATATAGAATACAGTAACTAATCACAGTACAGTATAAACACGGTATCACAATCCTAATTATACCGCCACCCACTTACCTAAACATACATACTGAATGAATACAGGTACGTTACAATACACATAAGTTACTTGTAATTCTCACACGCTCACTATCTCTGTCCTACTCCCTCCTAATATAACTTTCCCTATACACTAAAGGTTAATACGGGATAAGGAGGAACAAGGTGAATGGGTTTCTGTGTACCTGGGGATGTGCAGGTCAAAGGTCACTGTAGGGTACTTAGGGCAGCAAGGGCTCACAGGGACTGCAAGGGGTAGTAAGGGTTAACTCAGGGCAGTAATGGGTTAACTTCAGGGACTGCAAGGGTTAACTTCAGGGACAGCAAGGGTTAACTTCAGGGGCACCAAGGGTTATTCAGGGAAGCAAGGGTTAACTTCGGGACAGTACTCAGTGAGAGCAAGGGTTAACTTCAGGGACGCAAGGGTTACAGTACACAGGGAGAGCAAGGGTTAACTTCAGGGACAGCAGGAGGAGACAGGTAGAGAGAGGGTTAAATGTAGCTGTTGCTACACTTGATACTTAGCGTGTCGTTGGTGGAGCAGAAGCAGGAGAGTATCAGGAGCCGTCGATGGAGGAGAGGCAGGACAGGAGAGGTGAGCCTGTCCGTGGTGGTGTGGCAGGCAGGCAGGTCCCAGCTGCTCCTCGCTGGTGCAGTGGTCTTCAGCTGCTGAGCGTACCGACGCAGGGCTATTTAACCCTCCCGGTACGCTTGTGGTGGAGTGGCGCTCACCCCAGGCTAGCATGGGTCGGCATGGTGATAATGTATCACCAGCCGACTCATGAGCGCCCGCACGTAATCCGTGCGCGCGGGAGATTTGAATTGTAGACAGGGGATAAAACTATCGCCTGTCTCCATGGATTCCAAACAAAGCAGGGCAATGCTAATTGTCCTGCTTTGTTTATCACCGTACTCATGACCAGGGCTGTGTTTCTACAGCCCTGGATCATGAGACATTATGTGTATTATACATACACATACATACAGTGGCGTAGCTATAGGGGTCGCAGCGGTCGCAGTTGCGACCGGGCCCCTAAGCCTGAGGGGCCCACGGGCCCCCCTCGCCACACTTAGTGTCCGTATCATTGCTTCTTAGATAAAATCGATCTTTACACAGCGCATGAGCAGTAGCTTGTGTGTATCAGCGTGTGTACTCCCCCTCCCTTCTTGTGCTCTGAGGCACTGGATTGGAGGAGACAGGGGAGGAGGAGCCTAGATACACACACTGCCGCACGCTGTGTAAGGAAAAAGCTCATGTCTCATCCCTGCTCGTTTCCCCACATCCATGTGAGTTCTGGACAGGCATCTCTTGTAATTACATTGTCTCTCTTTAGTGGTTTTTCCCTATACTGTTTGATCTTTGCTGTCTCTCTCTGTTCTTTCCATCCTGCAAATAGAGGACAGAACGGGAGGATTCAGCAGTGAGAGCAGCGCAGACAGGACACTGATAAGAGGTTACTGAGGGTCATAATTCATCACAGGACAGCTCAGCCTCCAGTTATCGGGAAGACACCGATAAGGGGGCTAGAGGTTACTGTGGGTCATGAATGATTGCACATTACTGGAGGTCTGGAGCTGTGCTGTAATGTGAAGCACACAGCTCTGCTATGCCAGTGTCCATTAGCAAACTATAAAAAATAAAGAGGCTGCTCCTAAAGGTTTATAAAGTTGTTTTTTTTGCCAGAATCATAAATTATCACCTATCCTTAGTGATCATTTTGTTTTCGCTGGGACACCCACCAATCATGAGAACTGGGGTTCCAAACCCCCCCCCCCATTCCTCCTCACTGTAAGCAGGACATTGAATGGAGCAGTGATCGTGCATGCACTCTACATTGCTCCATTCAAAGTCTATTTACGTCATTGTCATAGACCGTGAATGGTGCGGCGGGCGTATGCTCAACAGCCGCTCCATTCAAGCTCCTCTTTACTGCAGGGGTGCAGTGAGGAGGCTCAGAGGGTTTGGGACCCCTGGTCTCTCGATCGCCTCCAGCAATAAGAGAATGATCAAATATACTGTGGGGGGCAAAAAAGTTGGTATTGTGGCTGTATAAGGCACAAAGGAGGGTATTACTGTGGGGCACAAAAAAGGCATTCTGATTTTGTGGTGGGGGCACTATTACTTTGTAGGGAACAAAAGGGGGCACTAGTACAGTTTGGGGCACAAATGGGGCCACTATTAAGGTGGAGAGGGCACTAAGAGGGCTATTGGGGCTAACAGCATAATTTGTAGTTTGTGTGAAGAGACAAGTGGTGGCTGGAAGAAGTCATGCCGGTCTGGCATGGATAGAGTAGAAAAGGGAAATCGGGATACAACTGTAGTGTATTCATTTTTCACTGTGTAGAGCTGGTATATGACCTTTATTTGGTGACTTCATTATTTAGGTATACTATCATACATGGAACTGCGTCGCTTTAAGCCTGCCGTGTTATAAAAGTTGTTTTATTCGTCTCTGATGTATATATTTTTGTTTTGAGGGGTTACTTTAGAGACCCAGTAATGCAGCTGAAAGTTAGAGAGAAGATGCGTAGGGGGGCCCAAACTCAAAGTTTGCACCTGGGCCCATGAGCCTTTAGCTACGCCCCTGCATACATACATACCACATATATATATATATATATATATATATATAGAGATAAGCAGCACTCTGTAACAGATTCCAACACGGTAATGGGTGCAAGCAGGTAATCCAAATCCGTGGATTATAAAACATAACCGAAAGAAATCCCACAGCACTCCGATGGTTCCAAAAAGTATGTGATTTATTCAGTCAACAGCTGCAACGTTTCCATCCTGCTATAGGACCTTTTTCAAGCATAGTGACACAGCAATACATGCAGGTATATAAGACATGTGCCTCATTACCATAATGAGGAATCATTAACATAGTGCACAGACCAAATATTGTACAAGATATAAGTAATCATATAACAAATATATGCTACAATTGTAAACTGTGTGTACATAGGTAGAAATAAGCAGCACACTGTACACACAGTTTACAATTGTAGCATATATTTGTTGTATGATTACTTATATGCTTGAAAAAGGTCGTACGTACATATATATATATATATATATAAATATATATATATATATATTTACACAAATATACATATATACATACACATATATACATATATATATATATATATATATATATATATATATATATATATATATATATATGGACACTTTCCTTTACAGCCGTCACGAGGACCCGAGCACAGTCTGGATTAAAGGCATTCTGGCACAACCACCCCTGTATTATGGAATTTTAAAACAACCTTTTTGGAAAAAAAAATTGAAACTTCGTTTCCTTTTAAAATTATTTGTAGCTGAATCACAGTTTTCTCATATTCTTCGATATTGCTACCGTGTGCCACCACGAGGACCCGAGCGCAGTCTGGATTAAAGACATTCTGGCACAACTATTATTGCAGACCACTCCTGTATTATGGAACTTTAAAACAACCTTTTTTTAAATAAATTTGGAACTTCGTTTCCTTTTAACATTATTTGGCGCTGGATCACAGTTTTCTCTTGTTCTTCGATTTAATATTGCAGTGTATTGTACAAGCGATGTCATGATCGCAGATTCAAGTTCGCTAGGGGGACTAATAAAATGTGTAAAATAAAAAGTAAATTAAGTTATTATTAGTGAAAAACATTAAATAAATGTTTAAAGTAAAAAAAACAACCCTTTTCCCATCTTTCCTCTAAAGTAATGTAAAAATAAAAAAAAGAGACAAAATTGGTATCGCTACATCTGTAAAAGTCCAAACTATTACAATATACAATATACCATTGTTTAACTTGCATGGTGAATGCCGTAAAAAATAATAGTTTTTTGGTCTCCTTAGCTCTAAAAAAAATTAATAAAAAGTGATCAAACAGTTGTATGTACATCCTGCAAAAAATAAGCCCTCACGCCCAGGGGCGTAGCTAGGGGGGGGCAAGTGGGGCACGTGCCCCGGGCGCAGTTCAGAGGGGGGCGCCAGCGCCACCTCCTCCTGCACTATAATTGTACCTGTGTCGCAAGGACACAGGTACAATTAGAAGCAATGAATGACCGGGCACGTTCCGTGCCCGGCCATTCAGCGCCTTTCCACGAATGAAGCGACTGGTACCTTTTGTACCAGTGACGCTTCCGTCGATGAAAGGCGCTGACTGACTGGCAGGGAAAGTCATCCTGCCCAGCCAATCAGCGCCTTTCATAGACGATGCGTTCAACCCCCTGGAGACCTGCGCAGAAGAGAGCAGGTCTCCATGGCTGCCGGACGGCGTGGGAGCGGGAATAAGGTGAGTTTGAAATATATTTTTTTTATTTTTCTTTAAAATTGCAATAGAAGTGTATGGCGGGGGACGGGACGGGACTTTGTCTACTCGCGGGGGGCTTTATCTACGGGGGGTGTCTATCTACAGGGGGACTATATCTACAGGGCTGGGCTATATACAGGGGGACTATATCTACAGGGCTGGGCTATATACAGGGGGACTATATCTACAGGGCTGGGCTATATACAGGGGGACTCTATCTACAGGGCTGGGCTATATACAGGGGGACTATATCTACAGGGCTGGGCTATATACAGGGGGACTATATCTACAGGGCTGGGCTATATACAGGGGGACTATATCTACAGGGCTGGGCTATATACAGGGGGACTATATCTACAGGGCTGGGCTATATACAGGGGGACTATATCTACAGGGCTGGGCTATATACAGGGGGACTATATCTACAGGGCTGGGCTATATACAGGGGGACTATATCTACAGGGCTGGGCTATATACAGGGGGACTATATCTACAGGGCTGGGCTATATACAGGGGGACTATATCTACAGGGCTGGGCTATATACAGGGGGACTATATCTACAGGGCTGGGCTATATACAGGGGGACTATATCTACAGGGCTGGGCTATATACAGGGGGACTATATACAGGGGGGCTACATACAGGGGGACTATATCTACAGGGGGACTATATACAGGGGGACTCTATCTACAGGGGGGCTATATACAGGGGGACTCTATCTACAGGGGGGCTATATACAGGGGGACTATATCTACAGGAGGCTATATACAGGGGGACTATATCTACAGGGGGGCTATATACTGGAGTGGGCTGTCTATAGAGCACCATATACAGGGGTGGGCTATATAGTATATAGCCTCCTGTAGATATAGCCCACCCCTGTATATGGTGCTCCATAGATAGCCCACCCCAGTATATAGCCCAGCCCTGTAGATATAGCCCAGCCCTGTAGATATAGCCCAGCCCTGTAGATATAGCCCAGCCCTGTAGATATAGCCCAGCCCTGTAGATATAGCCCAGCCCTGTAGATATAGCCCAGCCCTGTAGATATATTCCCCCTGTATATAGCCCACCCCTGTATATAGCCCCCCTATGTATAGCCCACCCCTGTAGATATAGCCTCCCTGTGTATAGCCCCCACTGTATATAGCCCCCCTCTGTAGATATAGCCCCCCTCTGTAGATATAGCCCCCCTCTGTAGATATAGCCCCCCTGTGTATAGCCCACCCCTGTAGATATAGCCCAGCCCTGTAGATATGGTCCCCCTGTAGATATGGTCCCCCTGTAGATATGGTCCCCCTGTAGATAGCCCACCCCTGTATATAGTCCCCCTGTAGATATAGCCCCCCTGTAGATATGGTCCCCCTGTAGATATAGCCCACCCCTGTATATAGTCCCCCTGTAGATATAGCCCACCCCTGTATACAGTATCCCACAAATAGCTCCCCCTATAGTGCTCCACAGAAAGCCCACTCCTGTATATAGCCCCCTTGTACATATAGTCCACCCCTGTATATAGTGCCCCACAGATAGCCCACCCTTGTATATAGTATATACAGGGGTGGGCTATCTGTGGAGCACTATATACAGGGGTGGACTATCTAGTGGAGCACTATATACAGGGGTGGACTATCTAGTGGAGCACTATATACAGGGGTGGACTATATGTACAAGGGGGGGCTATATACAGGGGTGGGCTATCTGTGAAACACTATATACAGGGGTGGACTATATGTGGAGCACTATATACAGGGGTGGGCTATATCTACAGGGGGGCTACATACATGGTTGGGCTATCTGTAGAGCTCTATATGCAGAGGTTGGCTATATCTACAGGGGGCTATATACAGGGGTGGGCTATCTGTAGAGCACTATAGGGGGAGTTATTTGTGGGACACTATATACAGGGGTGGTCTATATGGGGGCAGTATCTACAGGGGGCTCTATGGCAGGCACTATCTACAGGGGGCTCTATGGCAGGCACTATCTAGAGGGGGCACAGTGTGTGTGTGGGACATGGTGTATGGTGCTATTATAATTAGAGGTGCAGTGTATGGCACTATTATATTTAGGGGCGTAGTGTGTGGTATAATGATAACTTTATATTTATTTATAGGTGCAGAAATGTTGGAAAAGTGAGAAGCTGAAGACATGTGAGCGGGAGAAGTCATCATAGAGGTCTGGACCAAATGGAGAAAAAGAACTAGAATCTGAGACGTCACCGGTGAGTCACTTAATGTAAATGTTTATTCTGCCTCTAATCAGCACTGTAGTCACTGTATGATCTGCAGCGAGATGATGGGTGGTGTGATTATGATAGGATTTATTTTTTGTGAAACAGCATCTCCCAGCATATCCTTACCATTGTTCGGGCTATGCTGGGAGCTGTAGTTTTACGCCGTACAAACCTATACGGCAGGGGTTGCACTAAATTGAGCTGTATTTGTTCTGGGGCTGTATATATGTACCGAGCTTGGTTCTGGTGTTGTGTATAGAACCATATTGCTTGTGAAATGTACAAATAATTTTATGCTCGCGTTACATAAAAAGAAATGACACGTCGATTGGAGAAAACAAACACAGCGAGGGGGAAGGAGATGTCGGGAAAGAGGTTGGGGGGGGGGGGCGCCAAACTGAATCTTTGCCCCGGGTGCTGGAGAACCTAGCTACGCCTCTGCTCACGCCACTCTATTGAGGGAAAACTGAAAAAGTTATTGTTCTTGGAAAGCGGGGAGGGAAAAACGAAAATGAAAAAGCAAAAAATGGATCAGCCCGGAAAGGGTTACTTGATTGGCGGGGGGGACGACATTTTTTTTGGGTGGGTATTTTATGTGTGTTTATTAATAATTTTTTTTTGCACTTTACTATTTTTTTTATTACTATGGTCTGTCCCTCAAAAGTCAAAAAAGACCTTTGGGGAACTTTATATATATATTTTTCTTTCTTTTACACCATGCTTTTCCACTGTAACTGGGGCTGCACAGCCCCAGTAACAGGGTAAATCAGCCCTCTCATAGTGACGATTGTCACTAATAGGGCTGTGCTGGGTCTAGTTAGACCCAGCAGCAGTCTGTCAGTAACGGCACCCGGCGATCATGTGACCAGTCACATGATCGTCGGGTGCAATAGAGACAGCGGCACGGCCGCTGCCTCTATTCCTATACACAGCGCACATTGAGTGCTGTGTACAAGTGACCAGAGAAGACAGAAGCAACAAAAGCTGCTTCTATCTTCTCCTCAGGGTCCCAGGCAGTCACTGACAGCCGGAGACCCGACATTCAGCTTCCCGATAACTCGGGCAGCAAGTTAAAACCTGAGCCGTAAAAAGTCTATGGCTCGGGTTTTAAGGACCCTGACCGCTGGCCATAAAAACACAGCCAGCGGTCGGGAACCAGTTAAAAATGTTGATAATGATTTTTAAGGCCTAATTATAATAAAATTCTGCAAAAGACCTGTGGGGTCTAAATGCTCACTCTTCCACTAGATAGATTCCTTAAGGGGTGTAGTTTCCCAAATGGGGTCGCATTTGGGGTGTTTCCACTGTTTCGGTCTCTCAGGGGCTTTGCAAATATGACAAGAGAAGGCTGAGTTACTAAATGGGTTCTTCAGCTCTGTATATACAACAGAAGAAAGAGCGGCTGATATAGCCAGTGCCAGTGCTGTTAATATATCAGTTGATATACTGAATTGGATGAATGTAGATATGGTCCAAGCTAAATAAAATAAAATAAATGTGCACAAGGCCCCGGGACCAGATGGGTTACACCCTAGAATTCTTAAAGAGCTTAGTTCAGTTATTTATGTCCCCCTTTTCATAATATTTAGAGATTCTCTAGTGACTGGTATAGCGCCAAGGGACTGGCGCAGTGCAAATGTGGTGCCTATTTTCAAAAAGGGCTTTAGGTCTTCCCAGGGAAATTATAGATCAGTAAGCTTAACATCCATCGTGGGGAAAATGTTTGAGGGGCTATTGAGGGACTATATACAGGATTATGTGACAAAAAATAGCATCATAAGTGACAGCCAGCACGGTTTTACTAGGGACAGAAGTTGTCAAACCAACCTGATATGTTTTTATGAAGAGGTGAGCAGAAGCCTAGACAGAGGGGCTGCTGTGGAATTAGTGTTTTTGGACTTTGTAAAGGCATTTGACACTGTCCCTTATAGACGTCTAATGGGTCTTTGCTTCTGAGGCCTGTGCTTCAGTCCATTAGCACACTAGGGCCACATGTGAGGTATTTCTAAAAACTGCAGAATCTGAGCAATAAATATTGAGTTGCGTTTCTCTGGTAAAACTTTCTGTGTTACAAAACAAAATGTACTACAAATTAATTTTGGCAAAAAAAATTCTCCTCTACTTTCTTTAATTCCTGTAAAACGCCTAAAGGGTTAAGAAACTTTCTGAATGCTGTTTTGAATACTTTGAGGGGTGCAGTTTTTAAAGTGGAGTGATTTATGGGGTCTATCTAATATATAAGGCCCTCAAAGCCACTTCAGAACGGAAATGGTCCCTAAAAAATAGCCTTTTGAAATTTTCTTGAAAATGTGAGAAATTGCTGCTAAAGTTCTTGTAACGTCCTAAAAAAATAAAAGAATGTTCAAAAAACAATGGCAACATAAAGTAGACATATGGGAAATGTTAACGAGTAACTTTTTTGTGTGGTATTACTATCTGTTTTACAAGCAGATACAATTAAATAGGCTCTGTCGCCACATTATAAGTGCCCTATCTCCTACATAATCTGATCGGCGCTGTAATGTAGATAACAACAGTGGTTTTTATTTTTGAAAAACAATCATTTTTGAGCAAGTTATGAGCAATTTTAGATTTATGATAATTCGTTTCTTAGTGCCCAACTGGGCATTTTTTAACTTTTGACCAAGTGGGCGTTGTAAAGAGAAGTGTATGACGCTGACCAATCAGCATCATACACTTCTCTCCATTCATGTCCATTTGTACTCATCGTAGCGTGATCACTCTCAAGACACTTCAGTAAAGTTAATGTGGGTGTATGTGACAGCACATCGTGATCTCGCGAGATCACGCTGTGCTGAGTACAAATTGAGAGAAGTGTATGATGCTGATTGGTCAGCGTCATACCCTTCTCTTTACAATGCCCACTTGGTCAAAAGTTAAAAACCGCCCAGTTGGGCATTTAGAAACAAATTAGCATAAATCTAAAATTGCTCATAACTTGATCAAAAATGATCGTTTTTCAAAATAAAAACCATTGTTGTTATCTACATTACAGTGCCAATCAGAATATGTAGGAGATAGGGCACTTATAATCTGGTGACAGAGCCTCTTTAAATTTAGAAAAATTATAATTTTTGCACATTTTCTAAAAATGTTGGTGTTTTTCACAAATAAATACTGAATTTATCGACCAAATTTTTCTAACATAAAGTACAATTTGTCACAAGAAAACAATCTCAGAATCGATTGGATAGATAAAAGCATTCCAAAGTTATTACCACATAAAGTGACATAAGCAGAAAAATCTATAAAAAACAACCTTTAAAACGGTGCACACTATATGCTAATTACTCATTAAAGGGTCATAGGGCTGTGCCGCTATCATGAAGAGTCACATAGTCCTGCCTCCAAACCTGCCTTTACATGCTTGATTGACATCACTACCAATCTCCTCCAACTTTTTCGGATGCGTCATTGCTTTGTACTCCTTGTGCACGCACCATGTGGTGAGGTGTACTCAGCACGGCTTCATCGCTGCACCGCGTATGCCAGAAGAGTACAAGGCAATGGCACATCTGCAAGTACTGGAGGAGGCTGCAAGTGATGTAGAACAGTCCGGGGGAATGTCAATCAAGATCTGTGGGGCGCCATGTCAATTTTCGCCTCAGGCAGCAGAAGAGCTAGAATCGGCCCTGGGTTTATCTAAGACCATTTATGTCTAAAAGGCCAAGAGTTTTTTACTGCTCATTTATAATAATTTATTAATGTTTTAATATCTACTAGTGAGGCCTGTTTTCTGCAGACAATTGGTGGTTTATGTGTGAGCAACAGCGAAGATACTAAAATATAATACCATTTAAAATTAGATAAATAATTAAACACTATAGGTACAGCTGTTTTCCAACAAACTGTTGAAGAAAGTGAAGCATATTTTCTTTATAAGTTGAACGTATGTTTGTCTGCTCTTACATAATAAAGTCATAAACATATACTGTATCTCACAGACCAATTATTCAAAATTGGGGCTGGGTTGTTCCTATTCATATTAGACTCCTCAAAATTTTAATTGCAACACCAAGAAGAATAGGTTTTGGAGTTGTGGAAATCACAGGAATGATAGACATGTTAATGATATGCAAATGGTAATAAAATATTCCAAACACCTTGATTTATTTAGTAATACACACACTTACACGCCTTGGCATTCTATCAATGAGGTTATTAATGATTGTCTGAGGAATGTTATGCCACGCTGAATGCACTTGGGCATGCAAGTCATCAAGATTGGCTGCCTGCAGCTCCCTTTGCAATTGTCGACCAATGATGTCCCAGATGTGCTCAATGGGAGAGAAGTCTGGAGACGCTGCAGGCCACGCAGGCTGCATACAGTAGCACGAGCAACTTACAGCCTGGCGTTGTCCTATGGAAAAACGGCTTCTGGGACTCTTTGTACAAATGGCCGTACCACTGGCTTCACGACCAAATAAATGTAACGCAGAGCTGTTAGTGTACATGAAATGAAGACAAGAGCGTTCTTGCTACTGTTCCTTATGCCACCCCACACCACAATCCCGGGAGTTGGACCGTGTGACGTTCCTTTGTGAAGGCCTGGCGTTGCCCATGTGGTCTTTCAAAAAGGGCACTAGGTCTTCTCTGGGTAATTATGGACCAGTTAGCTTAACATCCATTGTTGGGAAAATGTTTGAGGGGCTATTGAGGGACTATATACAGAATTATGCGACAAAAATAGTATTATAAGTGACAGCCAGCACGGTTTTACTAATGACAGAAGTTGTCAAACCAACCTGATTTGTTTTTATGAAGAGGTGAGCAGAAGCCTAGACAGAGGGGCCACTGTAGATAGTGTTTTTGGACTTTGCAAAGGCATTTGACACTGTCCCTCATAGACGCCTAATGGGTAAATTAAGGACTATAGGTTTAGAAAGTATAGTTTGTAATTGGATTGAGAATTGGCTCAAGGACCGTATCCAGAGAGTTGTGGTCAATGATTCCTACTTTGAATGGTCCCCGGTTATAAGTGGTGTACCCCAGGGTTCCGTGCTGGGACCACTATTATTCAACTTATTTATTAATGATATAGAGGATGGGATTAATAGTATTATTTCTATTTTTGCAGATAACACCAAGCTATGTGGTAATGTTCAGTCTATGGAAGATGTTTGTGAATTGCAAGCGGATTTAAACAAACTAAGTGTTTGGGCGTCCACTTGGCAAATGAGGTTTAATGTAGATAAATGTAAAGTTATGCACCTGGGTATGAACAACCTGCATGCATCATATGTCCTAGGGGGAGCTACACTGGGGGAGTCACTTGTTGAGAAGGATCTGGGTGTATTTGTAAAGCATAAACTAAATAACAGCATGCAATGTCAATCAGCTGCTTCAAGGGCCAGCAAGATATTGTCGTGTATTAAAAGTGGCATGGACTCACGGGACAGGGATGTAATATTACCACTTTACAAAGCATTAGTGAAGCCTCATCTAGAATATGCAGTTCTGTTCTGGGCTCCAGTTCATAGAAAGAATGCCCTGGAGTTAGAAAAAATACAAAGAAGAGCAAATAAGCTAATAAGGGGCATGAAGAATCTAAGTTATGAGGAAAGATTAAGAGAACTAAACCTATTTAGCCTTGAAAAAAGATGACTAAGGGGGGACATGATTAACTTATATAAATATATTAATGGCACATACAAAAAATATGGTGAAATCCTGTTCCATGTAAATCCCCCTAAAAAAACAAGGGGGCACTCCCTCCGTCTGGAGGAAAAAAAGGTTCAACCTGCAGAGGCGACAAGCCTTCTTTACTATGAGAACTGTGAATCTGTGGAATAGTCTACCGCAGGAGCTGGTCACAGCAGGGACAGCAGATGGCTTTAAAAAAGGCTTAGATAAATTCCTATAACAAAAAAATATAAGCTCCTATGTGTAGAAATATTTTACTTCCCTTTTCCCATCCCTTGGTTGAACTTGATGGACATGTGTCTTTTTTCAACCGTATGAACTATGTAACTATGTAACTATGTCCCAAGATTAATCTCTTCCAGCCTTCATTGTCGTCTTGTTGTGCACCATGATAGCCTTTGAGAGGAGTGGCGTGTGGTCAATGGAACACCTGTAGCTGGATGTCTGGCCCAATGTCATGCAAACGCCTTATGATGGTTTGTGTCGACACTGGTTGCTGCCCTAGTATTGAAACGCGCCGTCTAATTTCACTTGCAGTACAGAATGGATCACTGCGCGCATTTTTCCAATTAGATGATCTGTCCGTGCAGAGGTTCGCCTCTGTGCACCTTTTGCTCTCATTCCCGTTCATTGTTGTTCTTCCAACCTTCGGGACACGCAACATTGAACAGTGCTGACATCTCGGCCTACGCATGTAACGTTCTGCCAGAGTGATAAACCAAGGTCTCTCAATTTAAGAATATTGTCTCTCTCAGTTTGCGATAAGTGGCAATAACTGGCACATCGACGAACAGGAGGCATCGCACAATCATCCCACACCACTTGATCCGATTTTTGAGGTTTCATGTGGCTAAAAAGCTTTGCTTTCATTCTGGCTTTTATGCCTCTCCACATGCCACAGATTGGAGCTAGGTGTTTGAAAACGTAAACATTTGCAGATATTAGCGACACCTGCTATTTCCTCGATTTGCATAACCTTACGACTTGCCCTTCTTGGTGTTGCAATTTTCAATGTTGAGGAGTGTATTTCAACCCCCCTCCCTCATTAGTACCTCTCAGTAATGAATAGAAATTACAATTTATATCCACTTATACCCAAAAAAGGGACTCATATACTATCCATATTATGGTTATAAAAATTCATCTATTTTATTATATATCATTAAAACAGACCTAATTGATTTTAAGGAGGAATCATTAACAAACTCACATAGGGTCTAGGTGAACCAAACAGATAAGAAATCACTCAATACATATTTTAATGGGTACACAAGATATCATAGCAGTCAGCACCACAATACATTTTAATCCCAATAATGCAAGTGAGTAATAGTGTCTCAATGAGTGAAAATCACAGTGGATCAAGCAGTATACCTGTGAAGGGGCCATTAATACAGCCTATTTTTTTAGCATTACACAGGTACCAGCTAAGGTTATACGTATGTAATAAATGGAATAGTATAAGTACCCTACCAACGGTAAGTAGGCATAAGCATCTTACACATGGTTGAAAAAGCTATCATGAAAAGCTATCTATGCAAAATGCTCGTTGGGGCATTACACTGGGTGGTCGTGTACATGGTATTTTCCACTGTGATTTTTACTCATTGATACACTATTTCTCACTTGTGTTACTAGGATTCATATGTAATGTCTTGCTGACCTGCCAGGGGTGGATTTAGCTGGGGGGCAGGGGGGCTTGTGTTGTCCCCCAGTGAATGTTTAGGGCTGCCCGGCGTATTACACAAGTTCTGCTGGCTAACTGCTTTGACTGCCGTCGTGGCACTTACCTGTTTGTGTTGCAAATACTGCAGAGGCGAGTCATGCCATTCTGGACCAGATAAAAAGAAAAGGAAAAGTGAAAGTCTCCAATCTGAGAAGTCACCTGTGAGTCACTGGATGTCACTGTACTGTAATCACTTATATGGTCTGTGGAGTGCATGTGTAGAACTGGTATCTACCACTATATGGTGGTAATATTTGTCTTTGTTTTACTACACACATTTTATGACACCATCAAGAGTGCTCACGTTATTTCTATTTAGCTGAAGGGTGTGTCCCAAAAATTATTTCCTCTGGTGGACCCATGGTACTCCAGTCCAACACTATGTGGATATGGTGTGTGTGTGTGTGTGTGTGTGTGTGTGTGTGTGTGTGTGTGTGTGTGTGTGTGTGTGTGTGTGTGCATGTAGCAAGTGTGCATTGTGTATGTAGTAGGTGTGCAGTGTGTGTTTGTGTGTATATGCAGTGTGTCTGTCAAATGTATATATGCATATGTAAAAAAAGTGAAATATAGGTTCAGTTGAGTTCTGATGTATTCATGGTTCTCCGCATTGTTTCACAGTAGCAGCAAAGTGGATGAGATATAAAAAATCTCATCCACATGCTGTAGAATTTTTTTGTGCAGGAATTGACCTGTGGTGCAGATTTTTTAATCCAGAGCATGTAAATTTCTTCTGCAAAGGAGTTGCATATTTGTTGCGGACTCTCCCCATTGAATTCAATGAGGAAGTAATATTTCGCAGCAAATAGCAAATACTGCATTTTCCGCTAAAGAAAAGCTGGAAATTCGCAGAAAAATATCGCAAGTAATGACAAAACAAAAATGGTACATACTTACCTTTTGTGGCATTACCATAGCAACATGTCACTCCTCCCCCATTTGGTCTCAGTGCTGCTGGCCTCCTGGGATAACTGCTGCAGCCGGTCACATGGAAGAAATCGTCAAGCCAATAGGCCGGCAACAATGACACCAGCACTGGGAAGAGTAACGCGTTGTTACGGGTACGATTATGGACTTTTTTTTTTTTATGCCCTCAGCTTTGGCTCACAGTAGCAAATCCAGTAAAAAATCTGCACCTAAATGAAAGAAAATTTGGTGCAGAATTTCAGACGGAATTCCCTGTGTTATCTAGGTCTGATTTGCCGTTTTCGGCAGCACATCCCCCCAACCTCCCAGCAATGAACATTTTTCAGTTCTGTGTGCAATGTAAAAATACTGCTACGCCGGCAAGTGTACTTTTATTAGCCTTTAGTTACAGGGTTATGAAAATTGTAACAAACAGTTAAGCACTGATATTTTAACATTTTTTTTTTATCACTTAATTATGCTATTTCAAATTCATAATAGTTAAGTTAAAAAAAAACACGTACCTAAAACTCATAGAACCGGGACAGGAAGGACTTGTTTCCATCTGTTACTAAGTTTTAATGTGAAAATCGGTGAGTATAGCCTCTTTAGTTATGTTACAGCTGTACCTGCATGCATCTCCCCCCAGGGCCCCCTATCCTTCCTATCTTCTGAGATCCCATTTATATAGGTCTATGGTAGATCTATATTAATGGGATCTCCTAAAATAGAGAAGGGCCCTGGGGAAAGGTCATCTACCCCCCCTCCATAGAGTGTTCCACACAGTGCCCCCTATAGATCGTGCCACACACAGTCCCCCCCGTAGATAGTGCCATGCACAGTCCCCCCGTAGATAGTGCCAAACACAGTCCCCCCGTAGATAGTGCCACACACAGTCCCCCCGTAGATAGTGCCACGCACAGTCCCCCCCATAGATAGTGCCACGCACAGTCCCCCCGTAGATAGTGCCACACACAGTCCCCCCGTAGATAGTGCCACGTACAGTCCCCCCGTAGATAGTGCCACGCACAGTCTTCCTGTAGATAGTGCCACACACAGCCTACTGTACATAGTTCAAAACATCCCTGAAACAGTGCCAAACCCCTTGTAGAAAGTGCCATACACACACACCCCCTGTAGATAGTGTCACAAGCCCCTCTTGTAGATTTTGCCACATACCTCCCTTGTAGATAGTGCCACAACCCCCCCTTGTAGATAGTGTCACCCATAGTTCCCCTGTAGATAGTGCCAAAAACCGTTACCCTGTATATAGTGCCACAAATAGTCCCTCTGTAAATAGTTCCACACACACCTTTTTAGATAGTGATACACACACCCCCTGTGGATAGTGCCACACCCCCTCTTGTAGCTAGTGCCACAAACCACCCTGTATATAGTGCTACACCCCATTATAGAAAGTGCCACACGCAGCCCCCTGTAAATAGTGCCACACAGTCCCCTGTAGATAGTATAACCCTTGCAGATAGTGCTTCACACAGCCTCCAGTTAATAGTGCCACATGCCCCTTGTAGATAGTGCTACACACAGCTGCTTGTATATAGTTCTACACAGTCCCTTGTAGCTAGTGCCATTCGGCATTCACTTAGCAAAATACATAATGTTATGTTGTTATAGTGCAGACTTTTACAGATGTGGCGATACCAATTTTGTTTCTTTTTTTAATTTCTTTAGAGGAAAAATGCTAAAAGGGGGATTTTTTTTAACTTTTAATATTTTTATAATTTTGTACACTACTGAAGTCTTTATTTTCTTAGGTTTTATTAGTCTACCATTTTATTTATTTATTTTATTAGGACAAGAACCAGCGATCGTCAAAAGCAGGGCTTAACAGGAGCAGAAAGGCAAACCTAGGGGCCCAACGAACGCATCGCAGGGGGGCGATGGACTGTCAGAGGGGGTCTCCCCCTCTTTCTAATAGCTTAGATGCCGCAGTCGCAATTGACTGCATTATCTGAGTTATTAAACGGCCAGAATCAGAGTTCTCTCTGTTTCTGGCCATTAGTGCGAGGTGCAAGTTATAATACATCGCTGACACCCGCAGCGTATGGAGTGGGCTTCAACCCCCACACCAGGAAGTACGGGCCCGTCCTGGTGCATCAAGGCATACTCCTGTATGCTAATACATTACACTGTGTCACTGTGACACAGGCTGCTGTTAGGGCAGCACATAATGTGCCAGAACAGCAGGCAAACGGAACAGACAGCCCTGGGGTCCTTTGTACATCACCGGGTTTCCGATGACCAGATCAAAGAGGGGATCTCCCTTTGATCATGCCACGGTCACGGACCGCGGCAATCAAAGGGTTAAACAGCTGGCCATTAGTGCGAATGTTTTCCGACCCCAGCTGTATTCAGCAGGCTTCACTAAGATCAGGAGCTGTTCGTTACAGCTCCTGCTTAGAGGATGGGCGATCATCAGCCTCTTCTACAACGACGCCAAAAGACGTCGCTGTAGACTAAGCACCTGCACCGCCTGCCTGCCTTCAAAAAGGCTTTTTACACAAATACTTTGATTTCACGTTAGTCAGGCATTTATGACATTCATCACATTGATCATTAACACAACACAAATCACAGAAATGTTACTTGTTTGACATTCTTTTTTGCTGTAAAAAATTTTTCCATTCACTTAGAATTAACATTTACATACTCCAAAGACACAACTAAAATACCATGTGTGAACTCTGGCTTAAAGATGGGCTAGAGCTGTGTGCTTGCCTCCAGGCTAAAATTTTCCAGCCAGCCCCTGCTGACTGATCTGATGTCTTATGTATCCATTAATACATGTATTAAGAGATTTGTTATCTCTTTGGAAGATGAGACACCAGACCCAACAATGCAGACGAGCTGAAGGCCGCTATCAAAGCAACCTGGGCTTCCATAACACCTCAGCAGTGCCACAGGCTGATCGCCTCCATGCTACGCCGCATTGATGCAGTAATTCATGCAAAGGGACTCCCGACCAAGTATTGAGGGCATATACTGTACATACTTTTCAGTAGGACGACATTTCAGTATTAAAAAAAATTTTGGAAATTGGGCTTATGTAATATTCTAATTTTCTGAGACAGTAAATTTTGGATTTTCATTAACTATTAGCCATAATCATCAACATTAAAATAAAAAAATGCTAGAAATATATCACTCTGTGTGTAATGAATCTATATAATGAGTTTCACTTTTTGAATTGAATTACTGAAATAAATTAACTTTTTGATGATATTCTAATTAATTGAGGAGGACTAGTATGTAGGTAGTATAATGTATTTTAGCAACGATCAGTGCTGCAGGTCTTCAAGTCCCCTAGTGGGACAAAAAAATAAAATAAAAAAGTTACTAGAAAGGTTTTATAAAAGTGTAAAAATAAGATATAAATGTAAAAAAAAAACTGCCTTTTTTCTGTAAGATTTTTATTACAGGAAGAAAATTAGAACATTAAAAAAAACTACACATATTTGGTATCACTGCATTGGAATCACTGCACCCAAGCTATAAAACGATAATGTTATTTTTCCCACACGGTGAACCCCACAAAAAAAACAAAAACAATGCCAGAATCGCTATTTTTTTTGGTCACCATCCCTCCTAAAATATAGAATAAAAAGTGATAAAGGGGCATGTACCCCAAAATAGTACCAATAAAAACTACAACCTGTCCCACAAAAAAACAAGCCCTTAAACAGCTTTTTTTTTTTTAATGAAAAATAAAAAAAACTTATGGCTCTTAGAATATGGTGACACAAAAAATAAATTTTGTTTAAAAAGTGATTTTATTGTGCAAATGCTGCAAAACAAAAAAAAAACATATACATATGGTATTGCCGTAATCGTATCAACCCGCAGAATAAATAAAAAATGTAATTTATAGCTCACGCTGAACACTATAAAAAAATAAATAAAAAAAAAAAGGAATAAAAATAATTCTCAGAATTTATGGTTTTTGGTCACCTTGCTTGTCATAAAAAGTGATCAAGAAGTCACATGTACCCCAAAATAATACCAATAAAAACTACAGCCCTTCCCGCAGAAAACAAGCCCTTACACAGCTTTTTTGAATGAAAGTTAAAAAGTTATGGCTTTCAGATTATGGTGACAAAAAAAATGTATTATTTAAAAAAAAAAGTGATTTTATTGTGCAAATGCTGCAAAACATAAAAAAAACTATATACATATGATTTTGCCGTAATCGTATGGACGGTTAGAATAAAGTAAAATTGTCATTTATAGCACACAAGGAACACTGGAAGAAAAAAAAAAAAAAGAAGAAAAAACATTGTCAGAATTGCTGGTTTTTGGTCACCTTGCTTTTCAAAAAATGGAATAAAAAGTGATCAAAAAATCACATCTACCCCTAAATGGTACCAAGGAAACAACAACAAATAAGCCCTCACACAGCAAAGTTCTGTTTCTCAGAATATGGCGACACAAAATGTGCAGATGTGTTCCAAAAGCAGGTAAGATTGGGCACCTTTTATCAGTGCGACACTGGCCACACATCTGAGGATGATTTATTTACCCTATTATACCCTTTTATTATGCCCTGATGTAATCCGCACAGCCTACATATACCCCCACATTATAAACTAAAATACCAGTAATACTCCAAACAGAAGAACCACCAAGCAAAATCTGCGCTCCAAAAGCCAAATGGCGCTCCCTCCCTTCTGAGACGTACAGTGTGCCCAAATAGCAGTTTACGTCCACATATAAGGCATTGCCATACCCGGGAGAACCGGCTTAACATTTTATGAGGTGTTTGTCTTCAGTGGCACAAACTGCCACAACATATTGTGCACTAAAATTATATATCAGTGGAAAATTGCAATTTTCACATTGCACCATCCGCTGCACATTAACCCCTTTTCGCACCATGATGTAATAGCACGTCGTCATGCAGGGGTTGATGTGTGGAGCCGGCTGGCATGCTGAGCCCGCTCCATATGCTGCGGGTGTCATCTGTGTATTACAGCTGACACCCAGGACTAACGGACAGGAACAGCGATTGCTCTGTTACAAAAGCCTGCAAAAATGACTATACAGCAATACATTAGTAGTTAACGATCGCTGGTTCAAGTCCCCTAGGGGGACTAATAAAATAAGTTAAATAAAGTTATTAGTAGTAAAAAAAACAAAATGTTTCCTCTAAAGTAATAGAATATAAAATTAAACAAAATTGGTATAGCTACATCTGTTAAAGCCCAAACTATTACAATTTACCATTATTGAGCTCGCATGGTGAATGCTGTAAAAAGTAAAGAATTTAAACCGCCAAAATCACAGTTTTTTTGCCACCTGAGCTCAAAAATGAAACAAAAACTGATCAAAACGTTGTGTGTAGCAAAAAATGGTGCCAATAAAAACTACAGGTTGGCAAAAAATAAACCCTCACACCGCTGAATTGACCAAAAAATAAAGTTATGGCTCTCGGAATGTGTGTGAAACAAAAAAAAATTTCTTTGTAAAAGTAGTAAAATATAAAAAACCTATATAAATTTGGCACCACCTTAATCGTATTGAGCCGTAGAATAAAGTGAAGTGAACCCGAAAAACAATGGAGGAATTGCAGGTTTTTCTTTCAACTTCAGCCCTCAAATAACTTTTTCTCAGTTTCCCAGTACGTTATATTGTACTTTAAATGGTGTCAATAGCAACTACAACTCATTCCGCAAAAAATAAGCTTTCACACCACTCTGTTGATTGAAAAATAAAAATGTTATGGCTCTTGGAAGTCGAGGAGTGAACGAAAAAGGAAAAAATTGTTTAGACCTGAAAGGGTATTTCTAATGAAAAAAATAAATAATTATGGCCACATATAGGGTATTGCCGTAAACGGGAGAAATTGCTTTACAAATGTTAGGCGGCTTTTTCTTCTCAATCTCTTGTGAAAAATAAAAAATTCAACATTTATTGGAAAAAATGTTTATATTCATTTTCACGGCCTAATTCTAATAAATTCTGCAAAAGACCTGTGGGGTCAAAATGCTCACTATATCCCTAGATAGATTCCTTTAGGGGTGTAGTTTCCCAAATAGGGTAATTTTTGGGGGCTTTCTACTGCTTTGCAAATGCGACATGGCACCCGAAAACCATTCCAGCTAAATCTGAGCTCCAAAAGCCAAATAGCACTCCTTCCATTCTAAACCCTGCTGTGGGTCCAAATAGCAGTTTATTACCACATAAAGGGTATTGCTGTAATCGGGAGAAACTGATTTGCAAATGTTGGTGTGTTTTTTTTTCTCCGTTCTTTCCTAGTAAAAATGTTTTCAGAAAAAAAAGTAGATTTTTATTTTCACGGCCTAATTCCACAAAATTTTGCAAAAAAAAAACCTGTGGGGCTATAAGAATTCCTTGAGGGGTGTAGATTCAAAAATGGGGTCACTTTTTTGGGGGGTTTCCACTGTTTTGGTTCGTCCAGGGTATTGCATATGCGTTATGGCATCGAAAACCATTCCAGCAAAATCTGTGCTCCAAAATCCAAATGGCACTCCTTCCCTTCTGAGCCCTGCTGTGGGTCCAAAGAGCAGTTTATCACCACATATGGGGTATTGCCGCAATCAGGAGAAACTGCTTTACAAATATTTGGGTGCATTTTCTCTTTTGTTCATTGTAAAGATTTTAAATGTTTTCAGAAAAGAAGTATATTTATTTCTACAGACTAATTCCAATAAATTTAGCAAAAAAGCTGTGTGGTCAAAATGCTCAATATACCCCTAGATAAATTCCTTGAGGGGTGTACTTTCCAAAATTTGTTAACTTTTTGGGGGATTCCACTGTTTTGTCACCACAAGACCTCTTCAAACCTGACAGTGCCTAAAATATATATATATAAAAAAAAAAAAAAAAAAGGAGGCCCCAAAATCCACTAGGTGCTACTTTTGCTTCTGAGGCCGGTGTTTCAGTCTATTAGCACACTAGGGCCACATGTGGGATATTTCTGAAAACTGAAGAATCTGGGCAATAAATGTGGAGTTGCATTTCTCTAGTAAATCCTTCTGTGGTACAATTTTTTTTTTTATTACAAATGAATTTCGGTAAAAAAAAAATGAAATTTGTAAATTTCACCTCTACATTGCTTTAATTCCTGTGAAATGCTTGAAGGGTTAAGAAACTTTCTGAATGCTGTTTTGAATACTTTGAGGGGTGCAGTTTTCAAAATGGGGGGATTTATGGGGACTTTCTAATATATTAGGCTCTCAAAGCCACTTCAGAACTGAACTGGTCCCTGAAAAAATAGCCTTTTGAAATGTTCTTGAAAATGTGAGAAATTGCTGCTAAAGTTCTAAGCCTTGTAACGTCCTAGAAAAATAAAAGGACGTTCAAAAAATTATGCAAACATAAAGTAGACATATGGGTGATGTTAACTAGTAACGGTTTTGTGTGGTATTACTATTTGTTTTACAAGCAGATACATTAAAATTTAGAAAAATGCTAATTTTTGCAAATTTTCTCTTCATTTTGGTGCTTTTCACAAATAAATACTGAATTTATCGACCAAATTTTTTCACAAACATAAAGTACAATTGGTCACGAGAAAACAATCTAAGAATCACTTGGATAGTTATAAGCTTTCCAACGTTATTACCACATAAAGTAACACATAACAGATTTGAAAAAATAGTCTATGTCCTGAAGGCCAAAGCAGTCTTTGTACTGAAGCAATTAATGATATGTAATAAAATGTATGGATTTTTGTAACAAAACTATGGATAGTATGATTCCCTTTTTTTTTTGGTATAAGTCTTACAAAATAAAGCAGAACTTTGCACTGCATTTCTCACAATATCTAGTGCCCGCTGCAGCTTTCCCTTGTCTCTCCCTTTGTGTCCTCCTCTTATCCACAGGGACCGTGAGTGTCTAATTAATGCATGAATACCAACAATATACATAAGAATATACATTTATGAATTTATTACTTTTCTCCCACCTAGAGAAACACAACAGTTTGCAGTCGTAGTGTCTGAGTAGTGCGTAAACCAATGTGTACAATGATAGTCTGTATTTCCATTTTTCTGCACTAATGAAGTAACATGATAAAATGCAGCACTTAAAATTGCTCCTCTGGCAAGCTTGCAAAGGTCAATGTGATTGATTGAAAACAATTACCTGCAAAAGCAAAATATCCAAAGCGCCTCCAATAGCAACGTTCTCTACAAGCAAACTCAATCCGTGCCAGTCGTTTTATTTGTATTTTGGTAGTACTATATTCATGCATTCTTCCTTGTGTTCTCTATGTGTTTCCCTTCATGGAATGTGTCAGTTTTATCTGTCAGCATGTGACAAGGCTGCAGCAGGTACCACCTCTCTGTGCAAACTACGGGTGTCTTGGACAGAAAGTAGGAGTCCATGTCCGGACCTGAGCACTGCTTCAATATTTATTTGCAGTGATAGTGCAGTGGTCAGTGGGCAGGCAGAAGGAAGAGCATATTTTTTAGAACTTGTATTGGAAAAGCCCTCAAAAACATCATGAATAAGAGGACCAGATAAAAAAAAAAAAGCACGGAAATAATCATGTCACTTTGCCCTATTAGGCCACCCTTCCCTATATGTCAGACTGTGGATCCCCCTAAGTAAAAGTGGCTCCTCTCTGGCTGACAGTCTATCCATGCATTACTTTCATGCCTGCTGGAAGGGATATGTGTTGCTAAACAAGAGTTCAGGAGCTGGGGGTTCCAGGAGCCAGACCCATGGCAATTGGCTGATCGCCTGGGTGGTTGTTTTTATAAAAAAGGTTGTCTTGATAAGACAGCTAATTTAACTAATGAAAAACCTTACATTAACAAAACTCTAAAAATTGTATGGAAACAAATTACATAAAAATAAGTAACAAGATGTATAAATGAGAGATTGAATACCTCATAAAATGTTCATACCTCCATTACAAATATTAATAATAATAATAATAATAATATAGAATTAATGTAATTCCTGAAAGTAGACAAAGAAGACAAAGAGATTGTAAAAGTTTTACAAAGTAGTTTACATTGATTGCCACCTTTATGTAACTTGGTTAAAAACCATATAAATAAAAAGCATCGGCTTACACACAAAAAAACGCACTCTAAAAGTGATCAAGGTGTGAAAGTTTGATTATACCACACGTGTCTATCTATAAGAGCTCACAATTTATTTATTTATTTATTACACACCTCAAGTAGCTACTTTACTATAATAATCTAAATGTAAAAAAAAATACAACATGCAGTCTATAAAAATACAACTCCATTATTTGAACAAGCAAAAAGTGTACAAAAGTTCAACATTGCGCCTTAGGTCAGAAGTCTTATGAAAAAAAAAAATACACTCTACAGAAACGAAGATGTGAGGAATTTGTACATTCCACACACATCTAAGTTCACTGGAGAATGTGTTTACAAAACCGACAAATCTACCCTTATGCAGGGAAATGTAATAATAATGTATGGATTATATAATGCAAACTGTTAGTGTACCAACATATTTCTAGACATTAGACCTTATGAATATTGTAAACGTACATAAAAAAAGTTCATGCACCTCAAGTTTCCTGCCAAAACTCTCAGTTGACCAAAACGTTACAAGAAAAGTTTCAGGATGCCGTACAGTATGATAGTTTAAATGTCTATCTCTACAAGTTCATGCTGTATATACACATATCCATAATTCTAAACCTATCCCTAATTTTCATCCTTTATACAAACTCTTTAAATCTAATCCATAATTGTCAATTCATAATTCTCATGGATTCTGGGAGAAAAGTTTTATAGATCTTCAAATAATTGTGGTTCTGCAGCAGTGTCGGACTGGAGTACCTTGGGCCCACCGGAGCAAATAATTCTTGGGGCCCACCCATCAGCTATATAGAAATAATGCAGCTACTCTTAATTGAATAGTAAAACGTGTGTAGTAAACCAAAGACCAATATTATCACCACATAGTGACCATATAGTGGTAGGCGCCAGTCTTACACAAGCGCTCATTTATGTCATATCCACAGGAAATGCCAAAAATGTCTGATAGATGCGGGTCCTAGCTCTGGGATCCCCACCTATATCTAAAACTGACCGCAGAATCCAGGCGGAGACCAGTGAAGACCACGTGTGCGCGCAGCTCTCTCCATTCTGTTCAATGGGAGTTATGAGCTACTCAGCTGTTTCCATAACAACCATACAACAGAATAAAGGGAGCTGCGTGCACGCGTGACCCTCTAGTCTCTGCCTGGATTCTGTTGTCTGTTCTTGCTATAGGTGCAGGTCACAGAGCTGGGACCCGCATCTATCAGAAATTTTTTGCCATTTCCTGTGGATATGCCATAAATGTCCAAGATGGGAAAACTACTTTAACCTCTTCACGTGCTGCTCCGCAATAGTACGTCCTGCAGAGGGGTTAGTTCCCGCATCCAGAAGTACTATTGCGGAGTAGTTCCCGGCGCACACTGTCCTAACGGACAGTGTCCGGGTACGGGGAGGTCAGCTGTCCCTGACAGCTGACACTCCAGCTTTGCCGGTCAGCGGACCATCGCCGCTGATTTCGGCAATTAACCCCATAAATGCGGCGACGAATTGCTGTCGCCGCATTTAAGTGGTTTGAAGCACATCGGCAGCCCCCACGATCACTTCGTTCCGATGCTTGTCGTGGAAATCGGAGGTCAGACAATGACCTCCGGGTTGCCATGTACGGAAGCCTCGGAGGAGCAGCCTCCTGTCGGTCCTCCGAGGCTTCCTGTCAGTGTGACTGTCACATCACAATGACAGTTAGAACACATTACACTACATAGGTAGTGTAATGTGTTCTAGCAGCGATCAAAGCTGCAAGTCTAAGTGTCCCCTAGTGGCACAAGTGAAAAAAGTAAAAAAAAGATAATAAAAATGTTTTAAAAAAAAGTGTAAAAATAAAAGTTATAAGTTATATAAACAAACACTGCATTTTTTTCCTATAATAAGTCTGAAAAAATGAACACGTTAAAAAAAGTACACATATCTGGTATCACCGCGTTCGTAACGACCCCAACTATAAAACTATAATGTTCTTTTTCCCGCACGATGAACACCCCAAAAAAATCAATAAAAAACGACACCAGAATCTCTATTTTTTGATCACCACCCCTCCCAAAATAGAGAATAAAAAGTGATCAAAAAGTCGCATGTACCCAAAAATAATACCGATAAAAACTACAACCCGTCCCGCAAAAAAACAAGCTCTTACACAGCTTTTTTGACTGAAAAATAAAAAAGTTACGGCTCTCAGAATATGGTGACACAGAAAATAAATTATTTTATAAAAAAGTGATTTTATTGCGCAAACGCTGCAAAACATAAAAAAAAACCTATATACATCTGGTATCGCCGTAATCGTACCGACCTGCAGAATAAAATATAATGGTCATTTATAGCGCACGGTGAACGCCACAAAAGATAAACTAAAAAACATTGTCAGAATTGCTTGTTTTTGGTCACCTGGCTTGCAAAAAAATGTAATAAAAAGTGATCAAAAAAATCGCATGTACCCCAAAATGGTACCAAAGAAAAGTACAGATTGTCCCGCAACAAATAAGCCCTCACGCAGCTCCGGTGGTGAAAAAATAAAGCAGTTCTGGCTCTCAGAATAATGCGATGCAAAATGTGCAGTGTTTTCTAAAAGCGGGTAACATCCGATACCATTTATCAGTGCGACACCGGCCACACATCTATGAATTATTTATTTACCGCATTATTATACCCTCTTATTATGCCCTGATGTTCTCCGCACAGATTACATATGCCCCCACATTATAAACTGAAATACCAGCTAAACCCAAAACAGAAAAACTACCAAGCAAAATCTGCGCTCCAAAAGCAAAATGGCGTCCCTCCCTTCTGAGCCCTGCAGCGTGCCCAAACAGCAGTTTGTGCCCACATATATGGCATCGCCATACCCGGGAGAACACGCTTAACGCTTTATGAGGTATTTGTCACAAACTGGGCACGACATATTATGCACTAAAATGGCATATCAATGGAAAATTGCAATATTCACACCATCCGCTGTGCATTAACCCCTTTGAGCACTATGACTTAATAGCACGTCATGGTGCGGGGGTGATGTATGGAGCGGGCTTACGTGCTGAGCACGCTCCATACGCTGCGGGTGTCGGCTGTGTATTACAGCTGACACCCGGGACTAACGGACAGGAACAGCGATCGCTCTGTTACAGGAGTCTGTAAAAATAACAATATACTGCAATACATTAGTATCGCAGCATATTGTACCCGCGATCCAATGATCGCTGGTACAAGTCCCCTAAGGGGACTAATAAAATGTGTAGAAGAATTAAAGTTATTAGTAGTGAGAAAGAAAAAGTTTAAAGTTAAAAAAAAAAAACCTTTTCCCATTTTTCTTCAAAAGTAATGTAAAAAAATAAACAGAATTGATATTGCTACGTCCGTAAAAGGCCGAACTATTACAATATACCATTATTTAACTCGCACGGTGAACACAGTAAAAAACTTAAATAATTTAAACTGCCAAAATCGCTGTAGTTTTCGTTTTTACCGCACGGCGAAAGCTGTAAAAACGAAAACCTCAAAAAATTGAATCAGATTCTTTTCCTATATTACTATATTTTCCTATTTATTTTCAGTTTCCCAGTACTTTTTATGGCACTTTAAATGGTATCAATATAAACTATAACTCCTCCCGCAAGAAATAAGCTCTCACATCACTCTACTGACGGAAAAAGAAAAAAGTTATGGCTCTTGGAAGGCGGGTAGTGAAAAACTAAAATAAGAAAGCAAAAAATTGATCAGTCCTGAAAGGGTTAATTCATTTCTAATGAAAAAATGTATGACCGCATGTGGGGTATTTCTGTACCCGGGAGAAATTGCTTTACAAAAATTGGTTGTTTATTTCTCCTTTATCCCTTGTGAAAATGAGAAAATTCAACATTTCAGTGGATAAAAATTGTGATTTTCATTTTCACTGCCTAATTCCACTAAATTCTGCAAAAAACCTGTGTGGTCAAAATGCTAACTATACCCCTAGATAAATTCCTTGAGGGGTGTAGTTTCCAAAATGGGGTCACTTTTGGGGGTTTCCCCTGTTTTGGTCTCTTCAGGGCGTTGCAAACGCGACATGGCACCGAAAACCAAACCAGCAGAATCCGTGCTCCAAAATCCAAATGGCACTCCTTCCCTTCTGAGCCCTGCTGTGGGTCCAATCAGCAGTTTATTACCACATATGGGATATTGCTGTAATCAGGAGACATTGCTTTACAAATGTTGGGGTGATTTTCTTCATTATTCCTCGTAAATATTACAAATTTCTATGTTTTTTTCAGAAAAAAAGTAGATTTTCATTTTTACAGACTAATTCCAATATATTTAGCGAAAAACCTGTGTGGTCAAAATGCTAACTATACTCCTAGATAAATTCCCTGATAGGTGTAGTTTCCAAAATGGGGTCACTTTTGGAGAGTTTCCCCTGTTTTGGTCCCTCTAGGGTGTTGCAAACGCGACATGGAATCGAAAACCAATCCAGCAAAATCCGTGCTCCAAAATCCAAATGGCGCACCTTCCATTCTGAGCCTTGCTGTGGGTCCAATCAGCAGTTTATTACCACATATGGGATATTGCCGTAATCGGGAGACATTGCTTTACATATGTTGGGGTGCATTTTCTTTATTATTTCTTGTAAATATTAAAAATTTTCAGAAAAAAGTAGATTTTAATTTTTACAGACTAATTCTAATAAATTTAGCAAAAAACCTGTGCGGCCAAAATGCTAACTATACACCTAGATAAATTCCTTGAGGGGTGTCGTTTCCAAAATGGGGTAACTTTTGGGGTGTTTCCACTGTTTTGGCACCACAAGACCTCTTCAAACCTGACAAGGTGCCTAAAATATATTCTAAAAAAAAAGGAGGTCCAAAATCCACTGGGTGCTCCTTTGCTTCTGAGGCCGGTGCTTCAGTCCATTATCACACTAGGGCCACATGTGGGATATTTCTAAAAACTGCAGAATCTGGGCAATAAATATTGAGTTGCATTTCTCTGGTAAAACCTTCTGTGTTACAAAAAAAAATGTATTAGAAATGAATTTAGTAAAAAAAAAAAAAATTAGTAAATTTCACCTCTACTTTGCTTTAATTCCTGTGAAACGCTTTGTGAATGCTGATTCGAGTACCTTGAGAGGTGCAGTTTTCAAAATGGGGTGACTTCTGGGGATTTTCTAATATATAAGGCCCTCAAAGCCACCTCAGAACTGAACTGGTCTCTGAAAAAATAGCCTTTTGAAATTTTCTTTAAAATATGAGAAATTGCTGCTAAAGTTCTAAGCCTTGTAACATCCTAGAAAAATAAAAGGACGTTCAAAAAATGATGCAAACATCAAGTAGACATATGGGAAATGTTAACTAGTAACTATTTTGTGTGGTATTACTATCTGTTTTACAAGCAGATACGTTTAAATTTAGAAAAATGCAAATTTTTGCACATTTTTTCTAAATTGTGGTGTTTTTCAGAAATAAATACCAAAATTATCGACAACATTTTTTCACTAACATAAAGTACAACATGTCACGAGAAAACAATCTCAGAATCGCTTGGATAGGTAAAAGCATTCCGGAGTTATTACCACATAAAGTGACACATGTCAGATTTGAAAAAATCGGCTGGGTCCTGAAGGCCAAAACAGGCTGGGTCCTGAAGGGGTGAATACAATAGAGTGAATTCCAGTTACTCACCGGGGACATCTTCTTAGATTGGAGTCCCTCACTTTTCCTTTTCTTGATCATCCGGCCCAGATTGCCCTGACGCCTTCTCCCACTTACGAATCGCCTCTGCAGAATTTGCAACACAAACCTCTCTGGCTTCTTGCTTCTCTAGCACCTCCCGACCCTCTGCAAAAACCTCACCATTTATAGTGCCCCAGGAGGAAATAATGCCTGCATGGTTCCACACACTATAATAGTACCCCTTTAGCCCCACAATAATAGTGCCACACACAGCCCCCTGTAGAAAGTGCCACACACAGCCCCCTATAGATAGTGACATACACAGCCCCTAGTACATAGCACCACACAGCCTCCCCATATAGTGCCACACAGCCCCCCTAGTAGACAGTGCCACACAGCCCCCTGTAGATACTGCCACACAGCCCCACTAGTAGATAGTGCCACACAGACCCCCTCCCTAGTAGATAGCGCCACACTGCCAGCACCCCCCAAAATGTTTTTACTTACCTAGCGTCTCAGATGAAACCCTTGCGTAGGCCAGCGTGATGCAATGACATAATTGCGCCGACCTGCGCAGGGACTCCGTCTCAGCGTCTTATAGGCTGCAGCCTATACTATTCAATTTTATCTGCCTCTTGAGGACGCAGATACAATTGAATGTGGCAGTTGCTAGCATCGGGTCCCTCCGATTCTCTGATCTTTAAAAGCAAGCAGTGTGACTGCATGTGAATTGTGACAGAATGATGACTGTAACCTATCACTTACAGTGGCCCCTGCAGAATGATCATAGTCGATGACCATGGTCATGCTGGCCTTTATGAAAACCTACAATAGTATCCTAACAAAACAGAAGGATAGCACACCTGAATATTATTACAAATATAACTTTAATAGAAAACAGGTCAAAGTACATAAAATCACAAATGTAAAATTGGAGAGAGCAAGATAGAAAAAGACGCAGAAAATAGGTGCCTATACAATATCCAGAACAGAGTAAATATGTATCTGAACAATCATGTACATGGGCAATGGATAATACCAGTTATGCCCAAAATATTAGGTATATATCGACAGATGGAACATAGCACTATTACATGCCAGCAGATAAAAAACAACATATGACTGGGTGTAACAAATGAAAACAACTAACTATATATGAGAGATGGAAATGTCCTGAGCAAAAAATATATATATCAACTAATCAATGATAGTACGATGTGAAATGCAGGAAATGGAATATATAGCTAGGTGTGGAGCGTGGGAAAATGGTCCCACTATATATGTAATAGATACACCCTAGATATAGATGTCTGATCAAAGAAAAAATGTGGTAAAAACATATAGACATAGGTGTAAAAGGACAAGACATACCCTTAGTCATGATGGATACAGAGAGACTGGACTGGATAGGAACACCCCAGGAGATGCCTTGATGCGCGTTTTGCCTACGGCTTCATCAGGAGGCTAATGAGGTTAAAACAGCGAGAATATATATAGGAAAGAGAGGGTGTGTCAGAAATAAGCATATTCAGAACAGCTGAAATCATCGGCGCAGCCCTGTCCTGATGAGTACGCCCACAACCCTCAAGCGCTGCAATCGGCGTGATGACCGGACGTGATGTAAGATTTCCGTAGTCAAGACAACCCCGATACAAAGCAGCACTGATAGATGCGGCGAAATCAGCGCATGCGCAGTCAGCATCTGCTAAACAGCTGAACGGAAGATAAATAGACAGAGGCACCATCAGGAAAATAAACGGGCAAGATAGCAAGGCTGAGTTAGAAGGGAATATATGGACAGAGAATAGCAGTAGGTATACAGTAAGAATGCCACCGAAAGAAGAATGTTCAAAATATATGGACTATAGAACTATGAAGACTACAGATGGCATATGTATTAAAAAGCACATCTACAAATCCACTGTCAAATGCTGAAAGAAACACTTAGCATGGTATATATATTTGAGACAAAGAATGTGTAAGTGCAGCGTATCTGGCAAACAATAAGCAAAACCAGTTAAGACCAAAATATATTGGATGAAAAAAATTGACATGTGAATACAAACAAATAAAAAAAAATAATAAATACAAATAAAAAAAAATCTAAATATATGTGAAGGTGGGTAAAAAGTGGAGTAATTAAAATATTCACCAGTGGATAAATTAAAAATAAATAAAAAATATATAAGAAGTGTTAATAATTAACACTAATAATAATGTGCAAACGTGCAAAAGGTATAAAAATTGAAAAAGGTGTCGTGAAATACGTGAAAAGGTAATGCATATTTTATTTTGCCACAAAGTGATTAAGAAACAGTGAAAAGCAAGTGATATGGTAAAGATACCACACAAAATAAATAATAAAATCACATAGTATTGTATTCCCTGTGGTTATTTACACTATCTCAAACAGGGATGTTATATAACACAGAAACCAGCTGTGTTTCACATATATAAAGCGATTATACAGAGGCAATACTCAAAGGACAATATATAATAATAAACAGTAGCAGCAAATATGTTGATAGTATTCCTTCCCAAAAATCTCAGTCAACACGATCCCAAAGGAGATATTTGACCGCATGCTATCCCAAAGAGAGTGAACTAAAGAAATAGATAAATGAAAAACTAAGAACATATATAAAATAAAAACAAAAGAACCATACCCTGGAAGAAAATAAAATTTGCACAAAATATATCACAGAAAGGGCTTGAAGCTGACAGCTTCCTTGAGACCAAAGGGTGAAACCGCATTGAGCAGGATAATCCACTTAGTTTCCCTTTTTAGCAATGCCTGTCGAATATTCCCCCCCTCGATGGCCTAAACTGTCAATGCCCCGAGCTCTAAAACCCACCGTATTACATGAATGATAGTCATAAAAATGACATGGAATGGGCTGTAATTTCTCTAGATCTTTCACATTGGCTGCTGTTGGGATCTTGCTTACGTGTTCCAAAACACGTATTTTAAGAGGCCTCGAAGTAATGCCGACATAAATAAGGCCACATGGGCATGTAGCAAAATAAATAACGGCCTCCGTTTTACAAGAAATATGATGTACTATCTTGTAGTTATGATCTCTTGCTGAATTCCAAAATTCATAGCTTTGTACAATGTATTTGCAGACCGCACAGTTTCCATAGTTGAATGAGCCCCAGGGGGGACCACGGCTACCGAAAGCATGGACTCTCTCGATGGGAGATACATAATGACTAGAGGTTAGGATATCCCTCTAATTCCTTGATCTACGCCTGGTATTAGAGGGAAATTTTGGCAGACAGCTAGATAGATTCTTATCAGTCAGTACCACTTGCCAATGTTTCTTGAGGATATCTCGTATCTCCCTCCAATTACAGCTAAACGGAGTGATAAAGCGTACAATCTCATTAGATGTCTTATGTTTAGATTTACTCACCAACAGATCATCACGTGATGAGAATTTGGCACATCTATAGCCTTGTCTGATGTTTTAACGGTTATACCCTCGATCAAGAAACCTCTGTGTCAGGTCAGCAGCTTGTTTGTCGAAATGTGACTCATTGGAGCAGATCCTGCGCATACGCAAGAACTGGCCAGTAGGGATAGCTTTTTTAATTTGAGGAAAATGGGAAGAGCTTGCATGGAGGAGGGAGTTGGTGGAGGTCTTCTTCCTAAAAACATCAGTAGAGATGTATCCATAAGTATCTTTAACCGGTTAAGGACTAGGCTGTTTTACAGCTTAATGGCCAGAGCAAATTTCACAATTTTGCTATGCGCTTCTTTAGGTGACTATAACTCTTCAGGTGAATAAAGTTCATCTTTGAATTTTACACTCTTTTTAAAGGACAGATAGGGCTTTGTTTTAGTGGCATTTGTGAGTATACATCATTTTTATTTTTTCTCTAAAGTGGGAAAAATTGGAAAAAAATGCAAGAATTTAGCAATTGCGTCAGTTTATGCTAGCATTTTTCACACATAGAATGGACCACGGACAAAATTAATCTCCTTTCACATTCTTCCATTTCTCCCATGCATGAGGATACCAAATATGTGTTCTTTATTCATGGGCATGTGCCAGGGCTTGGCATAAAAGGAGGCTTTTTGGCCTGTTCGGTCCAGGAATTCTGCATTTGATTTTATAGCAGCGTACTGTTTTCTGGGGGGCCTAATGCTGCTGAAACATTAGAAACACCCCATAAATGACATCATTCACACAAGTAGACCCCACAAGGTTTTCTTCAAGGGGTTTATCATATTTTTAGACAGTCCAGTTTTCTTCTGAAAGTTTCTTGAATAAGATGGAACAAAATAAAATTAGACATTTTTTAGCAGTCAGTTTATGATAGCATTTTTCACACACAGTATAAACCACGGACAAAATTCATCAACTTTCACATTCTGCCACTTCTCCTGTGCATGGGGATACCAAATATGTGTGCCTTATTTATCACATAGAGATCTGGGACGGCTTACAATAGAAGAAGCTTATTTCACAAATCGCCTTTTTTCAAAGCTGGTTTTACAAAACTCAACAGAGTTTCTATAACATTTCCAAAATATCTGCTCTTGAAGCAGAGATCCCAAAATATTCATCTAGGGGTATAATGGGAATTAATTTTTTTGGGATTCCTAAAATAAGAAATTGCAGGTTTATGCAAATGGAGCTCTCCAGCAGATGAACTTTAGGAAATACGCAAACATGACATCCACCCCCACCCATTCCCTCCCTCACCCTTGGAGTAAAATCAGGGGAAAAATAAAAATGTAATTTAGGGCAAATATATTTTCAACTAAGTAACTAAAATGTAATAATTCAGAACAGTGTGGTATTTTTTAAAACATGGGTCAATGCACAGGCCTGGTTGCGAGGGACATGAGGGACAGAAATATCTGGAATCTTTGCGGTGCCCGTCATTTCTGCAGATGCGGCACTTTTTCTGGGGGTTGCTTCTAGTTGGTGTTGGGGGAATCCGAGTGATGAAATGTCTTTCATGGTACCAGTTGCTTGACATCCTCAGACTGGGGGCATTCTCTGGTGTCCTGAACATCAAAAATGAGGCCTTCCATAATTTTCTCCTGGAGATCCAGATATATGTCTCTGCCTCTGTTTTTTTTTATAGAGCACAAATGAATTGTGGATTGCCACCTGTAACAGATAAAGGGCCACTTTTTTGTACCAAGCTTTTGTTTTGCGTTTTACCAAATAGGGCTGTAAAACCTGGTCACACAAATCCATCCCCCCATGTACTTGCTAAATTGGGACACGCTCACTGGTTTGTGCTTGTCCAATGTTGCCCCCCTTTCCCTCACTGCCACTGTTGCTGCGGTATGAACTGTGCTTAGCACATAGACATCTTTGCGATCCCTGTACTTGACCGCCAGCAATTCCTCAGATGCATAAGCACAGGAGTCCCCCTTTACCATGCGCTTCCCCACTAATTGCTGCGGAAAACAAATTCGGTTTTTTAGCATGGTACCACATGCCCCAGTCCTTGCAGCATGCAAATGGTTAAACAGGGGCACACTCGAATAAAAATTATCGACGTACAGGTGGTACCCCTTGTGAAGCAGAGGCTGCATTATCTCCCATACTATCTTACTGCTGGTGCAAAGATCAGGGGGGCATCCAGGAACATTTTATTGTGCGGTCCCACCCTTCATAAATCCTGAATCCTGTATATCCTGACCCGCTTTCACACAATTTGTAGAGCTTAATGCCATATCTTGCCATTTGGGAAGGTAAATATTGGTGAAAGCTAAGTCTTCCATGGAAGTTGAGGAGCGATTCATCCATGCTTACATTCTCCTCAGGGATGTAGAGTTGCAGAAATAAATTACTGAGGGAATTTATTAGCGGTCTTATTTTGAACAACCGATCACAGTTTGCATCGGTACTTGGGGGGGCCTGTGCGTTGTCATTGAAGTAGAGGAACCTCATTATTGTCTCATAACGAGACCTGGGCATTACTGCTTGGGCGGGTCTTGTTGACCAGTAATGACCTAATGGAGGGCTTTTTGACAATACCCATATTTAGGTTGAGCCCCAAAAAATTTTTTAATTCCTGTAAGTTGGTGGGCGTCCAATCTCTGGCATGGGTGGGTGGGTGGGTGAAGGTTTCTGCCTTATATACTGAGCAGCAAATAAATTAGTTTCATGGACAATCATATTTAGGAGGTCATCTATAATAAATAAATGGAAGTAATCCATTTGGACAAAATTTGTATTGTCCACAGTTATGCCAGGAGTGGCAGTAAATCTGTGGATTCTAGGCCCAAAAGATGAAGCAGGTGCCCATACAAGAGCCTGAACTGGAGGGACCAGGCTGTCCCGTGATACAGCGCTACTAGGCCCTGCGCTTTCATGTTCTGCAGTTTCAACTGCGTCAGGGATAACGTCCCCTGAAGATTAACCTGAAGTGACGCTATCATCGTCCCTGCCTAAAACAGGTTCCATCTCTGATGCCATCTCTGATGCGGTCTCAGACTCTGACCACAGCATGGCATATGCCTCCTCAGCGCTAAATAACTTCCTCGCCATAACGTCACTAACACTAACTAAACAAACTTTTTCTTTTAACACACAAACTAACTGGTGTATATGTATATATGTATATATATATATATATATATATATATATATATACAGTGGCGTAGCTATAGGGGTCGCAGCGGTCGCAATTGCGACCGGGCCCCTAAGCCTGGGGGGCCCACGGGCCCCCGTTGCCATACAGCATGTTTCCTAACTAAATCTTCTGTGCCGTGAAGCCGGCACTTCCTGGTTACGGTCACATGGTACACTTAGTGTACCATGTGACCGTGTTGTCACGTGACACGGCTTCCAGACAGAGCAGAAGAGTCGGTGCGGAGGACTCCAGGTAAGCTGCAGTGTAATGTAATGTATTGTGTTGTAATGTAATGTATTGTAATGTAATGTATTGTGTTGTGATGCCGTCAGGATGATGCGATGCGGCCGGCGCTACACTAATGATCTGCGGCACTGAAGACAGAACATGGCGGGCGCACTACAAAACACCTCCATGTTCTGTCTTCAGTGCCTGAACCGCCGCTCATTAGTGCAGCGCCGGCCGCATCACCTCATGCTGACCGCGCGCGCACTTGTTGTCAGGAGCGGGGCAATGACTGCATCACACAGCCGCAGCCCCGCTCTATAACGGCGGAGATCAGAGAAACCTCTTATCTCCGCCGCTATTCTCCTGCATGCTGCGATCACAGCGGACTTCAGCATTCAGGGGAAAGTGAGGAGGGGTATGCCCCTGGATCGTGTCACAGGGAATTCCTGTGACGCGATTAAGGGACATACCATATATGGGCAGACAGCCCAGGGTCTATTGAAGGACCCCAGGGCTGTCCTACCATATTTCCTGTTGTTAGGGCATACTGAGGTATGTCCTAACAACTGCCTGTGTACTATACATACACAGGCTAATGTACTGGCATATAGTTATAGGCCAATACATTGAAGTTTAAAAATAAAGTAAAAACAAAGTAATGTTAAATTAAAAAAATACACATACACCTTTTTTACAATAAACATTAAAATAAGTCTCAATACATAAAACATACACACAATCGGTATTGGCGCGGCCGTAATAACCTGCACAACAATTTTTTTGCATCATTTATGATGTGTACTCTGTAAAAAAAAAAAAAAAAAATTGCTTTTTATCACTTAGGCCCCATTTACACGACCGTGCCCGCAATCACGGCCCGCGATTGCGGGCACGGCCGGCCGCCGGCTGCCACCCGCATTTTTGAGCTCAAGTATGGGAGCACAGCCCGCAAAATGCAAAAGGACGGACATGTTCCATAATTTTCGGAACATTTCTACGGCACGGACACCCATCCGTAGTGCTACGGAAATGTGTCCGCGCTCAATGAAAGTGAATGGGTCCATTTTTGCGGACCGCAAAAACTGAGGTTATTTACGGTCGTGTGCATGGGGCCTAATTGTGAGGCACAAGGTGTGATGATGAATTTAACCTCCATGTGCCTCACATTAATAGTAATTAACACCATCATGTACCTTACATATTAACCCATTATGACTGAGAAACATGATGGGGTTAATTACTATTAATGTGAGGCACATTCAAAATTCATCATCACACCTCGCGCCTCACATTAGAAAACGAAAGAACTTTTTTTTTTTTATTACTGTTGGCAAAGTAAACGAAGTATCGGTATCGAAGTCCAAATTTTGGTATCGTGACATCCCTATATAATATGGATCGCGTCCCCCTGGGGGTTCGTGAGTCACTCACCGAGGTCCCGGTTCCAATCAATGCTGGAGCAAGAAGCTGACATCTCCTTGATCCAGCATTCACTGTGCTCTGAGCGGCTCGACGCAGGCTGGCGGGATGTAGCGACATCATCACGCCTGCCTCGCTGAGTCACTCATAGCACACACCGGAGGAGGCAAAAGATCCTCCACTCGACGTGGGAACGGGGATAGGTAGGTAATTATGCACATATGGGGGTATTATACTGTATGGGGGCTGATATTGTGGGGGGGCATTATACTGTATGGGGGGCTGATATGGGGAGCATTATACGGTATGGGGCTGTTATGGGGGGGCAGTATACATTATGGGGCATTATACTGTGTGGGGGCAGCTATGGGAGCATCAACTGTGTGTGGGCATTATACTATGGGGGCTGTTGGGCAAGGCGTCTGGGCATAGGAGCGCGCACGGTTCTGATGATGATGGTGGTGCTGGGGAGGGGTAGGGGGGCCCAAGCTGAATTCTTGCACCCGGGCCCATGAGCCTTTAGCTACGCCCCTGTATATGTATATATATATATATATATATATATATATGTGTGTGTGTGGTTATATATATAATTATATATTCCCTACCTGCCTATTCTTATATAATAAAATATAGAAAGGTAGATAGATAGAAAAAAAGATAGATGGATAGATTGTATAAATAGATAGAAATCTATCTATACAAAGAGTGTATTGAAGTGTAACACTGTATTTTTTTTCCACAGTATTATTCTGGCAGAAATTCTCTCAAGTCTCTTCTTCTCCTCACACTGAAACAATGTGTGAGGAGAAGAAAAAAGGCAGGAGATTTTCTGCCAGAAATTCCAAAATAAAAACAAATGTGATCGCTGTGATAGGTTTTCACAGCGATCACATGTTCAGGGACCAACTGATTGGTCCCTGATACTCTGCCCAGTGCCCAGTGCCCAGAGCTGTTGGTAACAGCGTGGGCACAGGGCTGTGTGCACGCGATTGCGTGCACACTGTATTTTACATAGAAATGCATGTGATCGCTGTGATTGGTTGTCACAGCCATCACATGTTCAGGGACCAAAAGATTGGCCCCTGACACTCTGCCCAGTGACCATGGCTGTTAGCAACAGCCAGAGCACAGGCCTGTGTGATCGCGATCGCTCGTGCACAATCTCTGAAGTGCCGTCGTAATCAGTCTATACGGCGGACTTCAGAGACCCTGACCGCTGGCTGTAAAAACACAGCCAGGGGTCGGGAACCTGTTAACCCTTTCACGCCGCAGCCCTTTTTCAGATTTTCCCTCCCCACCTTCCAAAGGCCATAACGCCTTTATTTTTCAGTCGATATAGTACTATGAGGGCTTGATTTTTGCGGGACAAGTTGTCGTTTTTCGTAGCACCATTTATTTTGCTGTATAATGTACTAGGAAACGGGAAAAAAATTATTTGTGGGGTAGAAAATGAAAAAAACAGCTATTCCGCCATAGTTTTTTGCGCGCCATTTTTACGGAATTCACTGTACAATTAAAACAACATGTTCATTTTATTCTATGGGTCAATACGATTACGCCGATACCAAATATATGTAGTTTTTTATGTTTTACTACTTTTACAAGTAAAAATCTAAGTGTAAAAAAGAAAATTTATTTTGTTTCGCCAAATTCCGAGAGCCGTAACTTCTTTATTTTTCCATCGATTAAGTTGTATAGGGGCTTATTTTTTTGTGGGATAAGCTGTAGTTTTTAATAATACCATTTTGGTGTAAATGTGACGTTTTGATCACTTTTTATTTCATTTTTTTGTGGGAGATGAGGTGACAAAAAAATAGAGATTCTGGCGTTTACAATTTTTTTTTTTTTACGACGTTCACCGTGCGGGTTAAATAATGATATATTGTGATAGTTCAGACTTTTATGGACGCGGCGATACCAATTATGTTTATTTATTTAATTTTTTACTATGCTCGAGGGGGAAAATGGGAAAAGGTTTTTTTTTTTAACTTGTAATTTTTTTTTTTTTTACACAAAAAAAACAACTTTATTTAACTAATTTTTACATTTTTTATTAGTCCCCCTAGGGGACTTCAACCAGCGATCGTTAGATCGCTTGCACGATATACTGCAATACTAATGTATTGCAGTATATCGTGATTCTTACAGTCTGCTATGAAGCCCTGCCGGAGGCAGAGCTTCAAAGGAGTACCAAGGTGGCAGACCTGGGGGACTTCGTCAGACCCCCAGGCAGCCGTGTGAACCAACGGCTCCACCCGATCTCGCCGCGGGGGTGCCGTTGAGACGTTACAGGGGGTCGCCCCCCTGTTTTTAGTAATTTAAATGCCGCGATCTCTATTGAACGCGGCATTTAACGGGTTAAAAAAGCGGGATCGCACTAAAGCGCGATCCCTCTCGTAACCCGGAAGTGTCACACACAGCCGACACACTTGCTCTATGGAGCGGACTGAGCCCGTGAGCCCGCTCCATATTCCCCCACCCGGCGTGCGCCGTATATATACGGCGGATGTCGGGAAGGGGTTAACCACAGATATGTCCAAAAATTCGATGTTAGTGCCATTATATTTCCAAGTCAATTTAATGTTGAATTCATATTGATTAAGTGACTGGAGAAAAGACTCCAGACATGGAGAAGAGCCCTGCCAAATAAATAAAATATCATCGATATATCTTGAACATTGAAGCACCGCATCGTGACCAGGCATATGATGGACTACTTCCCTTTCCCACATTCCCAGGAAGAGCTTGGCGTAAGATGGAGCACAAGTAGCCCCCATGGCCACTCCCTGGAGCTTTAGGAACAGACGATCCTTGAAAGTAAATAAATTATGGGTCAATGCAAATTTGAGCAGATCAAGTATAAATTCGATAAGAGCTTGATCAAGACCAGTCATTTCTAAAAAAGAAAAAAATACCTCGATGCGCGTACTCCATGGTCATGACATATCGATGTGTATAGGGACTCAACGTCACACGTAACCAAAATCATATCCTCCTCAATATGAAGGCCATTCAGCCTCCTCAACATGTCTGTAGTATCTTTAATGAAGAAAGGCAACGTTTCAACACATTTCTGTAAATAGAAGTCCACAAAACGATAAACTTGTTCACATAGCCCACCAATCCCTGAGATGATTGGATGTCCAGGGGGGGTGATTGTGTTTTTATGGACATTAGGTAAAAGATAAAAGGTAGGTTTGATTGGATGTTCAACTATCAAACCTTCCAATAGTTTGGCACTAATGATATATGAATCAAATGCTTGCTGGAGTAAATAATCCAGATCACGCTTGAACTGAATTGTAGGATCCTTCAAAAGTCTCTGATAACATACAGACATGTTGAGTTGGTGGAAGGCCTCCCTCTTATACATATGCGTCGGCCAGGTCACAACATTGCCCCCCTTGTCAGCAGGTTTAATAACCACATCCTTGAGGCATTTAAGCTCTTTGACTGCCTTTCTTTGAGACCAATTCAAATTCGATATACCCTTATGCTCAGAGGTCATTTCAAGGTCCTTTTTTACTAATTTCAAGAAAATATCAACAGAAGGGCAGAAGGACAGAGGGGGGAAATGCTGCGAGCAGCGACACAAATGCATGGAAAGTGTAGAGTCAGTGCATTCATCTTGTTCATCCAACAGGGAAACCAAGTCAAAGTTCTTGATTCTCTGATGGCGAAAAAGACGGATGCATGACAACTGGTCTGTGGAAGTGTTTTTTTAATAACAACTTCCGAGAAAATAATGCTAAGTCTTTGATGGACGTGAATAAATCAAAATTGCAGGTAGGAGAGAAGAAAAGATGTTTCTGCGAAACCTCCAACTGAGGGACAGTAAGGGAGTGCTTAGAAAGGTTAATTACCTTTAAAACCTCCTGCTATGCTTGTCCTTGTCGAAGAACCCTCTTGTCTTCCTTTTGGTAGATGGAGTACGAAGGTTGTAAGTGGGATCTCTATCCACGGAGGTCTGCTGTGTCTAAAAAAAACATATCCCTCCTCAGATGCCAAAGAGGATGTAGATGCAGATCGAGACAGGGAGGTATTTCTTTCCCGTTTATTCTGCCAACGATATACTCTATCTGCTTCAAAATCACTAAGATCTCTTTGGAACTTCTTAACTTTAAGATCCTGAATACCTTTTTCCCACTTATTCAACTCCTCCTCCAGGGCCTTGTCAAAGGCAATAAGCTCTTCACTGGTCAGTATTTGTTGAAGTTTATCCTTCAAAAGATCGATCTCCTTCTCTATGACCTCCTAAAGACTTGCGATCTGCTCCAATGAGTAACTCGACCAATGTTCTTGAACATTTAGTGAGAGTTCCCTCCAACCTGCTCACAAAAGTAGGGTCTTCACTCTCTGTATCCATCATGACTAAGGGTATGTCTTGTCCTTTTAAACCTATGTCTATATTTTTTTACCATATTTTTTCTTTGATCGAACATCTATATCTAGGGTATATCTATTACATATATAGTGGGACCATTTTCCCACGTTCCACACCTGGCTATATATTCCATTTCCTGCATTTCACATCGTACTATCATTGATTATTTGATATATATATTTTTAGCTCAGGACATTTCCATCTCTTATATATAGTTAGGTGTTTTCATTTGTTACACCCAGTCATGTGTTTTTTAACTGCTGGCATGTAATAGTGCTATGTTCCATCTGTCGCTATATACCTAATATTTTGGGCATGGTTATGTTAGAACTGGGATTATCCATTGCCCATGTACAGGATGGTTCAGACACATATTTACTCTGTACTGGATATTGTATAGGCACCTATTTTCTGTGTCTTTTTTTTTTCTTTCTTGCTCTCTCTCCTTTTTATTGCATTTGTGATTTTATGTACTTTGACCTGTTTTCTATTAAAGTTATATTTGTACTACTATTCAGGTGTGCTATCCTTCTGTTTTGTTAGGATACTATTGTAGGTTTTCATATATGTAGATGAAGGGCCCCTTCATTTTTTGCTTTGAGGAGCTTGGCTAGGTTGTGCATGCTGACCTTAATGACATATTTTGAAAGTCAAGATGAACAGAAAACAGCAATTCTGCCATTATTATAATTTTTTTTACAGCCTTCACCATGTGGGTTAAATACTGTAATAGTTTTATAGTTCACGTTGTTATGGATGTGGCGATACCACATTGTGTGTAGCTTTTTCATTTTTAATGCCCTTGTGCTCCACCGGAGGTTTCTGTCCACCATGAGCTCGCCTTAGGACACCTGCGTTATGATTTGATGGTGTAAAACTCACAGGCATTTTATAAGGCCATGCCTTTGGCGGGGCCTAATTGTCATTCACTAAAGTCAGACCTGGTTGCCATAAAAACCATTGTCACCCCGCAATCGCATCACAGGGATGCCAATGGGGTGAAAGAGGGAAACCCCCTCGCTCTGAAACCCCTTAGATGCCGCAGTCTCTATTGACGGGCGGGATAAATGCTAATGGCTCTAGACTGTCCGACACCCGCGCCAACCAGCATGGGACACCCGTGCCGGGCTTATATCACGGAGCGCATATGCGGCCATTAAGGGATTAAAGCCCTGGCTGAGCATTTGTAAGTGAGCCCAAAATCGTCTTTTTAACTCAAGCTCATTATGACTTTTTCTAGCTATAATTTATATAATTTTTATACTATTATTAACAATTATTGGTCCTTCTAAGAATGTGTTAAGTATATAAATCGGCTGAATTTCCAGTCCCTTTAATTATATTCATCGAAACAGACATCCATATGCGTTTCAATAGATCGCCATACAATCGATAAGAATCTCTACAAAACCATGGATGTCAGAGATATGAATGAGCTAGGATAAAATTATGGGGATGCAGTGCAGTCCAGAAATGGCCTCCTGGAGGACATTTTTTTGTCTCCGCTGTGCAGTATATGTCTCTCAATGTACGAGGAATATGTCACACATGGAGCAACAGCTGTTTGGTGTTGTACATTGATGAAACCTGATGTCAGACACCTCTTCATGCTTTTTTGGAAAGTGATAGAACAATATAAAAATGTCTGACAATGTTTCTATGTATGAGGTGGAAGTACATGCACTATTTTTAAAGATTGAATTACCCACCAGCAATGTATGAGTTCCATATGTTTAATTTTTATTTTGACCTTTTTGAGAATTTTAAATGTGTTTGGGTTTTTTTTTTCCTGAGGCAAAAACATTCCAATTTATTACCAGTTTTAAAGACTTGGAATAGTGATTAACCTGATTTTAATTCAGAATTCCTGAAATTAATTAACATTTGTTTTATACTTTCCTAACTTAGGTCTCATGCTCTGTATTATAGATCTATGTTGAACGAATCTGGAATATGGTGCTTACAGTATTACAGAAAGTATTTTTTTTCTAGAGACATGGTTTCTAGGGGAAAATACAGTGCCTCTCTGCGGCACCATACAGTGGCACACAGAGAGCCTATGGGTCCATAATGTTGTGTGCATTGACCCCCTAGAGCTGACCATAATGGAAATGAGTTAAGACTATTGTGCCACCTGTAAATGTATACTCTAATTAATATATTCTATTCTTAATACCGCCACCACCCCAAACTAAACTATCATGCATGGAATATTGTAGTCCCTTTCCTATCCTTGGTTCGGTGGTCTTTTCTGGACTACACCGCATCCCCATTATTTAATCCTAGCTTATGTCTACTGAGATCCAGTTACAGTTTAATCTTGCATTCCCGAGTCTTGGTCTGCTTATTCCCACAGGATTATCCTTATTTTGACATCATTGTGCACCTTGCACTTTAGTATTATACAATTTTTCATAAACCATAAGGAGGACTACTTATAGTCTACACATTGTTGTCCATACCTCTCTATATTGTTCTATTCAGCCGCTGCCTCGTTTTTTTGTTTTTTTTTGCTGTCTCTGTTTTAGTAGGTGCTTTTAATGAATTCTATGGAATAAAAAAGATGAAATTGGTATATTCAATTTGGTCTGGCACAATTATTCTTAGTATAATAAACTCTAAATGGGCCACAGCACTACTTCGTTCTCATGATCTATGTTGTTTCCAGCAATTGGTCCATCACTTGACTTAACAAATTGTTCTTTAACTTGTAGCCTATTTTGACCATTAGGACGCAGGGAATTCTTTTGTTTTGTCTCACTGTTTCGACAGCTATAACTTTTTTATTTTTCGATTTAGTTTACAAATATATGTAAGGGCTTCTTTTTTCCAGAATGAGCTGTATTATTTAATAGAATCATTTTGGGGTATATAGGTCTTGGTGTTTTACTTTAAGAATTTTTTTTTTTTTACGACATTTACTGTGCGGTCTAAATAATGTGTTAACTTTATTCTCGGGATCGTTATGTTGACCGGGATATTATATACTGTATGTTTACCCTTTTTTATATTTGGTTACTGTTGTTTAATAAATACTATTTTTATGGAAATAAAAAAGTGTTTATTCTTTATTTTCTTTGTCTTATTTTTTTTTACAGCTTTGCTTACTTTTTTTTTGTCCCGCTAGGGGATTTTCACTTAAGAATTTACTTTTAACATACAATGCATTGACTAATCCGATGCATTATTGCCTGTCCGTGAAAATCAGGCACCTATTGTCACTATGCTCAACAGTTATAGCTCTGGTCTTTAACTGTCTGTTTCCAGCACGGTAAATGTGCAGCACGTGGAAAAATCGAAAAGACGGAAACCCACAGCTGGTTAAATGGCCACTAACTTTACAATAAACTTTGCATAAATCAATAATACAAACAAAGATTAAAAAAAACTTTGTAATAATCTTGTTGATAAACAATGACTCCTACTCCACTTATCATGCTCCCACCTGATTGTTGATTCACTCTGAATTTACTGTTTTATCCATGTCCTCAAGGCAAGGCATACTATCAGCTCACTAAAGAATCCGCTTACCGCTGCCCTTAGAAGTCTATGGAGAGGGGAGGAAAGAAGGAAAGGAGGTAGCAGAATGAGAGACAGACTCAGAAGCTGCAGCAGCTTCCTATTAAGTGTTATATCTTTTTTTCCGATTCAATCTAACCCTTAGAATGTATGGAGAAAGAGGCTTGACAAAGGCTGCATTGAGTAGCTGAAACATGGCACCTTTTTCACTGATGGGTGAATAAACATCATATTTTGACCTTTGGAGTGCTGCCTCTTTCTCCTTACATTTGTATACCATTGGGGATTTACAAGTCGGATCCCTGGAGGCTTGCACCTGTATGCCCTGGAGGTTTTGTTCTACTCTGCTGCCCATACACCTTTCCTTGGATAACCCTTAGAATGATAGTGGTTCCCCATTTTGTTGTGCGCTATATATATATATATATATATATATATATATATTTTTTTTTTTTTTTAAATAAAACTTGTGCCACTAATATAGGGGAACTTAACATATTACCAAAAGCTAATTCTAGCGTTTGACTGTTTGATTGCTATTCTTTTCTCAACATAGCATAATGATTCATAATTGTTATTCTTTTGGAATGCATATTTGAACTTTCAAGGTGTTCAAGGCAATTCTATTAGAAACTGTATCATACTTAAATACAATGTAGTCCCTTCCCCCTTTTTTTCTGGCAATTAGTTTTTCTTGATAAACTGTTTTTAATAATTTTTTGTATGATTTTAACAATAACTTTTTACTCTCTGCATTTATATTCGTTATATTTGCTCAATATAAGACGCTCTTCTAATTTTTTGAATTCTCTCCCCTCTGTTAGTATGGAGTTCACGTCAGACCAATAGGCATATACACTTCACCCATATAGTGGCCAAATAAACACAGGTGTATACTGAGGTTTATCACACAGCAGGCTGAAATTTATTCACTCTGCTTTGTCACTCATGAGTAACCTTTGACCCTTCACTTGGGATCCAGCCATTGGATGTGGAGGTGGATGTGGGAGTTTCTTTTTGATGAACCCACTGGATATATATGCAAGCTGTATCTTGTAGTATATGCAACACGCCATGAGTAAGGACAAGTGATTTGTCTGAAACGTGTAGGCCCGCTATCTGATGCATCCACCCCTTTGTATATGGACTTTTTGATATATTTGGAATAAAGTTGGAATATTACTTCCTTTTTAAACCCAGCGCTGGATTGATTCTGCTGTTATATCTCACCCCAGTGGTGGATTTACAGCTACACTGCTTATTACTGCTGTGTAATCTCATCCATGCTGCTGCTTCTTTGTATGTTATAAATAGAGATAGGGGAGGAATATTCTCCTCTTCTCTGTGTGCTGTGCATTGAAGACATGATAGCAGTTAGGCTCCACCCACAAACTCAGAGAAAGTAGAGAGTTAGCGATAGAGCCTGCAGAGGGTAAAACTGATAAAAAATGCTGGATCCGCTCCCTGCTGTAACACCGGCGGCGTATTCGGCTCCTACCATCGGTCCCCACCGCCGGGTCTCCTGCCTTCCCCGGCAAGTGACCTGGCTCTGCTTCTTGTCTTTGATCCTCTGCTCACTACCACTATGCTCCTAGTGCGTGCAAACTCTGGTCGCATCCAAGCGAAAAGAAAATCAAAATCCTCTACCAAGTCCTGTTCGTTCCTGGACTAATTAAGGCACAATCCGCCTGGTGCCTGAGTAACATTGGAACAACCTAGTTTTATCCTGCAAAGGTTGCTGTGTGCCTCTAATTCCAGTCCACTATTGTTATCTCTTATCAGCCTGTATCCAGTTATCCGCTTCCAGCCTATACACAGTACTCTATTGCTATCTGTTGTCAGCCAGTGTCCAGTCTGTGTCCAGCTATTTGAATTCAGTCAGCGTTCAGCTACCTGCCTGTGTATAGCTTCTCGCTACCTGCCCGTGTCTAGTCATCCACTATAGACCTGTGTCCAGCAAACCGCTATCAGCTGCCATCCCACTGCTAGTCTGCCTCCTACTTCCAGTGACAAGCCTGAAGCTTCTATCCATCCAAGTACCATCTGCTAGTGCATTTTCCTTGTGTACTGAGCCAGCAGCTACTTCACTGGGACCACCGCAAGAGGTAGCGACATGGTAATCTCCCTGTAGCGAACACCAGGGTTAAACGGTGAATATCGGGGAGGCTGGTTAGATAACGCCCTTAGAGGTGGCCCCAAGCCAAACCGGTGGAGTAGCCCTGTGGGTCCACAACCTGCTGGTCGTAAAACCTGCTCTGTACTTCCCTGTTCACAATCTTGGCCGGTTTTGCTCGTCTTCTTAAAAAAAGGGAGGGCCAGCTCGCGCCAAAATTATTTCTCAGCCTTTCCAAGCTATAAAGGATCCTCACATTCCTTCTTTCTTTGCCCAATCAATTTGGATCTACTCTGCTATTTAGTTTACTGGCTTACCTGTGTTTCACCTTTGTCTGTCCTTTTGACCTTTTGCCTGCCATGACCTCTTGCTAGTGACCCAGGATGAAGCTCTGCCGCCTGCCCTGACCTCTTGCTAAGTGACACATGATGAATCTTGCCACCTCCTGCCCAGTGCTTCACCTGTTATGTTGGCCGTCACCAAGGGGGGGGGGGGGTAAGCAACTTGGGTTCTCCTGCACCGAAGTCCAGATCCCTGTATGGAGGTTGAAGGGTGAAAACCATGGGTCCACTTAGTCTTTGCTCCGCAGTTTAGCCCCATGTCAAATCCCTTGGTTACAAATTGGGTTCACACCATCCTCTTCTGGCCCCGTGACAGAGTATACCACAGGCTCTGTGACAGATACAAGTCATGTAATGGCCAGAAATTTTATTATTCTTCATGTACATACATATGACAGCTTTTTCTTTTAAATAAAAATCACCTAAAAAGTTTGGTATGCAGTAGATTACATGCAACTTTGCAGTCGGAGATAATGTCAAGAGGAAGAATTATGCATGTAAATGCAAAACCTGCAAATACGTACTAGCACAGAGAAACACAAACCTATACACCGGGTTCCAAATTATTATGCACATTGGATTTAAGTGTCATAAACATTTCATTATTAGTTTTTGAATTAAACTCATGGATGGTATTGTGTCTTAGGGCTCTTTGGATCATTGTAACAATCTCAGACACCTGTGATAATTAGTTTGCCAGGTGTGCCCAATCAAAGGAAAACTACTTAAGAAGGACGTTCCACATTATTAAGCAGGCCACAGGTTTCAAGCAATATGGGAAAGAAAAAGGATCTCTCTGCTGCCGAAAAGCGTGAAATAGTGCAATACCTTGGACAAGGTATGAAAACATTGGATATTTCAAGAAAACATAAGCGTGATCATCGTACTGTGAAAAGATTTGTGGCTGATTCAGAGCACAGACGGGTTTGTTCAGATAAAGGCATAATGAGGAAGGTTTCTGCCAGACAAATGAATAGGATTAGGAGAGCAGCTGCTAAAATGCCATTGCAAAGCAGCAAACAGGTATTTGAAGCCGCTGGTGCCTCTGGAGTCCCGCGAACGTCAAGGTGTAGGATCCTCCAGAGGTTTGCAAGTGTGCATAAAGCTATTATTCGGCCACCCCTAAACAATGCTCACAAGCAGAAACGGTTGCAGTGGGCTCAGAAATACATGAAGACTAATTTTCAAACCGTGTTGTTTACTGATGAGTGCCGTGCAACCCTGGATGGTCCAGATGGATGGAGTAGTGGATGGTTGGTGAATGGCCACAATGTCCCAACAAGACTGCGACGTCAGCAAGGAGGTGGCAGAGTGATGTTTTGGGCTGGAATCATGGGGAGAGAGCTGGTAGGCCCCTTTAGGGTCCCCGACGGTGGGAAAATGACCTCTGCAAAGTATGTAGAGTTTATGACTGACCACTTTCTTCCGTGGTACAAAAAGAAGAACCGTGCCTTCCGTAGCAAAATTATCTTCATGCATGACAATGCACCATCTCATGCTTCAAAGAATACCTCTGTGTCATTGGCTGCTATGGGCATAAAAGGAGAGAAACTCATTGTGTGGCCCCCCATGTTCCCCTGACCTCAACCCTATTGAGAACCTTTGGAGCATCCTCAAGCAAAATATCTATGAGGATGGGAGGCAGTTCACATCAAAACAGAAGCTCTGGGAGGCTATTCTGACGTCCTGCAAAAATATTCAAGCAGAAACTGTCCAAATACTCACAAATTCAATGGATGCAAGAATTGTGAAGGTGATATCAAATAAGGGGTCCTATGTTAACATGTAACTTGGCCTGTTAAGTTTATTTTTATTGAAAGAGCTTTTGATTTCTGTAAATATGACCTCCTGATGCTGCAAATTCAACAAATTACCATTTTAGTTCTTTTTACAACCTTTAAAATGTTTTGATCTCTGTTGTGCATAATAATGTGAAACAGTGTAGTCATTTGCATCGACTATTTAGGAAAATCAGCGAAAAATAACATTTGCATAATAATTTGGAACGCGGTGTACATTAGCACACAGTAATAACTCCCCATGCTCCACTCATCCTAGACCCTACTGTTCCTTTTATGCCTCCTATTGGTGTAGTCATAATGTATACTATATACCAGGATTCAGCTCCGCAAATTATTGAAGGTTTTATATATGAAATAGAGTACAAACTGATGCAAAAGGTAATAACCATAGAAAACTTACAAAACCACAAATGAGTAGGGCATAAGAGAACCGAGGCCCTAATGTTAATACAATAATAACATAGAGAACATGTCATAATCTATGCTAGAGTAGGTATATAAAGCAGATGTGTGTGTGTATATATATATATATATATATATATATATATATATATATATAACAACACCATAAAATGTGTACCATTAGTCAGTCATTGCAATACATAAAAACACAAGGAAGACTATACCAATGAAGCAAGTTAAGAATAGACTTATAGAGGAAAAGGGAAAGACCCCACAAAACAAAATTAAAAAAAAACAAAGAGGGGGAGACTGGAAGGGAAAGGGGGTTTGGAAAACCGGAATCATGCGACTTCCTGTAGAAGAGAGCAGAAAAATTAGCAGAGGACCTAAATCTATCCAGACCAAATGCGCAGAAATGTATCGTTATTATCAGAATGATCAGCCATTCTTCAGTTCTCAAAATTACATCCACTTCTCTACAGATCCCCAGTGGTGAGGAATACCCGTTAATGCCACCACTAGAATATAGCAGAGGACACTTTTCTTAGAAGAGGACAGGGAACCATGGCCAATTGGAGGACGTTTCAATGAGGCAGAACGTGGAATTGTGGTTTCTCAAAGACATTCTCCTACTAAAAAGACTTAAAACTGAAAAGGTTACAAAAGAGGACAACTCCACTGGCTATGTAAAAGAGTGCTCACACACCTCCAGCAAGTGTCTGAACTAATGAATAAAACAAATGGACCACTGCGGGCAGCGATACCACCTGGACACCTGGAGAGATTTTTGTAGTTGCACTCCTAAGTTCTACATGCAATGTCGTGTTTGGTTGCCCATGTATCCAAAAAGACAGGATAAACGAGATTGGTGAATTAAAGCAAGAGACAGTAAATTGTGGAGGGGGCAGTGTGGTGCAGATAAGTGTAGTAGAAGGGCTTCAAAATCCGTCAAGGACGGGGATAAAGGTGTCTATATGAACGATAACAATTGTTCATATTCCAGGCAGGAGGTGGTTGACCCATGGGCGGCAAAGTAATTCAGATAAAGGTGTCGCCACTGATCCAGATATGGGACTTCCAGAAAAAGTAGGGCAAAAGAGGAGATATGCACATCCATATAATATCAAATTAGCAAAATTTAATTGACACCAAAAGGACTAACCAGTTAAAGGGGTTGTTCAGTCCCTAAAAATTGATGGCCTCAGGATAGGCCATCAATAGCTGATGGGTGGGGTCCGACCCCTGGGACTCCCGCCGATCAGCTGTTTTAAATGCGAATCGTCAACACCCACATGTTGCAGCGATTTATCATGTATTGCAGCATTCTTCTCCCATTCACTTAAATGGGAGAAGACCCATCAGCTATTGCTGGCCTATTCTGGGGATAGACCAGCAATTTTTAGGGACTGGACAACCCCTATAAAAACAGTGTATACAAAGATACAGGAAAAAACAAATGGATCCAGCGCTGTGTCCTTGAAGTTTGTTTAAAAACGGAAACTATTTCCAAGTTTTAATGAAAAATTGGTATAAAAACAGGTAACATAACAAATAGATATTCTCAATGAATAGTGGGATTCATGGCAGTGTGAGCGGTGCCTACGCGTTTCTGACGCATGCAGCGTCCTTAGTCATGGCTTCTGCTGAATCACTTATTCAGTCTAGGGTTTTATAGCCAGTCTATTTTTAGTAAAAGTTAATTGCGGGTCAAGAGATAGGGAACTCCCTACTACAGCCTGGAACGCAAATCGCTTCCTGTTGGATAGAAATACGCTGGTAATACGTGAGTAAATTGTATCAAAAAAGTTTCAAATCTCGAATAACTTGTAAAGTATAGCACCATAAATTTATGAGGATCGTAACTGTTTGTGAGATATAAGTGTATTTGCAATATGTATAAAAAATGCAAGCAATGTTATATACTTTGTAGTTACGGGCTGTTCTCTGTGGGATTGATTGACTAAAAGAAAAGACTGACTGAGAATATATAGTATATAGGAATAAAAAAATACAAGATAAAAGATGATAGCACTGGAAAAAGACGGAAGGAGAGAGTTTATGAAAGGGGATCTTACTATACTTCGGACTGAGAGACTGGGTGAGTGTTACTGTGCATGTACAGACTCTGTATAATGTAACATAGTTTCAATCTAAAAGATTTCTTGTTGCTTAGATACATTTTGTTTATTGTGTAATTCAATGTTTCAATGAATGTAACAGTTGTTCGAATTGTCGGGAATTGTGAGAACCTGACTAGTGCTGGTATTGAAGGGCAGGGGTTTATAGTGAACTGACAAATTTGTGATGTATATATGAAGAACATGTGTTATAATGTACCAAAATTCAAACTATGATTAATGACAGTATCAATTCAAAATGATGTATGACCTAAATGTAGTATTCGTAGTATTTAGTAAATAGAACAGCTAATTAAATTGTCGGGGATTATAAAAATCTGGCAGATGTTATTATTGAAACAAAGATCTATGGTGCACTATCAAAGTTTGTTAAATGTGCTTGAAAAAATATTGTATTTTAATGTGTAGTATATCAGTCTATGATAGATGGTAATGTCAAATTTTAATGATAATCCTTGCAATGACGTCACGTCCTTCATCCCTTAAAAAATAAATCAACCGGAATTTTTTATTTTTGTTGTATATATAGATGTTGCTTAGATATGATTTACTTACTATGTTGTTCTCTGTTTTTGGTGTATACACCGGCTGATTAAATTGTCGGGAGTTCTGAAAGCCTAATTGGTAATGATATTTAAAGGCAGGAATCTGTAATTGACCATTACATTTGTTATACATGCTCGAAGAACATGTAAATTGGTCTGTTATGATTCAGACTATTTTCAATGACAGTTTCGATATGTAAAGGTGTATTACTTAATGCATTATTTATTATATTATGAAAATATATCGGCTAATTGATTTGCCGGGACTTTGTGGGGATCTGGCAGAGACTAGTATTGAGAAAGCAGGAGTATGTAGTGTACTGTCTAGTTTATTGAATATGCTTAAAGAATATATTTTTTCATTTATTGAAATTTGATCTGTGTACAATGACAGTATCAATTATTCATAATATTTTAAAGGGGACAACAATTCCCACAACCACTAGAGACCTTGGAAAATTGTGAGTGTTGATATGTGGGCAAAAAAATAAATAAATAAAGTCTGGAAGTTTGAGATTCCATGTATTACATATAATTTTGATCTATGAATATATTTTAGTGGGCCTTTGGTAGGGCATTATAGTAGTATAGAGCCTAATGTCTGTTTGGTTATGGCTATTTATTCTAGAATTACTTAATTTAAAGTGTTAATTGACGTTTATTGTTTACTCAATAATGGAACATCAAGTCTTTCCTTAAATTGAGACCATTGGGTACTCGTGTTTGAAGCCTATATATCCAGAAGGCCTCTCTGGTGTGGGTCTTATATTTGATGTCCCCTCCTCTTTTGGGTGTAAGAATTTTTTCAATAGCATAGCATCTAAAGCTGTTAGTTGAACGATTGTGTTGATGAACAAAATGCTTCGCCGCATTTGATATGTTGAGTATATTTGGGTTACGGATATATCCTAGATGTTCAAGAATTCTGGTTTTTAGTTTCCGGTTGGTACATCCGATATATTTGAGATTGCATTCTATGCATTCTATGGTGTATATAACCGAGTCTGAGTTACAGTTTATGTAATTTCTGATGGTAAATGTATTGGTATTTGTGGAATTTAAAAATACTTTTGTTGGGGTTGCATAATGGCAGACCTTACAAGGCTTTTGGCCACATTTATAGAACCCCTTGTGTTCTAGCCAAGTTGATTTGGGTACATTGGAACTGAAGAATGAAGGGGAAAGGGAACTACTGAGTGAGGGGGCTTTGCGTGCCACGACTCTGTAACCTTCTTTTAATATGTCCGCTAACGCCTCATCCTCCATTAGCATTGGAATGCGTTTGGTAACAATCTTTTTGATGTCATTGAATTGATTGCTTTGGCCCAAGACCAAGGTAGGTTTATTCGGTTCTAAACTCGGGTGTCCTTGTTTGTGTATTAGAAGGTCGTTTCTGGTTTTTTTGGCGGTAATATTGATTGCTCTCTTCAGTGACCATGTGGGGTAGCCTCTTCTATACAATCTATTGTTGATTTGTTGTTGTTCCAACCTAAATTGGGTATCTGTGCTACAGTTGCGTTTAGCTCTGTGGAGTTCTCCTACCGGGATGGAGATAATGGTAGATTTAGCATGATTACTGTGAGCATGCAAAATTGTATTGCCGGCTGTGGGTTTCCTGAAGGTTTTTGTTTGTATGGGGAAATTGTTTACGCCTGTTAATTCCAGATCTAAGAAAATTATAGTGTTTCTGTCAAGAGTTGATGTGAAGCTCAAATTAGACGTATTAGTATTCAGAAATCTGACAAAGTCTGGTATGGCAGATACATCCCCCTTCCAAATGAAGAGGAGGTCATCTATGTATCTGCCATACCAATGGATGCTGTCACTGAATGGATTAGACATGGAAAAAATGGTAGTTTCCTCCCACCAAGCCATCACGAGGTTGGCTAGTGAGGGGGAAAATTTGGACCCCATGGAGACCCCTCGCAATTGCAGGTAGAAGGTGCCATCAAACTCAAAATAATTGTGGGTCATCAAAAATGTAAGTACTTGTAAGATGAACGTCTGAAGTTGGTCACTGTAATCACTGTGCATGTTCAGATGGTGTTCGATTGACGCATGCGCTACGTGATGGGGAATACTGGTATACAGTGATGTGACATCACATGTTAGCCAGGTAAAGTCTTCACACCATGTTTCAGTGTGGAAAGCACGGAGTACATCCGCTGTGTCCTTGAGATAACCTGGCGTATGTTGGGCTATAGGCTGCAGCAGGGAATCAAGCCACTCAGATGTTTTCTCCAAAAGAGAACCTATACCTGACACAATAGGTCGCATTGGTGGAGGGACAGTGTTTTTGTGGGTTTTGGGCAATGCATGCATTATAGGTGTAATAGGATGGTTGACATACATGTATTCTGTTTGTTTTAATGTCAGTGAACCATTCCGTAGCCCTACGTCTAGTAGATGTTTAATATCTTTTTGGAATTTTGAAGTGGGGTTATCTTTCAGAACTTCGTAGGTATCATGGTCAGCTAATAGGTTTCTGATTTGAGTTTTATAGTCATCTTTGTTCATAATGGTGATACTCCCACCCTTATCAGACATTTTAATGACAATGTCCTTATTATCCTGGAGAGTTTTTATTGCTTTTTTCAGGTTGATGGACAGATTCCTCGGTTCTTTTGATTTGTTTTGAGTGTCCATTAGAAGTTGTAAGTCCTTTTCCACCATTGCTTGGAACCGATCCATGTTGTCTGTCCTTGAGGTAGTTGGGTAAAATTTGGTGTTTGACGTTTTGAAATTATGGGAAATGTGAGTATTCTTAGGTTGTACTTCTGTATTCATGTTTTCCAGACATATTAGAGTCCTGGATTCTTCAAATGAGAGGGTGTCATGGTTAGGTATGTCCTTTTCCCATTTGTCTTCTTGTGTATTGGAGGATGACTTGTCAATTAAGGTGGTTACTTCTTTATGTTCGGTTTCGTGTGACTTAGGATCTTCCATGTAGAAGTGTCTCTTGACAGTTAAGTTTCTGACAAATCTGTTGATGTCCATTAAGGTTCCAAAGAGGTCAAAACTTTTACTGGGGGCAAAGTTCAAACCGAGGGATAATACCTCTGCTTGCTCCTTGGTAAGTTCCAGACTTGAAAGATTGATGATGTTCAGATCGGGTACGGATTCTTGCGTGAGCGGAGGCGACGGCTGTGTTCCTGATCCATGTCTATGTTTACGGCCGCCCCTCCTTCCCCGTTTTTTGACAAGTGTTTGTCTTTGTCAGGAATGTGTCTAGATTTGTATCCTCTCGTGTTGTCAGTATCTGATCCATCATTGTCGCCATCAGCGGAATCAAAATCAGTGGAACTGAAACTCACTCTATGTTGGTAATTTCTATAGTTTTTGCGGCGTTGTCGTTGTTTAAGGATGGGCTTTATTTGATTATGTATTCTTGTTCGATTTTTCCACTCATACACCTGGTTATGAGCATAATCATGAAGGTCCCGCTGAAACTTCGTTCTTTTAATTTCGGCTATAGACTTGTCAACTTTGTCTATATTTTGCGTTGTGCGAGAATCCAATGCGATAAACTCTGGTGAGCTGGGGAATGAATCTAGCTTGGTTTTGGATTTTGAAATTTCCTCCTTTAATTCCACAAGCTTGAGCTCCTCCTGTTCTATTATGAGTTCCATAAGTTTTAGTGAACAACTAGTGAGGGTCTGATTCCATTCCTTGCAAAAATCGTCAGAATAATTGAAGGATGGAATTTTTTTCAGGCGTAAACCTCTAGGTATCATTTCCTTTGTGCAGTAATTTTTAAGGGTTGTTAAATCCCACCAGATTTTTGCCTCTTGTATCATAAGCTTTTCCATTGAGTGAAAAGTATCTTTGATTTCAAAACTTGTTTCACAATTACTTGTCGTGTTACCAAACACTCTGGCAGCCATTTCCGATCGACTCTGATATGCATCAGATGTCATTGTGAGCAAGATTATTTGTGTCCTTTGGGAAATTAATTGTTAAGCACAGATTCTCAGTTCTCGACTTCCTATTTGGCAGTGCTATACAAATATAGTTAAAATCAAGAAGAAATCAGCCACTTGACATAGTATATTTTTGGCAGTATGTTTGAAAGGAAAAAAAAATAAATTTTTTCTTTCTTTTTTATTCTTATATTGAGAAAAATATTTTTTTAGACTGCTGTCATAAACCCCATGTAGCGTTAGCGATATTTGGCATCACGATATGTGGGAATATCTGTGGATTATCAGATCGATGGGAGCACGTAAGGAAAAGCCGATAATAAATGTAGAAAAAAAGATTAGATTCCTCCAGCTCACCTTATCGCATGAGTAGACTAGCGCGCGGGTCCTCGTGTCGGCACACGTATGAAGTACAGGAAAAAACAAATGGATCCAGCGCTGTGTCCTTGAAGTTTGTTTAAAAACGGAAACTATTTCCAAGTTTTAATGAAAAATTGGTATAAAAACAGGTAACATTACAAATAGATATTCTCAATGAGTAGTGGGATTCATGGCAGTGTGAGCGGTGCCTACGCGTTTCTGACGCATGCAGCGTCCTTAGTCATGGCTTCTGCTGAGTCACTTATTCAGTCTAGGGTTTTATAGCCAGTCTATTTTTAGTAAAAGTTAATTGCGGGTCAAGAGATAGGGAACTCCCTACTACAGCCTGGAACGCAAATCGCTTCCTGTTGGATAGAAATACGCTGGTAATACGTGAGTAAATTGTATCAAAAAAGTTTCAAATCTCGAATAACTTGTAAGGTATAGCACCATAAATTTATGAGGATCGTAACTGCTTGTGAGATATAAGTGTATTTGCAATATGTATAAGAAAACTCACCCAGTCTCTCAGTCCGAAGTATAGTAAGATCCCCTTTCATAAACTCTCTCCTTCCGTCTTTTTCCAGTGCTATCATCTTTTATCTTGTATTTTTTTATTCCTATATACTATATATTCTCAGTCAGTCTTTTCTTTTAGTCAATCAATCCCACAGAGAACAGCCCGTAACTACAAAGTATATAACATTGCTGGCATTTTTCTTATACATATTGCAAATACACTTATATCTCACAAACAGTTACGATCCTCATAAATTTATGGTGCTATACCTTACAAGTTATTCGAGATTTGAAACTTTTTTGATACAATTTACTCACGTATTACCAGCGTATTTCTATCCAACAGGAAGCGATTTGCGTTCCAGGCTGTAGTAGGGAGTGCCCTATCTCTTGACCCGCAATTAACTTTTACTAAAAATAGACTGGCTATAAAACCCTAGACTGAATAAGTGACTCAGCAGAAGCCATGACTAAGGACGCTGCATGCGTCAGAAATGCGTAGGCACCGCTCACACTGCCATGAATCCCACTACTCATTGAGAATATCTATTTGTAATGTTACCTGTTTTTATACCAATTTTTCATTAAAACTTGGAAATAGTTTCCGTTTTTAAACAAACTTCAAGGACACAGCGCTGGATCCATTTGTTTTTTCCTGTACTTCATACGTGTGCCGACACGAGGACCCGCGCGCTAGTCTACTCATGCGATAAGGTGAGCTGGAGGAATCTAATCTTTTTTTCTATAGCTACTTTACTATAATAATCTAAATGTAAAAAAAAATACAACATGCAGTCTATAAAAATACAACTCCATTATTTGAACAAGCAAAAAGTGTACAAAAGTTCAACATTGCGCCTTAGGTCAGAAGTCTTATGAAAAAAAAAATACACTCTACAGAAACGAAGATGTGAGGAATTTGTACATTCCACACACATCTAAGTTCACTGGAGAATGTGTTTACAAAACCGACAAATCTACCCTTATGCAGGGAAATGTAATAATAATGTATGGATTATATAATGCAAACTGTTAGTGTACCAACATATTTCTAGACATTAGACCTTATGAATATTGTAAACGTACATAAAAAAAAGTTTATGCACCTCAAGTTTCCTGCCAAAACTCTCAGTTGACCAAAACGTTACAAGAAAAGTTTCAGGATGCCGTACAGTATGATAGTTTAAATGTCTATCTCTACAAGTTCATGCTGTATATACACATATCCATAATTCTAAACCTATCCCTAATTTTCATCCTTTATACAAACTCTTTAAATCTAATCCATAATTGTCAATTCATAATTCTCATGGATTCTGGGAGAAAAGTTTTATAGATCTTCAAATAATTGTGGTTCTGCAGCAGTGTCGGACTGGAGTACCTTGGGCCCACCGGAGCAAATAATTCTTGGGGCCCACCCATCAGCTATATAGAAATAATGCAGCTACTCTTAATTGAATAGTAAAACGTGTGTAGTAAACCAAAGACCAATATTATCACCACATAGTGACCATATAGTGGTAGGCGCCAGTCTTACACAAGCGCTCATTTATGTCATATCCACAGGAAATGCCAAAAATGTCTGATAGATGCGGGTCCTAGCTCTGGGATCCCCACCTATATCTAAAACTGACCGCAGAATCCAGGCGGAGACCAGTGAAGACCACGTGTGCGCGCAGCTCTCTCCATTCTGTTCAATGGGAGTTATGAGCTACTCAGCTGTTTCCATAACAACCATACAACAGAATAAAGGGAGCTGCGTGCACGCGTGACCCTCTAGTCTCTGCCTGGATTCTGTTGTCTGTTCTTGCTATAGGTGCAGGTCACAGAGCTGGGACCCGCATCTATCAGAAATTTTTTGCCATTTCCTGTGGATATGCCATAAATGTCCAAGATGGGAAAACTACTTTAACCTCTTCACGTGCTGCTCCGCAATAGTACGTCCTGCAGAGGGGTTAGTTCCCGCATCCAGAAGTACTATTGCGGAGTAGTTCCCGGCGCACACTGTCCTAACGGACAGTGTCCGGGTACGGGGAGGTCAGCTGTCCCTGACAGCTGACACTCCAGCCTTGCCGGTCAGCGGACCATCGCCGCTGATTTCGGCAATTAACCCCATAAATGCGGCGACGAATTGCTGTCGCCGCATTTAAGTGGTTTGAAGCACATCGGCAGCCCCCACGATCACTTCGTTCCGATGCTTGTCGTGGAAATCGGAGGTCAGACAATGACCTCCGGGTTGCCATGTACGGAAGCCTCGGAGGAGCAGCCTCCTGTCGGTCCTCCGAGGCTTCCTGTCAGTGTGACTGTCACATCACAATGACAGTTAGAACACATTACACTACATAGGTAGTGTAATGTGTTCTAGCAGCGATCAAAGCTGCAAGTCTAAGTGTCCCCTAGTGGCACAAGTGAAAAAAGTAAAAAAAAGATAATAAAAATGTTTTAAAAAAAAGTGTAAAAATAAAAGTTATAAGTTATATAAACAAACACTGCATTTTTTTCCTATAATAAGTCTGAAAAAATGAACACGTTAAAAAAAGTACACATATCTGGTATCACCGCGTTCGTAACGACCCCAACTATAAAACTATAATGTTCTTTTTCCCGTACGATGAACACCCCAAAAAAATCAATAAAAAACGACACCAGAATCTCTATTTTTTGATCACCACCCCTCCCAAAATAGAGAATAAAAAGTGATCAAAAAGTCGCATGTACCCAAAAATAATACCGATAAAAACTACAACCCGTCCCGCAAAAAAACAAGCTCTTACACAGCTTTTTTGACTGAAAAATAAAAAAGTTACGGCTCTCAGAATATGGTGACACAGAAAATAGATTATTTTATAAAAAAGTGATTTTATTGCGCAAACGCTGCAAAACATAAAAAAAAACCTATATACATCTGGTATCGCCGTAATCGTACCGACCTGCAGAATAAAATATAATGGTCATTTATAGCGCACGGTGAACGCCACAAAAGATAAACTAAAAAACATTGTCAGAATTGCTTGTTTTTGGTCACCTGGCTTGCAAAAAAATGTAATAAAAAGTGATCAAAAAAATCGCATGTACCCCAAAATGGTACCAAAGAAAAGTACAGATTGTCCCGCAACAAATAAGCCCTCACGCAGCTCCGGTGGTGAAAAAATAAAGCAGTTCTGGCTCTCAGAATAATGCGATGCAAAATGTGCAGTGTTTTCTAAAAGCGGGTAACATCCGATACCATTTATCAGTGCGACACCGGCCACACATCTATGAATTATTTATTTACCGCATTATTATACCCTCTTATTATGCCCTGATGTTCTCCGCACAGATTACATATGCCCCCACATTATAAACTGAAATACCAGCTAAACCCAAAACAGAAAAACTACCAAGCAAAATCTGCGCTCCAAAAGCAAAATGGCGTCCCTCCCTTCTGAGCCCTGCAGCGTGCCCAAACAGCAGTTTGTGCCCACATATATGGCATCGCCATACCCGGGAGAACACGCTTAACGCTTTATGAGGTATTTGTCACAAACTGGGCACGACATATTATGCACTAAAATGGCATATCAATGGAAAATTGCAATATTCACACCATCCGCTGTGCATTAACCCCTTTGAGCACTATGACTTAATAGCACGTCATGGTGCGGGGGTGATGTATGGAGCGGGCTTACGTGCTGAGCACGCTCCATACGCTGCGGGTGTCGGCTGTGTATTACAGCTGACACCCGGGACTAACGGACAGGAACAGCGATCACTCTGTTACAGGAGTCTGTAAAAATAACAATATACTGCAATACATTAGTATCGCAGCATATTGTACCCGCGATCCAATGATCGCTGGTACAAGTCCCCTAAGGGGACTAATAAAATGTGTAGAAGAATTAAAGTTATTAGTAGTGAGAAAGAAAAAGTTTAAAGTTAAAAAAAAAAAACCTTTTCCCATTTTTCTTCAAAAGTAATGTAAAAAAATAAACAGAATTGATATTGCTACGTCCGTAAAAGGCCGAACTATTACAATATACCATTATTTAACTCGCACGGTGAACACAGTAAAAAACTTAAATAATTTAAACTGCCAAAATCGCTGTAGTTTTCGTTTTTACCGCACGGCGAAAGCTGTAAAAACGAAAACCTCAAAAAATTGAATCAGATTCTTTTTCTATATTACTATATTTTCCTATTTATTTTCAGTTTCCCAGTACTTTTTATGGCACTTTAAATGGTATCAATATAAACTATAACTCCTCCCGCAAGAAATAAGCTCTCACATCACTCTACTGACGGAAAAAGAAAAAAGTTATGGCTCTTGGAAGGCGGGTAGTGAAAAACTAAAATAAGAAAGCAAAAAATTGATCAGTCCTGAAAGGGTTAATTCATTTCTAATGAAAAAATGTATGACCGCATGTGGGGTATTTCTGTACCCGGGAGAAATTGCTTTACAAAAATTGGTTGTTTATTTCTCCTTTATCCCTTGTGAAAATGAGAAAATTCAACATTTCAGTGGATAAAAATTGTGATTTTCATTTTCACTGCCTAATTCCACTAAATTCTGCAAAAAACCTGTGTGGTCAAAATGCTAACTATACCCCTATATAAATTCCTTGAGGGGTGTAGTTTCCAAAATGGGGTCACTTTTGGGGGTTTCCCCTGTTTTGGTCTCTTCAGGGCGTTGCAAACGCGACATGGCACCGAAAACCAAACCAGCAGAATCCGTGCTCCAAAATCCAAATGGCACTCCTTCCCTTCTGAGCCCTGCTGTGGGTCCAATCAGCAGTTTATTACCACATATGGGATATTGCTGTAATCAGGAGACATTGCTTTACAAATGTTGGGGTGATTTTCTTCATTATTCCTCGTAAATATTACAAATTTCTATGTTTTTTTTCAGAAAAAAAGTAGATTTTCATTTTTACAGACTAATTCCAATATATTTAGCGAAAAACCTGTGTGGTCAAAATGCTAACTATACTCCTAGATAAATTCCCTGATAGGTGTAGTTTCCAAAATGGGGTCACTTTTGGAGAGTTTCCCCTGTTTTGGTCCCTCTAGGGTGTTGCAAACGCGACATGGAACCGAAAACCAATCCAGCAAAATCCGTGCTCCAAAATCCAAATGGCGCACCTTCCATTCTGAGCCTTGCTGTGGGTCCAATCAGCAGTTTATTACCACATATGGGATATTGCCGTAATCGGGAGACATTGCTTTACATATGTTGGGGTGCATTTTCTTTATTATTTCTTGTAAATATTAAAAATTTTCAGTAAAAAGTAGTTTTTAATTTTTACAGACTAATTCTAATAAATTTAGCAAAAAACCTGTGCGGCCAAAATGCTAACTATACACCTAGATAAATTCCTTGAGGGGTGTCGTTTCCAAAATGGGGTAACTTTTGGGGTGTTTCCACTGTTTTGGCACCACAAGACCTCTTCAAACCTGACAAGGTGCCTAAAATATATTCTAAAAAAAAAGGAGGTCCAAAATCCACTGGGTGCTCCTTTGCTTCTGAGGCCGGTGCTTCAGTCCATTATCACACTAGGGCCACATGTGGGATATTTCTAAAAACTGCAGAATCTGGGCAATAAATATTGAGTTGCATTTCTCTGGTAAAACCTTCTGTGTTACAAAAAAAAAATGTATTAGAAATGAATTTCGTAAAAAAAAAAAAATTTGTAAATTTCACCTCTACTTTGCTTTAATTCCTGTGAAACGCTTTGTGAATGCTGATTCGAGTACCTTGAGAGGTGCAGTTTTCAAAATGGGGTGACTTCTGGGGATTTTCTAATATATAAGGCCCTCAAAGCCACCTCAGAACTGAACTGGTCTCTGAAAAAATAGCCTTTTGAAATTTTCTTTAAAATATGAGAAATTGCTGCTAAAGTTCTAAGCCTTGTAACATCCTAGAAAAATAAAAGGACGTTCAAAAAATGATGCAAACATCAAGTAGACATATGGGAAATGTTAACTAGTAACTATTTTGTGTGGTATTACTATCTGTTTTACAAGCAGATACGTTTAAATTTAGAAAAATGCAAATTTTTGCACATTTTTTCTAAATTGTGGTGTTTTTCAGAAATAAATACCAAAATTATCGACAACATTTTTTCACTAACATAAAGTACAACATGTCACGAGAAAACAATCTCAGAATCGCTTGGATAGGTAAAAGCATTCCGGAGTTATTACCACATAAAGTGACACATGTCAGATTTGAAAAAATCGGCTGAGTCCTGAAGGCCAAAACAGGCTGGGTCCTGAAGGGGTTAATACAATAGAGTGAATTCCAGTTACTCACCGGGGACATCTTCTTAGATTGGAGTCCCTCACTTTTCCTTTTCTTGATCATCCGGCCCAGATTGCCCTGACGCCTTCTCCCACTTACGAATCGCCTCTGCAGAATTTGCAACACAAACCTCTCTGGCTTCTTGCTTCTCTAGCACCTCCCGACCCTCTGCAAAAACCTCACCATTTATAGTGCCCCAGGAGGAAATAATGCCTGCATGGTTCCACACACTATAATAGTACCCCTTTAGCCCCACAATAATAGTGCCACACACAGCCCCCTGTAGAAAGTGCCACACACAGCCCCCTATAGATAGTGACATACACAGCCCCTAGTACATAGCACCACACAGCCTCCCCATATAGTGCCACACAGCCCCCCTAGTAGACAGTGCCACACAGCCCCCTGTAGATACTGCCACACAGCCCCACTAGTAGATAGTGCCACACAGACCCCCTCCCTAGTAGATAGCGCCACACTGCCAGCACCCCCCAAAATGTTTTTACTTACCTAGCGTCTCAGATGAAACCCTTGCGTAGGCCAGCGTGATGCAATGACATAATTGCGCCGACCTGCGCAGGGACTCCGTCTCAGCGTCTTATAGGCTGCAGCCTATACTATTCAATTTTATCTGCCTCTTGAGGACGCAGATACAATTGAATGTGGCAGTTGCTAGCATCGGGTCCCTCCGATTCTCTGATCTTTAAAAGCAAGCAGTGTGACTGCATGTGAATTGTGACAGAATGATGACTGTAACCTATCACTTACAGTGGCCCCTGCAGAATGATCATAGTCGATGACCATGGTCATGCTGGCCTTTATGAAAACCTACAATAGTATCCTAACAAAACAGAAGGATAGCACACCTGAATATTATTACAAATATAACTTTAATAGAAAACAGGTCAAAGTACATAAAATCACAAATGTAAAATTGGAGAGAGCAAGATAGAAAAAGACGCAGAAAATAGGTGCCTATACAATATCCAGAACAGAGTAAATATGTATCTGAACAATCATGTACATGGGCAATGGATAATACCAGTTATGCCCAAAATATTAGGTATATATCGACAGATGGAACATAGCACTATTACATGCCAGCAGATAAAAAACAACATATGACTGGGTGTAACAAATGAAAACAACTAACTATATATGAGAGATGGAAATGTCCTGAGCAAAAAATATATATATCAACTAATCAATGATAGTACGATGTGAAATGCAGGAAATGGAATATATAGCTAGGTGTGGAGCGTGGGAAAATGGTCCCACTATATATGTAATAGATACACCCTAGATATAGATGTCTGATCAAAGAAAAAATATGGTAAAAACATATAGACATAGGTGTAAAAGGACAAGACATACCCTTAGTCATGATGGATACAGAGAGACTGGACTGGATAGGAACACCCCAGGAGATGCCTTGATGCGCGTTTTGCCTACGGCTTCATCAGGAGGCTAATGAGGTTAAAACAGCGAGAATATATATAGGAAAGAGAGGGTGTGTCAGAAATAAGCATATTCAGAACAGCTGAAATCATCGGCGCAGCCCTGTCCTGATGAGTACGCCCACAACCCTCAAGCGCTGCAATCGGCGTGATGACCGGACGTGATGTAAGATTTCCGTAGTCAAGACAACCCCGATACAAAGCAGCACTGATAGATGCGGCGAAATCAGCGCATGCGCAGTCAGCATCTGCTAAACAGCTGAACGGAAGATAAATAGACAGAGGCACCATCAGGAAAATAAACGGGCAAGATAGCAAGGCTGAGTTAGAAGGGAATATATGGACAGAGAATAGCAGTAGGTATACAGTAAGAATGCCACCGAAAGAAGAATGTTCAAAATATATGGACTATAGAACTATGAAGACTACAGATGGCATATGTATTAAAAAGCACATCTACAAATCCACTGTCAAATGCTGAAAGAAACACTTAGCATGGTATATATATTTGAGACAAAGAATGTGTAAGTGCAGCGTATCTGGCAAACAATAAGCAAAACCAGTTAAGACCAAAATATATTGGATGAAAAAAATTGACATGTGAATACAAACAAATAAAAAAAAATAATAAATACAAATAAAAAAAAATCTAAATATATGTGAAGGTGGGTAAAAAGTGGAGTAATTAAAATATTCACCAGTGGATAAATTAAAAATAAATAAAAAATATATAAGAAGTGTTAATAATTAACACTAATAATAATGTGCAAACGTGCAAAAGGTATAAAAATTCAAAAAGGTGTCGTGAAATACGTGAAAAGGTAATGCATATTTTATTTTGCCACAAAGTGATTAAGAAACAGTGAAAAGCAAGTGATATGGTAAAGATACCACACAAAATAAATAATAAAATCACATAGTATTGTATTCCCTGTGGTTATTTACACTATCTCAAACTGGGATGTTATATAACACAGAAACCAGCTGTGTTTCACATATATAAAGCGATTATACAGAGGCAATACTCAAAGGACAATATATAATAATAAACAGTAGCAGCAAATATGTTGATAGTATTCCTTCCCAAAAATCTCAGTCAACACGATCCCAAAGGAGATATTTGACCGCATGCTATCCCAAAGAGAGTGAACTAAAGAAATAGATAAATGAAAAACTAATATAACATATATAAAATAAAAACAAAAGAACCATACCCTGGAAGAAAATAAAATTTGCACAAAATATATCACAGAAAGGGCTTGAAGCTGACAGCTTCCTTGAGACCAAAGGGTGAAACCGCATTGAGCAGGATAATCCACTTAGTTTCCCTTTTTAGCAATGCCTGTCGAATATTCCCCCCCTCGATGGCCTAAACTGTCAATGCCCCGAGCTCTAAAACCCACCGTATTACATGAATGATAGTCATAAAAATGACATGGAATGGGCTGTAATTTCTCTAGATCTTTCACATTGGCTGCTGTTGGGATCTTGCTTACGTGTTCCAAAACACGTATTTTAAGAGGCCTCGAAGTAATGCCGACATAAATAAGGCCACATGGGCATGTAGCAAAATAAATAACGGCCTCCGTTTTACAAGAAATATGATGTACTATCTTGTAGTTATGATCTCTTACTGAATTCCAAAATTCATAGCTTTGTACAATGTATTTGCAGACCGCACAGTTTCCATAGTTGAATGAGCCCCAGGGGGGACCACGGCTACCGAAAGCATGGACTCTCTCGATGGGAGATACATAATGACTAGAGGTTAGGATATCCCTCTAATTCCTTGATCTACGCCTGGTATTAGAGGGAAATTTTGGCAGACAGCTAGATAGATTCTTATCAGTCAGTACCACTTGCCAATGTTTCTTGAGGATATCTCGTATCTCCCTCCAATTACAGCTAAACGGAGTGATAAAGCGTACAATCTCATTAGATGTCTTATGTTTCGATTTACTCACCAACAGATCATCACGTGATGAGAATTTGGCACATCTATAACCTTGTCTGATGTTTTAACGGTTATACCCTCGATTAGAGATGAGCGAACTTATCAAAAGTTCGGTTCGGCTAGTTCGCCGAATTTCACAAAAAAGTTCGGTTCGGACCGAACTAGTTCTGACCGAACCTGTCACTTACGTGCGCCGAGCATGCTACTGTCCAGGGTGCTGATAGAGTTAATGGGCTGCACTAACTCTTTCAGCAACCTTCACAGTACATGCTCGGCGCGCGGAAAATACCATTTAAATGTAATAAAAAAATAAAAATTATACGTTCGTACTTACTTTCCTCCTGTCCGGCCTCCAGCGATGACGTTTCATCCCTTTCGCCGCTGCAGCCAATCACAGGCTGTAGTGGCGGTCACGCACGTCAGGATGACGCTTCATCCCACGTGACCGCCTCTGCAGCCAATCACAGGCTGCAGCGGCGACATGAATGAACGTCATCGCTGGAGGCCGGACAGGAGGAAAGTAAGTATGAACGTATTATTATTATTTTTTGGCATGTATGTATGTTGGCATGTATGTATGTATGTATATCTGTGCATGTATGTTTGCATGTATGTTGGCATGTATGTATATATGTGCATGTTTGTATGTATATTTGCATGTATATATTTGCATGTATGTATGTTTGCATGTATGTATTTTTGCATGTATGTTGTCATGTATGTATGTATGTTGTCATGTATGTATATATGTGCATGTGTGTATGTATATTTGTATGTATGTATGTATGTTTGCATGTATGTTTGCATGAATGTATGTATATTTGCATGTGTGTATATATATATATGTATGTATGTTGTCATGTATGTATGTATGTATGTTGTCATGTATGTATATATGTGCATGTATGTTGGCATGTATGTATATATGTGCATGTGTGTATGTATGTATATTTGCATGTATGTATGTTGTCATGTATGTATGTATATATGTGCATGTATGTTTGCATGTATGTTGGCATGTATGTATACATGTGCATGTTTGTATGTATATTTGCATGTATATAAGTTTGCATGTGTGTATGTATGTTTGCATGTATGTATGTTTGCATGTATGTATGTTGTCATGTATGTTTGTATGTATGTTGTCATGTATGTATGTATATATGTGCATGTATGTATGTTTGCATGTTTTTATTTTTGCATGTATGTTTGCATGTATGTTTATATATATGTGCATGTATGTAATTATGTTTGCATGTATTTATGTTTGCATGTATATTTGTGCATGCTTGTATATATGTATGTATGTATCTTTGCATGTTTGTTTGTATGTATGTATGTTTTCATGTGTGTGTGTATGCATGTATGTATGATAGTTTGCATGTATATATGTGTGTATGTTTGCATGTATGTATATTTGCATGTATATATGTGCATGCTTGTATATATGTATGTATGTTTGTATATATGTATGTATATTTGTATATATGTATGTATGGCCATGTATGATACTGTCTGCTGGCGCCCTGTATCTAAGTCAACTTCGCGGCAGGCTTCTATATATGGTATAACAGTCAGTATCACACATTAAACTGAATCTAAGCCTACAACATGTTTTATTTCATTATTTTATTTTTTTACAGGTTTGGTGTTTGGACTACGTCGGTTTCGAGGACTACTTCGATGACGGTTTTTTTTCTACAATAAAATGGTTAATGAGGGTTGTGTTGGGGGTGCTTTATTTCAATAAAATATTTTATCTATATCTTTGTCTTTTTCTTTTCAAATTTTATTATTACCACTTTAGTAATGGCCGCTGTCTGAGTGACAACATCCATTACTAATGCGAGGCTTAGTGTTAGCCGGTGCAGAGGCTAACACTAACCACCATTATTACCCCGGTACCCAAAACCACCAGGGGTGCCGGGAAGAGCCAGGTACGATCCAGTACCCAACCATCTGTTGTGATGGTCGGGCCCTGGGGCGGCCGCAGGCTGGTATTATGAGGCTGGGAAGGGCCAAAAACAGTGGACCTTCCCACCCTTGTAATGCTAGGCTGCTGCTGCTGTGTTGTATCTGGCTGGTTATAAAAGTGGGGGGGACCCCACGTCATTTTTTTAAATTATTTATTTATTTACATTTTTTTTTTAAAAAAGACATGGGGTTCCACCCAATTTATCATAACCAGCCACATACAACACAGTGTTATTAGCCTGGGAATGGACAAAACCAGTGGCCCTTCCCACCCATGTAATGCCAGACTGCTGCGGCCTTGTATATGGCTGGTTATTAAAAATGTGGGGGACCCGTCTATTGCTAAATTTGTTAAATTCCAAAAAAAAAACGACGTGGGGGTCCCCCCCATTTTTATAACCAGCCCGATACAACACAGCAGCAGCAGCCTAGCATTACAAGGGTGGGAAGGTCCACTGATTTTGGCCCTTCCCAGCCTCATAATACCAGCCTACGGCCGCCCCAGTACCCGACCATCACAACAGATGGTCGGGTACTGGATCGTACCAAGCTCTTCCCGGCACCCCTGGTGGTGGTGGGTACCGGGGTAATAATGGGTGGTTAGTGCTAGCCTCTGCACCGGCTAACACTAAGTACCGCCTTAATAATGGACGCTGTCAATCAGCCAACTGCCATTATCTAGGCACTAATAAAGTTTGAAAAAAAAAACACAAAGACAATTCTTTTTTATTGAAATAAGAAATCCCCAACAAAACCCTCGTTAACCATTTTATTAAAATTTGAAAAAACGCAGATCTACGCAGTAGTCCAACGAATCGTAGATGTAGTCCAATCGGTACATCAAAATCTGCAACAACATAAAAAAACAGTTATCAATGTGAACAATACCAATACTTCTACTCACCTACACACATATATACACGCACACACAAACAAACAACCATACACAGACACACACATATATACACAAACACAACAAGATATACACACACACATAAACAGACAAACACGCACATATACACAAACTCACACATATACAAACAAAAACACACATATCCAAACACACACACACACAGTTATACACACATACACGAACACATATACACAAACACATATACAAACAAAAACACACATACCCAAACACACATATACACAAACACATATACACAAACACACCCATATATACACACAAACACACACCCATATACACATACAAAAACACACACAAACATCTACACACAAACATATACACAAATACACCCATATATACACAAACATATACACAAAACACATATACACAAACACACCCATATATACACACACACACATATAAAAACAAAAACAGACAAAGTCACATACCCAAACACACATATATACACAAACACACACATACACAAACACGGTTTCTTTTAAATGCTGCTGGGGAACCCGCTCGATCCACTATATACGGCTGCGCTACAGTGCAGCATTTAAAAGAAACAGGATCCTGACCTGTCCATAGAGTTTAAGGCAGCACAGAGTATTTCAGGAGATGAGCGTGCAGATTCAGTGCTGCTGCGAACTCTGCTCTTACCATTACGTAGCTCTCAGTCTGTTACCTCTCCTCCACTCCTGTCCTCCAGAACACCTTCACATGATTGGCAAGTCACCACGTAATGGTAAGAGCAGAGTTCACAGCAGCACAGAGTATTTCAGGAGATGAGCGTGCGGATCTTGTGCGGGGTGGTGACTTGCCAATCACGTGAAGGTGTTATTGAGGACAGGAGTGGAGGAGAGGTAACAGACTGAGCTACGTAATGGTAAGAGCAGAGTTCACAGCAGCACTGAATCTGCACGCTCCTCTCCTGAAATACTCTGTGCTGCTGTGAACTCTGTTCTTACCATTACGTAGCTCAGTCTGTTACATCTCCTCCACTCCTGTCCTCTATAACACGTTCACATGATTGGCAAGTCACCACCACGCACAAGATCCGCACGCTCATCTCCTGAAATACTCTGTGCTGCTGTGAACTCTGCTCTTACCATTACGTGGTGACTTGCCAATCATGTGAAGGTGTTCTTGAGGACAGGAGTGGAGGAGAGATAACAGACTGAGAGCTACGTAATGGTAAGAGCAGAGTTCACAACAGCACTGAATCTGCACGCTCATCTCCTGAAATACTCTGTGCTGCCTTAAACTCTGTGGACAGGTCAGGATCCTGTTTCTTTTAAATGCTGCACTGTAGCGTAGCCTTATATAGTGGATCGAGCGGGTTCCCTAGCAGCATTTAAAAGAAACAGGATCCTGACCTGTCCACAGAGTTTAAGGCAGCACAGATTATTTCAGGAGATGAGCACGGGCAGCCGTTCGTTTTTCCGAGCCGTGCTCCCATCATGCACACGACCGTAAAAACACCCGTTATTGCGGGTCGTAATTACGACCCGCAATAACGGGCTCATAGACTTCTGTTACCCACGGGTACCTTTCCGTATTCTCACGGGAAGGTGCCCGTGCCGTTAAAAAAATAGAACATGTTCTATTTTTCTATTTTACGGGCCGTGCTGCTATAATTATAATGACAGCACGGTTCGCAAAAGCGGCCGGCTGCCCGTGGCCGGCCGGCCGTGCTCGTACTTACGAGTCGTAATTACGAGCACGGCCCGTAAAATAAAAAAATAGAACATGTTCTATCTTTTTAACGGCACGGGCACCTTCCCGTGAGAAAACGGGAAGGTACCCGTGGCTAACAGAAGTCTATGGGCCCGCTATTTCGGGTCGTAATTACGACCCGTGATAACGGGTGTTTTTATGGTCGTGTGCATGAGGCCCCGTAATGACGGGTGGCTACATGTGTGCACCCGTCATTACGGCAGCGTTGCTAGGCGACGTCAGTAAGGGTATGTGCACACACACTAATTACGTCCGTAATTGACGGACGTATTTCGGCCGCAAGTACCGGACCGAACACCCTGCAGGGAGCCGGGCTCCTAGCATCATATTTATGTACGATGCTAGGAGTCCCTGCCTCTCCGTGGAACTACTGTCCCGTACTGAAAACATGATTACAGTACGGGACAGTTGTCCTGCAGAGAGGCAGGGACTCCTAGCATCGTACATAAGTATGATGCTAGGAGCCCGGCTCCCTGCACTGTGTTCGGTCCGGTACTTGCGGCCGAAATACGTCCGTCATTTACGGACGTAATTAGTGTGTGTGCACATACACTAAATAGTCACTGTTCAGGGTGCTGAAAGAGTTAACTGATCGGCAGTAACTGTTTCAGTACCATGGACAGTGACTACCGATCACAGTACCTGTAAAAAAAAAGACGTTCATACTTACCGAGAACTTTCTGCTTCCTCCAGTCCGGTCTCCTGGCCGTTGCCTTGGTGACGCGTCCCTCTCGACATCCGGCCCGACATTCCTTGATGACGATGCAGCCTTGTGAGCGCTGCAGCCAATCACAGGCTGCCGCGGCCTCTGCAGCCAATCACAGGCTGCAGAGGCCTCTGCAGCCAATCACAGGCTGCCGCGTCAGAAAAGGTCGGACTGGAGGAAGAAGAGGGACTCGTCAACAAGACAACGACCGGGTACGTATGAAATGCTTTTTATTTTATTTTTAATCAGCAGCCTCTTTTCTCTATCAGTGATTGATAGAGATAAGTGGCTGCCGATTTGTATAATGTTTTTGACCGGGTTCGGTCAAAACGGGTTCGGCCGAACCCGGTGAAGTTCGGATTCGCTGCGAACCGAACTTTACCGGAAGTTCGGACCGAAACCGGGTTCGGTTGTCCCGGTTCGCTCATCTCTACCCTCGATCAAGAAACCTCTGTGTCAGGTCAGCAGCTTGTTTGTCGAAATGTGACTCATTGGAGCAGATCCTGCGCATACGCAAGAACTGGCCAGTAGGGATAGCTTTTTTAATTTGAGGAAAATGGGAAGAGCTTGCATGGAGGAGGGAGTTGGTGGAGGTCTTCTTCCTAAAAACATCAGTAGAGATGTATCCATAAGTATCTTTAACCGGTTAAGGACTAGGCTGTTTTACAGCTTAATGGCCAGAGCAAATTTCACAATTTTGCTATGCGCTTCTTTAGGTGACTATAACTCTTCAGGTGAATAAAGTTCATCTTTGAATTTTACACTCTTTTTAAAGGACAGATAGGGCTTTGTTTTAGTGGCATTTGTCAGTATACATCATTTTTATTTTTTCTCTAAAGTGGGAAAAATTGGAAAAAAATGCAAGAATTTAGCAATTGCGTCAGTTTATGCTAGCATTTTTCACACATAGAATGGACCACGGACAAAATTAATCTCCTTTCACATTCTTCCATTTCTCCCATGCATGAGGATACCAAATATGTGTTCTTTATTCATGGGCATGTGCCAGGGCTTGGCATAAAAGGAGGGTTTTTGGCCTGTTCGGTCCAGGAATTCTGCATTTGATTTTATAGCAGCGTACTGTTTTCTGGGGGGCCTAATGCTGCTGAAACATTAGAAACACCCCATAAATGACTTCATTCACACAAGTAGACCCCACAAGGTTTTCTTCAAGGGGTTTATCATATTTTTAGACAGTCCAGTTTTCTTCTGAAAGTTTCTTGAATAAGATGGAACAAAATAAAATTAGACATTTTTTAGCAGTCAGTTTATGATAGCATTTTTCACACACAGTATAGACCACGGACAAAATTCATCAACTTTCACATTCTGCCACTTCTCCTGTGCATGGGGATACCAAATATGTGTGCCTTATTTATCACATAGAGATCTGGGACGGCTTACAATAGAAGAAGCTTATTTCACAAATCGCCTTTTTTCAAAGCTGGTTTTACAAAATTCAACAGAGTTTCTATAACATTTCCAAAATATCTGCTCTTGAAGCAGAGATCCCAAAATATTAATCTAGGGGTATAATGGGAATTAATTTTTTTGGGATTCCTAAAATAAGAAATTGCAGGTTTATGTAAATGGAGCTCTCCAGCAGATGAACTTTAGGAAATACGCAAACATGACATCCACCCCCACCCATTCCCTCCCTCACCCATGGAGTAAAATCAGGGGAAAAATAAAAATGTAATGTAGGGCAAATATATTTTCAACTAAGTAACTAAAATGTAATAATTCAGAACAGTGTGGTATTTTTTAAAACATGGGTCAATGCACAGGCCTGGTTGCGAGGGACATGAGGGACAGAAATATCTGGAATCTTTGCGGTGCCCGTCATTTCTGCAGATGCGGCACTTTTTCTGGGGGTTGCTTCTAGTTGGTGTTGGGGGAATCCGAGTGATGAAATGTCTTTCATGGTACCAGTTGCTTGACATCCTCAGACTGGGGGCATTCTCTGGTGTCCTGAACATCAAAAATGAGGCCTTCAATAATTTTCTCCTGGAGATCCAGATATATGTCTCTGCCTCTGTTTTTTTTTATAGAGCACAAATGAATTGTGGATTGCCACCTGTAACAGATAAATGGCCACTTTTTTGTACCAAGCTTTTGTTTTGCGTTTTACCAAATAGGGCTGTAAAACCTGGTCACACAAATCCATCCCCCCATGTACTTGTTAAATTGGGACACGCTCACTGGTTTGTGCTTGTCCAATGTTGCCCCCCTTTCCCTCACTGCCACTGTTGCTGCGGTATGAACTGTGCTTAGCACATAGACATCTTTGCGATCCCTGTACTTGACCGCCAGCAATTCCTCAGATGCATAAGCACAGGAGTCCCCCTTTACCATGCGCTTCCCCACTAATTGCTGCGGAAAACAAATTCGGTTTTTGAGCATGGTACCACATGCCCCAGTCCTTGCAGCATGCAAATGGTTAAACAGGGGCACACTCGAATAAAAATTATCGACGTACAGGTGGTACCCCTTGTGAAGCAGAGGCTGCATTATCTCCCATACTATCTTACTGCTGGTGGAAAGATCAGGGGGGCATCCAGGAACATTTTATTGTGCGGTCCCACCCTTCATAAATCCTGAATCCTGTATATCCTGACCCGCTTTCACACAATTTGTAGAGCTTAATGCCATATCTTGCCATTTGGGAAGGTAGATATTGGTGAAAGCTAAGTCTTCCATGGAAGTTGAGGAGCGATTCGTCCATGCTTACATTCTCCTCAGGGATGTAGAGTTGCAGAAATAAATTACTGAGGGAATTTATTAGCGGTCTTATTTTGAACAACCGATCACAGTTTGTATCGGTACTTGGGGGGGCCTGTGCGTTGTCATTGAAGTAGAGGAACCTCATTATTGTCTCATAACGAGACCTGGGCATTACTGCTTGGGCGGGTCTTGTTGACCAGTAAGACCTAATGGAGGGCTTTTTGACAATACCCATATTTAGGGTGAGCCCCAAAAATTGTTTTAATTCCTGTAAGTTGGTGGGCGTCCAATCTCTGGCATGGGTGGGTGGGTGAAGGTTTCTGCCTTATATACTGAGCAGCAAATAAATTAGTTTCATGGACAATCATATTTAGGAGGTCATCTATAATAAATAAATGGAAGTAATCCATTTGGACAAAATTTGTATTGTCCACAGTTATGCCAGGAGTGGCAGTAAATCTGTGGATTCTAGGCCCAAAAGATGAAGCAGGTGCCCATACAAGAGCCTGAACTGGAGGGACCAGGCTGTCCCGTGATACAGCGCTACTAGGCGCTGCGCTTTCATGTTCTGCAGTTTCAACTGCGTCAGGAATAACGTCCCCTGAAGATTAACCTGAAGTGACGCTATCATCGTCCCTGCCTAAAACAGGTTCCATCTCTGATGCCATCTCTGATGCGGTCTCAGACTCTGACCACAGCATGGCATATGCCTCCTCAGCGCTAAATAACTTCCTCGCCATAACGTCACTAACACTAACTAAACAAACTTTTTCTTTTAACACACAAACTAACTGGTGTATATGTATATATGTATATATATATATATATATATATATATATATATATACATACAGTGGCGTAGCTATAGGGGTCGCAGCGGTCGCAATTGCGACCGGGCCCCTAAGCCTGGGGGGCCCACGGGCCCCCGTTGCCATTCAGCATGTTTCCTAACTAAATCTTCTGTGCCGTGAAGCCGGCACTTCCTGGTTACGGTCACATGGTACACTTAGTGTACCATGTGACCGTGTTGTCACGTGACACGGCTTCCAGACAGAGCAGAAGAGTCGGTGCGGAGGACTCCAGGTAAGCTGCAGTGGAATGTAATGTATTGTGTTGTAATGTAATGTATTGTAATGTAATGTATTGTGTTGTGATGCCTTGTAATGTATTGTGTTGTTTGCGGTGGAGAGGGGGTGGGCGTTAAATCACAGCCCCCCCCCTCCTCCACCGCAAACTGCACAATGCAGTATAGTACACATGACTATGAGAGCGGGGCTGCGGCTGTGTAATACAGTCACTGCCCCGCTCCTGTGTCCTGATATGTGCGCGCCGTCAGGATGATGCGATGCGGCCGGCGCTACACTAATGATCTGCGGCACTGAAGACAGAACATGGCGGGCGCACTACAAAACACCTCCATGTTCTGTCTTCAGTGCCTGAACCGCCGCTCATTAGTGCAGCGCCGGCCGCATCACCTCATGCTGACCGCGCGCGCACTTGTTGTCAGGAGCGGGGCAATGACTGCATCACACAGCCGCAGCCCCGCTCTATAACGGCGGAGATCAGAGAAACCTCTTATCTCCGCCGCTATTCTCCTGCATGCTGCGATCACAGCGGACTGCAGCATTCAGGGGAAAGTGAGGAGGGGTATGCCCCTGGATCGTGTCACAGGGAATTCCTGTGACGCGATTAAGGGACATACCATATATGGGCAGACAGCCCAGGGTCTATTGAAGGACCCCAGGGCTATCCTACCATATTTCCTGTTGTTAGGGCATACTGAGGTATGTCCTAACAACTGCCTGTGTACTATACATACACAGGCTAATGTACTGGCATATAGTTATAGGCCAATACATTGAAGTTTAAAAATAAAGTAAAAACAAAGTAATGTTAAATGTTAAAAAAAATACACATACACCTTTTTTACAATAAACATTAAAATAAGTCTCAATACATAAAACATACACACAATCGGTATTGGCGCGGCCGTAATAACCTGCACAACAATTTTTTTGCATCATTTATGATGTGTACTCTGTAAAAAAATAAAATAAAAATTGCTTTTTATCACTTAGGCCCCATTTACACGACCGTGCCCGCAATCACGGCCCGCGATTGCGGGCACGGCCGGCCGCCGGCTGCCACCCGCATTTTTGAGCCGTGCTCCCATACAAAGTATGGGAGCACAGCCCGCAAAATGCAAAAGGACGGACATGTTCCATAATTTTCGGAACATTTCTACGGCACGGACACCCATCCGTAGTGCTACGGAAATGTGTCCGCGCTCAATGAAAGTGAATGGGTCCATTTTTGCGGACCGCAAAAACTGAGGTTATTTACGGTCGTGTGCATGGGGCCTAATTGTGAGGCACAAGGTGTGATGATGAATTTAACCTCCATGTGCCTCACATTAATAGTAATTAACACCATCATGTACCTTACATATTAACCCATTATGACTGAGAAACATGATGGGGTTAATTACTATTAATGTGAGGCACATTCAAAATTCATCATCACACCTCGCGCCTCACATTAGAAAACGAAAGAACTTTTTTTTTTTTATTACTGTTGGCAAAGTAAACGAAGTATCGGTATCGAAGTCCAAATTTTGGTATCGTGACATCCCTATATAATATGGATCGCGTCCCCCTGGGGGTTCGTGAGTCACTCACCGAGGTCCCGGTTCCAATCAATGCTGGAGCAAGAAGCTGACATCTCCTTGATCCAGCATTCACTGTGCTCTGAGCGGCTCGACGCAGGCTGGCGGGATGTAGCGACATCATCCCGCCTGCCTCGCTGAGTCACTCATAGCACACACCGGAGGAGGCGAAAGATCCTCCACTCGACGTGGGAACGGGGATAGGTAGGTAATTATGCACATATGGGGGTATTATACTGTATGGGGGGCTGATATTGTGGGGGGGGCATTATACTGTATAGGGGGCTGATATGGGGAGCATTATACGGTATGGGGCTGTTATGGGGGGGCAGTATACGTTATGGGGCATTATACTGTGTGGGGGCAGCTATGGGAGCATCAACTGTGTGTGGGCATTATACTATGGGGGCTGTTGGGCAAGGCGTCTGGGCATAGGAGCGCGCACGGTTCTGATGATGATGGTGGTGCTGGGGAGGGGTAGGGGGGCCCAAGCTGAATTCTTGCACCCGGGCCCATGAGCCTTTAGCTACGCCCCTGTATATGTATATATATATATATATATATATATATATATATATATATATATGTGTGTGTGTGTGGTTATATATATAATTATATATTCCCTACCTGCCTATTCTTATATAATAAAATATAGAAAGGTAGATAGATAGAAAAAAAGATAGATGGATAGATTGTATAAATAGATAGAAATCTATCTATACAAAGAGTGTATTGAAGTGTAACACTGTATTTTTTTTTCCACAGTATTATTCTGGCAGCAATTCTCTCAAGTCTCTTCTTCTCCTCACACTGAAACAATGTGTGAGGAGAAGAAAAAAGGCAGGAGATTTGCTGCCAGAAATTCCAAAATAAAAACAAATGTGATCGCTGTGATAGGTTTTCACAGCGATCACATGTTCAGGGACCAACTGATTGGTCCCTGATACTCTGCCCAGTGCCCAGAGCTGTTGGTAACAGCGTGGGCACAGGGCTGTGTGCACGCGATTGCGTGCACACTGTATTTTACATAGAAATGCATGTGATCGCTGTGATTGGTTGTCACAGCCATCACATGTTCAGGGACCAAAAGATTGGCCCCTGACACTCTGCCCAGTGACCATGGCTGTTAGCAACAGCCAGAGCACAGGCCTGTGTGATCGCGATCGCTCGTGCACAATCTCTGAAGTGCCGCCGTAATCAGTCTATACGGCGGACTTCAGAGACCCTGACCGCTGGCTGTAAAAACACAGCCAGGGGTCGGGAACCTGTTAACCCTTTCACGCCGCAGTCCTTTTTCAGATTTTCATTTTCGTTTTTCCCTCCCCACCTTCCAAAGGCCATAACGCCTTTATTTTTCCGTCGATATAGTACTATGAGGGCTTGATTTTTGCGGGACAAGTTGTCGTTTTTCGTAGCACCATTTATTTTGCCGTATAATGTACTAGGAAACGGGAAAAAAATTATTTGTGGGGTAGAAAATGAAAAAAACAGCGATTCCGCCATAGTTTTTTGCGCGCCATTTTTACGGAATTCACTGTACAATTAAAACAACATGTTCATTTTATTCTATGGGTCAATACGATTACGCCAATACCAAATATATGTAGTTTTTTCTGTTTTACTACTTTTACAAGTAAAAATGTGAAAGTGTAAAAAGGAAAATTTATTTTGTTTCGCCAAATTCCGAGAGCCGTAACTTCTTTATTTTTCCATCGATTAAGTTATATAAGGGCTTATTTTTTTGTGGGATAAGCTGTAGTTTTTAATAATACCATTTTGGTGTAAATGTGTCGTTTTGATCACTTTTTATTTCATTTTTTTGTGGGAGATGAGGTGACAAAAAAATAGAGATTCTGGCGTTTACAATTTTTTTTTTTTTACGACGTTCACCGTGCGGGTTAAATAATGATATATTGTGATAGTTCAGACTTTTATGGACGCGGCGATACCAATTATGTTTATTTATTTAATTTTTTACTATGCTCAAGGGGGAAAATGGGAAAAGGTTTTTTTTTTGAACTTGTAACTTTTTTTTTTTTCTACACAAAAAAAGCTACTTTATTTAACTCATTTTTACATTTTTTATTAGTCCCCCTAGGGGACTTCAACCAGCGATCGTTAGATCGCTTGCACGATATACTGCAATACTAATGTATTGCAGTATATCGTGATTCTTACAGTCTGCTATGAAGCCCTGCCGGAGGCAGAGCTTCAAAGGAGTACCAAGATGGCAGACCTGGGGGACTTCGTCAGACCCCCAGGCAGCCATGTGAACCAACGGCTCCACCCGATCTCGCCGCGGGGGTGCCGTTGAGACGTTACAGGGGGTCGCCCCCCTGTTTTTAGTCATTTAAATGCCGCGATCTCTATTGAACGCGGCATTTAACGGGTTAAAAAAGCGGGATCGCACTAAAGCGCGATCCCTCTCGTAACCCGGAAGTGTCACACACAGCCGACACACTTGCTCTATGGAGCGGACTCAGCCCGTGAGCCCGCTCCATATTCCCCCACCCGGCGTGCGCCGTATATATACGGCGGATGTCGGGAAGGGGTTAACCACAGATATGTCCAAAAATTCGATGTTAGTGGCATTATATTTCCAAGTCAATTTAATGTTGAATTCATATTGATTAAGTGACTGGAGAAAAGACTCCAGACATGGAGAAGAGCCCTGCCAAATAAATAAAATATCATCGATATATCTTGAACATTGAAGCACCGCATCGTGACCAGGCATATGATGGACTACTTCCCTTTCCCACATTCCCAGGAAGAGCTTGGCGTAAGATGGAGCACAAGTAGCCCCCATGGCCACTCCCTTGAGCTTTAGGAACAGACGATCCTTGAAAGTAAATAAATTATGGGTCAATGCAAATTTGAGCAGATCAAGTATAAATTCGATAAGAGCTTGATCAAGACCAGTCATTTCTAAAAAAGAAAAAAATTCCTCGATGCGCGTACTCCATGGTCATGACATATCGATGTGTATAGGGACTCGACGTCACACATAACCAAAATCATATCCTCCTCAATATGAAGGCCATTCAGCCTCCTCAACATGTCTGTAGTATCTTTAATGAAGAAAGGCAACGTTTCAACACATTTCTGTAAATAGAAGTCCACAAAACGATAAACTTGTTCACATAGCCCACCAATCCCTGAGATGATTGGATGTCCAGGGGGGGTGATTGTGTTTTTATGGACATTAGGTAAAAGATAAAAGGTAGGTTTGATTGGATGTTCAACTATCAAACCTTCCAATAGTTTGGCACTAATGATATATGAATCAAATGCTTGCTGGAGTAAATAATCCAGATCACGCTTGAACTGAATTGTAGGATCCTTCAAAAGTCTCTGATAACATACAGACATGTTGAGTTGGTGGAAGGCCTCCCTCTTATACATATGCGTCGGCCAGGTCACAACATTGCCCCCCTTGTCAGCAGGTTTAATAACCACATCCTTGAGGCATTTAAGCTCTTTGACTGCCTTTCTTTGAGACCAATTCAAATTCGATATACCCTTATGCTCAGAGGTCATTTCAAGGTCCTTTTTTACTAATTTCAAGAAAATATCAACAGAAGGGCAGAAGGACAGAGGGGGGAAATGCTGCGAGCAGCGACACAAATGCATGGAAAGTGTAGAGTCAGTGCATTCATCTTGTTCATCCAACAGGGAAACCAAGTCAAAGTTCTTGATTCTCTGACGGCGAAAAAGACGGATGCATGACAACTGGTCTGTGGAAGTGTTTTTTTAATAACAACTTCCGAGAAAATAATGCTAAGTCTTTGATGGACGTGAATAAATCAAAATTGCAGGTAGGAGAGAAGAAAAGATGTTTCTGCGAAACCTCCAACTGAGGGACAGTAAGGGAGTGCTTAGAAAGGTTAATTACCTTTAAAACCTCCTGCTATGCTTGTCCTTGTCGAAGAACCCTCTTGTCTTCCTTTTGGTAGATGGAGTACGAAGGTTGTAAGTGGGATCTCTATCCACGGAGGTCTGCTGTGTCTAAAAAAACCATATCCCTCCTCAGATGCCAAAGAGGATGTAGATGCAGATCGAGACAGGGAGGTATTTCTTTCCCGTTTATTCTGCCAACGATATACTCTATCTGCTTCAAAATCACTAAGATCTCTTTGGAACTTCTTAACTTTAAGATCCTGAATACCTTTTTCCCACTTATTCAACTCCTCCTCCAGGGCCTTGTCAAAGGCAATAAGCTCTTCACTGGTCAGTATTTGTTGAAGTTTATCCTTCAAAAGATCGATCTCCTTCTCTATGACCTCCTAAAGACTTGCGATCTGCTCCAATGAGTAACTCGACCAATGTTCTTGAACATTTAGTGAGAGTTCCCTCCAACCTGCTCACAAAAGTAGGGTCTTCACTCTCTGTATCCATCATGACTAAGGGTATGTCTTGTCCTTTTAAACCTATGTCTATATTTTTTGACCATATTTTTTCTTTGATCGAACATCTATATCTAGGGTATATCTATTACATATATAGTGTGACCATTTTCCCACGTTCCACACCTGGCTATATATTCCATTTCCTGCATTTCACATCGTACTATCATTGATTATTTGATATATATATTTTTAGCTCAGGACATTTCCATCTCTTATATATAGTTAGGTGTTTTCATTTGTTACACCCAGTCATGTGTTTTTTAACTGCTGGCATGTAATAGTGCTATGTTCCATCTGTCGCTATATACCTAATATTTTGGGCATGGTTATGTTAGAACTGGGATTATCCATTGCCCATGTACAGGATGGTTCAGACACATATTTACTCTGTACTGGATATTGTATAGGCACCTATTTTCTGTCTTTTTTTTTTCTTTCTTGCTCTCTCTCCTTTTTATTGCATTTGTGATTTTATGTACTTTGACCTGTTTTCTATTAAAGTTATATTTGTACTACTATTCAGGTGTGCTATCCTTCTGTTTTGTTAGGATACTATTGTAGGTTTTCATATATGTAGATGAAGGGCCCCTTCATTTTTTGCTTTGAGGAGCTTGGCTAGGTTGTGCATGCTGACCTTAATGACATATTTTGAAAGTCAAGATGAACAGAAAACAGCAATTCTGCCATTATTATAATTTTTTTTACAGCCTTCACCATGTGGGTTAAATACTGTAATAGTTTTATAGTTCACGTTGTTATAGATGTGGCGATACCACATTGTGTGTAGCTTTTTCATTTTTAATGCCCTTGTGCTCCACCGGAAGTTTCTGTCCACCATGAGCTCGCCTTAGGACACCTGCGTTATGATTTGATGGTGTAAAACTCACAGGCATTTTATAAGGCCATGCCTTTGGCAGGGCCTAATTGGCATTCACTAAAGTCAGACCTGGTTGCCATAAAAACTATTGTCACCCCGCAATCGCATCACAGGGATGCCAATGGGGTGAAAGAGGGAAACCCCCTCGCTCTGAAACCCCTTAGATGCCGCAGTCTCTATTGACGGGCGGGATAAATGCTAATGGCTCTAGACTGTCCGACACCCGCGCCAACCAGCATGGGACACCCGTGCCGGGCTTATATCACGGAGCGCATATGCGGCCATTAAGGGATTAAAGCCCTGGCTGAGCATTTGTAAGTGAGCCCAAAATCGTCTTTTTAACTCAAGCTCATTATGACTTTTTCTAGCTATAATTTATATAATTTTTATACTAATTATTAACAATTATTGGTCCTTCTAAGAATGTGTTAAGTATATAAATCGGCTGAATTTCCAGTCCCTTTAATTATATTCATCGAAACAGACATCCATATGCGTTTCAATAGATCGCCATACAATCGATAAGAATCTCTACAAAACCATGGATGTCAGAGATATGAATGAGCTAGGATAAAATTATGGGGATGCAGTGCAGTCCAGAAATGGCCTCCTGGAGGACATTTTTTTGTCTCCGCTGTGCAGTATATGTCTCTCAATGTACGAGGAATATGTCACACATGGAGCAACAGCTGTTTGGTGTTGTACATTGATGAAACCTGATGTCAGACACCTCTTCATGCTTTTTTGGAAAGTGATAGAACAATATAAAAATGTCTGACAATGTTTCTATGTATGAGGTGGAAGTACATGCACTATTTTTAAAGATTGAATTACCCACCAGCAATGTATGAGTTCCATATGTTTAATTTTTATTTTGACCTTTTTGAGAATTTTAAATGTGTTTGGGTTTTTTTTTTCCTGAGGCAAAAACATTCCAATTTATTACCAGTTTTAAAGACTTGGAATAGTGATTAACCTGATTTTAATTCAGAATTCCTGAAATTAATTAACATTTGTTTTATACTTTCCTAACTTAGGTCTCATGCTCTGTATTATAGATCTATGTTGAACGAATCTGGAATATGGTGCTTACAGTATTACAGAAAGTATTTTTTTTCTAGAGACATGGTTTCTAGGGGAAAATACAGTGCCTCTCTGCGGCACCATACAGTGGCACACAGAGAGCCTATGGGTCCATAATGTTGTGTGCATTGACCCCCTAGAGCTGACCATAATGGAAATGAGTTAAGACTATTGTGCCACCTGTAAATGTATACTCTAATTAATATATTCTATTCTTAATACCGCCACCTCCCCAAACTAAACTATCATGCATGGAATATTGTAGTCCCTTTCCTATCCTTGGTTCGGTGGTCTTTTCTGGACTACACCGCATCCCCATTATTTAATCCTAGTTTATGTCTACTGAGATCCAGTTACAGTTTAATCTTGCATTCCCGAGTCTTGGTCTGCTTATTCCCACAGGATTATCCTTATTTTGACATCATTGTGCACCTTGCACTTTAGTATTATACAATTTTTCATAAACCATAAGGAGGACTACTTATAGTCTACACATTGTTGTCCATACCTCTCTATATTGTTCTATTCAGCCGCTGCCTCGTTTTTTTGGTTTTTTTTGCTGTCTCTGTTTTAGTAGGTGCTTTTAATGAATTCTATGGAATAAAAAAGATGAAATTGGTATATTCAATTTGGTCTGGCACAATTATTCTTAGTATAATAAACTCTAAATGGGCCACAGCACTACTTCGTTCTCATGATCTATGTTGTTTCCAGCAATTGGTCCATCACTTGACTTAACAAATTGTTCTTTAACTTGTAGCCTATTTTGACCATTAGGACGCAGGGAATTCTTTTGTTTTGTCTCACTGTTTCGACAGCTATAACTTTTTTATTTTTCGATTTAGTTTACAAATATATGTAAGGGCTTCTTTTTTCCAGAATGAGCTGTATTATTTAATAGAATCATTTTGGGGTATATAGGTCTTGGTGTTTTACTTTAAGAATTTTTTTTTTTTTACGACATTTACTGTGCGGTCTAAATAATGTGTTAACTTTATTCTCGGGATCGTTATGTTGACCGGGATATTATATACTGTATGTTTACCCTTTTTTATATTTGGTTACTGTTGTTTAATAAATACTATTTTTATGGAAATAAAAAAGTGTTTATTCTTTATTTTCTTTGTCTTATTTTTTTTTACAGCTTTGCTTACTTTTTTTTTGTCCCGCTAGGGGATTTTCACTTAAGAATTTACTTTTAACATACAATGCATTGACTAATCCGATGCATTATTGCCTGTCCGTGAAAATCAGGCACCTATTGTCACTATGCTCAACAGTTATAGCTCTGGTCTTTAACTGTCTGTTTCCAGCACGGTAAATGTGTAGCACGTGGAAAAATCGAAAAGACGGAAACCCACAGCTGGTTAAATGGCCACTAACTTTACAATAAACTTTGCATAAATCAATAATACAAACAAAGATTAAAAAAAACTTTGTAATAATCTTGTTGATAAACAATGACTCCTACTCCACTTATCATGCTCCCACCTGATTGTTGATTCACTCTGAATTTACTGTTTTATCCATGTCCTCAAGGAAAGGCATACTATCAGCTCACTAAAGAATCCGCTTACCGCTGCCCTTAGAAGTCTATGGAGAGGGGAGGAAAGAAGGAAAGGAGGTAGCAGAATGAGAGACAGACTCAGAAGCTGCAGCAGCTTCCTATTAAGTGTTATATCTTTTTTTCCGATTCAATCTAACCCTTAGAATGTATGGAGAAAGAGGCTTGACAAAGGCTGCAATGAGTAGCTGAAACATGGCACCTTTTTCACTGATGGGTGAATAAACATCATATTTTGACCTTTGGAGTGCTGCCTCTTTCTCCTTACATTTGTATACCATTGGGGATTTACAAGTCGGATCCCTGGAGGCTTGCACCTGTATGCCCTGGAGGTTTTGTTCTACTCTGCTGCCCATACACCTTTCCTTGGATAACCCTTAGAATGATAGTGGTTCCCCATTTTGTTGTGCGCTATATATATATATATATATATATATATATATATATTTATTTTTTTTAAATAAAACTTGTGCCACTAATATAGGGGAACTTAACATATTACCAAAAGCTAATTCTAGCGTTTGACTGTTTGATTGCTATTCTTTTCTCAACATAGCATAATGATTCATAATTGTTATTCTTTTGGAATGCATATTTGAACTTTCAAGGTGTTCAAGGCAATTCTATTAGAATCTGTATCATACTTAAAGAGGCTCTGTCACCAGATTTTGCAACCCCTATCTGCTATTGCAGCAGATAGGCGCTGCAATGTAGATTACAGTAACGTTTTTATTTTAAAAAAACGAGCATTTTTGGCCAAGTTATGACCATTTTTGTAGTTATGCAAATGAGGCTTGCAAAAGTCCAAGTGGGTGTGTTTAAAAGTAAAAGTCCAAGTGGGCGTGTATTATGTGCGTACATCGGGGCGTTTTTAATACTTTCACTAGCTGGGCGCTCTGATGAGAAGTAACATCCTCTTCTCTTCAGAACGCCCAGCTTGTGACAGTGCAGATCTGTGACGTCACTCACAGGTCCTGCATCGTGACGGCCACATCGGCACCAGAGGCTACAGTTGATTCTGCAGCAGCAACAGCGTTTGCAGGTAAGTCGATCTTACCTGCAAACGCTGATGCTGCTGCAGAATCAACTATAGCCTCTGCTGCCGATGTGGCCGTCACGATGCAGGACCTGTGAGTGACGTCACAGATCTGCACTGTCAGAAGCTGGGCGTTCTGAAGAGAAGAGGATGTTACTTCTCTTCACAGCGCCCAGCTAGTGAAAGTATTAAAAACGCCCCGATGTACGCACCTAATACACGCCTACTTTTAAACACACCCACTTGGACTTTTGCAAGCCTCATTTGCATAATTACAAAAATGGTCATAACTTGGCCAAAAATGCTCGTTTTTTTAAAATAAAAACGTTACTGTAATCTACACTGCAGCGCCTATCTGCTGCAATAGCAGATAGGGGTTGCAAAATCTGGTGACAGAGCCTCTTTAAATACAATGTAGTCCCTTCCCCCTTTTTTTCTGGCAATTAGTTTTTCTTGATAAACTGTTTTTAATAATTTTTTGTATGATTTTAACAATAACTTTTTACTCTCTGCATTTATATTCGTTATATTTGCTCAATATAAGACGCTCTTCTAATTTTTTGAATTCTCTCCCCTCTGTTAGTATGGAGTTCACGTCAGACCAATAGGCATATACACTTCACCCATATAGTGGCCAAATAAACACAGGTGTATACTGAGGTTTATCACACAGCAGGCTGAAATTTATTCACTCTGCTTTGTCACTCATGAGTAACCTTTGACCCTTCACTTGGGATCCAGCCATTGGATGTGGAGGTGGATGTGGGAGTTTCTTTTTGATGAACCCACTGGATATATATGCAAGCTGTATCTTGTAGTATATGCAACACGCCATGAGTAAGGACAAGTGATTTGTCTGAAACGTGTAGGCCCGCTATCTGATGCATCCACCCCTTTGTATATGGACTTTTTGATATATTTGGAATAAAGTTGGAATATTACTTCCTTTTTAAACCCAGCGCTGGATTGATTCTGCTGTTATATCTCACCCCAGTGGTGGATTTACAGCTACACTGCTTATTACTGCTGTGTAATCTCATCCATGCTGCTGCTTCTTTGTATGTTATAAATAGAGATAGGGGAGGAATATTCTCCTCTTCTCTGTGTGCTGTGCATTGAAGACATGATAGCAGTTAGGCTCCACCCACAAACTCAGAGAAAGTAGAGAGTTAGCGATAGAGCCTGCAGAGGGTAAAACTGATAAAAAATGCTGGATCCGCTCCCTGCTGTAACACCGGCGGCGTATTCGGCTCCTACCATCGGTCCCCACCGCCGGGTCTCCTGCCTTCCCCGGCAAGTGACCTGGCTCTGCTTCTTGTCTTTGATCCTCTGCTCACTACCACTATGCTCCTAGTGCGTGCAAACTCTGGTCGCATCCAAGCGAAAAGAAAATCAAAATCCTCTACGAAGTCCTGTTCGTTCCTGGACTAATTAAGGCACAATCCACCTGGTGCCTGAGTAACATTGGAACAACCTAGTTTTATCCTGCAAAGGTTGCTGTGTGCCTCTAATTCCAGTCCACTATTGTTATCTCTTATCAGCCTGTATCCAGTTATCCGCTTCCAGCCTATACACAGTACTCTATTGCTATCTGTTGTCAGCCAGTGTCCAGTCTGTGTCCAGCTATTTGAATTCAGTCAGCGTTCAGTTACCTGCCTGTGTATAGCTTCTCGCTACCTGCCCGTGTCTAGTCATCCACTATAGACCTGTGTCCAGCAAACCGCTATCAGCTGCCATCCCACTGCTAGTCTGCCTCCTACTTCCAGTGACAAGCCTGAAGCTTCTATCCATCCAAGTACCATCTGCTAGTGCATTTTCCTTGTGTACTGAGCCAGCAGCTACTTCACTGGGACCACCGCAAGAGGTAGCGACATGGTAATCTCCCTGTAGCGAACACCAGGGTTAAACGGTGAATACCGGGGAGGCTGGTTAGATAACGCCCTTAGAGGTGGCCCCAAGCCAAACCGGTGGAGTAGCCCTGTGGGTCCACAACCTGCTGGTCGTAAAACCTGCTCTGTACTTCCCTGTTCACAATCTTGGCCGGTTTTGCTCGTCTTCTTAAAAAAAGGGAGGGCCAGCTCGCGCCAAAATTATTTCTCAGCCTTTCCAAGCTATAAAGGATCCTCACATTCCTTCTTTCTTTGCCCAATCAATTTGGATCTACTCTGCTATTTAGTTTACTGGCTTACCTGTGTTTCACCTTTGTCTGTCCTTTTGACCTTTTGCCTGCCATGACCTCTTGCTAGTGACCCAGGATGAAGCTCTGCCGCCTGCCCTAACCACTTGCTAAGTGACACATGATGAATCTTGCCACCTCCTGCCCAGTGCTTCACCTGTTATGTTGGCCGTCACCAAGGGGGGGGGGGGGGGTAAGCAACTTGGGTTCTCCTGCACCGAAGTCCAGATCCCTGTATGGAGGTTGAAGGGTGAAAACCATGGGTCCACTTAGTCTTTGCTCCGCAGTTTAGCCCCATGTCAAATCCCTTGGTTACAAATTGGGTTCACACCATCCTCTTCTGGCCCCGTGACAGAGTATACCACAGGCTCTGTGACAGATACAAGTCATGTAATGGCCAGAAATTTTATTATTCTTCATGTACATACATATGACAGCTTTTTCTTTTAAATAAAAATCACCTAAAAAGTTTGGTATGCAGTAGATTACATGCAACTTTGCAGTCGGAGATAATGTCAAGAGGAAGAATTATGCATGTAAATGCAAAACCTGCAAATACGTACTAGCACAGAGAAACACAAACCTATACACCGGGTTCCAAATTATTATGCACATTGGATTTAAGTGTCATAAACATTTCATTATTAGTTTTTGAATTAAACTCATGGATGGTATTGTGTCTTAGGGCTCTTTGGATCATTGTAACAATCTCAGACACCTGTGATAATTAGTTTGCCAGGTGTGCCCAATCAAAGGAAAACTACTTAAGAAGGACGTTCCACATTATTAAGCAGGCCACAGGTTTCAAGCAATATGGGAAAGAAAAAGGATCTCTCTGCTGCCGAAAAGCGTGAAATAGTGCAATACCTTGGACAAGGTATGAAAACATTGGATATTTCAAGAAAACATAAGCGTGATCATCGTACTGTGAAAAGATTTGTGGCTGATTCAGAGCACAGACGGGTTTGTTCAGATAAAGGCATAATGAGGAAGGTTTCTGCCAGACAAATTAATAGGATTAGGAGAGCAGCTGCTAAAATGCCATTGCAAAGCAGCAAACAGGTATTTGAAGCCGCTGGTGCCTCTGGAGTCCCGCGAACGTCAAGGTGTAGGATCCTCCAGAGGTTTGCAAGTGTGCATAAAGCTATTATTCGGCCACCCCTAAACAATGCTCACAAGCAGAAACGGTTGCAGTGGGCTCAGAAATACATGAAGACTAATTTTCAAACCGTGTTGTTTACTGATGAGTGCCGTGCAACCCTGGATGGTCCAGATGGATGGAGTAGTGGATGGTTGGTGAATGGCCACAATGTCCCAACAAGACTGCGACGTCAGCAAGGAGGTGGCAGAGTGATGTTTTGGGCTGGAATCATGGGGAGAGAGCTGGTAGGCCCCTTTAGGGTCCCCGACGGTGGGAAAATGACCTCTGCAAAGTATGTAGAGTTTATGACTGACCACTTTCTTCCGTGGTACAAAAAGAAGAACCGTGCCTTCCGTAGCAAAATTATCTTCATGCATGACAATGCACCATCTCATGCTTCAAAGAATACCTCTGTGTCATTGGCTGCTATGGGCATAAAAGGAGAGAAACTCATTGTGTGGCCCCCCATGTTCCCCTGACCTCAACCCTATTGAGAACCTTTGGAGCATCCTCAAGCAAAATATCTATGAGGATGGGAGGCAGTTCACATCAAAACAGAAGCTCTGGGAGGCTATTCTGACGTCCTGCAAAAATATTCAAGCAGAAACTGTCCAAATACTCACAAATTCAATGGATGCAAGAATTGTGAAGGTGATATCAAATAAGGGGTCCTATGTTAACATGTAACTTGGCCTGTTAAGTTTATTTTTATTGAAAGAGCTTTTGATTTCTGTAAATATGACCTCCTGATGCTGCAAATTCAACAAATTACCATTTTAGTTCTTTTTACAACCTTTAAAATGTTTTGATCTCTGTTGTGCATAATAATGTGAAACAGTGTAGTCATTTGCATCGACTATTTAGGAAAATCAGCGAAAAATAACATTTGCATAATAATTTGGAACGCGGTGTACATTAGCACACAGTAATAACTCCCCATGCTCCACTCATCCTAGACCCTACTGTTCCTTTTATGCCTCCTATTGGTGTAGTCATAATGTATACTATATACCAGGATTCAGCTCCGCAAATTATTGAAGGTTTTATATATGAAATAGAGTACAAACTGATGCAAAAGGTAATAACCATAGAAAACTTACAAAACCACAAATGAGTAGGGCATAAGAGAACTGAGGCCCTAATGTTAATACAATAATAACATAGAGAACATGTCATAATCTATGCTAGAGTAGGTATATAAAGCAGATGTGTGTGTGTATATATATATATATATATATATATATATATATATAACAACACCATAAAATGTGTACCATTAGTCAGTCATTGCAATACATAAAAACACAAGGAAGACTATACCAATGAAGCAAGTTAAGAATAGACTTATAGAGGAAAAGGGAAAGACCCCACAAAACAAAATAAAAAAAAAACAAAGAGGGGGAGACTGGAAGGGAAAGGGGGTTTGGAAAACCGGAATCATGCGACTTCCTGTAGAAGAGAGCAGAAAAATTAGCAGAGGACCTAAATCTATCCAGACCAAATGCGCAGAAATGTATCGTTATTATCAGAATGATCAGCCATTCTTCAGTTCTCAAAATTACATCCACTTCTCTACAGATCCCCAGTGGTGAGGAATACCCGTTAATGCCACCACTAGAATATAGCAGAGGACACTTTTCTTAGAAGAGGACAGGGAACCATGGCCAATTGGAGGACGTTTCAATGAGGCAGAACGTGGAATTGTGGTTTCTCAAAGACATTCTCCTACTAAAAAGACTTAAAACTGAAAAGGTTACAAAAGAGGACAACTCCACTGGCTATGTAAAAGAGTGCTCACACACCTCCAGCAAGTGTCTGAACTAATGAATAAAACAAATGGACCACTGCGGGCAGCGATACCACCTGGACACCTGGAGAGATTTTTGTAGTTGCACTCCTAAGTTCTACATGCAATGTCGTGTTTGGTTGCCCATGTATCCAAAAAGACAGGATAAACGAGATTGGTGAATTAAAGCAAGAGACAGTAAATTGTGGAGGGGGCAGTGTGGTGCAGATAAGTGTAGTAGAAGGGCTTCAAAATCCGTCAAGGACGGGGATAAAGGTGTCTATATGAACGATAACAATTGTTCATATTCCAGGCAGGAGGTGGTTGACCCATGGGCGGCAAAGTAATTCAGATAAAGGTGTCGCCACTGATCCAGATATGGGACTTCCAGAAAAAGTAGGGCAAAAGAGGAGATATGCACATCCATATAATATCAAATTAGCAAAATTTAATTGACACCAAAAGGACTAACCAGTTAAAGGGGTTGTTCAGTCCCTAAAAATTGATGGCCTCAGGATAGGCCATCAATAGCTGATGGGTGGGGTCCGACCCCTGGGACTCCCGCCGATCAGCTGTTTTAAATGCGAATCGTCAACACCCACATGTTGCAGCGATTTATCATGTATTGCAGCATTCTTCTCCCATTCACTTAAATGGGAGAAGACCCATCAGCTATTGCTGGCCTATTCTGGGGATAGACCAGCAATTTTTAGGGACTGGACAACCCCTATAAAAACAGTGTATACAAAGATACAGGAAAAAACAAATGGATCCAGCGCTGTGTCCTTGAAGTTTGTTTAAAAACGGAAACTATTTCCAAGTTTTAATGAAAAATTGGTATAAAAACAGGTAACATAACCAATAGATATTCTCAATGAATAGTGGGATTCATGGCAGTGTGAGCGGTGCCTACGCGTTTCTGACGCATGCAGCGTCCTTAGTCATGGCTTCTGCTGAATCACTTATTCAGTCTAGGGTTTTATAGCCAGTCTATTTTTAGTAAAAGTTAATTGCGGGTCAAGAGATAGGGAACTCCCTACTACAGCCTGGAACGCAAATCGCTTCCTGTTGGATAGAAATACGCTGGTAATACGTGAGTAAATTGTATCAAAAAAGTTTCAAATCTCGAATAACTTGTAAAGTATAGCACCATAAATTTATGAGGATCGTAACTGTTTGTGAGATATAAGTGTATTTGCAATATGTATAAAAAATGCAAGCAATGTTATATACTTTGTAGTTACGGGCTGTTCTCTGTGGGATTGATTGACTAAAAGAAAAGACTGACTGAGAATATATAGTATATAGGAATAAAAAAATACAAGATAAAAGATGATAGCACTGGAAAAAGACGGAAGGAGAGAGTTTATGAAAGGGGATCTTACTATACTTCGGACTGAGAGACTGGGTGAGTGTTACTGTGCATGTACAGACTCTGTATAATGTAACATAGTTTCAATCTAAAAGATTTCTTGTTGCTTAGATACATTTTGTTTATTGTGTAATTCAATGTTTCAATGAATGTAAAAGTTGTTCGAATTGTCGGGAATTGTGAGAACCTGACTAGTGCTGGTATTGAAGGGCAGGGGTTTATAGTGAACTGACAAATTTGTGATGTATATATGAAGAACATGTGTTATAATGTACCAAAATTCAAACTATGATTAATGACAGTATCAATTCAAAATGATGTATGACCTAAATGTAGTATTCGTAGTATTTAGTAAATAGAACAGCTAATTAAATTGTCGGGGATTATAAAAATCTGGCAGATGTTATTATTGAAACAAAGATCTATGGTGCACTATCAAAGTTTGTTAAATGTGCTTGAAAAAATATTGTATTTTAATGTGTAGTATATCAGTCTATGATAGATGGTAATGTCAAATTTTAATGATAATCCTTGCAATGACGTCACGTCCTTCATCCCTTAAAAAATAAATCAACCGGAATTTTTTATTTTTGTTGTATATATAGATGTTGCTTAGATATGATTTACTTACTATGTTGTTCTCTGTTTTTGGTGTATACACCGGCTGATTAAATTGTCGGGAGTTCTGAAAGCCTAATTGGTAATGATATTTAAAGGCAGGAATCTGTAATTGACCATTACATTTGTTATACATGCTCGAAGAACATGTAAATTGGTCTGTTATGATTCAGACTATTTTCAATGACAGTTTCGATATGTAAAGGTGTATTACTTAATGCATTATTTATTATATTATGAAAATATATCGGCTAATTGATTTGCCGGGACTTTGTGGGGATCTGGCAGAGACTAGTATTGAGAAAGCAGGAGTATGTAGTGTACTGTCTAGTTTATTGAATATGCTTAAAGAATATATTTTTTCATTTATTGAAATTTGATCTGTGTACAATGACAGTATCAATTATTCATAATATTTTAAAGGGGACAACAATTCCCACAACCACTAGAGACCTTGGAAAATTGTGAGTGTTGATATGTGGGCAAAAAAATAAATAAATAAAGTCTGGAAGTTTGAGATTCCATGTATTACATATAATTTTGATCTATGAATATATTTTAGTGGGCCTTTGGTAGGGCATTATAGTAGTATAGAGCCTAATGTCTGTTTGGTTATGGCTATTTATTCTAGAATTACTTAATTTAAAGTGTTAATTGACGTTTATTGTTTACTCAATAATGGAACATCAAGTCTTTCCTTAAATTGAGACCATTGGGTACTCGTGTTTGAAGCCTATATATCCAGAAGGCCTCTCTGGTGTGGGTCTTATATTTGATGTCCCCTCCTCTTTTGGGTGTAAGAATTTTTTCAATAGCATAGCATCTAAAGCTGTTAGTTGAACGATTGTGTTGATGAACAAAATGCTTCGCCGCATTTGATATGTTGAGTATATTTGGGTTACGGATATATCCTAGATGTTCAAGAATTCTGGTTTTTAGTTTCCGGTTGGTACATCCGATATATTTGAGATTGCATTCTATGCATTCTATGGTGTATATAACCGAGTCTGAGTTACAGTTTATGTAATTTCTGATGGTAAATGTATTGGTATTTGTGGAATTTAAAAATACTTTTGTTGGGGTTGCATAATGGCAGACCTTACAAGGCTTTTGGCCACATTTATAGAACCCCTTGTGTTCTAGCCAAGTTGATTTGGGTACATTGGAACTGAAGAATGAAGGGGAAAGGGAACTACTGAGTGAGGGGGCTTTGCGTGCCACGACTCTGTAACCTTCTTTTAATATGTCCGCTAACGCCTCATCCTCCATTAGCATTGGAATGCGTTTGGTAACAATCTTTTTGATGTCATTGAATTGATTGCTTTGGCCCAAGACCAAGGTAGGTTTATTCGGTTCTAAACTCGGGTGTCCTTGTTTGTGTATTAGAAGGTCGTTTCTGGTTTTTTTGGCGGTAATATTGATTGCTCTCTTCAGTGACCATGTGGGGTAGCCTCTTCTATACAATCTATTGTTGATTTGTTGTTGTTCCAACCTAAATTGGGTATCTGTGCTACAGTTGCGTTTAGCTCTGTGGAGTTCTCCTACCGGGATGGAGATAATGGTAGATTTAGCATGATTACTGTGAGCATGCAAAATTGTATTGCCGGCTGTGGGTTTCCTGAAGGTTTTTGTTTGTATGGGGAAATTGTTTACGCCTGTTAATTCCAGATCTAAGAAAATTATAGTGTTTCTGTCAAGAGTTGATGTGAAGCTCAAATTAGACGTATTAGTATTCAGAAATCTGACAAAGTCTGGTATGGCAGATACATCCCCCTTCCAAATGAAGAGGAGGTCATCTATGTATCTGCCATACCAATGGATGCTGTCACTGAATGGATTAGACATGGAAAAAATGGTAGTTTCCTCCCACCAAGCCATCACGAGGTTGGCTAGTGAGGGGGAAAATTTGGACCCCATGGAGACCCCTCGCAATTGCAGGTAGAAGGTGCCATCAAACTCAAAATAATTGTGGGTCATCAAAAATGTAAGTACTTGTAAGATGAACGTCTGAAGTTGGTCACTGTAATCACTGTGCATGTTCAGATGGTGTTCGATTGACGCATGCGCTACGTGATGGGGAATACTGGTATACAGTGATGTGACATCACATGTTAGCCAGGTAAAGTCTTCACACCATGTTTCAGTGTGGAAAGCACGGAGTACATCCGCTGTGTCCTTGAGATAACCTGGCGTATGTTGGGCTATAGGCTGCAGCAGGGAATCAAGCCACTCAGATGTTTTCTCCAAAAGAGAACCTATACCTGACACAATAGGTCGCATTGGTGGAGGGACAGTGTTTTTGTGGGTTTTGGGCAATGCATGCATTATAGGTGTAATAGGATGGTTGACATACATGTATTCTGTTTGTTTTAATGTCAGTGAACCATTCCGTAGCCCTACGTCTAGTAGATGTTTAATATCTTTTTGGAATTTTGAAGTGGGGTTATCTTTCAGAACTTCGTAGGTATCATGGTCAGCTAATAGGTTTCTGATTTGAGTTTTATAGTCATCTTTGTTCATAATGGTGATACTCCCACCCTTATCAGACATTTTAATGACAATGTCCTTATTATCCTGGAGAGTTTTTATTGCTTTTTTCAGGTTGATGGACAGATTCCTCGGTTCTTTTGATTTGTTTTGAGTGTCCATTAGAAGTTGTAAGTCCTTTTCCACCATTGCTTGGAACCGATCCATGTTGTCTGTCCTTGAGGTAGTTGGGTAAAATTTGGTGTTTGACGTTTTGAAATTATGGGAAATGTGAGTATTCTTAGGTTGTACTTCTGTATTCATGTTTTCCAGACATATTAGAGTCCTGGATTCTTCAAATGAGAGGGTGTCATGGTTAGGTATGTCCTTTTCCCATTTGTCTTCTTGTGTATTGGAGGATGACTTGTCAATTAAGGTGGTTACTTCTTTATGTTCGGTTTCGTGTGACTTAGGATCTTCCATGTAGAAGTGTCTCTTGACAGTTAAGTTTCTGACAAATCTGTTGATGTCCATTAAGGTTCCAAAGAGGTCAAAACTTTTACTGGGGGCAAAGTTCAAACCGAGGGATAATACCTCTGCTTGCTCCTTGGTAAGTTCCAGACTTGAAAGATTGATGATGTTCAGATCGGGTACGGATTCTTGCGTGAGCGGAGGCGACGGCTGTGTTCCTGATCCATGTCTATGTTTACGGCCGCCCCTCCTTCCCCGTTTTTTGACAAGTGTTTGTCTTTGTCAGGAATGTGTCTAGATTTGTATCCTCTCGTGTTGTCAGTATCTGATCCATCATTGTCGCCATCAGCGGAATCAAAATCAGTGGAACTGAAACTCACTCTATGTTGGTAATTTCCATAGTTTTTGCGGCGTTGTCGTTGTTTAAGGATGGGCTTTATTTGATTATGTATTCTTGTTCGATTTTTCCACTCATACACCTGGTTATGAGCATAATCATGAAGGTCCCGCTGAAACTTCGTTCTTTTAATTTCGGCTATAGACTTGTCAACTTTGTCTATATTTTGCGTTGTGCGAGAATCCAATGCGATAAACTCTGGTGAGCTGGGGAATGAATCTAGCTTGGTTTTGGATTTTGAAATTTCCTCCTTTAATTCCACAAGCTTGAGCTCCTCCTGTTCTATTATGAGTTCCATAAGTTTTAGTGAACAACTAGTGAGGGTCTGATTCCATTCCTTGCAAAAATCGTCAGAATAATTGAAGGATGGAATTTTTTTCAGGCGTAAACCTCTAGGTATCATTTCCTTTGTGCAGTAATTTTTAAGGGTTGTTAAATCCCACCAGATTTTTGCCTCTTGTATCATAAGCTTTTCCATTGAGTGAAAAGTATCTTTGATTTCAAAACTTGTTTCACAATTACTTGTCGTGTTACCAAACACTCTGGCAGCCATTTCCGATCGACTCTGATATGCATCAGATGTCATTGTGAGCAAGATTATTTGTGTCCTTTGGGAAATTAATTGTTAAGCACAGATTCTCAGTTCTCGACTTCCTATTTGGCAGTGCTATACAAATATAGTTAAAATCAAGAAGAAATCAGCCACTTGACATAGTATATTTTTGGCAGTATGTTTGAAAGGAAAAAAAAATAAATTTTTTCTTTCTTTTTTATTCTTATATTGAGAAAAATATTTTTTTAGACTGCTGTCATAAACCCCATGTAGCGTTAGCGATATTTGGCATCACGATATGTGGGAATATCTGTGGATTATCAGATCGATGGGAGCACGTAAGGAAAAGCCGATAATAAATGTAGAAAAAAAGATTAGATTCCTCCAGCTCACCTTATCGCATGAGTAGACTAGCGCGCAGGTCCTCGTGTCGGCACACGTATGAAGTACAGGAAAAAACAAATGGATCCAGCGCTGTGTCCTTGAAGTTTGTTTAAAAACGGAAACTATTTCCAAGTTTTAATGAAAAATTGGTATAAAAACAGGTAACATTACAAATAGATATTCTCAATGAGTAGTGGGATTCATGGCAGTGTGAGCGGTGCCTACGCGTTTCTGACGCATGCAGCGTCCTTAGTCATGGCTTCTGCTGAGTCACTTATTCAGTCTAGGGTTTTATAGCCAGTCTATTTTTAGTAAAAGTTAATTGCGGGTCAAGAGATAGGGAACTCCCTACTACAGCCTGGAACGCAAATCGCTTCCTGTTGGATAGAAATACGCTGGTAATACGTGAGTAAATTGTATCAAAAAAGTTTCAAATCTCGAATAACTTGTAAGGTATAGCACCATAAATTTATGAGGATCGTAACTGCTTGTGAGATATAAGTGTATTTGCAATATGTATAAGAAAACTCACCCAGTCTCTCAGTCCGAAGTATAGTAAGATCCCCTTTCATAAACTCTCTCCTTCCGTCTTTTTCCAGTGCTATCATCTTTTATCTTGTATTTTTTTATTCCTATATACTATATATTCTCAGTCAGTCTTTTCTTTTAGTCAATCAATCCCACAGAGAACAGCCCGTAACTACAAAGTATATAACATTGCTGGCATTTTTCTTATACATATTGCAAATACACTTATATCTCACAAACAGTTACGATCCTCATAAATTTATGGTGCTATACCTTACAAGTTATTCGAGATTTGAAACTTTTTTGATACAATTTACTCACGTATTACCAGCGTATTTCTATCCAACAGGAAGCGATTTGCGTTCCAGGCTGTAGTAGGGAGTGCCCTATCTCTTGACCCGCAATTAACTTTTACTAAAAATAGACTGGCTATAAAACCCTAGACTGAATAAGTGACTCAGCAGAAGCCATGACTAAGGACGCTGCATGCGTCAGAAACGCGTAGGCACCGCTCACACTGCCATGAATCCCACTACTCATTGAGAATATCTATTTGTAATGTTACCTGTTTTTATACCAATTTTTCATTAAAACTTGGAAATAGTTTCCGTTTTTAAACAAACTTCAAGGACACAGCGCTGGATCCATTTGTTTTTTCCTGTACTTCATACGTGTGCCGACACGAGGACCCGCGCGCTAGTCTACTCATGCGATAAGGTGAGCTGGAGGAATCTAATCTTTTTTTCTATAGCTACTTTACTATAATAATCTAAATGTAAAAAAAAATACAACATGCAGTCTATAAAAATACAACTCCATTATTTGAACAAGCAAAAAGTGTACAAAAGTTCAACATTGCGCCTTAGGTCAGAAGTCTTATGAAAAAAAAAATACACTCTACAGAAACGAAGATGTGAGGAATTTGTACATTCCACACACATCTAAGTTCACTGGAGAATGTGTTTACAAAACCGACAAATCTACCCTTATGCAGGGAAATGTAATAATAATGTATGGATTATATAATGCAAACTGTTAGGGCGGGTTCACACATGGCGGAATTGCACTTAAATTCCGCTGCGGACACTCCGCAGCGTTAATCCGCAGCGGAGCCGTTTCTACATTGACTTTCACTTTAATTTAGCAGTGTTCGTTTACACGATGCGTACAATTCCGCTGCGGAGCATAGGCTGCGGAGCGGAATTTGGTGTCCGCAGCATGCTCTGTCTGTTGCGGAGCAGTGGCGGACTCATGGCGGAATTTCTCCATTGACTTCAATGGAGATTCAAAGTTCCGCAATGAAGTCCGCAGCTGTCATGCACATGTCATGTGTGCTGCGGATGCGTCTTGCTTTTTTTACTTGACATTTCTTCATTCTGGCTGGACCTATGTATTTCTAGGTCTACAGCCAGACTGAGGAAGTCAATGGGGCTCCCGTAATGACGGGAGCGTTGCTAGGAGACGTCTGTAACTAGTCACTGTCCAGGGTGCTGAAAGAGTTAAGCGATCGGCAGTAACTGTTTCTGCACCCGGGACAGTGACTACCGATCCCAATATACATGTATCTGTAAAAAAACATATAAGTTCATACTTACCGAGAACTCCCTGTTTCTGTCTCCAGTCCGGCCTCCCAGGATGACGTTTCAGTGGAAGTGACGGCTGCAGCCAATCACAGGCCAAGCACAGGCTGCAGCGGTCACATGGACTGGCGCGTCATCCAGGGAGGTCGGGCTGGATGCCGAAGGAGGGACGCGTCATCAAGACAACGGGCGGTAAGTATGAATTTCTTTTACTTTCACTAGGGAAAGTGCTGTCCCTTCTCTCTATCCTGCACTGAATAGGGAGAAGGGAAGCACTTTTCCTGCAGTCCGCAGCGGCCAGTCCGCATCAATTTTCTGCACATTTTGTGCAGATCCGCAGCCGTAATCCGCAACCCGGATTAGGTGCGGCATTGATGCGGACAGTTGCGGAGGAATTCCGCCATGTGTGGTCATGCCCTTAGTGTACCAACATATTTCTAGACATTAGACCTTATGAATATTGTAAACGTACATAAAAAAAGTTTATGCACCTCAAGTTTCCTGCCAAAACTCTCAGTTGACCAAAACGTTACAAGAAAAGTTTCAGGATGCCGTACAGTATGATAGTTTAAATGTCTATCTCTACAAGTTCATGCTGTATATACACATATCCATAATTCTAAACCTATCCCTAATTTTCATCCTTTATACAAACTCTTTAAATCTAATCCATAATTGTCAATTCATAATTCTCATGGATTCTGGGAGAAAAGTTTTATAGATCTTCAAATAATTGTGGTTCTGCAGCAGTGTCGGACTGGAGTACCTTGGGCCCACCGGAGCAAATAATTCTTGGGGCCCACCCATCAGCTATATAGAAATAATGCAGCTACTCTTAATTGAATAGTAAAACGTGTGTAGTAAACCAAAGACCAATATTATCACCACATAGTGACCATATAGTGGTAGGCGCCAGTCTTACACAAGCGCTCATTTATGTCATATCCACAGGAAATGCCAAAAATGTCTGATAGATGCGGGTCCTAGCTCTGGGATCCCCGCCTATATCTAAAACTGACCGCAGAATCCAGGCGGAGACCAGTGAAGACCACGTGTGCGCGCAGCTCTCTCCATTCTGTTCAATGGGAGTTATGAGCTACTCAGCTGTTTCCATAACAACCATACAACAGAATAAAGGGAGCTGCGTGCACGCGTGACCCTCTAGTCTCTGCCTGGATTCTGTTGTCTGTTCTTGCTATAGGTGCAGGTCACAGAGCTGGGACCCGCATCTATCAGAAATTTTTTGCCATTTCCTGTGGATATGCCATAAATGTCCAAGATGGGAAAACTACTTTAACCTCTTCACGTGCTGCTCCGCAATAGTACGTCCTGCAGAGGGGTTAGTTCCCGCATCCAGAAGTACTATTGCGGAGTAGTTCCCGGCGCACACTGTCCTAACGGACAGTGTCCGGGTACGGGGAGGTCAGCTGTCCCTGACAGCTGACACTCCAGCCTTGCCGGTCAGCGGACCATCGCCGCTGATTTCGGCAATTAACCCCATAAATGCGGCGACGAATTGCTGTCGCCGCATTTAAGTGGTTTGAAGCACATCGGCAGCCCCCACGATCACTTCGTTCCGATGCTTGTCGTGGAAATCGGAGGTCAGACAATGACCTCCGGGTTGCCATGTACGGAAGCCTCGGAGGAGCAGCCTCCTGTCGGTCCTCCGAGGCTTCCTGTCAGTGTGACTGTCACATCACAATGACAGTTAGAACACATTACACTACATAGGTAGTGTAATGTGTTCTAGCAGCGATCAAAGCTGCAAGTCTAAGTGTCCCCTAGTGGCACAAGTGAAAAAAGTAAAAAAAAGATAATAAAAATGTTTTAAAAAAAAGTGTAAAAATAAAAGTTATAAGTTATATAAACAAACACTGCATTTTTTTCCTATAATAAGTCTGAAAAAATGAACACGTTAAAAAAAGTACACATATCTGGTATCACCGCGTTCGTAACGACCCCAACTATAAAACTATAATGTTCTTTTTCCCGCACGATGAACACCCCAAAAAAATCAATAAAAAACGACACCAGAATCTCTATTTTTTGATCACCACCCCTCCCAAAATAGAGAATAAAAAGTGATCAAAAAGTCGCATGTACCCAAAAATAATACCGATAAAAACTACAACCCGTCCCGCAAAAAAACAAGCTCTTACACAGCTTTTTTGACTGAAAAATAAAAAAGTTACGGCTCTCAGAATATGGTGACACAGAAAATAGATTATTTTATAAAAAAGTGATTTTATTGCGCAAACGCTGCAAAACATAAAAAAAAACCTATATACATCTGGTATCGCCGTAATCGTACCGACCTGCAGAATAAAATATAATGGTCATTTATAGCGCACGGTGAACGCCACAAAAGATAAACTAAAAAACATTGTCAGAATTGCTTGTTTTTGGTCACCTGGCTTGCAAAAAAATGTAATAAAAAGTGATCAAAAAAATCGCATGTACCCCAAAATGGTACCAAAGAAAAGTACAGATTGTCCCGCAACAAATAAGCCCTCACGCAGCTCCGGTGGTGAAAAAATAAAGCAGTTCTGGCTCTCAGAATAATGCGATGCAAAATGTGCAGTGTTTTCTAAAAGCGGGTAACATCCGATACCATTTATCAGTGCGACACCGGCCACACATCTATGAATTATTTATTTACCGCATTATTATACCCTCTTATTATGCCCTGATGTTCTCCGCACAGATTACATATGCCCCCACATTATAAACTGAAATACCAGCTAAACCCAAAACAGAAAAACTACCAAGCAAAATCTGCGCTCCAAAAGCAAAATGGCGTCCCTCCCTTCTGAGCCCTGCAGCGTGCCCAAACAGCAGTTTGTGCCCACATATATGGCATCGCCATACCCGGGAGAACACGCTTAACGCTTTATGAGGTATTTGTCACAAACTGGGCACGACATATTATGCACTAAAATGGCATATCAATGGAAAATTGCAATATTCACACCATCCGCTGTGCATTAACCCCTTTGAGCACTATGACTTAATAGCACGTCATGGTGCGGGGGTGATGTATGGAGCGGGCTTACGTGCTGAGCACGCTCCATACGCTGCGGGTGTCGGCTGTGTATTACAGCTGACACCCGGGACTAACGGACAGGAACAGCGATCGCTCTGTTACAGGAGTCTGTAAAAATAACAATATACTGCAATACATTAGTATCGCAGCATATTGTACCCGCGATCCAATGATCGCTGGTACAAGTCCCCTAAGGGGACTAATAAAATGTGTAGAAGAATTAAAGTTATTAGTAGTGAGAAAGAAAAAGTTTAAAGTTAAAAAAAAAAAACCTTTTCCCATTTTTCTTCAAAAGTAATGTAAAAAAATAAACAGAATTGATATTGCTACGTCCGTAAAAGGCCGAACTATTACAATATACCATTATTTAACTTGCACGGTGAACACAGTAAAAAACTTAAATAATTTAAACTGCCAAAATCGCTGTAGTTTTCGTTTTTACCGCACGGCGAAAGCTGTAAAAACGAAAACCTCAAAAAATTGAATCAGATTCTTTTCCTATATTACTATATTTTCCTATTTATTTTCAGTTTCCCAGTACTTTTTATGGCACTTTAAATGGTATCAATATAAACTATAACTCCTCCCGCAAGAAATAAGCTCTCACATCACTCTACTGACGGAAAAAGAAAAAAGTTATGGCTCTTGGAAGGCGGGTAGTGAAAAACTAAAATAAGAAAGCAAAAAATTGATCAGTCCTGAAAGGGTTAATTCATTTCTAATGAAAAAATGTATGACCGCATGTGGGGTATTTCTGTACCCGGGAGAAATTGCTTTACAAAAATTGGTTGTTTATTTCTCCTTTATCCCTTGTGAAAATGAGAAAATTCAACATTTCAGTGGATAAAAATTGTGATTTTCATTTTCACTGCCTAATTCCACTAAATTCTGCAAAAAACCTGTGTGGTCAAAATGCTAACTATACCCCTAGATAAATTCCTTGAGGGGTGTAGTTTCCAAAATGGGGTCACTTTTGGGGGTTTCCCCTGTTTTGGTCTCTTCAGGGCGTTGCAAACGCGACATGGCACCGAAAACCAAACCAGCAGAATCCGTGCTCCAAAATCCAAATGGCACTCCTTCCCTTCTGAGCCCTGCTGTGGGTCCAATCAGCAGTTTATTACCACATATGGGATATTGCTGTAATCAGGAGACATTGCTTTACAAATGTTGGGGTGATTTTCTTCATTATTCCTCGTAAATATTACAAATTTCTATGTTTTTTTCAGAAAAAAAGTAGATTTTCATTTTTACAGACTAATTCCAATATATTTAGCGAAAAACCTGTGTGGTCAAAATGCTAACTATACTCCTAGATAAATTCCCTGATAGGTGTAGTTTCCAAAATGGGGTCACTTTTGGAGAGTTTCCCCTGTTTTGGTCCCTCTAGGGTGTTGCAAACGCGACATGGAACCGAAAACCAATCCAGCAAAATCCGTGCTCCAAAATCCAAATGGCGCACCTTCCATTCTGAGCCTTGCTGTGGGTCCAATCAGCAGTTTATTACCACATATGGGATATTGCCGTAATCGGGAGACATTGCTTTACATATGTTGGGGTGCATTTTCTTTATTATTTCTTGTAAATATTAAAAATTTTCAGTAAAAAGTAGTTTTTAATTTTTACAGACTAATTCTAATAAATTTAGCAAAAAACCTGTGCGGCCAAAATGCTAACTATACACCTAGATAAATTCCTTGAGGGGTGTCGTTTCCAAAATGGGGTAACTTTTGGGGTGTTTCCACTGTTTTGGCACCACAAGACCTCTTCAAACCTGACAAGGTGCCTAAAATATATTCTAAAAAAAAGGAGGTCCAAAATCCACTGGGTGCTCCTTTGCTTCTGAGGCCTGTGCTTCAGTCCATTATCACACTAGGGCCACATGTGGGATATTTCTAAAAACTGCAGAATCTGGGCAATAAATATTGAGTTGCATTTCTCTGGTAAAACCTTCTGTGTTACAAAAAAAAAATGTATTAGAAATGAATTTCGTAAAAAAAAAAAAATTTGTAAATTTCACCTCTACTTTGCTTTAATTCCTGTGAAACGCTTTGTGAATGCTGATTCGAGTACCTTGAGAGGTGCAGTTTTCAAAATGGGGTGACTTCTGGGGATTTTCTAATATATAAGGCCCTCAAAGCCACCTCAGAACTGAACTGGTCTCTGAAAAAATAGCCTTTTGAAATTTTCTTTAAAATATGAGAAATTGCTGCTAAAGTTCTAAGCCTTGTAACATCCTAGAAAAATAAAAGGACGTTCAAAAAATGATGCAAACATCAAGTAGACATATGGGAAATGTTAACTAGTAACTATTTTGTGTGGTATTACTATCTGTTTTACAAGCAGATACGTTTAAATTTAGAAAAATGCAAATTTTTGCACATTTTTTCTAAATTGTGGTGTTTTTCAGAAATAAATACCAAAATTATCGACAACATTTTTTCACTAACATAAAGTACAACATGTCACGAGAAAACAATCTCAGAATCGCTTGGATAGGTAAAAGCATTCCGGAGTTATTACCACATAAAGTGACACATGTCAGATTTGAAAAAATCGGCTGAGTCCTGAAGGCCAAAACAGGCTGGGTCCTGAAGGGGTTAATACAATAGAGTGAATTCCAGTTACTCACCGGGGACATCTTCTTAGATTGGAGTCCCTCACTTTTCCTTTTCTTGATCATCCGGCCCAGATTGCCCTGACGCCTTCTCCCACTTACGAATCGCCTCTGCAGAATTTGCAACACAAACCTCTCTGGCTTCTTGCTTCTCTAGCACCTCCCGACCCTCTGCAAAAACCTCACCATTTATAGTGCCCCAGGAGGAAATAATGCCTGCATGGTTCCACACACTATAATAGTACCCCTTTAGCCCCACAATAATAGTGCCACACACAGCCCCCTGTAGAAAGTGCCACACACAGCCCCCTATAGATAGTGACATACACAGCCCCTAGTACATAGCACCACACAGCCTCCCCATATAGTGCCACACAGCCCCCCTAGTAGACAGTGCCACACAGCCCCCTGTAGATACTGCCACACAGCCCCACTAGTAGATAGTGCCACACAGACCCCCTCCCTAGTAGATAGCGCCACACTGCCAGCACCCCCCAAAATGTTTTTACTTACCTAGCGTCTCAGATGAAACCCTTCGTAGGCCAGCGTGATGCAATGACGTAATTGCGCCGACCTGCGCAGGGACTCCGTCTCAGCGTCTTATAGGCTGCAGCCTATACTATTCAATTTTATCTGCCTCTTGAGGACGCAGATACAATTGAATGTGGCAGTTGCTAGCATCGGGTCCCTCCGATTCTCTGATCTTTAAAAGCAAGCAGTGTGACTGCATGTGAATTGTGACAGAATGATGACTGTAACCTATCACTTACAGTGGCCCCTGCAGAATGATCATAGTCGATGACCATGGTCATGCTGGCCTTTATGAAAACCTACAATAGTATCCTAACAAAACAGAAGGATAGCACACCTGAATATTATTACAAATATAACTTTAATAGAAAACAGGTCAAAGTACATAAAATCACAAATGTAAAATTGGAGAGAGCAAGATAGAAAAAGACGCAGAAAATAGGTGCCTATACAATATCCAGAACAGAGTAAATATGTATCTGAACAATCATGTACATGGGCAATGGATAATACCAGTTATGCCCAAAATATTAGGTATATATCGACAGATGGAACATAGCACTATTACATGCCAGCAGATAAAAAACAACATATGACTGGGTGTAACAAATGAAAACAACTAACTATATATGAGAGATGGAAATGTCCTGAGCAAAAAATATATATATCAACTAATCAATGATAGTACGATGTGAAATGCAGGAAATGGAATATATAGCTAGGTGTGGAGCGTGGGAAAATGGTCCCACTATATATGTAATAGATACACCCTAGATATAGATGTCTGATCAAAGAAAAAATATGGTAAAAACATATTGACATAGGTGTAAAAGGACAAGACATACCCTTAGTCATGATGGATACAGAGAGACTGGACTGGATAGGAACACCCCAGGAGATGCCTTGATGCGCGTTTTGCCTACGGCTTCATCAGGAGGCTAATGAGGTTAAAACAGCGAGAATATATATAGGAAAGAGAGGGTGTGTCAGAAATAAGCATATTCAGAACAGCTGAAATCATCGGCGCAGCCCTGTCCTGATGAGTACGCCCACAACCCTCAAGCGCTGCAATCGGCGTGATGACCGGACGTGATGTAAGATTTCCGTAGTCAAGACAACCCCGATACAAAGCAGCACTGATAGATGCGGCGAAATCAGCGCATGCGCAGTCAGCATCTGCTAAACAGCTGAACGGAAGATAAATAGACAGAGGCACCATCAGGAAAATAAACGGGCAAGATAGCAAGGCTGAGTTAGAAGGGAATATATGGACAGAGAATAGCAGTAGGTATACAGTAAGAATGCCACCGAAAGAAGAATGTTCAAAATATATGGACTATAGAACTATGAAGACTACAGATGGCATATGTATTAAAAAGCACATCTACAAATCCACTGTCAAATGCTGAAAGAAACACTTAGCATGGTATATATATTTGAGACAAAGAATGTGTAAGTGCAGCGTATCTGGCAAACAATAAGCAAAACCAGTTAAGACCAAAATATATTGGATGAAAAAAATTGACATGTGAATACAAACAAATAAAAAAAAATAATAAATACAAATAAAAAAAAATCTAAATATATGTGAAGGTGGGTAAAAAGTGGAGTAATTAAAATATTCACCAGTGGATAAATTAAAAATAAATAAAAAATATATAAGAAGTGTTAATAATTAACACTAATAATAATGTGCAAACGTGCAAAAGGTATAAAAATTCAAAAAGGTGTCGTGAAATACGTGAAAAGGTAATGCATATTTTATTTTGCCACAAAGTGATTAAGAAACAGTGAAAAGCAAGTGATATGGTAAAGATACCACACAAAATAAATAATAAAATCACATAGTATTGTATTCCCTGTGGTTATTTACACTATCTCAAACTGGGATGTTATATAACACAGAAACCAGCTGTGTTTCACATATATAAAGCGATTATACAGAGGCAATACTCAAAGGACAATATATAATAATAAACAGTAGCAGCAAATATGTTGATAGTATTCCTTCCCAAAAATCTCAGTCAACACGATCCCAAAGGAGATATTTGACCGCATGCTATCCCAAAGAGAGTGAACTAAAGAAATAGATAAATGAAAAACTAATATAACATATATAAAATAAAAACAAAAGAACCATACCCTGGAAGAAAATAAAATTTGCACAAAATATATCACAGAAAGGGCTTGAAGCTGACAGCTTCCTTGAGACCAAAGGGTGAAACCGCATTGAGCAGGATAATCCACTTAGTTTCCCTTTTTAGCAATGCCTGTCGAATATTCCCCCCCTCGATGGCCTAAACTGTCAATGCCCCGAGCTCTAAAACCCACCGTATTACATGAATGATAGTCATAAAAATGACATGGAATGGGCTGTAATTTCTCTAGATCTTTCACATTGGCTGCTGTTGGGATCTTGCTTACGTGTTCCAAAACACGTATTTTAAGAGGCCTCGAAGTAATGCCGACATAAATAAGGCCACATGGGCATGTAGCAAAATAAATAACGGCCTCCGTTTTACAAGAAATATGATGTACTATCTTGTAGTTATGATCTCTTACTGAATTCCAAAATTCATAGCTTTGTACAATGTATTTGCAGACCGCACAGTTTCCATAGTTGAATGAGCCCCAGGGGGGACCACGGCTACCGAAAGCATGGACTCTCTCGATGGGAGATACATAATGACTAGAGGTTAGGATATCCCTCTAATTCCTTGATCTACGCCTGGTATTAGAGGGAAATTTTGGCAGACAGCTAGATAGATTCTTATCAGTCAGTACCACTTGCCAATGTTTCTTGAGGATATCTCGTATCTCCCTCCAATTACAGCTAAACGGAGTGATAAAGCGTACAATCTCATTAGATGTCTTATGTTTCGATTTACTCACCAACAGATCATCACGTGATGAGAATTTGGCACATCTATAACCTTGTCTGATGTTTTAACGGTTATACCCTCGATCAAGAAACCTCTGTGTCAGGTCAGCAGCTTGTTTGTCGAAATGTGACTCATTGGAGCAGATCCTGCGCATACGCAAGAACTGGCCAGTAGGGATAGCTTTTTTAATTTGAGGAAAATGGGAAGAGCTTGCATGGAGGAGGGAGTTGGTGGAGGTCTTCTTCCTAAAAACATCAGTAGAGATGTATCCATAAGTATCTTTAACCGGTTAAGGACTAGGCTGTTTTACAGCTTAATGGCCAGAGCAAATTTCACAATTTTGCTATGCGCTTCTTTAGGTGACTATAACTCTTCAGGTGAATAAAGTTCATCTTTGAATTTTACACTCTTTTTAAAGGACAGATAGGGCTTTGTTTTAGTGGCATTTGTCAGTATACATCATTTTTATTTTTTCTCTAAAGTGGGAAAAATTGGAAAAAAATGCAAGAATTTAGCAATTGCGTCAGTTTATGCTAGCATTTTTCACACATAGAATGGACCACGGACAAAATTAATCTCCTTTCACATTCTTCCATTTCTCCCATGCATGAGGATACCAAATATGTGTTCTTTATTCATGGGCATGTGCCAGGGCTTGGCATAAAAGGAGGGTTTTTGGCCTGTTCGGTCCAGGAATTCTGCATTTGATTTTATAGCAGCGTACTGTTTTCTGGGGGGCCTAATGCTGCTGAAACATTAGAAACACCCCATAAATGACTTCATTCACACAAGTAGACCCCACAAGGTTTTCTTCAAGGGGTTTATCATATTTTTAGACAGTCCAGTTTTCTTCTGAAAGTTTCTTGAATAAGATGGAACAAAATAAAATTAGACATTTTTTAGCAGTCAGTTTATGATAGCATTTTTCACACACAGTATAGACCACGGACAAAATTCATCAACTTTCACATTCTGCCACTTCTCCTGTGCATGGGGATACCAAATATGTGTGCCTTATTTATCACATAGAGATCTGGGACGGCTTACAATAGAAGAAGCTTATTTCACAAATCGCCTTTTTTCAAAGCTGGTTTTACAAAATTCAACAGAGTTTCTATAACATTTCCAAAATATCTGCTCTTGAAGCAGAGATCCCAAAATATTAATCTAGGGGTATAATGGGAATTAATTTTTTTGGGATTCCTAAAATAAGAAATTGCAGGTTTATGTAAATGGAGCTCTCCAGCAGATGAACTTTAGGAAATACGCAAACATGACATCCACCCCCACCCATTCCCTCCCTCACCCATGGAGTAAAATCAGGGGAAAAATAAAAATGTAATGTAGGGCAAATATATTTTCAACTAAGTAACTAAAATGTAATAATTCAGAACAGTGTGGTATTTTTTAAAACATGGGTCAATGCACAGGCCTGGTTGCGAGGGACATGAGGGACAGAAATATCTGGAATCTTTGCGGTGCCCGTCATTTCTGCAGATGCGGCACTTTTTCTGGGGGTTGCTTCTAGTTGGTGTTGGGGGAATCCGAGTGATGAAATGTCTTTCATGGTACCAGTTGCTTGACATCCTCAGACTGGGGGCATTCTCTGGTGTCCTGAACATCAAAAATGAGGCCTTCAATAATTTTCTCCTGGAGATCCAGATATATGTCTCTGCCTCTGTTTTTTTTTATAGAGCACAAATGAATTGTGGATTGCCACCTGTAACAGATAAATGGCCACTTTTTTGTACCAAGCTTTTGTTTTGCGTTTTACCAAATAGGGCTGTAAAACCTGGTCACACAAATCCATCCCCCCATGTACTTGTTAAATTGGGACACGCTCACTGGTTTGTGCTTGTCCAATGTTGCCCCCCTTTCCCTCACTGCCACTGTTGCTGCGGTATGAACTGTGCTTAGCACATAGACATCTTTGCGATCCCTGTACTTGACCGCCAGCAATTCCTCAGATGCATAAGCACAGGAGTCCCCCTTTACCATGCGCTTCCCCACTAATTGCTGCGGAAAACAAATTCGGTTTTTGAGCATGGTACCACATGCCCCAGTCCTTGCAGCATGCAAATGGTTAAACAGGGGCACACTCGAATAAAAATTATCGACGTACAGGTGGTACCCCTTGTGAAGCAGAGGCTGCATTATCTCCCATACTATCTTACTGCTGGTGGAAAGATCAGGGGCGCATCCAGGAACATTTTATTGTGCGGTCCCACCCTTCATAAATCCTGAATCCTGTATATCCTGACCCGCTTTCACACAATTTGTAGAGCTTAATGCCATATCTTGCCATTTGAGAAGGTAGATATTGGTGAAAGCTAAGTCTTCCATGGAAGTTGAGGAGCGATTCGTCCATGCTTACATTCTCCTCAGGGATGTAGAGTTGCAGAAATAAATTACTGAGGGAATTTATTAGCGGTCTTATTTTGAACAACCGATCACAGTTTGTATCGGTACTTGGGGGGGCCTGTGCGTTGTCATTGAAGTAGAGGAACCTCATTATTGTCTCATAACGAGACCTGGGCATTACTGCTTGGGCGGGTCTTGTTGACCAGTAAGACCTAATGGAGGGCTTTTTGACAATACCCATATTTAGGGTGAGCCCCAAAAATTGTTTTAATTCCTGTAAGTTGGTGGGCGTCCAATCTCTGGCATGGGTGGGTGGGTGAAGGTTTCTGCCTTATATACTGAGCAGCAAATAAATTAGTTTCATGGACAATCATATTTAGGAGGTCATCTATAATAAATAAATGGAAGTAATCCATTTGGACAAAATTTGTATTGTCCACAGTTATGCCAGGAGTGGCAGTAAATCTGTGGATTCTAGGCCCAAAAGATGAAGCAGGTGCCCATACAAGAGCCTGAACTGGAGGGACCAGGCTGTCCCGTGATACAGCGCTACTAGGCGCTGCGCTTTCATGTTCTGCAGTTTCAACTGCGTCAGGAATAACGTCCCCTGAAGATTAACCTGAAGTGACGCTATCATCGTCCCTGCCTAAAACAGGTTCCATCTCTGATGCCATCTCTGATGCGGTCTCAGACTCTGACCACAGCATGGCATATGCCTCCTCAGCGCTAAATAACTTCCTCGCCATAACGTCACTAACACTAACTAAACAAACTTTTTCTTTTAACACACAAACTAACTGGTGTATATGTATATATGTATATATATATATATATATATATATATACATACAGTGGCGTAGCTATAGGGGTCGCAGCGGTCGCAATTGCGACCGGGCCCCTAAGCCTGGGGGGCCCACGGGCCCCCGTTGCCATACAGCATGTTTCCTAACTAAATCTTCTGTGCCGTGAAGCCGGCACTTCCTGGTTACGGTCACATGGTACACTTAGTGTACCATGTGACCGTGTTGTCACGTGACACGGCTTCCAGACAGAGCAGAAGAGTCGGTGCGGAGGACTCCAGGTAAGCTGCAGTGGAATGTAATGTATTGTGTTGTAATGTAATGTATTGTAATGTAATGTATTGTGTTGTGATGCCTTGTAATGTATCGTGTTGTTTGCGGTGGAGAGGGGGTGGGCGTTAAATCACAGCCCCCCCCCTCCTCCACCGCAAACTGCACAATGCAGTATAGTACACATGACTATGAGAGCGGGGCTGCGGCTGTGTAATACAGTCACTGCCCCGCTCCTGTGTCCTGATATGTGCGCGCCGTCAGGATGATGCGATGCGGCCGGCGCTACACTAATGATCTGCGGCACTGAAGACAGAACATGGCGGGCGCACTACAAAACACCTCCATGTTCTGTCTTCAGTGCCTGAACCGCCGCTCATTAGTGCAGCGCCGGCCGCATCACCTCATGCTGACCGCGCGCGCACTTGTTGTCAGGAGCGGGGCAATGACTGCATCACACAGCCGCAGCCCCGCTCTATAACGGCGGAGATCAGAGAAACCTCTTATCTCCGCCGCTATTCTCCTGCATGCTGCGATCACAGCGGACTGCAGCATTCAGGGGAAAGTGAGGAGGGGTATGCCCCTGGATCGTGTCACAGGGAATTCCTGTGACGCGATTAAGGGACATACCATATATGGGCAGACAGCCCAGGGTCTATTGAAGGACCCCAGGGCTATCCTACCATATTTCCTGTTGTTAGGGCATACTGAGGTATGTCCTAACAACTGCCTGTGTACTATACATACACAGGCTAATGTACTGGCATATAGTTATAGGCCAATACATTGAAGTTTAAAAATAAAGTAAAAACAAAGTAATGTTAAATGTTAAAAAAAATACACATACACCTTTTTTACAATAAACATTAAAATAAGTCTCAATACATAAAACATACACACAATCGGTATTGGCGCGGCCGTAATAACCTGCACAACAATTTTTTTGCATCATTTATGATGTGTACTCTGTAAAAAAATAAAATAAAAATTGCTTTTTATCACTTAGGCCCCATTTACACGACCGTGCCCGCAATCACGGCCCGCGATTGCGGGCACGGCCGGCCGCCGGCTGCCACCCGCATTTTTGAGCCGTGCTCCCATACAAAGTATGGGAGCACAGCCCGCAAAATGCAAAAGGACGGACATGTTCCATAATTTTCGGAACATTTCTACGGCACGGACACCCATCCGTAGTGCTACGGAAATGTGTCCGCGCTCAATGAAAGTGAATGGGTCCATTTTTGCGGACCGCAAAAACTGAGGTTATTTACGGTCGTGTGCATGGGGCCTAATTGTGAGGCACAAGGTGTGATGATGAATTTAACCTCCATGTGCCTCACATTAATAGTAATTAACACCATCATGTACCTTACATATTAACCCATTATGACTGAGAAACATGATGGGGTTAATTACTATTAATGTGAGGCACATTCAAAATTCATCATCACACCTCGCGCCTCACATTAGAAAACGAAAGAACTTTTTTTTTTTTATTACTGTTGGCAAAGTAAACGAAGTATCGGTATCGAAGTCCAAATTTTGGTATCGTGACATCCCTATATAATATGGATCGCGTCCCCCTGGGGGTTCGTGAGTCACTCACCGAGGTCCCGGTTCCAATCAATGCTGGAGCAAGAAGCTGACATCTCCTTGATCCAGCATTCACTGTGCTCTGAGCGGCTCGACGCAGGCTGGCGGGATGTAGCGACATCATCCCGCCTGCCTCGCTGAGTCACTCATAGCACACACCGGAGGAGGCGAAAGATCCTCCACTCGACGTGGGAACGGGGATAGGTAGGTAATTATGCACATATGGGGGTATTATACTGTATGGGGGGCTGATATTGTGGGGGGGGCATTATACTGTATAGGGGGCTGATATGGGGAGCATTATACGGTATGGGGCTGTTATGGGGGGGCAGTATACTGTGTGGGGGCAGCTATGGGAGCATCAACTGTGTGTGGGCATTATACTATGGGGGCTGTTGGGCAAGGCGTCTGGGCATAGGAGCGCGCACGGTTCTGATGATGATGGTGGTGCTGGGGAGGGGTAGGGGGGCCCAAGCTGAATTCTTGCACCCGGGCCCATGAGCCTTTAGCTACGCCCCTGTATATGTATATATATATATATATATATATATATATATATATATATATATATATATATATATATATATATATATATGTGTGTGTGTGTGGTTATATATATAATTATATATTCCCTACCTGCCTATTCTTATATAATAAAATATAGAAAGGTAGATAGATAGAAAAAAAGATAGATGGATAGATTGTATAAATAGATAGAAATCTATCTATACAAAGAGTGTATTGAAGTGTAACACTGTATTTTTTTTTCCACAGTATTATTCTGGCAGCAATTCTCTCAAGTCTCTTCTTCTCCTCACACTGAAACAATGTGTGAGGAGAAGAAAAAAGGCAGGAGATTTGCTGCCAGAAATTCCAAAATAAAAACAAATGTGATCGCTGTGATAGGTTTTCACAGCGAACACATGTTCAGGGACCAACTGATTGGTCCCTGATACTCTGCCCAGTGCCCAGAGCTGTTGGTAACAGCGTGGGCACAGGGCTGTGTGCACGCGATTGCGTGCACACTGTATTTTACATAGAAATGCATGTGATCGCTGTGATTGGTTGTCACAGCCATCACATGTTCAGGGACCAAAAGATTGGCCCCTGACACTCTGCCCAGTGACCATGGCTGTTAGCAACAGCCAGAGCACAGGCCTGTGTGATCGCGATCGCTCGTGCACAATCTCTGAAGTGCCGCCGTAATCAGTCTATACGGCGGACTTCAGAGACCCTGACCGCTGGCTGTAAAAACACAGCCAGGGGTCGGGAACCTGTTAACCCTTTCACGCCGCAGTCCTTTTTCAGATTTTCATTTTCGTTTTTCCCTCCCCACCTTCCAAAGGCCATAACGCCTTTATTTTTCCGTCGATATAGTACTATGAGGGCTTGATTTTTGCGGGACAAGTTGTCGTTTTTCGTAGCACCATTTATTTTGCCGTATAATGTACTAGGAAACGGGAAAAAAATTATTTGTGGGGTAGAAAATGAAAAAAACAGCGATTCCGCCATAGTTTTTTGCGCGCCATTTTTACGGAATTCACTGTACAATTAAAACAACATGTTCATTTTATTCTATGGGTCAATACGATTACGCCAATACCAAATATATGTAGTTTTTTCTGTTTTACTACTTTTACAAGTAAAAATGTGAAAGTGTAAAAAGGAAAATTTATTTTGTTTCGCCAAATTCCGAGAGCCGTAACTTCTTTATTTTTCCATCGATTAAGTTATATAAGGGCTTATTTTTTTGTGGGATAAGCTGTAGTTTTTAATAATACCATTTTGGTGTAAATGTGTCGTTTTGATCACTTTTTATTTCATTTTTTTGTGGGAGATGAGGTGACAAAAAAATAGAGATTCTGGCGTTTACAATTTTTTTTTTTTTACGACGTTCACCGTGCGGGTTAAATAATGATATATTGTGATAGTTCAGACTTTTATGGACGCGGCGATACCAATTATGTTTATTTATTTAATTTTTTACTATGCTCGAGGGGGAAAATGGGAAAAGGTTTTTTTTTTGAACTTGTAACTTTTTTTTTTTTCTACACAAAAAAAGCTACTTTATTTAACTCATTTTTACATTTTTTATTAGTCCCCCTAGGGGACTTCAACCAGCGATCGTTAGATCGCTTGCACGATATACTGCAATACTAATGTATTGCAGTATATCGTGATTCTTACAGTCTGCTATGAAGCCCTGCCGGAGGCAGAGCTTCAAAGGAGTACCAAGATGGCAGACCTGGGGGACTTCGTCAGACCCCCAGGCAGCCATGTGAACCAACGGCTCCACCCGATCTCGCCGCGGGGGTGCCGTTGAGACGTTACAGGGGGTCGCCCCCCTGTTTTTAGTCATTTAAATGCCGCGATCTCTATTGAACGCGGCATTTAACGGGTTAAAAAAGCGGGATCGCACTAAAGCGCGATCCCTCTCGTAACCCGGAAGTGTCACACACAGCCGACACACTTGCTCTATGGAGCGGACTCAGCCCGTGAGCCCGCTCCATATTCCCCCACCCGGCGTGCGCCGTATATATACGGCGGATGTCGGGAAGGGGTTAACCACAGATATGTCCAAAAATTCGATGTTAGTGGCATTATATTTCCAAGTCAATTTAATGTTGAATTCATATTGATTAAGTGACTGGAGAAAAGACTCCAGACATGGAGAAGAGCCCTGCCAAATAAATAAAATATCATCGATATATCTTGAACATTGAAGCACCGCATCGTGACCAGGCATATGATGGACTACTTCCCTTTCCCACATTCCCAGGAAGAGCTTGGCGTAAGATGGAGCACAAGTAGCCCCCATGGCCACTCCCTTGAGCTTTAGGAACAGACGATCCTTGAAAGTAAATAAATTATGGGTCAATGCAAATTTGAGCAGATCAAGTATAAATTCGATAAGAGCTTGATCAAGACCAGTCATTAAAAAAGAAAAAAATTCCTCGATGCGCGTACTCCATGGTCATGACATATCGATGTGTATAGGGACTCGACGTCACACATAACCAAAATCATATCCTCCTCAATATGAAGGCCATTCAGCCTCCTCAACATGTCTGTAGTATCTTTAATGAAGAAAGGCAACGTTTCAACACATTTCTGTAAATAGAAGTCCACAAAACGATAAACTTGTTCACATAGCCCACCAATCCCTGAGATGATTGGATGTCCAGGGGGGGTGATTGTGTTTTTATGGACATTAGGTAAAAGATAAAAGGTAGGTTTGATTGGATGTTCAACTATCAAACCTTCCAATAGTTTGGCACTAATGATATATGAATCAAATGCTTGCTGGAGTAAATAATCCAGATCACGCTTGAACTGAATTGTAGGATCCTTCAAAAGTCTCTGATAACATACAGACATGTTGAGTTGGTGGAAGGCCTCCCTCTTATACATATGCGTCGGCCAGGTCACAACATTGCCCCCCTTGTCAGCAGGTTTAATAACCACATCCTTGAGGCATTTAAGCTCTTTGACTGCCTTTCTTTGAGACCAATTCAAATTCGATATACCCTTATGCTCAGAGGTCATTTCAAGGTCCTTTTTTACTAATTTCAAGAAAATATCAACAGAAGGGCAGAAGGACAGAGGGGGGAAATGCTGCGAGCAGCGACACAAATGCATGGAAAGTGTAGAGTCAGTGCATTCATCTTGTTCATCCAACAGGGAAACCAAGTCAAAGTTCTTGATTCTCTGACGGCGAAAAAGACGGATGCATGACAACTGGTCTGTGGAAGTGTTTTTTTAATAACAACTTCCGAGAAAATAATGCTAAGTCTTTGATGGACGTGAATAAATCAAAATTGCAGGTAGGAGAGAAGAAAAGATGTTTCTGCGAAACCTCCAACTGAGGGACAGTAAGGGAGTGCTTAGAAAGGTTAATTACCTTTAAAACCTCCTGCTATGCTTGTCCTTGTCGAAGAACCCTCTTGTCTTCCTTTTGGTAGATGGAGTACGAAGGTTGTAAGTGGGATCTCTATCCACGGAGGTCTGCTGTGTCTAAAAAAACCATATCCCTCCTCAGATGCCAAAGAGGATGTAGATGCAGATCGAGACAGGGAGGTATTTCTTTCCCGTTTATTCTGCCAACGATATACTCTATCTGCTTCAAAATCACTAAGATCTCTTTGGAACTTCTTAACTTTAAGATCCTGAATACCTTTTTCCCACTTATTCAACTCCTCCTCCAGGGCCTTGTCAAAGGCAATAAGCTCTTCACTGGTCAGTATTTGTTGAAGTTTATCCTTCAAAAGATCGATCTCCTTCTCTATGACCTCCTAAAGACTTGCGATCTGCTCCAATGAGTAACTCGACCAATGTTCTTGAACATTTAGTGAGAGTTCCCTCCAACCTGCTCACAAAAGTAGGGTCTTCACTCTCTGTATCCATCATGACTAAGGGTATGTCTTGTCCTTTTAAACCTATGTCTATATTTTTTGACCATATTTTTTCTTTGATCGAACATCTATATCTAGGGTATATCTATTACATATATAGTGTGACCATTTTCCCACGTTCCACACCTGGCTATATATTCCATTTCCTGCATTTCACATCGTACTATCATTGATTATTTGATATATATATTTTTAGCTCAGGACATTTCCATCTCTTATATATAGTTAGGTGTTTTCATTTGTTACACCCAGTCATGTGTTTTTTAACTGCTGGCATGTAATAGTGCTATGTTCCATCTGTCGCTATATACCTAATATTTTGGGCATGGTTATGTTAGAACTGGGATTATCCATTGCCCATGTACAGGATGGTTCAGACACATATTTACTCTGTACTGGATATTGTATAGGCACCTATTTTCTGTCTTTTTTTTTTCTTTCTTGCTCTCTCTCCTTTTTATTGCATTTGTGATTTTATGTACTTTGACCTGTTTTCTATTAAAGTTATATTTGTACTACTATTCAGGTGTGCTATCCTTCTGTTTTGTTAGGATACTATTGTAGGTTTTCATATATGTAGATGAAGGGCCCCTTCATTTTTTGCTTTGAGGAGCTTGGCTAGGTTGTGCATGCTGACCTTAATGACATATTTTGAAAGTCAAGATGAACAGAAAACAGCAATTCTGCCATTATTATAATTTTTTTTACAGCCTTCACCATGTGGGTTAAATACTGTAATAGTTTTATAGTTCACGTTGTTATAGATGTGGCGATACCACATTGTGTGTAGCTTTTTCATTTTTAATGCCCTTGTGCTCCACCGGAAGTTTCTGTCCACCATGAGCTCGCCTTAGGACACCTGCGTTATGATTTGATGGTGTAAAACTCACAGGCATTTTATAAGGCCATGCCTTTGGCAGGGCCTAATTGGCATTCACTAAAGTCAGACCTGGTTGCCATAAAAACTATTGTCACCCCGCAATCGCATCACAGGGATGCCAATGGGGTGAAAGAGGGAAACCCCCTCGCTCTGAAACCCCTTAGATGCCGCAGTCTCTATTGACGGGCGGGATAAATGCTAATGGCTCTAGACTGTCCGACACCCGCGCCAACCAGCATGGGACACCCGTGCCGGGCTTATATCACGGAGCGCATATGCGGCCATTAAGGGATTAAAGCCCTGGCTGAGCATTTGTAAGTGAGCCCAAAATCGTCTTTTTAACTCAAGCTCATTATGACTTTTTCTAGCTATAATTTATATAATTTTTATACTAATTATTAACAATTATTGGTCCTTCTAAGAATGTGTTAAGTATATAAATCGGCTGAATTTCCAGTCCCTTTAATTATATTCATCGAAACAGACATCCATATGCGTTTCAATAGATCGCCATACAATCGATAAGAATCTCTACAAAACCATGGATGTCAGAGATATGAATGAGCTAGGATAAAATTATGGGGATGCAGTGCAGTCCAGAAATGGCCTCCTGGAGGACATTTTTTTGTCTCCGCTGTGCAGTATATGTCTCTCAATGTACGAGGAATATGTCACACATGGAGCAACAGCTGTTTGGTGTTGTACATTGATGAAACCTGATGTCAGACACCTCTTCATGCTTTTTTGGAAAGTGATAGAACAATATAAAAATGTCTGACAATGTTTCTATGTATGAGGTGGAAGTACATGCACTATTTTTAAAGATTGAATTACCCACCAGCAATGTATGAGTTCCATATGTTTAATTTTTATTTTGACCTTTTTGAGAATTTTAAATGTGTTTGGGTTTTTTTTTTCCTGAGGCAAAAACATTCCAATTTATTACCAGTTTTAAAGACTTGGAATAGTGATTAACCTGATTTTAATTCAGAATTCCTGAAATTAATTAACATTTGTTTTATACTTTCCTAACTTAGGTCTCATGCTCTGTATTATAGATCTATGTTGAACGAATCTGGAATATGGTGCTTACAGTATTACAGAAAGTATTTTTTTTCTAGAGACATGGTTTCTAGGGGAAAATACAGTGCCTCTCTGCGGCACCATACAGTGGCACACAGAGAGCCTATGGGTCCATAATGTTGTGTGCATTGACCCCCTAGAGCTGACCATAATGGAAATGAGTTAAGACTATTGTGCCACCTGTAAATGTATACTCTAATTAATATATTCTATTCTTAATACCGCCACCTCCCCAAACTAAACTATCATGCATGGAATATTGTAGTCCCTTTCCTATCCTTGGTTCGGTGGTCTTTTCTGGACTACACCGCATCCCCATTATTTAATCCTAGTTTATGTCTACTGAGATCCAGTTACAGTTTAATCTTGCATTCCCGAGTCTTGGTCTGCTTATTCCCACAGGATTATCCTTATTTTGACATCATTGTGCACCTTGCACTTTAGTATTATACAATTTTTCATAAACCATAAGGGGGACTACTTATAGTCTACACATTGTTGTCCATACCTCTCTATATTGTTCTATTCAGCCGCTGCCTCGTTTTTTTGTTTTTTTTTGCTGTCTCTGTTTTAGTAGGTGCTTTTAATGAATTCTATGGAATAAAAAAGATGAAATTGGTATATTCAATTTGGTCTGGCACAATTATTCTTAGTATAATAAACTCTAAATGGGCCACAGCACTACTTCGTTCTCATGATCTATGTTGTTTCCAGCAATTGGTCCATCACTTGACTTAACAAATTGTTCTTTAACTTGTAGCCTATTTTGACCATTAGGACGCAGGGAATTCTTTTGTTTTGTCTCACTGTTTCGACAGCTATAACTTTTTTATTTTTCGATTTAGTTTACAAATATATGTAAGGGCTTCTTTTTTCCAGAATGAGCTGTATTATTTAATAGAATCATTTTGGGGTAAATAGGTCTTGGTGTTTTACTTTAAGAATTTTTTTTTTTTTACGACATTTACTGTGCGGTCTAAATAATGTGTTAACTTTATTCTCGGGATCGTTATGTTGACCGGGATATTATATACTGTATGTTTACCCTTTTTTATATTTGGTTACTGTTGTTTAATAAATACTATTTTTATGGAAATAAAAAAGTGTTTATTCTTTATTTTCTTTGTCTTATTTTTTTTTACAGCTTTGCTTACTTTTTTTTTGTCCCGCTAGGGGATTTTCACTTAAGAATTTACTTTTAACATACAATGCATTGACTAATCCGATGCATTATTGCCTGTCCGTGAAAATCAGGCACCTATTGTCACTATGCTCAACAGTTATAGCTCTGGTCTTTAACTGTCTGTTTCCAGCACGGTAAATGTGCAGCACGTGGAAAAATCGAAAAGACGGAAACCCACAGCTGGTTAAATGGCCACTAACTTTACAATAAACTTTGCATAAATCAATAATACAAACAAAGATTAAAAAAAACTTTGTAATAATCTTGTTGATAAACAATGACTCCTACTCCACTTATCATGCTCCCACCTGATTGTTGATTCACTCTGAATTTACTGTTTTATCCATGTCCTCAAGGAAAGGCATACTATCAGCTCACTAAAGAATCCGCTTACCGCTGCCCTTAGAAGTCTATGGAGAGGGGAGGAAAGAAGGAAAGGAGGTAGCAGAATGAGAGACAGACTCAGAAGCTGCAGCAGCTTCCTATTAAGTGTTATATCTTTTTTTCCGATTCAATCTAACCCTTAGAATGTATGGAGAAAGAGGCTTGACAAAGGCTGCAATGAGTAGCTGAAACATGGCACCTTTTTCACTGATGGGTGAATAAACATCATATTTTGACCTTTGGAGTGCTGCCTCTTTCTCCTTACATTTGTATACCATTGGGGATTTACAAGTCGGATCCCTGGAGGCTTGCACCTGTATGCCCTGGAGGTTTTGTTCTACTCTGCTGCCCATACACCTTTCCTTGGATAACCCTTAGAATGATAGTGGTTCCCCATTTTGTTGTGCGCTATATATATATATATATATATATATATATTTATTTTTTTTAAATAAAACTTGTGCCACTAATATAGGGGAACTTAACATATTACCAAAAGCTAATTCTAGCGTTTGACTGTTTGATTGCTATTCTTTTCTCAACATAGCATAATGATTCATAATTGTTATTCTTTTGGAATGCATATTTGAACTTTCAAGGTGTTCAAGGCAATTCTATTAGAATCTGTATCATACTTAAATACAATGTAGTCCCTTCCCCCTTTTTTTCTGGCAATTAGTTTTTCTTGATAAACTGTTTTTAATAATTTTTTGTATGATTTTAACAATAACTTTTTACTCTCTGCATTTATATTCGTTATATTTGCTCAATATAAGACGCTCTTCTAATTTTTTGAATTCTCTCCCCTCTGTTAGTATGGAGTTCACGTCAGACCAATAGGCATATACACTTCACCCATATAGTGGCCAAATAAACACAGGTGTATACTGAGGTTTATCACACAGCAGGCTGAAATTTATTCACTCTGCTTTGTCACTCATGAGTAACCTTTGACCCTTCACTTGGGATCCAGCCATTGGATGTGGAGGTGGATGTGGGAGTTTCTTTTTGATGAACCCACTGGATATATATGCAAGCTGTATCTTGTAGTATATGCAACACGCCATGAGTAAGGACAAGTGATTTGTCTGAAACGTGTAGGCCCGCTATCTGATGCATCCACCCCTTTGTATATGGACTTTTTGATATATTTGGAATAAAGTTGGAATATTACTTCCTTTTTAAACCCAGCGCTGGATTGATTCTGCTGTTATATCTCACCCCAGTGGTGGATTTACAGCTACACTGCTTATTACTGCTGTGTAATCTCATCCATGCTGCTGCTTCTTTGTATGTTATAAATAGAGATAGGGGAGGAATATTCTCCTCTTCTCTGTGTGCTGTGCATTGAAGACATGATAGCAGTTAGGCTCCACCCACAAACTCAGAGAAAGTAGAGAGTTAGCGATAGAGCCTGCAGAGGGTAAAACTGATAAAAAATGCTGGATCCGCTCCCTGCTGTAACACCGGCGGCGTATTCGGCTCCTACCATCGGTCCCCACCGCCGGGTCTCCTGCCTTCCCCGGCAAGTGACCTGGCTCTGCTTCTTGTCTTTGATCCTCTGCTCACTACCACTATGCTCCTAGTGCGTGCAAACTCTGGTCGCATCCAAGCGAAAAGAAAATCAAAATCCTCTACCAAGTCCTGTTCGTTCCTGGACTAATTAAGGCACAATCCACCTGGTGCCTGAGTAACATTGGAACAACCTAGTTTTATCCTGCAAAGGTTGCTGTGTGCCTCTAATTCCAGTCCACTATTGTTATCTCTTATCAGCCTGTATCCAGTTATCCGCTTCCAGCCTATACACAGTACTCTATTGCTATCTGTTGTCAGCCAGTGTCCAGTCTGTGTCCAGCTATTTGAATTCAGTCAGCGTTCAGTTACCTGCCTGTGTATAGCTTCTCGCTACCTGCCCGTGTCTAGTCATCCACTATAGACCTGTGTCCAGCAAACCGCTATCAGCTGCCATCCCACTGCTAGTCTGCCTCCTACTTCCAGTGACAAGCCTGAAGCTTCTATCCATCCAAGTACCATCTGCTAGTGCATTTTCCTTGTGTACTGAGCCAGCAGCTACTTCACTGGGACCACCGCAAGAGGTAGCGACATGGTAATCTCCCTGTAGCGAACACCAGGGTTAAACGGTGAATACCGGGGAGGCTGGTTAGATAACGCCCTTAGAGGTGGCCCCAAGCCAAACCGGTGGAGTAGCCCTGTGGGTCCACAACCTGCTGGTCGTAAAACCTGCTCTGTACTTCCCTGTTCACAATCTTGGCCGGTTTTGCTCGTCTTCTTAAAAAAAGGGAGGGCCAGCTCGCGCCAAAATTATTTCTCAGCCTTTCCAAGCTATAAAGGATCCTCACATTCCTTCTTTCTTTGCCCAATCAATTTGGATCTACTCTGCTATTTAGTTTACTGGCTTACCTGTGTTTCACCTTTGTCTGTCCTTTTGACCTTTTGCCTGCCATGACCTCTTGCTAGTGACCCAGGATGAAGCTCTGCCGCCTGCCCTAACCACTTGCTAAGTGACACATGATGAATCTTGCCACCTCCTGCCCAGTGCTTCACCTGTTATGTTGGCCGTCACCAAGGGGGGGGGGGGTAAGCAACTTGGGTTCTCCTGCACCGAAGTCCAGATCCCTGTATGGAGGTTGAAGGGTGAAAACCATGGGTCCACTTAGTCTTTGCTCCGCAGTTTAGCCCCATGTCAAATCCCTTGGTTACAAATTGGGTTCACACCATCCTCTTCTGGCCCCGTGACAGAGTATACCACAGGCTCTGTGACAGATACAAGTCATGTAATGGCCAGAAATTTTATTATTCTTCATGTACATACATATGACAGCTTTTTCTTTTAAATAAAAATCACCTAAAAAGTTTGGTATGCAGTAGATTACATGCAACTTTGCAGTCGGAGATAATGTCAAGAGGAAGAATTATGCATGTAAATGCAAAACCTGCAAATACGTACTAGCACAGAGAAACACAAACCTATACACCGGGTTCCAAATTATTATGCACATTGGATTTAAGTGTCATAAACATTTCATTATTAGTTTTTGAATTAAACTCATGGATGGTATTGTGTCTTAGGGCTCTTTGGATCATTGTAACAATCTCAGACACCTGTGATAATTAGTTTGCCAGGTGTGCCCAATCAAAGGAAAACTACTTAAGAAGGACGTTCCACATTATTAAGCAGGCCACAGGTTTCAAGCAATATGGGAAAGAAAAAGGATCTCTCTGCTGCCGAAAAGCGTGAAATAGTGCAATACCTTGGACAAGGTATGAAAACATTGGATATTTCAAGAAAACATAAGCGTGATCATCGTACTGTGAAAAGATTTGTGGCTGATTCAGAGCACAGACGGGTTTGTTCAGATAAAGGCATAATGAGGAAGGTTTCTGCCAGACAAATGAATAGGATTAGGAGAGCAGCTGCTAAAATGCCATTGCAAAGCAGCAAACAGGTATTTGAAGCCGCTGGTGCCTCTGGAGTCCCGCGAACGTCAAGGTGTAGGATCCTCCAGAGGTTTGCAAGTGTGCATAAAGCTATTATTCGGCCACCCCTAAACAATGCTCACAAGCAGAAACGGTTGCAGTGGGCTCAGAAATACATGAAGACTAATTTTCAAACCGTGTTGTTTACTGATGAGTGCCGTGCAACCCTGGATGGTCCAGATGGATGGAGTAGTGGATGGTTGGTGAATGGCCACAATGTCCCAACAAGACTGCGACGTCAGCAAGGAGGTGGCAGAGTGATGTCTTGGGCTGGAATCATGGGGAGAGAGCTGGTAGGCCCCTTTAGGGTCCCCGACGGTGGGAAAATGACCTCTGCAAAGTATGTAGAGTTTATGACTGACCACTTTCTTCCGTGGTACAAAAAGAAGAACCGTGCCTTCCGTAGCAAAATTATCTTCATGCATGACAATGCACCATCTCATGCTTCAAAGAATACCTCTGTGTCATTGGCTGCTATGGGCATAAAAGGAGAGAAACTCATTGTGTGGCCCCCCATGTTCCCCTGACCTCAACCCTATTGAGAACCTTTGGAGCATCCTCAAGCAAAATATCTATGAGGATGGGAGGCAGTTCACATCAAAACAGAAGCTCTGGGAGGCTATTCTGACATCCTGCAAAAATATTCAAGCAGAAACTGTCCAAATACTCACAAATTCAATGGATGCAAGAATTGTGAAGGTGATATCAAATAAGGGGTCCTATGTTAACATGTAACTTGGCCTGTTAAGTCTATTTTTATTGAAAGAGCTTTTGATTTCTGTAAATATGACCTCCTGATGCTGCAAATTCAACAAATTACCATTTTAGTTCTTTTTACAACCTTTAAAATGTTTTGATCTCTGTTGTGCATAATAATGTGAAACAGTGTAGTCATTTGCATCGACTATTTAGGAAAATCAGCGAAAAATAACATTTGCATAATAATTTGGAACGCGGTGTACATTAGCACACAGTAATAACTCCCCATGCTCCACTCATCCTAGACCCTACTGTTCCTTTTATACCTCCTATTGGTGTAGTCATAATGTATACTATATACCAGGATTCAGCTCCGCAAATTATTGAAGGTTTTATATATGAAATAGAGTACAAACTGATGCAAAAGGTAATAACCATAGAAAACTTACAAAACCACAAATGAGTAGGGCATAAGAGAACCGAGGCCCTAATGTTAATACAATAATAACATAGAGAACATGTCATAATCTATGCTAGAGTAGGTATATAAAGCAGACGTGTGTGTGTATATATATATATATATATATATATATATATATAACAACACCATAAAATGTGTACCATTAGTCAGTCATTGCAATACATAAAAACACAAGGAAGACTATACCAATGAAGCAAGTTAAGAATAGACTTATAGAGGAAAAGGGAAAGACCCCACAAAACAAAATAAAAAACAAACAAAGAGGGGGAGACTGGAAGGGAAAGGGGGTTTGGAAAACCGGAATCATGCGACTTCCTGTAGAAGAGAGCAGAAAAATTAGCAGAGGACCTAAATCTATCCAGACCAAATGCGCAGAAATGTATCGTTATTATCAGAATGATCAGCCATTCTTCAGTTCTCAAAATTACATCCACTTCTCTACAGATCCCCAGTGGTGAGGAATACCCGTTAATGCCACCACTAGAATATAGCAGAGGACACTTTTCTTAGAAGAGGACAGGGAACCATGGCCAATTGGAGGACGTTTCAATGTGGCAGAACGTGGAATTGTGGTTTCTCAAAGACATTCTCCTACTAAAAAGACTTAAAACTGAAAAGGTTACAAAAGAGGACAACTCCACTGGCTATGTAAAAGAGTGCTCACACACCTCCAGCAAGTGTCTGAACTAATGAATAAAACAAATGGACCACTGCGGGCAGCGATACCACCTGGACACCTGGAGAGATTTTTGTAGTTGCACTCCTAAGTTCTACATGCAATGTCGTGTTTGGTTGCCCATGTATCCAAAAAGACAGGATAAACGAGATTGGTGAATTAAAGCAAGAGACAGTAAATTGTGGAGGGGGCAGTGTGGTGCAGATAAGTGTAGTAGAAGGGCTTCAAAATCCGTCAAGGACGGGGATAAAGGTGTCTATATGAACGATAACAATTGTTCATATTCCAGGCAGGAGGTGGTTGACCCATGGGCGGCAAAGTAATTCAGATAAAGGTGTCGCCACTGATCCAGATATGGGACTTCCAGAAAAAGTAGGGCAAAAGAGGAGATATGCACATCCATATAATATCAAATTAGCAAAATTTAATTGACACGAAAAGGACTAACCAGTTAAAGGGGTTGTTCAGTCCCTAAAAATTGATGGCCTCAGGATAGGCCATCAATAGCTGATGGGTGGGGTCCGACCCCTGGGACTCCCGCCGATCAGCTGTTTTAAATGCGAATCGTCAACACCCACATGTTGCAACGATTTATCATGTATTGCAGCATTCTTCTCCCATTCACTTAAATGGGAGAAGACCCATCAGCTATTGCTGGCCTATTCTGGGGATAGACCAGCAATTTTTAGGGACTGGACAACCCCTATAAAAACAGTGTATACAAAGATACAGGAAAAAACAAATGGATCCAGCGCTGTGTCCTTGAAGTTTGTTTAAAAACGGAAACTATTTCCAAGTTTTAATGAAAAATTGGTATAAAAACAGGTAACATAACAAATAGATATTCTCAATGAATAGTGGGATTCATGGCAGTGTGAGCGGTGCCTACGCGTTTCTGACGCATGCAGCGTCCTTAGTCATGGCTTCTGCTGAATCACTTATTCAGTCTAGGGTTTTATAGCCAGTCTATTTTTAGTAAAAGTTAATTGCGGGTCAAGAGATAGGGAACTCCCTACTACAGCCTGGAACGCAAATCGCTTCCTGTTGGATAGAAATACGCTGGTAATACGTGAGTAAATTGTATCAAAAAAGTTTCAAATCTCGAATAACTTGTAAAGTATAGCACCATAAATTTATGAGGATCGTAACTGTTTGTGAGATATAAGTGTATTTGCAATATGTATAAAAAATGCAAGCAATGTTATATACTTTGTAGTTACGGGTTGTTCTCTGTGGGATTGATTGACTAAAAGAAAAGACTGACTGAGAATATATAGTATATAGGAATAAAAAAATACAAGATAAAAGATGATAGCACTGGAAAAAGACGGAAGGAGAGAGTTTATGAAAGGGGATCTTACTATACTTCGGACTGAGAGACTGGGTGAGTGTTACTGTGCATGTACAGACTCTGTATAATGTAACATAGTTTCAATCTAAAAGATTTCTTGTTGCTTAGATACATTTTGTTTATTGTGTAATTCAATGTTTCAATGAATGTAAAAGTTGTTCGAATTGTCGGGAATTGTGAGAACCTGACTAGTGCTGGTATTGAAGGGCAGGGGTTTATAGTGAACTGACAAATTTGTGATGTATATATGAAGAACATGTGTTATAATGTACCAAAATTCAAACTATGATTAATGACAGTATCAATTCAAAATGATGTATGACCTAAATGTAGTATTCGTAGTATTTAGTAAATAGAACAGCTAATTAAATTGTCGGGGATTATAAAAATCTGGCAGATGTTATTATTGAAACAAAGATCTATGGTGCACTATCAAAGTTTGTTAAATGTGCTTGAAAAAATATTGTATTTTAATGTGTAGTATATCAGTCTATGATAGATGGTAATGTCAAATTTTAATGATAATCCTTGCAATGACGTCACGTCCTTCATCCCTTAAAAAATAAATCAACCGGAATTTTTTATTTTTGTTGTATATATAGATGTTGCTTAGATATGATTTACTTACTATGTTGTTCTTTGTTTTTGGTGTATACACCGGCTGATTAAATTGTCGGGAGTTCTGAAAGCCTAATTGGTAATGATACTTAAAGGCAGGAATATGTAATTGACCATTACATTTGTTATACATGCTCGAAGAACATGTAAATTGGTCTGTTATGATTCAGACTATTTTCAATGACAGTTTCGATATGTAAAGGTGTATTACTTAATGCATTATTTATTATATTATGAAAATATATTGGCTAATAGATTTGCCGGGAATTTGTGGGGATCTGGCAGAAACTAGTATTGAGAAAGCAGGGGTATGTAGTGTACTGTCTAGTTTATTGAATATGCTTAAAGAATATATTTTTTATTTATTGAAATTTGATCTGTGTACGATGACAGTATCAATTATTCATAATATTTTAAAGGGGACAACAATTCCCACAACCACTAGAGACCTTGGAAAATTGTGAGTGTTGATATGTGGGCAAAAAAATAAATAAATAAAGTCTGGAAGTTTGGGATTCCATGTATTACATATAATTTTGATCTATGAATATATTTTAGTGGGCCTTTGGTAGGGCATTATAATAGTATAGAGCCTAATGTCTGTTTGGTTATGGCTATTTATTCTAGAATTACTTAATTTAAAGTGTTAATTGACGTTTATTGTTTACTCAATAATGGAACATCAAGTCTTTCCTTAAGTTGAGACCATTGGGTACTCGTGTTTGAAGCCTATATATCCAGAAGGCCTCTCTGGTGTGGGTCTTATATTTGATGTCCCCTCCTCTTTTGGGTGTAAGAATTTTTTCAATAGCATAGCATCTAAAGCTGTTAGTTGAACGATTGTGTTGATGAACAAAATGCTTCGCCGCATTTGATATGTTGAGTATATTTGGGTTACGGATATATCCTAGATGTTCAAGAATTCTGGTTTTTAGTTTCCGGTTGGTACATCCGATATATTTGAGATTGCATTCTATGCATTCTATGGTGTATATAACCGAGTCTGAGTTACAGTTTATGTAATTTCTGATAGTAAATGTATTGGTATTTGTGGAATTTAAAAATACTTTTGTTGGGGTTGCATAATGGCAGACCTTACAAGGCTTTTGGCCACATTTATAGAACCCCTTGTGTTCTAGCCAAGTTGATTTGGGTACATTGGAACTGAAGAATGAAGGGGAAAGGGAACTACTGAGTGAGGGGGCTTTGCGTGCCACGACTCTGTAACCTTCTTTTAATATGTCCGCTAACGCCTCATCCTCCATTAGCATTGGAATGCGTTTGGTAACAATCTTTTTGATGTCATTGAATTGATTGCTTTGGCCCAAGACCAAGGTAGGTTTATTCGGTTCTGAACTCGGGTGTGCTTGTTTGTGTATTAGAAGGTCGTTTCTGGTTTTTTTGGCGGTAATATTGATTGCTCTCTTCAGTGACCATGTGGGGTAGCCTCTTCTATATAATCTATTGTTGATTTGTTGTTGTTCCAACCTGAATTGGGTATCTGTGCTACAGTTGCGTTTAGCTCTGTGGAGTTCTCCTACCGGGATGGAAATAATGGTAGATTTAGCATGATTACTGTGAGCATGCAGAATTGTATTGCCGGCTGTGCGTTTCCTGAAGGTTTTTGTTTGTATGAGGAAATTGTTTACGCCTGTTAATTCCAGATCTAAGAAAATTATAGTGTTTCTGTCAAGAGTTGATGTGAAGCTCAAATTAGACGTATTAGTATTCAGAAATCTGACAAAGTCTGGTATGGCAGATACATCCCCCTTCCAAATGAAGAGGAGGTCATCTATGTATCTGCCATACCAATGGATGCTGTCACTGAATGGATTAGACATGGAAAAAATGGTGGTTTCCTCCCACCAAGCCATCACGAGGTTGGCTAGTGAGGGGGAAAATTTGGACCCCATGGAGACCCCTCGCAATTGCAGGTAGAAGGTGCCATCAAACTCAAAATAATTGTGGGTCATCAAAAATGTAAGTACTTGTAAGATGAACGTCTGAAGTTGGTCACTGTAATCACTGTGCATGTTCAGATGGTGTTCGATTGACGCATGCGCTACGTGATGGGGAATACTGGTATACAGTGATGTGACATCACATGTTAGCCAGGTAAAATCTTCACACCATGTTTCAGTGTGGAAAGCACGGAGTACATCCGCTGTGTCCTTGAGATAACCTGGCGTGTGTTGGGCTATAGGCTGCAGCAGGGAATGAAGCCACTCAGATGTTTTCTCCAAAAGAGAACCTATACCTGACACAATAGGTCGCATTGGTGGAGGGACAGTGTTTTTGTGGGTTTTGGGCAATGCATGCATTATAGGTGTAATAGGATGGTTGACATACATGTATTCTGTTTGTTTTAATGTCAGTGAACCATTCCGTAGCCCTACGTCTAGTAGATGTTTAATATCTTTTTGAAATTTTGAAGTGGGGTTATCTTTCAGAACTTCGTAGGTATCATGGTCAGCTAATAGGTTTCTGATTTGAGTTTTATAGTCATCTTTGTTCATAATGGTGATACTCCCACCCTTATCAGACATTTTAATGACAATGTCCTTGTTATCCTGGAGAGTTTTTATTGCTTTTTTCAGGTTGATGGACAGATTCCTCGGTTCTTTTGATTTGTTTTGAGTGTCCATTAGAAGTTGTAAGTCCTTTTCCACCATTGCTTGGAACCGATCCATGTTGTCTGTCCTAGAGGTAGTTGGGTAAAATTTGGTGTTTGACGTTTTGAAATTATGGGAAATGTGAGTATTCTTAGGTCGTATTTCTGTATTCATATTTTCCAGACATATCAGAGTCCTGGATTCTTCAAATGAGAGGGTGTCGTGGTTAGGTATGTCCTTTTCCCATTTGTCTTCTTGTGTATTGGAGGATGACTTGTCAATTAAGGTGGTTACTTCTTTATGTTCGGTTTCGTGTGACTTAGGATCTTCCATGTAGAAGTGTCTCTTGACAGTTAAGTTTCTGACAAATCTGTTGATGTCCATTAAGGTTCCAAAGAGGTCAAAACTTTTACTGGGGGCAAAGTTTAAACCGAGGGATAATACCTCTGCTTGCTCCTTGGTAAGTTCCAGACTTGAAAGATTGATGATGTTCAGATCGGGTACGGATTCTTGCGTGAGCGGAGGCGACGGCTGTGTTCCTGATCCATGTCTATGTTTACGGCCGCCCCTCCTTCCCCGTTTTTTGGCAAGTGTTTGTCTTTGTCAGGAATGTGTCTAGATTTGTATCCTCTCGTGTTGTCAGTATCTGATCCATCATTGTCGCCATCAGCGGAATCAAAATCAGTGGAACTGAAACTCACTCTATGTTGGTAATTTCCATAGTTTTTGCGGCGTTGTCGTTGTTTAAGGATGGGCTTTATTTGATTATGTATTCTTGTTCGATTTTTCCACTCATACACCTGGTTATGAGCATAATCATGAAGGTCCCGCTGAAACTTCGTTCTTTTAATTTCGGCTATAGACTTGTCAACTTTGTCTATATTTTGCGTTGTGCGAGAATCCAATGCGATAAACTCTGGTGAGCTGGGGAATGAATCTAGCCTGGTTTTGGATTTTGAAATTTCCTCCTTTAATTCCACAAGCTTGAGCTCCTCCTGTTGTATTATGAGTTCCATAAGTTTTAGTGAACAACTAGTGAGGGTCTGATTCCATTCCTTGCAAAAATCGTCAGAATAATTGAAGGATGGAATTTTTTTCAGGCGTAAACCTCTAGGTATCATTTCCTTTGTGCAGTAATTTTTAAGGGTTGTTAAATCCCACCAGAGTTTTGCCTCTTGTATCATAAGCTTTTCCATTGAGTGAAAAGTATCTTTGATTTCAAAACTTGTTTCACAATTACTTGTCGTGTTACCAAACACTCTGGCAGCCATTTCCGATCGACTCTGATATGCATCAGATGTCATTGTGAGCAAGATTATTTGTGTCCTTTGAGAAATTAATTGTTAAGCACAGATTCTCAGTTCTCGACTTCCTATTTGGCAGTGCTATACAAATATAGTTAAAATCAAGAAGAAATCAGCCACTTGACATAGTATATTTTTGGCAGTATGTTTGAAAAGATACATACAGTGATCCGCAATAGGATACACCGTAAAGTGTATAAAAACCCCAAACTAGATCTGACCTGCCAGATTGTATGTAAAGCGCAAATAAGAACTCCACCTCATTACACGTAACAACTTACAATGTGACATACAGTACAACAAGGCACATACCCTAAGCAGCACTGAAAATCTAAAAGTCACTATGACTCCGGCAGGAGAGTACACGCAAAAACAAAGCCCAGCCAACACGAATCACCAGAGAAGACCTGGCTTCCGCACGGGTCTTTTCTGGCGATCATGCCAGATCATAGGCTCAAAAGGGGACCAGCAATTAATAAAATTCCCTTGCCACTAGGCCATCTGCATAGGCCTAATGGCAGGGGAAAATCAGGGAAAGGAACGAATGCTTAAAGTAAAGAGTGTAACTTATAATGGGACCCTAAACTTATGAGGGGTGGAGTGAAACCAGTCCACTATGCATTCTAACACAGAGGCAGTAAAATTTAATCTGAGACTGACAAGACCAGTGACACCGAATCAATCTAGATATTGTAAAGCAAGAAAAACCCCAAATAAATTTCATGTTGGCCATCTATGCTTGCTTGAAGAAAGACGTTGAGACTAAACTGGGAAGATGAAGAAGAACATCCTTCTTTAGTACAGGTATCCGACAGGATAAAATTTGGACTTTTAACATTTAGAATGTTTGGAATCTTGGTCATTAATCATCTGGTCCAAACCAGCAATAGGTAAGCGGAGACATTTTGTGATCATTCCTTCACCTGCAAGGAGGGTAATCTATCTGCTCCACCCCCAACGACAGTCTATGGATTGTCTATGTATCCTCTTATTGTATATCGTTACGAGTCACTTTAAGAAGGACTGTTGAGCTGCTTAGAGACTGTCAGGACACCTGGGATGATGATGTCTTGTGAATATGTTGTTTTGTCTTGCAGGTCCCTGGAAGAGGGTAGGCCGTGATTTCCCGTGGTACTACAGATTCCACGATGTTGTCAATGGTGGAAGAAGTGAAGGCTTAACTAAAGTGGTGACAAAGGAAGTAGCACGGACTGGCAGGCCCTGGAAGAACCTGGTACCGGCAACAGGTGAAGCATTGTGACACTGATATGTTGCTCCACCATACTGATAGATGGAGGGACAGAGGGATGTTCATATAAGGGAGTATTTCTGGCACCTAAAAGGGGATGTACGGGTGAACCATATGAGGTGCTGAATGGGCAGTTGGAGTTGCACAGTAGTGGAGGAACCTGGTGACAAGAGTGGGCTTGTCTTAAAGCAGTAAGGCAGGTAGAGGCTTAAACCTGCCACTACTAGGGTTGAGAATCAGAGGGATGATGCAAGCTTACGCGTAGCTTGAAGCAGGGACTGCATGTTTTGCTGAGTAAAGCAAGAAGTTGAAGGCACGGATCTCATAGTGAGAAATTGTGAGAATTGCACAGTCTGCGGCTGACAGAAGCCGGTCGTTAAGAAGGGTGGCCTCACAGAGTACTGTGCAGGCCATCGCTGAAGCAGTGACGGGTGCAGAGTATTTGTCAGCTGGAGTGGTAGCTCTGAGGAGTCTGCGAGGGTGTGGAGATAGTCAGCCTGGGAGTGGAGTCGTACTGTGCTCAAACCCGGGTAAAGTCTGTAGTGAGGCCTAGTGGAGAATAAAGAGATTCCTTGATTGGTAGGTCTGTGAGCAATGCCCTGTAGACCTGAAATATGGAATGGTGATTGTAGTCCTGGGAAATGCTAAACTACTGGAGTGGTCATTGGAGAAGATAGTGGTGTGTAATGTGTAATCCTTGAGAGGTAGAGCCCTAGTGGAAAGGCTACCTTGATTTTGTATTAACTGGCAGTAACGGAGGAGACCTATGAGTCTAGAAACCTCCTGGTAGAGGTGTCTATGGGGCGTGAATGTATTGAATATTGGACGGTGGTGTTCTGGAGATACTAAACCCTTGCAGTGTAGGGTCACTGCATTGGGAGGCATAGGGCCCTAGAGTTTAGGGCTGGAAGGTGGAGATAGAGCGCCTAGAGCTGGGGTCTCAAGCCCGCGGCCCGCGGGACACAGAGCCGCTAGTACAGACTCTGCTCCGGGACTCTGGAATTCCCTGACATCGCTGTCCACATATGGACAGTGATGTCTGGGGCTTCCCCAGAGCCAGAGTCCCGTGCAGAGCGCTAGTATCGGCTCTGCTCCAGGACTCCCTGGAATTCCCTGACATCGCTGTCCAACAATAGCTGATGTGTCAGGGTCCGTCTCCTGGGAGCACGCCAATCAGCTGTTTTGAAGTGGCCGCAGCACTCGTACGACAGCTGCTTCCCCTTCATTTCTCTTACTCGCTCACACTGTGAATCGCCGACACGGATTCATAGTGTGAGCAAGTGACCGAAATGAAGAGGAAGCAGCTCTCGTACGAGTGCTGCGGCCCCTTTAAAACCGCTGATTGGCCGGCTCCCGGGAGTCGGACCCCACCAATCAGCTTCAGCAGATAGGGATATTAATCTTACCCTCCTCTTCAGCCACGGTGGAAGTTCTGTCTTGAATCTATCCAGGATCACGATGTTGTGCGCGGTGCATAGCATTGTGACATCATGCGCTGCGCACAGCGCAGTGACGTCAGAACCTCCGCTGCGCTCCAGAACCAGGAAGGTAAGTACTGTCAGTTACTATAGTAACAGGGGCCCATGGCCCGAGTTACTATAGTAACTTTATATTGATGTGGTGTGGGGGGCCGCGGGCCACCCTGGCTTCGGGGCCCGGTCACAATTGTGACCGCTGCGACACCTATAGCTACGCCACTGCTGACATCGCTGTCCATATATGGACAGTGTGTCAGTGTCTTCCCCAGAGCAGAGTCCTGGGCAGAGCGCTAGTATAGGCTTTCCTCTGGGACTCTGGGGAATTCCCTGACATCGCTGTCCATATATGCACAGTGTGTCAGGTTCTTCCCCAGAGCGGGGTCCCAGGCAGAGCGCTAGTATTGGCTCTGCTCCGGGACTTTGTGGAATTCCCTGACATCGGTGTCCATGTATGGACACACAATGTCTGGGGCTTCCCCAGAGCCGGAGTCCCGGGCAGAGCGCTAGTATAGGCTCTGCTCTGGGACTCTGTGGAATTCCCTGACATCGCTGTCCATATATGGACAGTGTTGTCAGGGTCTTCCCCAGAGTGGAGTCCCGGGCAGAGCGCTAGTATAGTATAGGGTTGCCCCTGACATTCATTGGGGTTGCCCCCGACATCCATTGGGGTTGCCCCCGACTGATGCTAATGGCTTCCCCAGAGTTCCGGCGCAGAGCCTATATTAGTGCTCTGCTCCAGGACTCCGGCTCTGGGTTTGCCCCTGATATCACATTCCAGTCCAGGAGGATCCCCTGACGTCACTGTGTATGGACAGTGACGTCAGGGGCTCCAACAGTAGAGGAATCCCCAGCCAAAGCGTCGGCAACGCTCCTAGAGGGAGCCCCGATGGAGCTATCTACTTGGGGTGTGTGTGGCATTATCTGCAGAGGGCACTGTGGCAGCATCTGCGGAGGGTAATGTGGCAGCATCTGCAGAGGGCACTGTGGCAGCATCTACGAAGGGCACTGTGGCAGCATCTACAGAGGGCACTGTGGCAGCATCTACAGAGGGCACTGTGGCAGCATCTACAGAGGGCACTGTGGCAGCATCTACAGAGGGCACTGTGGCAGCATCTACAGAGGGCACTGTGGCAGCATCTACAGAGGGCACTGTGGCAGCATCTACAGAGGGCACTGTGGCAGCATCTACAGAGGGCACTGTGGCAGCATCTACAGAGGGCACTGTGGCAGCATCTACAGAGGGCACTGTGGCAGCATCTACAGAGGGCACTGTGGCAGCATCTACAGAGGGCACTGTGGCAGCATCTACAGAGGGCACTGTGTCATTATCTACAGAGGGCACTGTGGCATTATCTACAGAGGGCACTGTGGCATTATCTACAGAGGGCACTGTGGCATTATCTACAGAGGGCACTGTGGCAGCATATACAGAGGGCACTGTGGCAGTATCTACAGAGGGCACTGTGGCAGCATCTACAGAGGGCACTATGGCAGCATCTACAGAGGGCACTGTGGCAGCATCTACAGAGGGCACTGTGGCAGCATCTACAGAGGGCACTGTGGCAGCATCTACATAGGACACTGTGGCATTATCTAGGGGTGTCTTGCCTTATCTACAGAGGGCACTGTGGCATTATCTACAGAGGACACTGTAGCATTATCTACAGAGGGCACTGTGGCAGCATATACAGAGGGCACTGTAGCCGCATCCACAGAGGGCACTGTGGCCGCATCCACAGAGGGCACTGTGGCAGCATCCACAGAGGGCACTGTGGCACTATCTAAAAAGGGGCTGCCCAATCCTGACATGTGCGTCTGCCAAGCACTGCTAACGGAGCCGCCGGACTACATTTAGCGACACTTAAACTGGAAAACTGGATTGTGGAAATAAGCACGTGGAGAAATATCTCAAATTTTAAACCTAGCGGTATTATTATAGTAATGTAGTATTATTATTATTATAGTAATATAGTGTTATAGTTGATCAAATAACTAATTGATTAACAATAATTTTGTATTGTATCAAATTTGAAAGCAATGTGGCCCGTCAACTTCCCATTTTTTCTATGTGGCCCACTTAGCTGGCCGAGTTTGAGACCCCTGGCCTAGAGATATGAGAAGGAGGAGACAGATATCTGCTAAAAAGGTTAAAACGCTGTGGAGGAGGCGTGAAGCTGTGTAAGTAACACTGCCTCGATGTGGTCTCTGGAAGAAAAGTTGAGAACTGCAACAGGGGATAGCTCTCTTTAATAAAGTGATAATCTGGTTAGACATTTAAGTAACTATCAAAAGACTTTACCACTTGTGTTGTAACCGCAAAGCTTACGGTGCCTCATAGATAGTAGATAACCTCTAAGCTTTCTGTGCCTCATAGAGAGTAACCATTTACCTGTGTGTCACTGTAAAAACAGTTGTGTTTAGTAAAAACATTCTGTTCAACGTTCAATTGGTCTGCTATTGTGTTTTATTTAACCCCTTAATGACCAGCCTATTTTAGACCTTAAAGGGGTTTTCCGGAAGTAAAAAATTACTTTTAATTAAACTAAACAATGGAAAACATTGTAATGTACTTACGTTTGATTAGCTGGATGTATCGTCGTATCCCCTCTTCCATCACGTGACCGCTTGTCCATTTAAAATTTGTACTTCCTGTGCATACCCGTCCATTCGCGCCTAACTTCCGGTTTGCGGTTTCCGGTTTTCACATTGTACGGTTACGTCATAAATGACGTAACTGTACCACATGTTTTCCCCATCCACTTAGAGCATGCGTGGTTGACACTACCACGCATGCTCTGTTAAATGATAGAGCATCAGAGCCCTCCCATGGGCCCAAACGGCAGTTTATCACCACAAATGGGGTATTGCCGCACTCAGGACAAATTGGGCAACAAAATGGAGTATTTTATTTCTTGTGAAAATAAGAATTTTTGAGCTAAAACGACATATTATTGGAAAAAATATTATTTTTTTAAATTCCCAGCCCAATTCAAATAAGTTCTTTGAAGAAACTATGGTGTCTAAATGGTCACATTACCCATAAATGAATTCCTTGAGGGGTGAAGTTTCCAAAATGGGGTCACTTCTCGTGGGTTTCCATTGCTTTGTTACCTCTGGGGCTCTGCAAATGCGACATGGCACCCGAAAACCAAACCAGCAAAATCTGCACTCCAAAGAACACACAGCGCTACTTCACTTCTGAGGCCTCCCATGGGCCCAAACGGCAGTTTATCGCCAAAAATGGGGTATTGCTGCACTCAGGAGAAATTGGGCAACAAAATGGGGTATTTTGTTCCCTGTGAAAATAAGAAATTTTGATCAAAAATGACATCTTATTGGAAAAAATGTCATTTTTTTCATTTCACAGCCCAATTCAAATACGTGCTGTGTAAAAACTGTGCGGTCAAAATGGTAACAACAACCATATTTGAATTCCTTGAGGGGTATAGTTTACAAAATTGGGTCACTTCTGGTGGGTTTCCATTGCTTTGATACCTCTGGGGATCTGCAAATGCGACATGGCACCCGAAAACCAAACCAGCAAAATCTGCACTCCAAAGAACACACAGCGCTCCTTCACTTCTGAGGCCTCCCATGGGCCCAATCGGCAGTTTATCACCACAAATGGGGTATTGCCGCACTAAGGACAAATTGGGCAACAAAATTGGGTATTTTGTTCCCTATGAAAATAAGAAATTTTGATCACAAATGACATCTTATTGGAAAAAATGTCATTTTTTTAATTTCACAGCCCAATTCAAACAGGTGCTGTAAAAAAACTGTGCGGTCAAAATGGAAACAACAACCATAAATGAATTCCTTGAGGGGTGTAGTTTCCAAAATGGGGTCACTATTTGGGGATTCCTACTGTTTTGGCACCCCAGCACCTCTTCAAACCTGGCATGCTGCCTAAAATATATTCTAATAAAAAAGAGGCCTCAAAATGCACTAGGTGCTTCTTTGCTTCTAGGACTTGTGTTTTAGTCCACGAGCGCACTAGAGGCACATGTGGGACATTTCTAAAAATGGCAGAATCTGGAAAATACATATTTAGTAGTATTTCTCTGGTAAAACCTTCTGAATTGAATAAAATAGAAATTCATCAAGAAAAATGAAATTTGCAAATTTCACCTCCACTTTGCTTTAATTCTTGTGAAATGCCTGAAGGGTTAAAAAAAACTTTCTAAATGCTGTTTTGAATACTTTTAGGGGTCTAGTTTTAAAAATGGGGTGTTTTATCAGGGTTTCTAATACATAGGCCCCTCAAAGCCACTTCAGAACTGAAGAAGTACCTTAAAAAAAAGGCTTTTGAAATTTTCTTAAAAATATGAGAAATTGCTGTTTATGTTCTAAGCCTTGTAACGTCCAAGAAAAATAAAAGAATGTTCAAAAAACGATGCCAATCTAAAGTAGACATATGGGAAATGTGAACTAGTAACTATTTTGGGTGGTATAACCGTCTGTTTTACAAGCAGATGCATTTAAATTCAGAAAAATTCTATTTTTTCCAAATTTTCTCTAAATTTTGCAATTTTTCACCAATAAACACTAAATATATCGACCAAATTTTACCACGAACATGAAGCCCAATGTGTCACGAGAAAATAATCTCAGAATCGCTTGGATAGGTCTAAGCATTCCGACGTTAATGCCACATAAAGGGAAATATGTCAGATTTGAAAAATGGGCTCTGAGCCTTAAGGCCAAAACAAGCCTGCGTCCTTAAGGGGTTAATGACCAGGCTATTTTTTACGTTTTTCCATCGTCGCATTCCAAGAGCTATAACTTTTTTATTTTTGCGTCGACATAGCTGTATAAGGTCTTGTTTTTTGCGGGACTAGTTGTATTTTTTAATAGCACCATTTTTAGGTACATATTATTTATTGATTAACTTTTATTAACTTTTTTTGGGGGGGATAGAAAAAAATCTGAAATTTCGCCACAATTTTTTGCATCCTAAATCTACGCCGTTTACCGTGTGGTATAAATAACACAATAAGTTTATTCAGCGGGTTGTTACGATTGCAACGATACCATTTGTATAGTTTTTGCATGTTTTACTACTTTTACACAGTAAAAACGCTTTTTTTTCAAAATTATTTGTTTTTGTGTCTCCATATTTGATGAGCCGTAACGGGTTTTTTTTTCCGCCGATGCAGTTGTATGAGGGCTTTTTTTTGCGGGAAGACTTGTAGTTTTTATTGGTACCATTTTGGAGTAGATGCGACCTTTTGATCACTTTTTAATCACATTTTTTTAAAGTCAGGATTCACAGAAAACAGCAATTTTTCAGTCGTTTTTTATTTAATTTTTTACGGCGTTCACCGTGCGGGTTAAGTAGTGTAATAGCGTTATAGTCGGGGTTGTTACGGACACGGCGATACCAAATATGTGTAACTTTTTAACTTTACTTTGGTTTTTTAATAGTAAAGCATTTTGTAAGGGGAAAAAGTGTGTTTTTCATTTTTTTTCCACATTTTTTTTTAATTAACTTTATGAAACTTTTTTTTTAACTTTTTTACTAGTCCCACTAGGGGACTTCACTATGCGATCCTCCGATCGCTATTATAATACACTGCAATACTTTTGTTTTGCAGTGTATTACTGCCTGTCCGTTTAAAATAGACAGGCATCTGCTATGTCATGCCTGCGGCATGATCTAGCAGGCATTCACGACAGGCAGACCTGGGGGCCTTTATTAGGTCCCCGGCTGCCATGGGAGACAAAGACACTCGGCGATCTTATCGCCAGGTGTCGGTGGGATGAGAGGGAGCTCCCTCCCTCTCTCCAAAACCACTCAGATGCGGTGCTCGCTATTGAGCACCGCATCTGAGGGGTTAAACGGGTGAGATCGATACTAATATCGATCTCACCCGGCATAGCAGGGATGCCCCCAGCCCTCAGCTGCCTCTGGCAACTGAGAGCAGGGAGATTTGACATCTCGCTGCTCTGTTTACTTATTCCGATGCCACGACGTAAAAAGTCTATGGCATCGGAATAAGGCCCGTTAGTGACCGACGTAAAAAGACTATGGGCCGGTCACTAACGGGTTAATGGGAACCAGTCAAGTAATCCCACAATACATAACTAGCAGTCATCTTTCTCCAACTAGGCCCCATTGGACCCACTTTGAGTTGAATGTCTGCTTTTCTTTTTCTTAATGGCTTTAACCCCTTCCCGACATCCGCCGTATATATACGGTGAAGGTCGGGTGGGGGAGTATGAAGCGGGCTCATGGGCCAAGCCCGCTCCTTAGACTGAGCGTGTCAGGTGTGTGTAACAGCCAACACTTCAGTGTAACAAGCTGGATCCCGCTCCACCGGATAGGTCATCAGTATATCATCGCTACGGACCCGGCTCGGCTGCCTGTGGACACTGGATGTCATTGCACATTATGCAATGCGCAAAGCTGGAAGCAGTTGGCCCCAAACATTACATAGTGGCCATGCTGCCGAACTGCAGCTCTGCTCCTATTCACTTGAAAAGGACCAGTGCTGCAGTACCGCAGCTCGGCCGCTATTCCGTGGCCGAAGCCATCTGCTTCCGGCATGCATGTCCGGTGCCCGGAGGTAGCTGGAGAAGCTGATCTGTGCGGGGTCCTAGTGTCCCCCATCGGGGGCCGGGTGTCCCCCACCGATCATATACTGATGACCTATTCGGTGGACAGGTCATCAGTTGTCCGGTAGTGGACAACCCCTTCAACTGATAATTATGCCAAGAGAGAGGGCAGAAACTTTCACTCGTCAGGTAGAGCATATAACATGTTCAATGTTGAGCATGAAAAAAAATGCCCAATCCATGATTTTTGTGCAGTTAACTGCATCTTCATATTGTCCGACTGCATGCAGTTAATGACCGCGCTGCCAAACTTGTTGCTGAACTGTTTGCGTTTTTGCTAACCGTTCTGCAATGATTGTAATGAACTATATACAGGAAGCACCTAACAAACTTCAAAACGGGTTAAAACTATATCCATCAATTATTTCCTTTAAAAACGCAACAGAACTGCAGCATTACAGAAACAAAAAAAGCATGCAGTTGACCGCAAGCGGTTTTCAAATGCAACAAAACCACGTCAACGACGCACCGTGTGGCCTTATCCTTATTGATTTGCGGCCAAAAAAAAAACAGATGTTGGCGCCTCACTAGACACTTTTTTCAAAAAGGTCTAGAAAGGGGAACGTGTTCTAGTGGAGAAAAGGGCAGGTGTGTGCTAAAATTGAGCCAAGATTTGGGTGCAAATAATAACGTGGAGTCAACTGTATTCTGCAGATGATTTGCACCTAAATGGAAGGGGGTCCGCTGTGCTGGGGGAGAGAATTCTAGCTGGGGTGGCGGAGTATTTAAACTAGGGCTGAGGAGGGAGGTCAATGTAGAAAAAAAGGGGTAGCCAGGTTAGGGAGGGGTCAGACTATATTGGTGGGGGGAGAAACAGAATGTGGGGAGAGGACTAGACAACAAGATAAGGAGATCCTTTCGTTACAAAACATCAGTGTAAATAAAAAGGCCCGATTAATGTCAAATCACATTTCTGATAATAAAAGTGAAAAACTGACAGGCAAGTTAAAGTGTATGTTCACAAATGCCAGAAGTCTAGCAAGCAAAATGGGGGAGCTGGAGGCCTTGATACTGGAAGAAAATATAGATATAGTTGGTGTTGCTGAAACATGGCTGGACTCTTCACATGACTGGGCTGTAAATCTACAGGGTTTTACACTTTTTCGGAAAGACAGGACAAATAGGAAAGGTGGTGGTGTATGTCTGTATGTGAGAAATGATATGAAGGCGAGTGTGAAAGAGACAATAGTGGGTGAATACTGTGAGGAGGTTGAAACCTTGTGGGTGGAACTAGAAAGGGAGGTAAACACTGAAAAAATTACTTTTGGTGTAATCTATAGACCCCCCAATATAACTGAGGAGATGGAAGGTCAGATATATAAACAGATGGAGCAGGCTGCACAGGCGGGTACTGTAGTGATAATGGGAGATTTTAATTTCCGGGCTATTAATTGGTGTCATGGTTCGGCTTCAACTGCAAAGGGGAGACATTTCCTCAACCTGTTGCAGGAAAATTTTATGGGCCAGTTTGTGGAAGACCCGACTAGAGGTGAAGCTCTGTTGGATCTGGTCATTTCTAATAATGCAGATCTTGTTGGGAATGTCAATGTTCGTGAAAACCTCGGTAACAGTGATCATAATATAGTTACATTTTACCTATACTGTAAAAAACAAACGCAGGCTGGGAGGGCAAAAACATTTAATTTTAAGAAAGCCAATTTCCCCAGGATGAGGGCGGCAATTCAGGATATAGACTGGGAAGAACTAATGTCAAATAATGGAACAAATGATAAATGGGAGATTTTCAAATCTACTTTGAGTTATTATAGTGCAAAATGTATTCCTATAGGTAACAAGTATAAACGACTCAAATTAAACCCCACATGGCTTACACCTTCTGTGAAAGGGGCAATACATGACAAAAAAAGGGCATTTAAAAAATACAAATCTGAGGGTACAGCTGTAGCCTTTGTAAAATATAAAGAGCTTAATAAAATCTGTAAAAATTTAATAAAATTAGCAAAAATACAAAATGAAAGGCAGGTGGCCAAGGATAGTAAAACAAATCCTAAAAAATTCTTCAAGCATATAAATGCAAAAAAGCCCAGGTCTGAACATGTAGGACCCCTAGATAATGGTAATGGGGAGTTGATCACAGGGGATCAAGAGAAGGCAGAGTTACTAAATGGGTTCTTTAGCTCTGTATATACAACTGAAGAAAGAGCAGCTGATGTAGCCGGTGCCAGTGCTGTTAATATATCAGTTGATATACTGAATTGGATGAATGTAGAGATGGTCCAAGCTATATTAAATAAAATAAATGTGCACAAGGCCCCGGGACCAGATGGGTTACACCCTAGAATTCTTAGGGAGCTTAGTTCAGTTATTTCTGTCCCCCTCTTCATAATATTCAGAGAATCTCTAGTGACTGGTATAGTGCCAAGGGACTGGCGCAGGGCAAATGTGGTGCCTATTTTCAAAAAGGGCTCTAGGTCTTCCCCAGGTAATTATAGACCAGTAAGCTTAACATCCATCGTGGGGAAAATGTTTGAGGGGCTATTGAGGGACTATATACAGGATTATGTGACAATAAATAGTATTATAAGTGACAGCCAGCACGGTTTTACTAAGGACAGAAGTTGTCAAACTAACCTAATCTGTTTTTATGAAGAGGTGAGCAGAAGTCTAGACAGAGGGGCCGCTGTGGATTTAGTGTTTTTGGACTTTGCTAAGGCATTTGACACTGTCCCCCATAGACGCCTAATGGGTAAATTAAGGACTATAGGTTTAGAAAATATAGTTTGTAATTGGATTGAGAATTGGCTCAAGGACCGTATCCAGAGAGTTGTGGTCAATGATTCCTTCTCTGAATGGTCACCGGTTATAAGTGGTGTACCCCAGGGTTCAGTGCTGGGACCACTATTATTCAACTTATTTATTAATGATATAGAGGATGGGATTAATAGCACTATTTCTATTTTTGCAGATGACACCAAGCTATGTAATATAGTTCAGACTATGGAAGATGTTCATGAATTACAGGCAGATTTAAACAAACTAAGTGTTTGGGCGTCCACTTGGCAGATGAAGTTTAATGTAGATAAATGTAAAGTTATGCATCTGGGTACCAACAACCTGCATGCATCAAAGGATCTGGGTGTACTTGTAAATCATAAACTCAATAACAGCATGCAGTGTCAATCAGCTGCTTCAAAGGCCAGCAGGATATTGTCGTGTATTAAAAGAGGCATGGACTCGCGGGACAGGGATGTAATATTACCACTTTACAAAGCATTAGTGAGGCCTCATCTAGAATATGCAGTCCAGTTCTGGGCTCCAGTTCATAGAAAGGATGCCCTGGAGTTGGAAAAAATACAAAGAAGAGCAACGAAGCTAATTAGGGGCATGGAGAATTTAAGTTATGAGGAAAGATTGAAAGAATTAAACCTATTTAGCCTTGAAAAAAGACGACTAAGGGGGGACATGATTAACTTATATAAATATATTAATGGCACATACAAAAAATATGGTGAAATCCTGTTCCTTGTAAAACCCCCTCAAAAAACAAGGGGGCACTCCCTCCGTCTGGAGAAAAAAAGGTTCAAGCTGCAGAGGCGACAAGGCTTCTTTACAGTGAGAACTGTGAATCTATGGAATAGTCTACCGCAGGAGCTGGTCACAGCAGGGACAGTAGATGGCTTTAAAAAAGGGTTAGATAATTTCCCAGAACAAAAAAATATTAGCTCCTATGTGTAGAAATTTTTCCTTCCCTTTTCCCTTCCCTTGGTTGAACTTGATGGACATGTGTCTTTTTTCAGCCGTACTAACTATGTAACTATGTAACTATGTAACCAATAGGTGGTATGAGGAAGAGAAAAACGTATAACATGTCTAGCAAGATGCGTTAAATTTATCAAAAAGTGTGCGCTACTTTGCTAAAACATTTTCTGACTGCGTGGTAAATCTTCCCCATTTTTATATTAAATGACCAGAAGTCACTGCCAAATTCTCTCGCATTGAAGTAATAGATTTTGAGTTTATTGTGTTTTTTAGCCGAAAGCCAAGTTGTTTGCATGAGAATGAAATTACTATAGTTGCAGAGCAGTGTCCAGTGTAGCTGTATGAACAGTGGTGATTCTACAAGGTAAGATACTTTTTATGTCATTACTAAATAGTTTGTGAGGATTTATGCATTAACTACTTTGGGGCGGGTATAAGTTAACCTCCTCTTAAAAGCCAGCTCTGCAACAAGCAATCAGTTTGACAGCTTAGACTGGTTTTGTCTCTTGCAAAACATGTAAAACAAAAAAAAACAATAGAAGAGTAAGACAGATAATTGTAGTGTGAGAGAGAGGACAGCTGCAAGTGCAATAAGCACATTATTTGTGTAGATATAAATTGTAATCTTATTCCAACATTGGGATTGTTACAACTATTCAGAACAGATGCCGGAAGGAGAAATCATTGAGTTTCTGACCATTTCATTAGCCAGGATTTCTGGTAAGTTTATTTAAATAATGTAATATCTACTATAAGTAATTCAAATGAATGGAATGATAAATCTGCATGCAGGAAATTTGTATAAAGCTCTCACTCCTTTATTAGCCATTTAATATATTTGATGTGACTTATTGTACAGATTGTATCTCCTGTACAAGCAGTGGTGATGAAAGATAAACTAACTCCAAACCCACCACTAAACCAGCTCTGATTCATTCTAGCTTAAACATGTTTGCATAGCATAAGGGCAATGTTAAATACTTTTGTGTAAAAAAGACAAGTATTGTAGGTATGATACCTTTATTGGCTAACCATAAAAATTATATATGCAAGCTTTCAGAGCACACAGGCCCCTTCTTCAGGCAAGTTTACTATGTATAGAAATTTATAATAGATTTTTCATAATCTTAAACCTCAGACGTTCCACCATTTGATGCACCTATACTGCTTTCCTGACTGTTTCCAAAGCTCCTTTATGCCTACATTAAGCCTAGACCTCGTGTGGATTCAGATATTTCTGTGACTGAAAATATGTTCCATACATCTAAATCTAACTCACAGAGATCCATGTGCTTGCTGCAGAAACAATCCCATTTAGATGAATAGAACTGATTTTTAGTTGCAAAAAACAGTGTCTGCAGTGGAATAACTATAGGGGTCGCAGCGTTCGAAATTGCGACCGGGCCCTGAAGCCAGGGGGCCCGCAGCCCCCCCGCACCACATCAATGAAAAGTTACTATAGTACCTGGGGCCTATGTAATAAACTACATGAGCCCCCATTATTATAGTAACTGACAGTACTTACATTCCTCCTTCTGGAGCGCAGCGGCGGTCCTGACGTCACAGCGCTGTGCACAGCGCATGACGTCACAACGCTATGCACTGCGAACAACATTGCGAACCTGGATGGAGTTAGGACCTCCGCTGCACCCAAAGAGGAGGCTAAGTTTAATGCCACTGTCTGCTGGAGCTGATAGGCGGGGTCTGACTCCCGGGACCCCCGCCAATCAGCTGTTTTAAAGGGGGTGCAGCGCTCGTAGGAGCGCTACATTCCCTTCATTCTAGTCACTTTCTCACACTGTGAATCGTCGACACGGATGTGTCAGGCGGTTCAGGGTAGGCTTAGATACAGGTTCCAACAAACAGTATCACACATGCACATGGGCCCTGTATCTAAGCCTACCATATGTGTTAGGCTGTGTTCACATCACCGTTGCCCTTCCATTGAGGGGTTCCATCGGAGGTTTCCGTCGGGTAACTCCTCAACGGAATGGCAAACTGAAACCTCAGCTTCCGTTCCCTCACCATTGATCTCAATGGTGACGGAAACTTTGCTAAAGGTTTCCGTTTGTCACCTTTGTGACAGGGTTCCGTTGTTCTTGATGCAAACAATAGCGCAGTCGAAACAACCAATAGTGCAATAATACCAGCCTAACAATACCAGTTTTCGGCCGCGCCAATGCCTCTCCATCATTACAGATGGTCAGGTACCAGATCGTACCCGGCTCTTCCCGGTACCCCCGGTGGCGGTTGGTACCGGGGTAATAATGGGGGTGTCACATTGGGTACGTGGACCCACTGGTTGTACCGCCTTGATTGTATGGTAGCTGGCCAATAGGACACAGGTCACAATCTATAGTTTGTATAGGTGTACCTGTGGTAGCTCAGAAAGTAGCAAGACAGGCTCGGCTGGGACTTAGGCAGCAGGCAGGCACCAGGCAGGCACCAGACGTAGTGAAGCAGGACAGGCGTGGTACTCAGCGCAGCGCGACTCCAACTCAATATGGCACTTGACTAGGATAGCACGGGATACAGGTTACAGGTAGCAGGAACGGGAAACACTGGGAACTGGAAAACACTTACGAGACCATTTGCATAGACAGGCTAGGGAAACGACAACAAAGCTCAGGCAATTCAGGAAGGGGCTGGTCCCTTCTTATAGTCCAGGGTGCTCTGGGAGCAATCAGCTCAATCTCAAACCTGTGTGCGCTTTTGCTCCTTAAGGTTGGACTGAGCTCGCGAGCGCACCCTGGTGGTAACTGTGGAGCAGGACTGCCACATGTATAGACATCTCTGGAGAGAAGGGCGTCGACCGGATGGAAGGAGTTTGTGGTCAGCGACCACGAACGTTACAGGGGGTTAGTGTTAGCCTCTTTATGTCTAACATTAAGCCCCGCCTTAGTAATGGACGTTGTCAATCAGCCAGCGGCCATTACTAAGGTGATAGTAATAAAGTTTAGAAAAATACAAAGACATAGAAAAAATATTTTATCGAAATAAAAAAAGGCCGTTATTGTATCTAATCCAATCATATGTGATAAAGTCTGCTAAGCCACTGTATCTAATCCTATCCATAGCTATAGGGTTGTAGGGCTATAGATATGCTGTCTCCTATATACACATATACAAACACAGACACAGACACACACACACATTTTTTTGTGGGGATATATGTATTAGGGCTATTTCCCCTGACAATTCAAGATCTTAGTGACACCCCTGGCTGCTGGTGCTGCATCGTTGGGTCACTTAGAAGACCCAGCGATGCAGTTGAAAGCTGCAGGCCATCGGCAGGGGCGTAACTAGGAAAGACTGGGCCGCATAGCAAACTCTTAACCGGGGCCCCCCTCCCTGGGTGCCACAAGCAACAAGCAGCCCCCTGTAGAATGTGCCATACAGCCCCCCTGTTGACAGTGCTATATAGCCCCGCTTATAGACAGTGCCACACCCCTTTTGTAGATAGCGCCCCCACCCCCCCCCCCTTGTAGATAGTGCCATACAGCCCCCTGTAGATATCGCCTTAAAGCCCCCACTGTATAAAGTGCTATAAAGCCCCCACTGTATATAGTGCCGCACAGCCCCCTCCCTTGTATATATTGCCACACAGCCCCCCTCAGTAGATAGTGCAGCACAGCCCCCCTTAGTAGATAGTGCCACACACTGACCCCTGTAGAATGCGCGAACACACAGCCCCCTGTAGATAGAGCCACAGCCCTCCCCCTTGTAAATAGTGTCATACAGTTACCCCATATGTATAGTGCCACACAGCTCCCCCTTGCATATAGTGCCACACAGCCCCCCCTTTGTGTATAGTGCCACACAGCCCCCCCCTTGTGTATAGTGCCACAAGGCAATGGCGCATTCGAGAAAGTTGTATCAACCAGGGAGATGTCACTCAAACATGGAAAGGTGGGTTTGGAGGCAGGACTATGTGAATCTTTAGGATAACAGAACCACCCCATGACCCTTTAATGAGTAATTAGCATATAGTGTGCACCGTTTTATAAGTGGATTTTAAAGATTTTGCTGCATCTGAAAAAAACATACAAGGGAATGTTTGGAAATATTGTCAGGTCATGTATTACCGCATGGTGGCGGTTCAAGGGGTTAAAACTACCAGACAGTTACCCATGAAATATACATTGAATTGAGAACAATTCCATCTGCTCTGCAATTTTGTTATTATAAATATATCCTATATAATTACAGATCCAGAACCATGGCATATATACAGTACCACAACCAAGCTCAGTACATAAATACAGCACTAGAACCAAGCTTTGTACATATATACAACACCAGAACAAAGCTCAGTACATCTACACAGCACTAGAACCAAGCTTATACATATATACAGTATCACAACCAAGCTCAGTACATAAATACAGCACTAGAACCAAGCTCATACATATATACAGTACTACAACCAAGCTCAGTATATAAATACACCACTAGAACCAAGCTCAGTACATATATACAGCCCCAGAACCAAGTTCAATACATATACACAGCACCAGAACAAAGCTCAGTACGTATATACTGCACTAGAACCAAGCTCCATACATAAATACAGCACCAGAACCAACCTCAATACATAAATACAGCACCAGAACCAACCTCCGTACATAAATACAGCACTAGAACCAAGCTCAGTACATATATACATCCCCGGAACCAAGCACAGTACATATATACATCCCCAGAACCAAGCTTATTACATATATACAGCACCAAAACCAATCTCATACATATATATAGCACCAGAACAAAGCCCAGTACTTACATACAGCATCAGAACCAAGATCAGTACTTACATACAGCATCAGAACCAAGATCCGTACATATATACAACACCAGAACAAATACAGCTCAATTTAGTGCAACCCCTGCCATATAGTTTTGTACGGCGTAAAACTACACCTCCCAGCATGGCCCAATCAATGGTAAGGATACGCTGGGAGATGCTGTGTCACAAAAAAAAATCCTACCACTATCATCTCGCTGCAGATCATACAGCGACTACAGTGCTGATTAGAGACAGAATAAACATTTACATTAAGTGACTCACCGGTGACGTCTCAGATTCTAGTTATTTTCTTCTCCCTCTGGTCCAGACATCTATGATGGATTACTCCCGGCCACGACCCATTTCTGCAGTTTTCCGCTCAGATGTCTTCAGCGTCTCACTTTCATACATTTCTGCACCTATAAACGAAGTTAAAATTCTCAACACCTCTAAATATAATAAAGCACCATACACTGTGTCCCTGATTATAATAGTACCATACACTGTGTCACACACATAGATAGTGAACCCCATAGAGTCTCTGTAGATAGTGCCCACTTATGGACTCCAGAGCTGCAAGACAATAGTGCTAACCACTGAGCCACCGTGCTTCCCTCCATATAGCTTCCCCTATAGATAGTGCTCCACGTATAGCCCACTTCTGTGTATAGTGTCTCACATATAGCTCCCCCTGTGTATAGTGTCCCACATATAGCCCACCCCTGTAGACAGTGCCCTACATATAGCCCCCTGTAGCTAGTGCCCTAAAAATAGCTCCACTATAGATAGTGCTCTACATATAGCCCATCCCTGTATAGTGTCTCACATATAGCTCCCCCTGTATATAGTGACCCACATTTAGACCACCCCTGTATATAGTGGCCCACAACCCCACATATAGACCCCCCCTATAAATAGTGGCCCACATCCCCACATATAGACTCCCCCTGTATATAGTGGCCCACATCCCCACATCTAGACCCCCCTGTAGATCGTGCCCCACATATAGACCCCCCTATATAGTGGCCCACATTCCCACATATAGACGACCTCCCCCCCTGTAGATAGAGCCCCCACTATTGATAATACCACTCACACTTTTATTAGTAAAAAACAAAAAAACTTTACATATTCACATGATCCCGTTCCCGCGCGGTCTGATGGCAATGCAGACCTGCTCTCTTCTGAGCAGGTCTGCTGGAGCTGAACGACGCCAGGGCAGAATGACTTGCCCCGTCAATCAGCGCCTTTCAAGCACGGAAGTGGTGCGATGAAGTCATCGCGCCGCTATAATCATTGAAAGGCGCTGATTGGCAGGGAAAGTCATTTTTCCCCGCCAATCAGCGTCATTGCCATTCAGCGCTAATGCATGTATTTGTACATTTACTGCAAGATGGGGGGGCTGTCGCTAGCAGCAGGGCCCCCTCCGCTAACGTTGTAGCAGCCATAATGGCTTCTAGCGGTGCCACAAGGCATATGGGGGGCATGTTGGCTGGCGACATGGGCCCCCTCAAACCCCGGGCCCTGTATCAGCCGCTACGGCTTCTACCGCGGTAGTTACGGCACTGGCCGGTGGCAATGAGAAGTTTGGGGGGCCCAAGAAGAACCTTTGCATCGGGGCCCATGAGCCTTTAGTTACACCCCTGAGTATCTGCCACATGTAAATCTACCATAAGGTCAGGATCACACATAGTTTTGATGCAGTTTTTTGGCTCAGTGGATCCAAAATAAAGGAAAGTTATAAAAAAAACACTTATGCATCTACTTTCTTTTGTGTCCACTCCTATGTTCGGGTAAAAACAATTGCCACAAATACTGCATCAAAACTGTGTGTGAGCCTGGTCTTCGGGTTCTGGTAGAGAATTTGACAGCCATGTCTACTATTTCTGACACTGTTTTATTGCTGTGCCCCCTTTCACTGAACTGAAAGAGATGGATAGATCTGCCTACATACACCCTTTTAGAGATTCTTTTTTTTTTTTAATTGCTGGTGTCTTGTGTGTCACTGTGTGACTTATTTTCCTAAAGAAGTCACCACTTTCTGCGTGGCTGAGCGGATGTTAAATACTCACATGCAATACTAAAGTTACATACTGACGTTTCCACACCTCTAGCAAGTTTAAAGACTTTCATTTCTGGACTGACGAAGACAATGTGACATCATGAATAGTTGATCACCTTACAATACAGAACATAATAGATAACAGAAATGTGTTGTAAAGAGAACGTTTGTAGGGCTTTGACTACACATTTACCTAAAATGTCACCAGCATTAGTTTGCTATGCCAGCGCTTTGGACAAAAAATTATTGAAGAATTAGCCAAGGCTGTGATGTAGCTGGCACAATCCACCAGTGTTTCGGATTTAAAATATCTTAAAAGCTGCAAGCTGTCCACGCAAATGACAGAGCGATAATACAACAAAATGTGACGTGAAGACTTAATCTTAATTTTGGCTAAATTGTTATACATTACCTAACTAAGATCCGTTCCAAAAATTTGGTCCATATGATTCGAGTACTCATAGGTTTTGTGAACATAGATCCCTTTGAACATATCCCATGTCCAAGAATTGATTTTAGATACCACAACTGAAAATAGAATATTTGTTTACTTATGTCTTGATAATTGATGAGGAATTGTCCCAAGGGATCTGCTACCTGTTCATATAATTTTTTATGTACTGTCAGGGTATGTTCACACGAGGTCATTACGTCCGTAATTGTCGGACGTATTTCGGCGGAAAGTACCGGACCGAACACAGTGCAGGGAGCCGGGTTATAATAAAAGCTTTGGATCTCTTGAAGCTTTAAAAAAATCCCTGTATGGCACATCACAAAATTTGTATCAGACAGGAGTAATGAATCAGAACTCATCCTGACTGAACGTTACTGCTTGATGCCATCTGTATGACAAGGAATGATTCTGGAGATAATGATCTCCGTAAGTAAGCTAGAAAAGCATACAATATGTCATGAGAGCATATCATACCTTGGAAAATTACCTGTTCAAGTCATGAGGACATGGGGTCATTAAGTAAATGTCCATGGCATTGAATCAAGTTGTCAATGATCGGTAGTAAGGATCTAAAAGGAGTAGAGAATCTAGCGGCCATCTGATAATAGAGCATCCTGGCGCAGCCAAACAAAAAAGTGACGTCACTTATTTAGTAATTTCTTCAGTAAGGGTACCATCTGTGTTCTGCATACATCACTAGAGCAAGGGTCAGGCACAAAATATAAAACTCAGCACTCCGAACCACAGTTTCAATAAAAACTTTTCTGCTGCATAAACTTTACCATTTTGCAGCACAGCCTTTTTCCACATAAATAGCTCAAAGGGAATATGTCACCTGGTTTATTCTTGCCCTGTCTGAGGGTGGTATAAAGTCGTTTCAGAGACCCTAATTTCAGCGGTTTGTCATTTACCTTGTAATTTTCGTAAAATCCCTGTTTATCTCCTGCAACGTGTGTCGAGCGTATTTATGAGTGGCGACTACACTTGGGCTCCAGCCACTGAATGACCGCTTTCTCCCCACACTGTGCATCGGGAGAACGCTGCCAATCAGCAGAGGGTGGGTGAGGAGTGCCACAGCTCATGAATATTGAAGACTCTATTGCACTAATTTATGCTGCACTTAGATAGGGCAGCATAAACCTGGTGACAGGGTCTCTTTAAATCTTTTAGCACCATATTTGTAATTAAGGGAATTGCCCCATTTTCCAGTCAGATTTAATCCTGGTTATTCAGTTAGATGAAGTTTGCAAACTACAAATTTTAAATATTGGCAGAGAGTTTTAGGCTGAATTTACACGGGGCGGATATGCTGCCTAAAAGCACACAGCATATCCGCCCTGTGCGCCTCAGGGAATTCTAGGTGAAAAACTGCACCAAACCTCTGACGTCATCCAGGCCGGCCTCCTGGGATGACGTTTCATCTCATGTGACCACGGCTACTGCCTGTGATTGGCTGCAGCAGTAACATGGGATAAAACGTCATCCCAGGACGAAGGAAAACAGACTTCTGGGTAAGTATGATTAATTTTTTATCTGAGTTCCATTTTTTGCGGCAGAATCGCTGCAAATCTATCGCAAAAAAACGCAACAACTGCTATTTGTTGCAGGTTTTAACTGCCCATTGAATTCAATGGCGAAAACCCTCAACAAATAAGCAGCATTTCTGCAAATAAAATTCCGCTCTGCATGTAAGTTTCTGAGCGATTTTTTTTCCACACCGTATTTACGCGTCGTGTGGATGAGATTTGTTCTATCTCATCCACTTTGTTGCTACTGTATTATGCTGTGGATTTTCCGCAACGAAAATTCGAATTTTCCAAAACAAATTTTGTGTAAAATTCCAATTTTAAACGAAAAAAAAAAACATCAGACGGCCTAGTAAAAACATGCAGGGACTTTCTGTGCTGCTGTACATGGTCCATGTACCTGAGCCCTGCGATACAGTTTTTGTCATTCTTCTATTTGAACCAAAATTTCCCACTGGGACTTTTAACCCGTTAGTGACCGGCCCATAGTGTTTCTACGTCGGTCACTAATGGGCCTTATTCCGATGCAATAGCCTATTTACGTCGCTGAATCGGAATAAGTAAACAGAGCAGGGAGCTGTCAAATCTCCCTGCTCTCAGCTGCCAGAGACAGCTGAGAGCTGGGGGTGTCCCTGCTCTAACGTGTGAAATCGATATTAGTATCGATCTCACTCGTTTAACCCTTCAGATGCGGTGCTCAATAGCGTGAACCGCATCTGAGTGGTTTTGGAGAGATTGAGTCAGCTCCCTCTCATCCCACTGACACCTGGCGATAAGATCGCCGAGTGTCTGTGTCTCCGATGGCAGCCGGGCCCTAATAAAGGCCCCATGTCTGCCTGTAGTGAATGCCTGCTAGGTCATGCCGGAGGCATGACCTAGCAGATGCCTGTCCGTTTTAACCGGACAGGCAGTAATACACTGCAATACAAAAGTATTGCAGTGTATTATAATAGCGATCAGAGAATCGCATATTAAAGTCCCCTAGTGGGACTAGGAAAAAAAAAAAAAAAAAGTTAATTAAGAAAAAGTGAAAAAAAAATTAAAAACCCACTTTTCCCCTTACAGATTGCTTTACTATTAAAAAAAAAAAATAAAGTCAAAAAAGTCACACATGCTTAGTATCGCCGCGTCCGTAACGACCCCAACTATAAAGCTATTACATTATTTAACCAGCACGGTGAACGCCGTAAAAAATTAAATTAAAAACTAAAATAAAAAACAATGGTAAAATTGCTGTTTTCTGTGAATCCTGAGTTTAAAAAAATGTGATAAAAAGTGATCAAAAAGTCGCATCTACTCCAAACTGGTACCAATAAAAACTACAAGTCTTCCCGCAAAAAAAAGCCCTCATACAACTGCATCGGCAGAACAATAAAAAAGTTATGGCTCTTCAAATATGGAGACACAAAAACAAATAAGTTTGAAAAAAAAGCGTTTTTACTGTGTAAAAGCAGTAAAACATAAAATATCTACACAAATTTGATATCGTTGTAATCGTAACAATCCGCTGAATAAAGTTATTGTGTTATTTATACCACACGGTAAACGGCGCGGATTTAGGACACGAAAAAGAGTGGCGAAATTTCAGGTTTTTTTTCTATTCCCCCCCCAAAAAAAAGTTAATAAAATGTAATCAATAAATTATATGTGCCTCAAAATGGTGCTATTAAAAAATACAACTTGTCCTGCAAAAAACAAGACCTTATACAGCTATGTCGATGCAAAAATAAAAAAGTTATAGCTCTTGGAATGCGACGATGGAAAAACGTAAAAAATAGCCTAGTCATTAAGGTCTAAAATAGGCTGGTCATTAAGGGGTTAAATAAAACACAATAGCAGACCAATTGAATGTTGAACAGAATGTTTTTACTAAACACAACTGTTTTTACAGTGACACACAGGTAAGGCGGGATTCACACGACAGGGTTTCCCGGCCGGGTGCCGGCCGTTCATAAATCGGCCGGCACCCGGCTGCATTAGGAATAATAGACCCCTAATGGGGCTATTCATACGACCGATTTTTTGACGGCCGGGAAAAAAATGGCTTGGTCATTAAGGTTTAAAATAGGCTGGTCATTAAGGGGTTAAACACTTGGATTTTGTTTTGTACTTTTGTCTAAATGATATATTTTGGAGTTATTTTTATTGGTTGTTTTCACTGCTGTCACAGATACATAAGCTATAATAATAATCCCGTAAATGTTCACATTTTACCCAGAAGATGTTAATTTGGTGCAGGCTAATTGTACAGATATGATGTCATTGCTGGCAAATATTTTTTTTTTTTTATGTTTATGTAAACTTGGTATTTTAAGTTTTAGTGCATTGCAATAACAGAATGTTTAACTAATGTGCTACCTTTGTCTGTCATGTTTGTCCTTCTGTTTGCAATTTACAGTATGTGCTGCATATTAACAAATTGGTTAAATTGTACCTATCCTTAGAAAAGAAAAAAATAACAATCATTAATGTAGCAGTCGCCAGTGGCGTAACGGTAGAAGGGTGTGTGACTGCGACCGCGCCCAAAGGGGATGGGGACCCGCCCCAAATCCCCTCAGGTTGCCACAACAGGATCGGCAAAGGTCTGTGCCGCAACACATACAAGGCCCTGACGCTGGGCAGTGTCAGGACGTTGGTTGCAATGCCGCACACAACAAGGACGAGTGCTGCATCTCATATAACCTCCTGGCGTTACCCTTAGGGCGGATTCACACGCAAAAGGCAAAAGGCACTTAACAGCTTCGTGTGTCATCAGCGTATGATGCGCGGCTGCGTGGTTTTCGCGCAGCCGCTATCATTATGACACTCAGTTTGGATGTTTGTAAACAGAAAAGCACGTGGTGCTTTTCTGTTTACATTCAGAGTTTGACAGCTGTTGCGCAAATAAGGCTTGTCCCACGGAAGTGCTTCCGTGGGGCATGCGTGATTTTCACGCACCCATTGACTTCAATGGGTGCGTGATGTGCGAAAAACGCCTAAATATAGAACATGTCGTGAGTTTTACGCAGCGGACTCACGCTGCGCAAAACTCACGGACTGTCTGCACTGCCCCATAGATTTGTATAGGTTCGTGGGACCCGCGTGAAAACCACGCCGGCTGCACGGACGAAAATCACGTTAGTGTTAATCCGCCCTTAGATACAAGAGCAACATGGAGGACATTATACAGCAGTACTCAGCAGTCTACCTGTGAATACTACGCTAGGAAGACATATAAGGGTATGTGCACACACAAAACCAAAAACGTCTTAAAATACAGAGCTGTTTTCAAGGGAAAACCGCTCTTGATTTTCAGACATCTTTTATTTAAAGGCGCGTTTTTCGCTGCATTTTTTACGGCCGTTTTTGGAGCTGTTTTTCTATAGAGTCAATGAAATGGCTCCAAAAACGGCTCAAGAAGTGACATGCACTTTTCCGCAAAAAAAGGCCCGTCGGAACAGAACGCCGTTTTTCCCATTCAAATCCAAGGGCAAATGTTTGGAGGCGTTCTGCTCCGATTTTACGGCCTGAAAAACGGCCGAAAATAAACTGTATAAACCTACCCTAAGGGTATGTTCACACGCAGTGTTTTCAGATATAATTCGTGCCGTTTACGCCTGGAATTACGGCTGAAAAAACTGCATCATTACGCCCCCAAACTTCTGCCCATTGCTTGCAGTGGGATTTACGGTGTTCTGTTCCCACGAGGCATAATTTTACGCGTTGTCAAAATACGGCGCATAAAATTATGCCGCGTCAAGAAGTGCAGGTCATTTCTTGGGACGTTTTTGGAGGCGTGTTTCATTGACTCCATTGAAAAACAGCTCCAATAACGGCCGTAAAATACACCGCGAAAAACGTGAGTTGCTACAAAAACGTCTGAAAATCAGGAGCTGTTTTCGCTCCATGTGAACATACCCTAAGGGCATGCCCCCACGTGGCGGATTTCCTCCGCAACTGTCCGCATCAATGCCGCACCTAATCCGGGTTGCGGATTACGGCTGCGGATCTGCCCAAAATGTGCAGTAAATTGATGCGGACTAGCTGCTGCGGACTGCGGGAAAAGTGCTTCCCTTCTCCCTATCAGTGCAGGATAGAGAGAAGGGACAGCACTTTCCCTAGTGAAAGTAAACGAATTTCATACTTACCGGCCGTTGTCTTGGTGACGCGTCCCTCTTTCGGCATCCAGACCTACCTCCCTGGATGACGCGGCAGTCCATGTGACCGCTGCAGCCTGTGATTGGCTGCAGCCGTCACTTAGACTGAAACGTCATCCTGGGAAGCTGGACTGGAGACAGAAGCAGGGAGTTCTCGGTAAGTATGAACTTCTATTTTTTGACAGGTTGCGGTATATTGGGATCGGTAGTCACTGTCCAGGGTGCAGAAACAGTTACTGCCGATCGCTTAACTCTTTCAGCACCCTGGAAAGTGACTATTTACTGACGTCTCCTAGCAACGCTCCCGTAATTCCGGGAGCCCCATTGACTTCCTCAGTCTGGCTGTAGACCTAGAAATACATAGGTCCAGCCAGAATGAAGAAATGTCATGTTAAAAAAGCAAGACGCATCCGCAGCACACATAACATGTGCATGACAGCTGCGGACTTCATTGCAGAATTTAGAATCTCCATTGAAGTCAATGGAGAAATTCCGCCATGAGTCCGCAACCAGTCCGCCACTGCTCCGCAACAGACAGAGCATGCTGCGGACACCAAATTCCGCTCCGCAGCCTATGCTCCGCAGCAGAATTTTACGCATCGTCTAAACGAACACTTCTAAATTTAAGTGGAAGTCAATGGAGAAACGGCTCCGCTGCGGATTAACGCTGCGGAGTGTCCGCAGCGGAATTCAAGTGAAATTCCGCCACGTGTGAACCCAGCCTTACACTTACTAAAAGCTGCAGCAGTATCACTGTGTCTCTCTTTGCCTCCCTCACTCTGCTTCTGCTCCCTCCCCTCCCTAGACTTTTATTGGCTGCTGAGTGAGAGTGAATGAACAGTTAGTAAAGAGGGGGAAAGGATCATGATAAATGAAGAGAGGCACTTTTCTCTAAGATATATTACAAAGTTTTCTTTATATTTGCTTGTACCATTTTTGCAAAATTTCTTAAAGTTAGGGACCATTTCACGTAACTGTACGTCTTAGTTGGTAGGGGTCGTATGCATGTTAACTCAGATTCTGGCCGTTTAACCACTGTCATGCCATCACCCCTCACGGCATGAACGTTGCCAGAGGCAGGGCATAATAGCAGCCGGTACAAATTACAATACACAAGTTCCCTAGAGTGAATAGAAAAATAGTAAAATAAAGATATTAGGCCGAGTTCCCACGGGTCAGATACGCTGCATAAAAGTCAAGCAGCGTGTCTGACCTGGAAACCGCATTTGCGATACTTACCGCCTCCTAATATGACGTTTCAGGCCATCTGACGCTGCAGCCAGTGATTGGCTACAGTGGTCACATGGTATGAAACATCATCCCAGGAGGCCGGACTGCAAGAAGTAGTTGAAGGAATACGCTGCAAAAGTCACAAAACATTTGGCTTTCTGTTGCAGGTTTTGCATCCCGATTGAATTCAATGGGGAAAACTCGCAACGGAAAATCAACAAAAACGCAGCATAAAATTCTGCACCGCAGGTAAATTTATTAACGTTTACGCTGCGTTTTTTTTTCTATAGCGTGGCCATGAGATTTTCTAAGTCTCATCCACTTTGCTGCTATTGTATATGCTGCAGAATTTCCGCACAGAATTCCATTGCGGAAATTCCACAGTGTTTACTCTACGTGGCCTAAATGTCTAAAAAAAAAAGTAAAAGTTCAGAACCCTTGTTCCCATTTTACTCCTAAAGTACAGATGTAGCCATCTTTATCTTGACTCTAATAACTTGCTGCAGCGTGATATCACACAACAAAAGCCATTGAAAAGTCATTGTAAAAGTCAAGATAAGGGATCTTGGCACTATATATTTAACGCGTTAAAATTCAAGATAAAGACGGCGACATCTGTACTGTAAAAATTAAATAAATAAACATAATTGGTATTGCCGTAAAAGTCTGTACTATAACAATTTTTAATCCTTAGGATGAATGTCGTAAAAAAAAAACATAAAAAATGCCAAAATTGATGTTTTTTGTCACTTTAGCTCCTCCCAAAAAATAGAAGAAAAAGTGCTCAAGAAGTCGCATGTACCAATAAAAACTACAGCTTGTTCCGCAAAAAACAATCCTTTACACTGCTCCATCAACGGAAAAATAAAAAAGTTATGGCTCTCAGAATATGGCGATTCAAAGCTATGTTTTTTTCTCATGTATATGTAGTACATCTAAAAGTAAAAAAACTCTGTAAATTTGGGATTGCCGTAATCATACCCGCAGAATAAAGTATTGTTTTTACAGCAACGTGGTAAAAACTAAACCTAAAAAACAATGGGTAGTGCAATGCATTAGAATAAAGATAAGAGGTGCAAGTCCCTTAGTGGGACAAAAAAAAAAAAAAGTTAATAAAATTGTTGTACAAAAGTATAAAATTAAAAGTTATAAGTTGAAAAAACAAAAACTACCTTTTTTCCAATAAGTCTTTTATTACAGGAAAAAAATAAATAAAGTACACATTTGGTATCACCGCGTCTGTAATGACCCAAAATATAAAACTATAATGTTATTTTACCCAAACGGTGAACACCGCAAAAACAATTAAAAAAACAATGCCAGAATTACTATTATTTTTTGGTCATCACCCCTTCCAAAACAAAGTCGCATGTACCCCAAAACAGTACCAATAAAAACTGCAAACCGTCCCGCAAAAAATAAGCCTTTACATAGCTTTCTTGACTGAAAAATAAAAAAGTTATGTCTCTCAGATATGGTGACACAAAAAATAATTTTTTAAAAAAAAGTGATTTTAATGTGCAAACGCTGCAAAACATAAAAAAACTATGTACATGTGGTATCGACGTAATCGAACCGACCCGCATAATAAAGTAAAATTGTAATTTATAGCCCACAATGAACACTGTAACAAAAAAAAAAAAAAGAATAGAAAACATTATCAGAATTGCTGGTTCTTGGTCACCTTGCTTGACAAAAAATGAAATGAAAAGTGATAAAAATAATTGCATGTACCCCAAAATGCTACCAATGAAAACTACAGACTGTCCCGCAACAAATAAGCCCTCATGTAGCTCCGGAGGAGAAAAAATAAAAAAGTTCTGGCTCTCAGAATATGTAGATGCAAAATGTGCAGAGCATTCCAAAAGCGGATATGATTGGACACCATTCATCAGTGCGACACTAGCCACACATCTGGGGATTATTATTTATTTACCCCATTATTATACCCTCTTATTATACCCTCATGTACTCCACACAGCTTACATTTGCCCCCACATTATAAACTGAAATACCAGTAAAACGCCAAACAAAACCACTACCAAGCGCTCAAAAAGCCAAATGGGGCTCCCTCCATTCTGAACCCTACAGCGTGCCCAAACAGCAGTTTACGTCCACATATATGGCATCGCCATACCCGTGAGAATCCCCTTAGCAGTTTACGAGGTGTGTGTCTTCGGTGGCACAAACCGGGCACAACATAAATGGCATATCAGTGGAAAATTGCAATTTTCACTTTCCACCGTCTGTTGCGTATTAATTCCTAAAGAAAAAATATGTTTGAGCAAAATGCTCACAACACCCCTTAAAAATGTCTCAAGGGGTGCAGTTTCCAAAATAAGGGTCACGTCTAAGGGGTTTGTTTTACTATTTGCCCTGCAATTGTGGGCAAATGCTGCGAAAATCACCAAAATAGGCCTCACATGCGCATGTTGCTCTTCACTTCTGAGCTCTGTCATATGTCCAGGCAAATGATAAATGGCTTGAGTGTGTGGTTTCCAAAATGAGGTAACTTCTTGGGGGTTTCCACTGTACTCTGGTACCTCAATGTTTTGCAAATGCGACATGGCGCCCAGAAACCAATCCAGCAAAATTTGCATGCCAAATAGTACTCCTGCATTTCTGAGCCATGCCGTGTGTCCAAAAAGCAGTTTATGACCGCATGTGGGGTATTTCCATACTCTGGAGAAATTTCTTTACAATGTTGACCGGCTTTTTCACCTTTTTCCCTTGTGAGAATGAAATAATTCTACTTTTTAGTGGAAAAAATGTTGGTATTAATTTTTACGACCTTATTGCAATAAATTCTGCAAAAGACCAGTGGAATCTAAAATGCCCACTATACACCTAGATAGATTCCTTAAGGGGTGTAGTTTCCCAAATGGGGTCACTTTTGGGGGGCTCCTATTGCTTTGATCCCGCAGGAGCTTTGCAAATGTGACATGGCACCCAAAAACCATTCCAGCTAAATTTGAGCTCCAAATGGTGCGCCTTCCCTTCTGAGCACTGCCGAGTGTCAAAATAACAGTTTATTACATCTTATGGGGTATTGCCGTAATCGGGAGAAATTGCTTTTCAAATGTTGGGGTGATTTTTCTCCTTTATTCCTTGTAAAAATTGAATGTCCACGTTCTATCGGAACAAAATTTAGATTTTCAATTTCATGGCCTAATTCCACTAAATTCAGCAAATTTGGGGTCATAATGCTCACTATACCCCTCAATAAATTCCTTCAAGGGTATAGTTTCCCAAATGGGGTCACTTTTGTTGGGTTTCCACTGGTTTGGTCTCACAGGGGCTTTGCAAATGTGACCTGGTGCCACAAACTATTCCAGCAAAATTTGAGCTCCAAGTCAAATGGTGCTCCTTCCCTTCTAAACCCTGCCGTGGGTCCAAACAATGGTTTATTACCACATATGGGGTATTGCTGTGCTCAGAAGAGTTTGCTTTACAAATGTCTGGGTGATTTTTCTCCTTTATTTATTGTGAAAATGGAAATATCGGAGCTAAAACTGCATTTTATTAGAAAAAACTTAGATTTTCATGGCATAATTCCACTGAAATAAGCAAAAAACCTGTGGGTTCAAAATGCGCACTATACTCCTTTTATAAATTCCTTGAGGGGTATAATGAAACCTGACACGGTGCCTCAAATATATTCTAATAAAAAGAATGCCCCAAAATCCTCTAGGTGGTCCTCTGCTTGTGTAAATTTCACCCCTACTTTTGCTTTTAATTCTTGTGAAATGCCTAAAGGGTTAAAAAACTTTCTAAATGCTGTTTTGAATATTTTGAGCGGTGCAGTTTTTAAAATGGGGTGATTTATGGGTGTTTGTATTGTATAGGCCCCACAAAGCCACTTTACAACTGAACTAGTCCCTGTAAAAATAGCCTTTTGACATTTTCTTGAAAATGTGAGTAATTTCTGCTAAACTTATAAGTCTGTAACGTCCTAGAAAAATAAAATAATGTTCAAAAAACTATGCCAATCTAAAGTAGACATATGAGGATGTTAATTAGCAACTATTTTGTGTGGTATAACGATCTGTCTTACAAGCAGATACATTTAAATGTAGAAAAATTCAATTTTTTTGTAATTTTTGGCAACATTTTGGTGTTTTTCACAATTAAAACAGAATTTGGTCGATACATTCAACCAGTAACATAAAGTCCAATGCGTCATGAGAAAACAATCTCAGAATCGCTTGGATAGGTAAAAGCATTCCAAAGTTATTACCACATAAACTGACACGTCAGATTTGAAAAATGGGGCTGCGTCTTGAACTTGCCAACTAAACTGCCCCGAAAACCAAGCTCTCATATGGTTATGTTGACAAAAAATGTTAAATTTGTCGGGAGGCTTTTTGTTTTAGTTCATACATATGCCCCTTTCACAACACGTTTTTTCTCTACTTAAACTAAAAAAATACTCACAGCTATGACTAAGAACCACAACCAGGTTCAAGCAAAGCGGATCTCTTCTTGGAAGTGCACTCCATTTTACTTTTAATATGCTGAATTAAACCTTATGCTGTCAACTTAATTGGATGCTGGTACTTGGTGCTTGGTAATTGGTACTTTTTTCGATTTAAATCACCTACCTGATTACCAGCTCAGTGCTTTCTCACGGCACTGAGACAACCTGAATATAGTGCACCTGCAAGCAAGATAAGCGGTTGAGAAGATCACTGCACATGCAGTGTTTCTTTTTCTATTAGGCCGAGTTCACAAGGGGCCGATACACTGCGTAAAATCACGCAGTGTATCTGCCCTGTGTGCTGCAGGGAATTCCACGTGAAAAAGCGCACAAAACTGTGGTGCCGTTTTTTGCCCGGAATGTCCGCTGCGAAAAACTGCAGCACTTAGCCGGCCAGCCTGCTGGGATGACGTTGTCAAGGAATCCCTACCTGAGCAATTCCCCAGAGTGCAAGATTATGAAATTGCTATACAAGCAATTTGCCAAAGGCAGCTGGAGACTGTCTGGATCAGGCATGCAGGTAAATTTGCTACCTCAAGTCCATCACCACTCTGGTCAGCAGAGTTTAAGGCTACCCTATGGTCTTCACCAGAGCCCACCGCAAGGCAGGTTGGATTTGGCTGCATAGAACCCAGGTTGCTTTGACAGAATATAGTGTTGGACAGGAGGTGCAAAGTAGGCAATACCAGAACAGATAACTAGACAAGCCAGAGGGGTAATCAGTGAGCAGAGGGAAAATCCATAGTTCAGTCCAGTTCTAAGAGTTCAAACAGTCAAGGAGATACAGTGGGTAACCAGGAGCTTGATCAGACACATGCAAACATAAGAAATCAAAAGCAACAATGAGACAAACTGAACAGATACAAATATTTCACCTTTGGCCCTGATAGGACGCAGGCAGAGTAATGAGATTGGCTCTGTATCGAAAAGCAGGGTCACCCAAAACTTGGCTAGCAGTCATGACAAAGTGACAGACGTTTCCTAACAGACGTTTCATCCCAGGAGAACGCTGTAGCCTGTGAATGGCTGCAGTGGCAGTCACATGGGATGAAGCGTCATCCCAAGAGACCGACCCTCTGACGTCATCCAGGCCGGCCTCCTGGGATACTGTTTCATCCCCTGTGACCGCCGCTACAGCCTGTGATTGGCTGCAGTGGTCACATGGAATGAAGCATCATCCAAGGAGGCCGTGCTGGAGGGAGGAAAACAGACATTCATTATTTATACAGCATGTGGATGAGATTTGTTTTATCTCATCCACTTTGCTGCTACTGTATTTTCTGCAGATTTTCCGCAACTAATTCCGTTGCAGAAAAACCGCAGTATTTATGCAATGTGTGAACTGACCCTTATAATTGTTTTTTCTCTATGCTTTTTAAAAATGTACACTGTAATCATTTAACGCACACATGTCAAACATAAGGCCGCTGCATGTAAAAACCTGAATCAACGCCACAACCGCAGGACTTTTAAGTCCGCAAAAACAGGTGTTTTTTTTTTCTGCCGTCCATAGTTTCCGGCAGAAAAAAAGCACCGCACGGGATTTATTTCTCCTGGAACATTGCAATGTGCATGCGCTAAAAACTGGATCGTATCTGGCTTTTCCCGGCACCACTGGTAGTGGTGGCTACCTGGGTAATAATGGGGGGGGGGTTAGTGTTAGCCTCTGCAGCGGCTAACACTAAGCCCCACCTTAGTATTGGACGCTGTCTATCAGGCAGCCACCATTACTAAGGCAGTAGTAATAAAGTTTTTAAAAAAAACAGACATAGACAAATAAATATATATTTAAATAAAACCCCACACACAACCCTCGTTAACCAATTTATTGAAAATAAAAATTCTGTCATCGAAGTAGTCCTCTAATCCGACGTAGTCGCGACAATACCTATTGTGTGCATATTTTATGTATTGAGACTTTTATTTTATGGTTTATTGTAAAAAATTTGTGTATTTAAAAAAAAAAAAAATGTTTTATTTAGCATTAGTTTATTTTGACTTCTTTATTTTTAAACTTTAAATGGGTATTCCAGCTACAACATGTTACCCCCCATCGTAGGGTAAGGGGTAACTTGCTGATTGGTGGGTGTCCGACAGCTGGGACCCTCACCGTTTACAAGAACGGTGGTCCCGTACCCCTCGTTTAAACCGAGCGGCAGGTCGCTCATGCGCAACTCCGCGCCACTCATTCTCTATGGGAGTGCCGGAGAGTGGTGAGTACAGCGTTCGGCTATTTCCGGCACTGCCATAGAGAATGAATGGAGTGGCAGTGCGCATGAGCGACCTACCGCTCAGTTTAAACTAGGGGTACGGGACCTCTGTTCTCGTAAACGGTGGGGGTCCCAGCTGTCGGAGACCCACCAATCAGCAAGTTACCCCCTACCCTACGGATAGGGGGTAACTTGTTGTAACCAGAATACCGCTTTAATGTACTGGCATATGTCTATATGCCAGTATGTTAGACTGTGTACTGATAGTGCACAGGTAGTTGTTTGGACATACCTAAGTATGTCCTAACAACAGGAAATATGGTCAGACAGTCCTGGGGTCCTTCAATAGACCCTGGGCTGTCTGCCCATATATAGCATGTTCCTCAATCACGTCACAGGGATTCCCTGTGACGCGATCCAAGGGGCATCCCCTTTCGCATTTTCCCCTTGAATGCTGGGGTCAAATTTGATCACAGCGTTCAGGGGAATAGCAGTGGAGATGAGAAGTTTTTCTAATCTCTGCCATTAGAGCGGGGCTGCGGCTGTGTATTACAGCCATTGCCCCACTCCTGACAACAAGTGTGTGCACGTGGTCAGCATGAGTATATGTGACCAGCGCTGCGCTACTGTTCGGCGGCACCGGCATTGAAGACAGACAGAAGACGGGTATTTTGCAGTACGCCCACCATGTTCTCTGTCTTCGGTGCCGGCGCTCATTAGTGCAGCGCAGGCCGCATCACCTCATGCTGACCGTGCGCACACTTTGCCAGGAGAGGGCAATGGCTGTATTACACAGCCGCAGCCCCGCTCTGCCTACATACATGTATTACAGCGCTGGATTGAAATACATTGACGGTATTTAACTGTTTGTGGGTGCATGGCATCGAAATAGTATTGGTGCATCACACAGAACATGTAGTAATACATACCTGACCTGCTTCGGTGCCCTCCTGTCCTGCTCTGCCGTCTGTTCCCCCTACAGCGCTTCTTAGACTGAGTCTAAGACATGCCCGCTGTTCTCGGATTGGCCACAGCTGCTCATGTGAGCAGTTCTGGCCAATCCATTAACAGTCGGGATGTCTTACAGCCTTAAAGGAACAGTGTCACCACAAATTTTTTTTTTATATCAGTTTGATGTTAGTGTTTTATTAAAAACGTTTGTATTTATTTGTGTGTTTGTGTGTTACTTTTTTTTATTTTTACACTTTTTCTTCCCTATGGGGGCTGCCATTTTTTTCCCATTTCTGTATGTGTCGATTAACGACACATACAGACATGGAATACGGCAGCTCCAGTCCCATAGGGACTGCGAACGGGGCCCGTTCCATCCACTATGGTGTACGCCGTCTGTGTGGGAACGGCGCATGCGCCGCTCCCACACAGTCCAATTTGAAATGCGCACCGTCCGGCGCCATTTTCCTGTGGACCGGAAGTCGCGGCCGGACAGTAAGATTACTACTTCCGGTCGCGGCTTCCGGACTTGTGCACATGGAGCAGTGGCAGCAGACGGAGCGGACGGTCCGGAGGGAGAGGCGGCGACTGGAGCAGGTAAGTGATTTCTATGTATGTTCGTGTTTTACTGTGTGTTTACTAGTGTATGTTAACCTACTACACTGTGTGTTAGCTCAAAAAATGGCGACACACAGTGTAGGAGGTTAGACCGTTCAATCCCCTCGTTTCTCCCGGCACTAGCCAGGATAAAGGAGGGGGGGATTCTGAGAGCTCACTAGAGCGAGGGAATTTTTCCCAACTTTGCAGCATAAAGCAATGTGGTTGCTTTACCACATGCAATGCTGCAATTTTGGGAATTGCTCCATCTAGTGACCAACAATGGGAAATATTATAAATTAGAATCCAATTGAATCCAATTTACAATATTTCCTGACTCGTGAAAAAAATAAAAAAAATTAGAACAATGTTTAATCACCCACACACTAATTGTTTAACTAAAAAAAAAAAAAAATTTTTTGCTAACAACACATTCCCTTTAAGGAGCGCTGGTGAAGTGTGCACCCCCCCCCCTGCCCTGTGAGTGACCTGACCGCTGGCAGGTCAGGCCATGAGTTAAGTTCTTAATTTAAAAAAACGGATTCATCCTTCAGCCGCCCCCCCCCCCTTTTCTGGCACCCTGGGCACTGCACCCACAGTGCCTAGTGGTAGATACGGCCCTGGACACTACAGAAACCTCTGTTTTCTGAACCCTATGTAATATGAGTTGGGGGACACTGCGTTTGACTACAGTAAAGCTTACATTTTCATCTCAAGTGCTGAAAAGGTGCAGGGATTTTGTTTAAAGCCACATCTGTGGTCACGCTTTGTACATAAGGAGTTCCTTTCTACAACATGTCCCTACTCTTCCTTCTCATGTCCAGTCCTTCAGAGTGGCACTTTGCAGTACATTTTTTAAAATAATTTCATCATATAACATATTAAGCTAAGAGTGAACACCACATGTGCTGAAACTGTTTTTATTTCTGTTATCAGTGGCAAAAAACAATATTCAACCATATACCGAGTCTTAACCACCTTTAATGGGCACATTTATTATAATTGAATTATAAATCTTCTTTCTGACATTCATTTCTAGGCACCATGCTGCTCGCTGTATATAACTACAATTCACCAAGAACACTTGTATCCAGATCAGCACTGGGAACAGTGCTTATCATTCTATGCCTGATCTTAGCACACATAGGTAAATATTAATAATTGATTCTTTAGTACTTTGTATCATTTAATCACTTAAGAAGTAATTCTGATTTTGACTATCATACATCGAGAAAAAGAAGGCAGCACAGCTTCAGTGGTCAGGTGCAAATCTGTCCTCCCAGACCCCGGTTATGAGTCAAAAAGATTCCAATGGCAAAAAATAGAGGCAACACTCCAATGGTGTGAATAATGTGGTGGGTTTTTGATTAGCCCCAGTAGCAACATTTCAATCCAACTCAATGGGATCTTTATCAAGCTTGATGAAGATCCCACGGAGTTGGATTGAAACGTTGCTACTGGGGCTAATTAAAAACCCACTATGCTCACACTATTGGAGTGCTGCCTCTATTTTTTGCCATCTGACTTCATACATACATATAATATGGCAGTCGCTACAGTGCCCAATATTATTTAAAAAAAAAAATATTTTAAAGCACCTTTAATTCCAAGGCACTGTTCATATGGAAAAAGGGTTTAGGTATATTAAATGAGACAATAAAACGGGAACAATAAATATGAGCTTAATGAATGACAGACTGGTACAAAATGAGTTATGACCCTGCCCGCAAGGGCTTGCAACTACAAGTGAAGGCGAAAGGAGACAGAAGGTGAGGGTAGAAGCTGTTCATCCAGTAGTGTAGTGGCAGCAGGGTTACTGTAAGCTGTACCCTTTTCTGAATTGGGTTTTCAGGTTACTTTTTTGATAGTAGGAGAGAGTCAGATGTGTCTGGTGTGTTGCAAGTTTTAGATTATGGAGGATGCAAAGGAGAAATCTTGGGGATGATCATATCAGAAGCAGACAAGAGTAGAGGAAAGAAGGAGGTCTTATGAGAGCCGGAGAGTACATATGGGTCGGTATCAGGAGATTAGGTCAGACTTATTTGTCATTGTTAATATTTTGGACTGAATTCGCTGTGTAGTGAAAGGATTAGCAGAGGGAAGAGGCAGAGATGGAAAGAGGGGAGAGGTAGGTTAACCAGGCAGCAGAATTGAGGAAGTTTTGGATTGGTGCAAGAGTGTTAGACGCCACAGAGAAGTATGTTGCAGCAGTCTAGGCGGGAGATGTGGAAGGCACATACTTGCATTTTGTCTCAAGGTTGTGGAAAGAGCAAATTTGAGAAATGTTTTTGAGGTGGAGGCGGCAGGAGGTGGTAAGGGCTTGGATAGACAGGTGGAATCAAAGGATATCCTGAGGCAGCGAACACTCATGGGGCCTACATAGAATGGTGCAGACCCACTGTGTTGCCAATGGATTTGGCGTAGGGCTAAACTGGGTAGCAGAGCCTAGGACATAACTAGGTATTCACCCTTTAACCTCTGTACGGAGATGTAGACTTGGCCACTAGAATCCCCAGGTCGCTACCTCCAGAGTAGTCTCTGATGGCAACAGCTGACGTGGACAGTCAATGTATAATAACAGCAGACAAGATGCAAGGTCCTGTATTAGCGTACGTCAGGGCAAATGGTAGTTTTCGGTTACATAAGTCAGAGGTCAGGACAAATGGCAGACGATCTTGATGGTAGACAGGCAAAATGTCAGGACAGGCGACATGTAGAGAAGGTCAAGTTCAGGCAGTGTCGGTAACCGATAATCCAAATAAAAGTCACAGTAGGGAACAGCTAGCGAGTTCAAGTATGAACCTAAAGCTGGATGAAATTTTAAGAGGGGCAGTGCGCGTGCGAACTAGAAGCAGCAGCAGGAGAGTACGGCATGGGACACCCCGAGAAGAGCAGCTCAGAAAGAAAGGAGAATGTTGGCCAGGACAAATCAGATAAGCGGGATGCCGGGGAGCAGTGAGTATAGTGGTGCGGGAGTGACGGGTAGCGGCCATGACAATTACTTTTTAGGTGCATATTAATCATGTATGATGGTTCTCACATAGAGAAGACTGCCAGGTTGCTACCTCTTGAATTGGTCCCGGCGGAGTAGCTGCTCACCAAACCGAAGCTAGGCAGAGATCGGGCAGAAGATACCTTGGGGGTAGTAGACAGGAGCCGGATTACTGGAAGCAGGCTGGTGCCTGGTAGACCTACAGCTAGGACGCCGAGGGGAGGTTAATTATTTTAAATGAGTTTAATTTTCCCATAAAGGATATTACTAACAACACGTAGTTTCATGCTAGTGGACATTTAAAATATTTTTGTATAGGTAAAAATATGAATTATTGTGTTTCATCACTGTGGAGGAGAAACATAGTTATGGAAACATATGAGCGCCCTCACTCAGAGTTTTACTTAAATCCTGTCAAAATGATCTGCTGATACTTCATGGATCGATGTGAGGAGATCACATTGGTGACGTCTGTGATGTTGAACTTGACTTTTGGCTAGGTTTCCCTTTTAAGTTTCACCGATTGATAACTAGGCATCCCTCTAGAACACCGATTCTGGTAATTGGTGGACTGTGGACATTAGTGGGGATCCTGTATCTCAAAAACCCCCTTCCACTGCGACAGTCTGACCGTTCCGAATGAGATGAAAAAAGATACACTAGTAAAATGCAGTTGCATAAAGCCCCTTTGATTCTTTGATATTTTTGATATAATTATATGGTGTTATAAATATAGCAGCAGTAAACACTACAGTGAGTAATCATCCAGCCAGCACTACTGAATGCTTTGTGGTTTAGGCCTCATTCACATCACCGTTGGGTTCTGTTCATGGGTTCCAATAGACCTTATCGTCGGAGGAACCCATGAACAGAAAGACAAACGTTCCACAAAGTTTCCATTTTTTTTTTAGCGGAAACAATAGCGTAGTTGATTGCCCTATTGTTTACACAATAAAAAAAAAACTTTATGGAACGGAGACAAACGGAAACCATTTGCAACCGAAGCATTACCATTGAAATCAATGGTAATGCAAACGGAAGCTATGGTTTCTGTTTGACTTTCCGTTCATGAGTTCAACTGACGGAAAGGTCTAACGGAACGCATGAACCGAACCCGACGCTGATGTGAACGAGTACCAAACAATTAACAAAAAGGGGCAAAAGTTTAAGCTTGAGTAAGCATTATATTGATGGGTTAAAGAGGACCTGTCACCAGCTCCTAGTCTGTCTGTGAGTTCAGCAGTGTGTATTCCTTACTTCTGCATCCCCCCTGTTGCTGAGATATTGCTCCCTCTTTATTTATGAAACCATATGTAAATGAACCGCTGGATAGCCAAGTGAGTTTGGCTACCAGCGATTCTCAATGGGCGGAGGTAGCAGAGAGCCTCCGACGCTGACCTATCAGCGTGAGGCTGTTACCTTCAGACATTCCTAGGCCAGCGTCATCGCGAGAGCTCTCTGCTAACTCCACCATTGAGAATCGCTGGCGGCCAAACCCACTTGGTAGGATCTAGTGACGGGTCCTCTTTAACCTAAATCGCATAAATCAGATTATTCAATCTACATTCTCATTTTATAATGCAGCCATAGGCATAAATAGAAAACTCAGTCATCATGAAGTATATGTAGATGTATATTCAAGATACAGCTTCTCCATCCAATGTTATTGTAGTGAAAGGTGAATGTAAATGAATTGAGTGACTTGAGTGAACAGGTTTAGCTGCATATTTCTTCTAATATACCTTTATTTGTCATTTCTTTTGTTTTTAGGAATTCAGAAACAATTCAGCCCTGATCCTCTGGTATTAACATTATGTATGACTGTGTCAGCACTCTGGAGCAATTCTGGCATTTTACAACTCTTAGTAGATAACAGGATTGTTTCAGCTTCAGATCAGTTTTGTGAAGCAATATTTCCTGGTTTACTTGCTATTTCCTGTGCCTTTCTTATAATAGGATGTGTTGGGACGCTTCACAAAAAAGGGCCTGTACCCGTTATGGCTTTTGCGCTAGGCCTTGCTAACATTCATGTACTTGCTATGTGTAATGATGAGACTCTTGGTCCATCAGGTATTGGATGTAATTTTATGATTGTTACAGTTGTTAGTTTTTATCTTGTGGGAATCAGATTCTTTAATATCTTGAAAAGAAAAACTGTCCAGCAGGTTGAGAATCGAGTCCATTCCAAAAACTATTTATCAAGAAACCATCTTATTGTCACTGGAATAATGGCTAATATGGTGTCATCAAGTGTAGTCTGTGGAAAACTTGTTGGGACAACCAGTATTCTATTCCTCGGCCAAGCTCATTGGATGTTCACTTCAGCTATGTATCAACTCATTGTCTCCGTTTCCTCTTTTTGTGCCTCGGACATATTAAATGCAGCATTCTTCAGCTTTCTGGCCATCCTTAGGTTTGCTGAAGGATATTCATTTTTAAATCAGCCCAACTTATCATCCGCCACATTGCTTCCTCTCCCATTCATGGTTGTGTTTGCAGTTCTTTTTGGTACTTTGGCTTGCATGATGTCTCTGAAAAACATATACTTTGGTATATATACATTACTCTTTGCAGTTTACTGTGCCTCTTTGACCCTTCCAAGTGGAATTGACCATAATGTGCCGCAAGTGATTAATGTATTTATTTTCATAGCTTCAGTAGTCTACATGTTTCTAAGGCTTTATCTATCAAAGGAAGAATTCAAAACTTCCCAACGACATGGTCTAATAGAAATTTTAAATTCCTGCATTACATTGCTTAAGATAAAACAAAGGAAATTCCTGTTCTGTTCATATTCTAACGCCTTTAGATTTAATGAAGTGGATGCACTTGGCCATGCATTTAATACGCTTGCGGTATTTTCTATTATTATTGAAACAGATGCGACCTTCGTTTTGGTCATTGTGGTTGGAATTATGGTGCTCATAGCTGGCTTACTGTCTGCATCTGCTGGAAAAACCCTGGAGAGCAGTGCCTTGATCTTTTATGGGATCTGGTGGATAACTTTTGGAATGATAAAATATTTGTGTTTACGTGTGTCAGTTAAGGTGTTTTATATAGCAGTGGGAATGATATGCTTTGTAGTATTACATGGCTTTATTACTGCTTGTATGATTATGCTAAACAAAGTGTGGTTCATAAAAACCTTAACTTTTGAGGTTCTTCTAATCACTATTCTACTAAAAACGCTCGCTCTTGTAAGTTGGGAATACACTGCTGCTTTCAGTGTACTCTTTGGTGTTGTCAGCTTCTACTGCTTTCTGGCTTCAATACTAAATGGGACTGTGGAGACACCCCATCTTCCTTGGGGCGAACCATTCCTAAAGAATCCACTATTGTTGCAAAATGACATTCTGTGCCCACTTCCTGCAAAGAAAATCTCATCAATTAAGAAAATTGTAGGTAAGTGCTTGTTTATTCCACTTTTAAAGGGTTTTCTGATTTCATGAAAAACAAAACACTGCAATAGCGTTTCTACACAACTAGTCCATACCCTTTGATGTTGAAACTTCTGTTTTTGCCTGTATATGTTGACATCCCGGGGCAGTGTGTGTCGTGGGTGGGGGGGGGGGTGTCAGTAGTTTCAGCTTTATGCTGAAACTACATTTCCTGCCATGCATTGCACTGTATTGTGACCGGGTAACACGCTTCGCCTTCCTCTCACTTCCTTGTTCCCTGCTGTCCGGTCCCATTCATCTCCCCATAATTTGGTCTCAGAGAGTGACCCATAGCCTTTCACAATGGTAATATAAAGTTTTATTTCAACTCCCCATATGATTCTGTTGTTACAAGATGTTCCCCTAGTGTCCATCCCCGATCTCAAAGTGGCGAAAGTAGTGTCCAGAGATGTTCTACAATACAGATGGAATAGTGCATGCGCTCTTCTTTCCTCTGTGCATGTGGCGATAAAGCTACTGTGTGCTGGGTCCGCACATCTGTGTTGCACACAGTACAATACACCACCCTGAAACAGGATGTTATTCATTGATGACATTCCGTCTATGGGGCATAGATAAGGCTTTGTTCACATCTACGTTCGGGTCCCGTTCTGACGTTCTGTCTGAGGCTTCCGTCAGAGCGGGACCCTGAGTAGACACAAACTGACACCAACGGAAACCTCTCCATCACCATTGATTTCAATGGTGATGGATCCGGTGCCCATGGTTCCTGTTTGTGTCTGTTGTCCACCGGACCCGTCGTTTTGCCAGAAGCAATAGAAAAGCAATAGTGTAGTCGACTATGCTATTGCTTCCGGCAAAACAACGGGTCCGGTGCACAACAGACAAAACGGGAAACATGGGTACCGGATCCGTCCCCATTGAAATCAATGGTGATGGAAACAGAAACCTTTGGTTTCCGTCGGTGTCCGGTTGTGTCTGCTCAGTGTCCCGTTCTGACGGAAACCTCAGACGGAACATCAGAACGGGACCCAAACGCGGATGTGAACGAAGCCTAAGGAGTCTGTAGAACATGTGATGTCATTGCTGCCGGATCACAGTCCTGTCAGTCACGTTACTGCCACAAAGAGCTCAGAATGGTATCCAATTCTATAATATATGTTAATTACAAAGTGAGTAGTTGGGACACAGATTATTTGCAAACAAAAGTTTAATCCCAGAAAACCCATTTAATGATATGTATGATTGACTATGATAAAACGTTCCAATCCAGACAGCGTGTGAAATGTAAGCATGGCGGCCAATCACTTCATTTTCTGTTTCAGAAATCTTGAACACAGGAGGCATTTGTGTTATTCCAGCAGATGAGGGTTACGTGGTTGCATCAGCTTGTCAATTCCCAGATTCCGTGCAGAAAATCTCCAAGTAAGTATAATGTCTAGCTCTGTTTCCTATCAGTATATAATCCGAGTTGTACAGTACAGTAATTAAAGAAGAGCAGAAAAAATATTCAAAATGGTTTCAATTCCTTGTAACACATAGAGGGAAGATCACCAAGTTTCCACAGCTAAAATATCTGGGTTGACAAAACTGAAACTGTAAATTGGTTTAGGCTAGAATACGTCTTTGTAAATCATCTCAGTATAAATAGAAGGAACTGCAGAACTCAGGATTTCCAAAAGTGAAAAAGTTTTTTAATCACCAAGCATAGAAACTTGCAACGTTTCAACCCATGTTGGGTCTTTATCAAGCTTGAATAAAAAACACCTTTTCACTTTTGGAAATCTTGAGTGCTACAGTTCCTTCTATTTATACTGGTTACAAGTCGTCTCTGTGGACCTGAGACATTTTTGCTGCGGGCACCTCCCCGCTTTGGGAATTTGCCAAACAAAATTGGTTGTGCTGCTGATTTCTTGAGATTTGTAAATCATCTCAGTCTTAAGCTGCTCATACATTTGTAATTTCAGACGACCGTTGTCTGAACAACTTGTCGTTTATGCTTTGTCTGTGTAAATCATCATTCTGCATGACAATGTCATAAGTCAAAATAAAATATTGCTGATGGATATCTTACTTGAGGCCTGACCTGAGCTTTTATTGATGGGATGCAGATCTGTTGTACTGTGTATGTGGATGCTCTGAAAAATGGTGGGGACCCCCACATCGTTTTTTCTAATTATTATAATTTTTTTTTTTTAAATGACGTGGAATCCCCCCTTTTTCATGACCAGACAGATACAACATAGCAGCAGACTAGCATTACCAGGGTGGGAAGGGCCACTGTTTTTAGGCTTTCCCAGCCTAATAATAACAGCCTTCGGCCACCCCAGTGCCCGGCCATCAATACAGATGGTCAGGTATTGGATCGTACCCAGCTCTTCCCGGCACCTCTGGTGGCGGTGGGTACCCGGGTAATAATGGGGGTTAGTGTTAACCTCTGCACCGGCTAACGCTAATACCCGCCTTAGTAATAGATGTTGTCAATCAGCCAGCGGCCATTACTAAGGAGGTAGTAATAAGTTTAAAAAAATACAAAGACATAGAAAAAATATTTTATTGAAAATAAAAAAAAGTGGTCATCGAAGCAGTCCTTGAATCTGACGTAGTCCAATAGCTGAACCTGTAAGAAAAAACACAAAAAAAATTAGTAATACACGTGGTAGGCTTAGATCCAGTCTGTTGAACCCTGTATCTAAGCCTACCACATGTTAGGCTTAGATACAGGGCCCCAGCAGACAGTAATCTTAAACAGTATAGGATTACTGTCTGCTGGGGCCCTGTATCTAAGCTTACTATGTGATAGGCTTAGATACAGGGCCCATCAGATAGGATCACACATGGGCCATGTATCTAAGCCTACCATCAGCCTTTTCAGACATCCAGAATCTCCAGTGTATGGCCAGCTTTAGGCTCTGTTCAAGCTACTATCATGGCTTCTATTCTTAAAAGAGATATGACAGCTATGATGAATAGGTTTACAAACAGATTCTTTACAAATCCAACTGATCCATCAGGTTTCCATTAGTTTTTATAGTTTGGTTTTTTTAACAGCAAGAAAAGCGCTGCAGACTACTTTATTCCTACTGTCATAAACACCAGATGGCCCACAGAACAGAGACCAATGGCAGTGAACGGAACTGTGGACAGAGCCTAAAAAATACAACCAAAATAAAATGTATATAAAAAAATTGTGGCAGATTTACTATTGTGTCTGGGTCAAGAAAGTGTCGTAAAATGCACTCAATTTTTACAGAAATTGGCGCAGTTTGGCACAATTCTTATGTTTGTATCTCCCTAGACACTTTTTTTTAAGTGTTCCGAAGAGGGCATGGCTTATTGGGAAAGATGCGTTGTTTACTGGAAAGGGAATGTGGAAATGCACCAAATAACGGGCACAAATTCTGGCTCTAATAAATTTGCCACATTTTGTGCCTGCCTAGTCTAAGTTTACATGGTCTAACTATAAAGAAAAAAATTTGACCCTTGTGGCAAATTTACTTAGGCTCTATTCACACGACAGGGTCAGGGTGACGGCCAATAAAAACCTCAGTTTTGGTACATTTCTGTCAGTCGTTTTGCATCAGTTTCCATTCCAGGCCGTGTTTACGGTTTTAATAGCCGATTGTGATCCGTTTTGCACCCGTTTTTCACTGTCCATTTTAAAAACGGATGAATGTCATTTGTCAAAAACACCCACAGGAAGATCACATGATCGCTCAGTCACCATTTTCTCTTGCTTTCATAATATAGGGAGCTTTGTCTGATCCCTCAGCTTCTTTGCATTGGTTTCTGGGTTTCTCTCTGCTATTTTTGACTTGCTACCATGTTTTCACAACCATTGAACCGTGTACTGCAGCTTTGGCTGATATCTCTGCAATTTGGACAGCAACCAGAAATGCTGAAGAAGAACCAAGCTGGGTTCAGAAGGTAACAGGGCTCTACGATAGAGCAGGGACAGGCTACTGTTTTAGGTGAGGGGGGGCCAAAGTTCCGTGGCCTTTCCCATGCTGGTAATGCTAGTCTGCTGCTGCTTTGTTGTATCTGGCTAGTTATGAAAAATAGGTGGGACTCCATGTAATTTTTTTCTAATTATTAATTTATTTTTAAAACACGACCTGGCGTCCTCTACATTTTTCATGACCGGCCAGATACAACATAGCAGCAGCATTCTAGCATTACCAGGGTGGGAAATGCCAAGTTTTTTGGGCCTTCCTAGCCTGATAGAACTAGCCTGCGGCGACCCAAGTGCCCGACCATCACTACAGATGGTCGGGTACTGGATCATACCTGGTGGCGGTGGGTAAAGGTGTAATAATGAGGGGGGTTAGTGTTAGCCTTTTCACCAGCTAACACTAAGCCCCTCTATAGTAATGGACACTGTCCGTCAGACAGCGACCATTGCTAAGGCAGCAGTAATATAGTAAACAAAAACAGACATAAAATTTTTCTTGAAATAATAAAAATGACACACAACCCACGTTAACCATTTTATTGAGAAGAAAACCGCCATCAACGAAGTAGTTCTTGGATCCGAAGTAGTCCAACAACCAAAACTGTAAAAAAAACACAAAAAAAAGAAATCATTCGTAACACATAAAAAAAGCAAAACAATTATTATTCTTTCCTTTCCTGGGTCCAGCGCTGGAGCGATGGGAAACTCCTGACGTCACTGCCCATATATATGGATAGTGATGTCAGGAGCAGTGCTGGAATCCCCGGGTAGTGCGCTAGTAGAGGCTCTGCCCCGGGACTATGGTCCAGGGAAAGCTCCTAACGTCACTGTCTATATATGGATAGTGATGTTAGGGGCTTCCCCAGAGTCGGAGGACCCGGGCAGAGAGCTAATAGAGGCTCAGGTCTGGGATTCCGGCCCTGGGAAAACTCCTGACGTCATTGTCCAAAAATGGAGTCCCCGGGCAGAGCATCAGCATATATGGACAGGGACTTCAGGAGTTTCTCTAGCGCTGGTGCCCCAGGGAAGAGTGGTAGCTCATGCTCTGCTCGGGGACTCCAGGTCCTGGAAACGCTGACGTTGCTGTCATATGGACAGTGACGTCAGGAGCAGTGCTGGAGTCCCCAGGATGGGCGCTAGCTAATGCTCTGCCCTGGGGCTACAGCTCTAGGGAAGCTCCTGAAGTCACTGCCCAAATATGGACAGTGACATTGGTAGTTTCCACAGCGATGGAATCCTGGGCAGAGCGCTAGCTGATGCTCTATTCGGGGACTCCAGGGCCAGGAACTCCTGACATCAGGAGTTCAGGAGCTTCCCTAGCGCTGTAGCTCCAGGGCGGAGCGCAAGCTGATGCTCTGCTTGGGGACTCCGGTGCTAGAAAAGCTCATATATGGACAGAGACATCAGGAGCTTCCCTAGCGCTGGAGCCCCAGGCCAGACAGCTAGCTGATGCTCTGCTTGGAGACTCCAGGGCCAGGAAAATGCCTGACATCACTGTCCATATATAGACAGTGACTTCAGCAGCTTCCCTAGTGCTGGAGCCCCAGGACAGAGCACTAGATGATGCTCTTCTCGGGGACTCCAGCGCTAGAGAAGCTCCTGAAAGCACTGTCCAAATATGGATAGTCACATCAGGAGCTTCCCTAGTGCTGGAGCCCCAGGGCAGAACGCTAGCTGATGATCTGGTTGGGGACTCCAGGGCCAGGAAACGCCTGACATCACTGTCCATGTATGGAAAGTGACATCAGGAGCTTCCCTAGCGCTGGAGCCCCAGGTCAGTGTGCTAGCTGATTCTTTACCCTGTGGCTCAAGCACTAGCAAATTTCCTGATGTCACTGTCCAACAATGACGTGACATGATATGGCAAGGTCAGTGATGTCATGAGCTTTCCCAAAGTACTAATAGAGGCTCTGTCCCGGTATTCCGGCCCTGGGAAAACTCCTGACGTCACTGTCCAAATATGGACAGTGACGTCAGGAGCATTACTGGAGTCCCCAGGCAGAGCGCTAGCTGATGCCCTGCTCGGAGACTCCAGTGACAGGAAACTCCTGATGACACTGTCCATATATGGACAGTGACTTCAGAACTTCTCTAGTGCTGGAGCCCCAGGGCAGAGCGCTAGCTGATGCTCCGCCCTGGAGCTCCAGCGCTAGGGAAGCTCCGTAAGTCACTGCACAAATATGGACAGTAACATCAGGTTCTACCACAGCGACAGAGTCCCTGTGCAGAGCGCTAGCTGATGATCTGCCCTGGGGCACCAGCGCTAGCTACGCTCTCGAAGTCACTGTCCAAATATAGACTGTGACATCAGTAGCTTCCACAGCGACAGAGTCTGGGCAGAGCACTAACTGATGCTCTGCTTTGGGACTCCAGCGATCGGAAACTCCTGACATCACTAACCATATATGGACAGTGACGTCAGGAGCAATACTGGAGTCCCCGGGCAGAGCGCTAGCTGATGCTCTGCTCGGGGACTCCAGGGCAGGAAACCTTTTAAACGGCCGCCACTCGGATGGCATCCAAGTGACGGCTGTTTTCTACACAGCCCCATTGAATTGTATGGGAGCCATGTGGCCATGAGAACGGGATTTGTTCTATTTCTTGATGGCCTGGTAAAACAGCAATCAAAAAATCGGCCATGTGAATAGTCCTATTGAGGTAAACAGATTTATGTACGGCCTTTAAAACTTGTCGTGGGAGTAGGGCCTTAGTCTTTATTCACATGACAGTGTAAGTAAACAGCCGTTAAAATGGATCAATTGTCAGTTTTTCATTGACGCTTGCATCAGTGTGTCTCCAAATTGTCATCCATTTCCTGGCCTTCTGACTGTTTCTAAGGGCCGTTTGTTATCCTTTCCCTCTTTTTCTTATATTTGTTAAAAAGTCGGATGAATTTCATTTGTTCAGGGTCTTTTTGTCTCAACCCCCTTAAACCATCACAGTACACATGTAGATAGTGCCAAAATGCCCCTGTAGAAAGTGCCACACACTGCCCGCTTTAGATAGCGCCCATGTAGATAGTGTCACTGTGCTAATATAGATAGTACCCATGTAGATACTGCCACAGTGCTAATGTAGATAGTACCACACATTGTGCCCATGTAAATAGTACGAAAGTGCCCACTGTAGATAGTACCCACATAGATACTGCCCACTGTAGAAAGTGCCCACATAGTACCACAGTGCCCATGTAGATGATGCCACAGCGCCCTCTGTAAATAGTGCTGACATAGTGCCACAGTGTCCCTGTAGATAGTGCCACACACTGCCCCCTGTAGATAGTGCCACAGTGCTAATTTCGATATTGTCACACACAGTGCCCATGATGATAGCGCCACAGTGTCCTCTGTAGAAAGTGCCCATATAGTGCCACAGTGCCCATGTAGATAGTGCCAACACTGTTCCCTGTAGATAGAGCAACATTTACCTGTCCCCGTTCCCGTGTCGTCCTCTCCTCCGGTGATGCAGTCATGGTCTCTTCTGACCAAGCCTGCTCCAGTGGAGCGACGCAGGCATATTTACGGTCCGTTAAAAAATTGTCGTGTATATACACTCATAGAACTTAATAGTTCTGAAAACATCCACATGATGTACTCCTTTGAAAGGGATTTTTTTTTATTAATAAAAAGGTCAATCAGTGTGTTTGGTGAAACTTCATAATTAGTTTTTTTTTTTAAATTATTTCTATTTTTTGCGATACTGCTGCTCTGTATTCTGTATACAGAGCAGCTGTATCGTTTGCTAAGACCTGAATCCGTGTCTCGTGGATCTGACAGGTTCAGTGTTAGCGGGTCCTGTGTGTCTCTGACTATGAACCCTGATGTGATGGATAACAGGTGGATCCTGCGTGACACGTTTTTACTGAACCTGTCAGTCCCTTGGACCTGACAGGAACATCATTTAGCGAACTATACAATTGCACTGTATAGAGCATCCAGAGAAGCTGTAAAAATGAATTATAAAGTTAGACCAATTACACTGATTGACCTTTTCATTAAATAAAAAAAAATCCCTTTCAAAGGTTTACATAGCCCTTAACCCGTTGGTGACCGAAAATACGCCTTTTCATGGAGGCCACTAACGGGCTTTATTGTGATGCATGCACGTTTTCACGGCGCTGTATCAGAACAAATCTGCGGTGCCGGGAGCAGTTAAAACTCCCTGTTCTCAGCTACCAGAGGTAGCTGAGAACTTGGCGTATCGCTGCTTGAGCGGGTGGTTTGAAATCCGCCTGTTTAACCCCTTAGATGCGGAGCTCAATAGCAAGTGCCACATCTAAGTGGTCTTGGAGAAAGGGAGGGATCTCCCTCTCACCCCACTGGCACCCTGCTATGAGCAGGATGCCAGTGTCTTCTATAGCAGCCGGGGGCTTAATAAAGGCCCCCAGGTATGCCTGTAGTGGATGCCTGTTAGGACATGCCTCTGGCATGACCTAGCATATGTCTGTCCGTTGTAAACAGACAGGCAGTAATACACTGCAATACAGAAGTATTGCAGTGTATTATAAAACCGATCGGACGATCGCATAGCGAAGTCCCCTAGTGGGACTAGTAAAAAAGTTAAAAAAAAAGTTTATTAAAGTTGTCAATAAATAAATAAGTGGAAAAAAAATAAAAAACCCACTTTTTGCCCTTACAATATGCTTTATTATGAAAAACAAAATACTTTAAAAAGTTACACATATTTGGTTTCGCCGCGTACATAACATTCCCAATTATAAAGCTATTATGTTATTTAACCCGCTCGGCGAACGCTGTAAAAACTAAAATAAAAAACAATGCAGAATTGCTGTTTTTACTGTGTAAAAGCAGTAAAACATAAGAAAACTATGTATAAATTTGGTATCGCCACAATCATAACAACCCGCTGAATAAAGTTATTATGTTATTTATACCACATGGTAAACGGTGTAAATTAAAGACGCAAACAAATGTGGCAAAATTGCTGTTTGTTTTTCTTTTACGCCCCAAAAAAAGTTAAGAAAAGTTAATCAATAAATGATATGTACCCCAAAATGGTGCTATTAAAAAATATGACTTCTCCTGCAAAAAACAAGACCTTATACAGCTATGTCGAATCAAAAATAAATAAGTTATAGCTCTTGGAATGCAACGATGGAAAAACATAAAAAATAGCTTGGTCATCAAGGTTTAAAATAGGCTGGTCACTAAGGGGTTAAGTAACATCTTAAATCCTGGTCTAATCACTTTGTGAAAGCCTTGATTATTAGTAAAATAGTTGATATGTGGAAGCATAAGATTATAGAATTTATTCAAACTGTAAATGGGAATAAAAAAAATACTAAAAGGTCTTATGCTGCCCCCTCCTGACATTCAATGGTAACAAGCTTTTACCTCATATTCAGTATTTGTATAGCACATAACAAATAAAGTTTCCACCTACTGATCTAGCTACTGTCACTCCTATAATGCTCAATGTTATTATATTGCAAAAAAATAAATAAAAATAACCTTAAATCATAAAGACCATACAGTACAGAAATATCTAACTTTCAGCCTTGACATAACCTTGGCAACTAATCTTCGTTACAAAAAAAAAATCATAGGAATTAAAAATGCAAAAATGTATTTTAGGTCATCAGAATAACAAAATAACATTAGTCTGTGTGGCGGTAATATTAAGGGGTTAACTATAGGGTGCAGAAGATTAACTATAAGGGTCAGTTCACACAGTTTTTTGACACGTGAAACCGCGTCGGAAAACGTGCCAAAAAACGTCCGACAATGCCTCTCATTGATTTCAATGGGAGGCGGAGGCGTTTTTTCCTGCAAGCGGAAAAACCGTCTCGCGGGAAAAGAAGCGACATGCCCTATCTTCGGGCGTTTACGTCTATGACCTCCCATTGACATCAATGGGAGACAGAGAAAGCGTATTTCGCTACGCTTTTGCCCGTGGCGCTCAATGGGCGCGAGCGAAAAACGCAGCAAAAAATGTAGTGAAAAACGCTGCAAACGGCATGCAGGCAGGTCAAAATCTGCCTCAAAATTCCAAACTGAATTTTGAGGCAGAATTTTCTGCCTGCAAAAAACTCAGTCTGAACACACCCTAAGGGAATGTGCACACACAAAATTAAAAACGTCTGAAAAAATGAGCTGTTTTCAAGGATATGACATGCACTTCTTTTTCGCAGGCGTCTTTTTACACTCCGTTTTTCAAAAATGAAGCGTAAAAAAAATGCCCTGTCGGAACAGAACGCCGTATTTCCCATTGAAATGAACGGGCAGATGTTTTTAGGCGTTCGGTTTCTGTTTGTTCAGGCATTTTTCGAGGCGTAAACGCCCCGAAATACGCCTGAAAACAATCGGAAGCAGAACGCCTCCAAACATCTGCCCATTGATTTCAAAGGGAAATACGACGTTCTGTTCCGGCAAAAAAGAAGTGCATATCACTTCTTGAGCCGTTTTTGGAGCCGTTTTTCATTGACTCTATAGAAATACAGCTCCAAAAATGGCCGTGAAAAACGCGAGTTGCTTAAAAGGGGAGCTATATGTAGGGCAGCACGGTGGTTCAGTGGTTAGCACTATTGACTGGCAGCTCTGGAGTCCATATGTGGGCACTATCTACAGGGGGCTGTATGTGGGGCACTATCTACAGAGGCTCTATGGGGGTCACTATCTACAGGGGGCACAGTGTGTGTGTGTGACACAGTGTATGTTACTATTCTAATCAGGGGACTGTCTATGGTGCTATTAGATTTAGAGGTATTGAGATTTTTATCTTCGTTTATAGGTGCAGAAATGTTTTTAAATTGAGAAGCTGAGGACATCTGAGCGGAAAACTGCAGAAATGGGTTGTGGCCGGGAGAAGTCGTCATAGAGGTCTGGACCGGACGGAGAAGAAACGAGAAAAAAAACAACTAGAATCTCAAACGTCACCAGTGAGTCACTTAATGTAAATGTTTATTCTGCCTCTAATCAGTACTGTACTCACCGTATGATCTGCAGCGAGATGATGGGGGGTATGATTATGATATGATTTTTTTTGTTGCCAAAAAGCATATCGTTACCATTGTTTGGGCCATGCTGGGAGCTGTAGTATTACGCCGTACAAACCTATACGGCAAGGGTTGCACTAAATTGAGCTGTATTTGTTCTGGTGCTGTATATATGTACTGAGCTTCATTCTGGTATTGTATATATGTGCTGAGCTTTGTTCTGGGGCTGTATGTATGTACTGAGCTTGGTTCTGGTACTATAAATATGTCAGAGCTTGGTTCTAGTGCTGTATTTACAGTGAAGGAAATAAGTATTTGATCCCTTGCTGATTTTGTAAGTTTGCCCACTGTCAAAGACATGAACAGTCTAGAATTTTTAGGCTAGGTTAATTTTACCAGTGAGAGATAGATTATATAAAAAAAAAAACAGAAAATCACATTGTCAAAATTATATATATTTATTTGCATTGTGCACAGAGAAATAAGTATTTGATCCCTTTGGCAAACAAGACTTAATACTTGGTGGCAAAACCCTTGTTGGCAAGCACAGCAGTCAGACATTTTTTGTAGTTGATGATGAGGTTTGCACACATGTTAGATGGAATTTTGGCCCACTCCTCTTTGCAGATCATCTGTAAATCATTAAGATTTCGAGGCTGTCGCTTGGCAACTCAGATCTTCAGCTCCCTCCATAAGTTTTCGATGGGATTAAGGTCTGCAGACTGGCTAGTCCACTCCATGACCTTAATGTGCTTCTTTTTGAGCCACTCCTTTGTTGCCTTGGCTGTATGTTTCGGGTCATTGTCGTGCTGGAAGACCCAGCCACGAGCCATTTTTAATGTCTTGGTGGAGGGAAGGAGGTTGTCACTCAGGATTTGACGGTACATGGCTCCATCCATTCTCCCATTGATGCGGTGAAGTAGTCCTGTGCCCTTAGCAGAGAAACACCCCCAAAACATAATGTTTCCACCTCCATGCTTGACAGTGGGGACGGTGTTCTTTGGGTCATAGGCAGCATTTCTCTTCCTCCAAACACGGCGAGTTGAGTTAATGCCAAAGAGCTCAATTTTAGTCTCATCTGACCACAGCACCTTCTCCCAATCACTCCCAGAATCATCCAGATGTTAATTTGCAAACTTCAGACGGGCCTGTACATGTGCCTTCTTGAGCAGGGGGACATTGCGGGCACTGCAGGATTTTAATCAATTACGGCGTAATGTGTTACCAATGGTTTTCTTGGTGACTGTGGTCCCAGCTGCCTTGAGATCATTAACATGTTCCCCCCGTGTAGTTTTCGGCTGAGCTCTCACCTTCCTCAGGATCAAGGATACCCCACGAGGTGAGATTTTGCATGGAGCCCCAGATCGATGTCGATTGACAGTCATTTTGTATGTCTTCCATTTTCTTACTATTGCACCAACAGTTGTCTCCTTCTCACCCCAGCGTCTTACTTATGGTTTTGTAGCCCATTCCAGCCTTGTGCAGGTCTATGATCTTGTCCCTGACATCCTTAGAAAGCTCTTTGGTCTTGCCCATGTTGTAGAGGTTAGAGTCAGACTGATTAATTGAGTCTGTGGACAGGAGTCTTTTATACAGGTGACCATTTAAGACAGCTGTCTTTAATGCAGGCACCAAGTTGATTTGGAGCGTGTAACTGGTCTGGAGGAGGCTGAACTCTTAATGGTTGGTAGGGGATCAAATACTTATTTCTCTGTGCACAATGCAAATAAATATATATAATTTTGACTGTGATTTTCAATTTTTTTTTAAATATAATCTATCTCTCACTGGTAAAATTAACCTAGCCTAAAAATTCTAGACTGTTCATGTCTTTGACAGTGGGCAAACTTACAAAATCAGCAAGGGATCAAATACTTATTTCCTTCACTGTATGTACTGAGGTTGGTTCTGGTGCTGTATATATGTATTGAGCTTGGCTCTCGTACCGTATATATGTATGAGCTTTGTTCTGGTGCCATATATATGTCAGAGCTTGGTTCTGGAGCTGTAATTATATAGGATATATTTATAATAACAAAATTGCAGGCCAGATGGAATTTATTTAATTCATTGTATATTTAATGGGAACCCGTGTGGTAGTTTAAACCCCTTGAACCGCCACCATGCAGTAATACAGGACCTGACACTATTTCCAAATAAAAAAAGAAACAGGGGGAGGAAACCTCCAGCTCACCAGTCCTGCGTCCGACACTCCAACTTCGCGCAGATCTCTGCGACTGTCCACGGTAGGCAACAAGGGAGTCGATCCAGCGCTGTTGTTGTGTTTTTAAAAAGGAATCAGAGTTTCCATTTTTATTGTATTGAAGTAATTAAAATAGAACAAACAAACGGACGCAGTAGCGAGGCAGTTTAAGATAGGTAGTATAGGTAGTATTGGAGCCTACGCGTTTCGAACACTTTCTGTGTTCTTTAGTCATGGCTATTGGTAATAATTAAAACGGTTCACACTATATGCTAATTACTCATTAAAGAGTCATGGGGCGGTGCCGCTATCCTGGAGAGTCACATAGTCCTGCCTTCTAACCCACCTTTCCATGTTTGATTGACATCCACCTGACTTATACAACTCTCTCAGACGCGCCATTGCTTTGCACTACTTTGGCAAGCACCGTGCAGCGAGGTGTACTCTGCCCGGCTTCATCACTGCACCGCGCATGTCAGGGAAGTACAAGGAAACCGGCGCATCCGCAAGAGTTTGAGGAGGCTGGAAGTGATGTAGAATAACCAGGGGGATGTCAATCAATATCTGGGGGGCGCATTTAGATTTTCGCCTTAGGCAGCAGAAAAGCTACAATTGGCCCTGCGGCTGTAGGCCACGTCATGACGCCGGCCTCCACAGGGAGTCTTCCCAGCACCTTATAGGCTGCAGGCCGGTGTCATGACGTTACTGCATCACGCTGTTCTGCGCATGTGTCCCAACCAGAGCCTGTGCAGTAGGCTGGTCACAAAAAATCAATGTTCAAATTTTTACCCCCCCCTAAAAGTTGTCAATTGGTTAGAAAATGTGATTGGCAAAGTTTCAGCTCAACTTCATAATGTGCCTCATTGAGGTTAAAGTTTAGAAAAACAGATATTTTGCACCCAAAAATTTTTTTCCGTTTTTCCTCCTTAAAATGGAAACCATTTGTCCTAGAAACCTGATTCTTATCTTTCTTATCTCATCTCATAGGAAATGTTGTTGCCTTGAAGTTTGATTCTCATGACGTTGTTGCTAAAACGTATAGATTTAGTGGTATTTAGCATTTTTTGGGTCAGGTCGTGGTACTTCTCCTCAAAAGTGACTTTTCATACAAAGGCCTAAAAACATTACAACATTCAATTACATCTGCTTTCCAGATTTTGCTTTTTGTATTTTTCTTTTTGTACATTAAACATAGTTTAGTTGGAGGTGTTTTCAAAAGTAAATGCAGCAAAATCGAAATTGAAAATGAAGGCATTAGGGGAAAAGAAGAGCAAGTAAGGTGTAAAAAGGATAACAAATAGTGTTCAAATGCATTTTTATTAATTATATTATTATATTATACATATTATTACATTATTATTATTTAACATTTTCAGATTAAGGTGGTAATGGCTTAGATATGGTGGCTTTTGAAGAGTCAGGAAAAGTTTGTCTACATTCAGATACAACTTGTAACAGAAACTGTTATTAGTCCTTCGTTAAAGAGGAATTGAAGTCTTGGATTAATTTTATACCCCTTTCAGCTGGGTCATTAACAACCCTGAAACCGTTCACTATTTTTTTAGCTTTTAAATAATGTAGATTTTCACACCATACATCGGGATCAATATTTAAAAATTCTTTATCGATTTCAAATCTCTTAAAATTTTTTTAGAGTTAGAGGAGAAACAAAAATATCAACTTCTTTGTCCAATAAATGGTCAACTTGTTTGAGACTGAGTGTTGCTTTTACATCCCTGTCATCCCAATCATCTTCATCATTTTCTACTTCGGAACTTAAATTTCCAACCATGCTTGTTTTGACATTTTTTCCCAATGTATCATCGAAAAATCAAAATGCAACTTGCTCCGAGTTGAGATACCACAGATGGTTTTATCACTTTAGAAAGTGCCTTGTCTGCAACCTCTTTATCAATTTTCCTGTATTTAACTAAAGCTTTCAATAATTGTAGGTCTTGGTTGGGGGCCAAAGTGGGTTTGGGGGCGTTGAACCACGCTTTTACATAAATATTGATTATAAATAAACAAATATCTTCCATACCTTTTTTCTCTAAATCAGTTAACGAAGATTGATCCCTGAAAAGATATCTTTTGAGAGAATAAATGGTCTTTGCCATCCATCTGGAGTGATGAATAGCGCCAGGTACTCTAAGGCTTTATTCAGACGAACGGGAAAAATGTCCGTGCAACGCGCGGGATTTGCACGCGCGTTGCACGGACCTATATTAGTCTATGGGGCTGAAAAAAAGTCACGACATGTCCGTTCTGTGGGCGTTTTTCGCGCATCACGCACCCATTGAAGTCAATGGGTGCGTGAAAACCATGCATGCCGCACGGAAGCACTTCCGTGCGAACTGCGTGATTCGCGCAAGAGCTGTCAAACTCTGAATGTAAACAGAAAAGCACCACGTGCTTTTCTGTTTATAAACAGCAAAACGGAGTGCCTTTGAGATGAGCGAACCCGGACAACCGAACCGAACTTCACCGGGTTCGGCCGAACTCGTTTTGACCGAACCCGGCAAAAAAATTTCCGGTACGCGATGTCAGGAGATAGTCACTGTCCAGGGTGCTGAAAGAGTTAAACTGTTTCAGCACCCTGGACAGTGACTTCCGCTCACAATATACATGAACGTGTAAAAAAAAAAGAAGTTCTGACTTACCGATAACTCCCTGCTTCTTCCTCCAGTCTGACCTCCCGGGATGACGATTCAGTCCAAGTGACAGCTGCAGCCAATAACAGGCCAAGCACAGGCTGCAGCCAATCACAGGCCAAGCACAGGCTGCAGCGGTCACATGGACTGCCACGTCATCCAGGGAGGTGGGGCCGGATGTCAAGAGAGGGACGCGTCACCAAGGCAACGGCCGGGAGGGAAGTTCTCGGTAAGTACGAACGTCTTTTTTTTTTTTAACAGGTTGCTCGATATTGTGATCGGAATTCACTGTCGAGGGTGCTGAAAGAGTTACTGCTGATCAGTTAACTCTTTCAGCACCCTGGACAGTAACTATTTACTGACGTCGACTAGCCTCATCTCTATGATGGCGGCTGCGCGAAAATCACGCAGCCGCGCATCATACACTGATGACACACGGAGCTGTCAAGTGGTTTTTCCGCGCGGAAAACACCGCATTTTTGCGTCCGCAAAAACGCCACGCTCGTGTGAATCCAGCCTAAAAGAAATGTCTTTTGGAGGAAGACGTCCTAAAAGAATTAAGCAGAGTTGGATAAATTCTTTATAATCATCCCTGGGCTGTTGGTTTTTTTAATTGTTCAAAAAGAAAACTTGAAATTTGGTCCTGATTAATTATTTTATGACTAATATTTTCATCTTCTATTACTGTTTTGTATTTAGTCTTGGCTAGCCTAGACCACCCAGTCTTGAATTTTCCAATAATATCTGGCTGAGGACCAGTGGATGTGCTCATTTTGCAAAGAAAAACTGCTTTTAAAATAACTTCATATGGTGGGGACATGCTAAATTCAGAAGGTTTTTCTCTAATAATTGCTCTAGCAAAACGCAGGTTCCCCTAAGGCGACCGGTATATACGGCCATTGTATCAAAACACATTGCCTGGATTTTCCCAACTTTCCTCCCAATGTTCAACTGCTGATAATACAGCTTTTGCCTGAGGAATCCCCATACTATTTTCAAGCTGAGGAACACTTATCAATTGTTCGTCATCCCCACAAATAAGCAAAATCAGTACTCTCTCTACATTTTCTTTACTCAACATATCTAGAAGCAGTTTCCCATCCCAGTGCACAACAGCTTCCTCTAAATCGGAATTCCTGAATCAATTTTTGATGAGGTCCGTTCTTTGATGTCGGAATTGCTGTCTGCGGAGTCGTATGACACTTCTACTTTTCTGTGGGTCATGACCTAACGCCTCTGCTGTATTTGCTATTATTTGCACCGCGTCTCTATCAGAAATACTACATCTATCTAACAATAAAGAAAATTTTTCAGTTATCTCTTCGGTACCTCGACATTACCTCCTTTTCTTTATTTCTGGTCCTGCTTCCTCCGGGTGTGGAAAATTATACTCCGTATCTTCTTGCATCGGCTCCTCTTCCTCTGATGTGCTGCTAGTGCTTGGTACAGATTCCAGTTCTACATCTTCTTCACGCTCTAAAAATAAAATATAAGTTTTAGTTAATGTCAATTGTCAAACTATCTGCCTAAGTAGTACTAAATTTCATGAAAAAATTAGTGAATAACTCAAACTCACCTACATTTTTTATTGATTTTTCTAATCTTGCCATCTCAGCTGCTCGCCTCTTTTCTCTTCGTTCTTCTGCTTTTACAAATCTCATGTCAACGCTTCCCATGCAGCCAGGATGTCCTTTTTCTCTCTGGAGTAACAAAAACTGTCTGTCTTCTTCAGTGGTGTTTGTAAGTGCATCCTGATGAGCAACGTCCAATAGGTCGCAAAGGGTTGACTTAAAAGCTTCTACTCTTGCAGATCTGGTAGCGTTTTTTTGCAGTTTTCTCCACTCATACAGTTTTTCCAAATTGCAACACAATCTTTCATATGTCTGGTTGGTATCTTTGCTTTCTCCCAAAAAGGAGAACTTCCTGTATTGTAAGTCTTGCAGCTTCTCTGTTGTTCAATTTCACTTGGCGCATATTATAACATAAACTGCGTAAGACTTGGCAATTAGAAGGTAACTTACTGTCACTGATTTGATGAGACATGTGGCCAATTAAAAAAATCTTGTCCTGCTGCCTTGAACTCATGCTCGTTGACGCTGTAGAAGTAGAAAGTAGAGCCATTGTCCTTTAAATCTGACCGTAAAAAATGCACTAAACTAACTTCACTGCTTGAAAACCTGCAACGCAAATGAAAATGCAAATTATAATATACATTTTAATGATTTAGTCTTTTAATGCAAATAATACAAAAGGAAACCGATGGTCATCAAGTATTTAAATTAGTTCTGTTCCGATTTTAATGATATGCACTATGACCTGCCCTGAAAAATGCTAAGTACCACTAAATCTATAAGTTTTAGTAACAAAGTCATGGGAATCAAACTTCAAATGTCATATGAAATGAGACAAGAATCAGGTTTCTACAAAATGTCCTATGAAATGAGACAAGAATCAGGTTTCTAGGATGAATGGTTTCCATCTTAAGGCTACGTTCACACGGAGTATTCTGACGAGTTTTTTGACGCGGAAACCGCGTCGCAAAACTCGGCAAAAACGGCCCGAAAATGCCTCCCATTGATTTCAATGGGAGGCGTCGGCGTCTTTTTCCCGCGAGCAGTAAAACTGCCTCTCGGGAAAAAGAAGCGACATGCCCTATCTTCGGGCGTTTCCGCCTCTGACCTCCCATTGACTTCAATGGGAGGCAGAGAAAGCGTATTTCGCGGTGTTTTATGCCCGCGGCGCTCAATGGCCGCGGGCGAAAAACGCTGCGAAAAACTCCACGAAAATCGGCGTGCAGGGAGAGGAAAATCTGCCTCAAACTTCCAAACGGAATTTTGAGGCAGATATTCCGTGTGAACATAGCCTTAGGAGGAAAAACTGCGTTTAGTTTGCTTTTTTTTTGCTAAAAATCACAGATTTTCTAAACTTTAACTTCAATGAAGCACAGGTTACCATTATCAAGTTGAGCTGAAACTTTGCCAATCAAATTTTCTAGCCAATTGACAACTTTTAGGGGGGTCCCCCGGAAGATAAAATTTCCACCTATACCTTGTGACCACCCTATTGTGCAGCCTATCCACTAGGGGGAGCTGAGTGGCACTACTAAGGGAGGGCCATGTGGCACTACTAAGGGGGGTGCTGGGTGGGACTGTACTAGGGGGGCTGTATGGCACTATTTACAAGGGAGAGGGCTGTGGTATTATCTATGGGTGCTGTGTGGCACTATAAACAGGGGGAGCTGTATGGCGCTATATACCGGGGGGGCTTTATGGCGATATCTACAGGGGGCTGTATGGCGATATCTAGAGGGGGCTGTATGGTACTATCTACAAGGGGGGTCTGGGGGCGCTATCTACAAGTGGGGTGTGACACAGTCTACAGAGGGGGCTGTATAGCACTGTCTACAGGGGGGGCTGTATGGCACAATATAGAGAGGGAACGATCTAAAAGGGGGGCTGCGGGTGGCACCTGGGGTGGCCCAGTCAAAAGTTTGCTATAGGGCCCAGTCTTTCCTAGATACGCCCCTGTCTTAAACCGTCGCAAGGGAAACTTTGATCGCTACTATTAGAGCAGGAGTCCGGCTGTCATGCCAATCACCCGCTCCAGCCTGCAAGGGACACCCGTGCTTGGCTTAGACTAGGCTTCTGTGAAAAGGGGCAGCGGCGTAGCCAAAGTCTCGATACTGACCTACGTGAAAAGGCACATTGGTGGTCATTAACGTGTTAAAGGCTATGTACACCTTCAGCGCAAATTTTTTTTATGATAAATCTATTTTTTAAGTGATTTGAAACAACTTTGAAATTGACTTATTTTTAAAAAAATATATTTTTTAAGATACAGCTTCAATGTACCCTGTATGCATAGAAGCTGGATCGTTACGTCAACACTGATTTCATCAGTTCAAACAAAATTTTGCTTCAAAGGTGTACATAGCCTTTAATGGCTACCAATACGATAAGCCCTTGTTTATGTAATAAAATAATAGTAACGTTACATAATAGTTATAATATTAATGTAATAATGAGCATGTCATTTTTTCTCTTTTTGAAGAATAGATATGGAAAATGTTGACCTTGAGATGTCCATTTTCTTTACAAGTTTAGCACAACTGCAGTCTATAAAATATTTACTCAGCAAATTGATGTGGGATTTCATTGAAGGACTATGGCCAAATCCTGTCGGTTTTGTTTTACCTAAAATAGGTAAGTTGTTTTCTACTGGACCCACAATCCCTTTTTAGTTGTTTAGTTAAAAATAACTATTATGATGATTGTGTAAGCAGCCTAGTTTTCTGAGATCCAATGGATCTTGGTGTCACGACTGTGGGTTATGTGAATCCACTGGGCCGCTCCACCGTAGCGCAGTAGCAGCTGGCCCAACAAAAGTCAATAACCGTTTCTAGGAGAAGAGTACCTGGATAGATGATTTGGCGAATACTCGGCGTGGCAGACAATAGGCGTAGCAGACACCTAGCGTAGCAGACACTTGGCACAGATGGTACTTGGCACAGATGACACTCTCGACTCCAACATTAGATAACTCACTGGATCAAAACACAATTATTAGATATGGGATACAGGATACAACTAAGGGACCATTTGCAAAGACTTACATGGGCAGGCACAACAACGCTCAGGCAAGGAGGAAGGAGCAGAGACCTTTTTATAATTTCAGGGTGTTGTTGGGATTGGGTAGGGAACATTTACACTTTAGGAAACACTACAAGGCAGTGCGGCCACGTGTGTTAGCGTCTCCGGGGAGGGAGACGCCGTCAGGAGTTCAGAGGTCTGAGGTCGCGGCTGCTGGAAGGTAAGAGAAGCTGGCGGTCCGCGACCGTGGCCATTACAGACCCCCCCTTTTGCCCCCTCTTAGGTCCAGAGCGTGAGAGGAATCTCTTGATGAGGCCTGGAGCATCCACATTCTCTTCAGGCTCCCATGACCTCTCCTCAGGACCAAACCTCTTCCAGTCCACCAGGTAGAAGGTCATCCCTCCTATCCTCTTGTAATCCAGGATCTCTTTTACTTCAAAGATGTCATAAGAACCGTGGGGAGTAACTGTAGAACCAGGGGATTTGCTGAAATGGTTCAGGACCACAGGCTTTTGGGAGACATGAAATGAGTAGGGGATTTTAAGTGTTAGGAAGCGTCTGTGTCTTTAAGATCACCATGACTACTGATCTAGCTTCTGGGTGGTTTTGTTTATTTCTTGAGCCTATTCCACTTCTCTGTCTTCTAGCTGTCAGGTGTAGGGTGGGGTATTTATATCTGGCCTCCTCCCTCTTTCTTTGCTTGCAAATTTTTCTACTTCTTAGGTGTGGTGATCAAGCTCTCACTTACTCTGTGTTCTGGACTTCTTGGAAATTGACCTAGGCTTGTCTCTCGTTAACCCCTTGTTTACCGTTTTTACCTGCTCCCAGCTGGTTTTGACCTCTGCTGTACCTGATTTCCACTAGCTCTGTTTTGGACTTTCTGTTTACCCTCTGGATGTCTGGTTAGCTGTGCAGGTATAGCCTGCTTTGCACCCCTTATCGAACACTGAACTCTGTTAGAACAACCTGGGTTCTGTGCAGCAAAAACCATCCCGCCTTGCAGTGGACTCTGGCGTTTACCTCAGAGTAGCCTTAGATTCTATCGATCAGAGTTGTGACGGATTTGAGGTTGCGAATTTATTTGCACGCTTACTCCCAACAGTCTCCAGTCGACTTTTGGGAATTGCGCAACCAATGATTCCATAACATTGCGGGTAGGAGTTAGACGAAGCTTATAGGACACAGGGTTTATCTGTTGCAAAACCTTGAAGGGACCGAGGAATCTGGCAGCGAATTTGTGGGAAGGGATCTTTAGGCGAATGTTTCCGGGGGACAACCAGACCTTCACTCCAGGAGAAAACTGCGGAGGAATTTTTCTTCTCCTATCTGCATATTTCTTTATGCAATCCACTGCCTGAGGGATCGCAGACTTAGTTTGCTGCCAAATGTGAAAAAAACTTCTGAAGGAAGAATTGGCTGCAGGCACGTGAGACGTAGCTGGCATAGGAAGAGGAACACGTGGATGTTGACTGTACACAATGAAGAAGAAGCAGTAGATCTACTAGTATGATTGTTGTTGAAGAACTCCTATCTGTAGTCTCAGCGGTTTGGTGATAGACAGGATAGGGTCCAGCAGAGGATGTCCATCAACAGAAGCGACCACTAAAGGTTTTTCTAGGAGAACAGTAGCCAAGTGGAGACGGTCTACTAAGTCCTGCTGGAGGAAGTTTGCAGCCGCTCCAGAATACAAGTAAGCAGGTACAGAGAGCGATCCTTCACCAGTGACAATAGACACAGGAATGGAAAATCTTGGAGAGAATTTAGTGGTCAAGGGAGATTCACCTAAGATTGTCTCTCCAATCAAACCTAGGGCATTGGAGCATGAAATGTCCCTTGTGGCCACAATATAGACATAGCCCACGTCAGCGTTACCGTTCCTGATTGGACAGTCTGAGTCTGTCTACCTGCATAGGCTCCTCCCAAGGCGCAGCAGGATGGGGCAGTAGAGGCCTCTGAAATTTGGGTGCCAGTTGACAACACCTTTTCTCACGACAAACTTCCGAAGTGCGCTCTTGGATCCTCCTATCAATCCGGGTTGCCAGAAATATTAAGGCATCCAAGGTAGCAGGAAGTTCTCAAGCTGCCAGTTCATCCTTTATACGAGAGGCCAGGCCCTGCCAGAAAGTTGCCAGTAAGGCCTCATTATTCCAAGCTAGCTCTGCTGCCAGCGTACGGAATGAGATGGCATACTCCCTATAGTTGCTTCCCCTTGATTGAGGGTCAGCAGTGAGGCAGCGGCAGAAGATGTTCGACCCGGTTCCTCGAACACAGTATGGAAAGTCTCTAGGAAGAGTGGTAGATCAGAGAATTCTGGGCCCTCTCGTTCCAAGATGGGGTTTGCTCATCTCTTTGCCGGAGAGGTGAAAAATAATAAAAACCACTTTGGCCTCATCAGATGGGAAGTGGTGAGCACGTAACATGAAGTGGATTATACACTGATTGGTGAAACCTCTACAAGTCTTAGGATCCCCATCATAGCGGGGAGGTAGAGGCAACAAAATTGCAGACCCAAGGCAGGCAGGAGGGATAACAGGTGGTGGAGCAGCGGGAACATCCAGAGGAGGTACAGGCGGTTTATCCAAAACGGGTCATTATGGAGCTTACTGCTTGTAGTAGTTGATCCTCACGTGCCCGGAGGTCACGCATGTCGGCTTGCATTATTTGGACTGCGGTCTTGGGTTGATCCATGTCCTGAGCGTACTGTCACGACTGTGGGGTATGTGGACCCACTGGGCTGCTCCGGTGTAGCAGCTGGCCAAACAAAAGTCAATAACCATCTCTAGGACAAGAGAACTTGGATAGATGATTTGGCGAACACTCGGCATAGCAGACACGTGGCGGAGCAGACACATGGCACAGATGATACTTGGCACAGATGAGACATGGCACAAATGACACAATGGACTCCGACACTAGATAACGCACTGCATCAAACACAATTATTGGATACGGGATACGAGATACAGGAAACCGGAACACTGGATACAGGATACAACTAAGGGACCATTTGCAAATTCTAACATGGGCAGACACAAAAACGCTCAGGCAAGGAGGAAGGGGCAGAGCCCTTTTCATTATTCAGGGTGTTGTTGGGATAGGGTAGAGAACATTGACAGGTGCGCGCACTGGCCTTTTAAGGCTGGGGACAAGTGCGAACCTTAGAAAACACTACAGGGCAGTGTGGCCGCGTGTGCTGGCGTCTCCAGGGAGGGGATGCCGGCAGGAGTTGAGGTCTACGGTCGTGGCCAATGGAAGGTAAGAGAAGCCGGCGGTCCACGACCGCGGCCATTACACTTGGTACTCTGTTGAGCCCAGGACTGTGTGTGGCTATCTTGAATATGACTCCAAAGGATAAATTAAATAAAATTATCAAAACTAGCTGAGCTTACAACCCAGCATCTAACGGTCCGGTTATAGAGCACACAGTGGCAGTGGTTAGGACCTGCACATAATGCAGGAGCATGGGCAGGCAAGTTTTCTGCAGTGTGCTGCACATTTTTGATGTATTTATTATATTATATCAAATAAAATAATTATTTAACATTAAATGCTGAAAGAATATCATCCAATGTTCCACTTTCCCAATTTGATGCTGAGAGGCGGCTTCACACACACATACATGTCCACTCTACATTATGTCACGACTGTGGGGTATGTGGACCCACTGGGATGCTCCACCGTAGCAGAGTAGCAGCTGGTTAAACGAAAAGTCTATGGCAGGCACAAGGGCGAGAGTAGCTGGCTTGTACCGGACTATCGGAATCAGGCTTGTGCTGAACTATCAGGAGCAGGCCTGTGCCGGAATATCGAAAGCTGGGTTGTACCTGACTATCCAAAGCAGACAAACCACAATGACCATCTGGCTTGAGGAGGGATTAGTCATTGTGCAGACTGTAAATAAGTGATCGGTGCAGATGATAATTAGATGAGCAGGGCCCTCTAGCATATGACTCCACTATTCCAAGGCTAATTTAACAGCCAGTAACTCACGGTCCCCAATGGAGTCATTCATTTAGTTCTCCAGGAGAGAAGAGCTTTGAGAATAAGCCACAGGATACCGCCTTACCTTTGGATTTTTTTGTGAAAGAGAAGTGCTCTAGTGCCAATGGAAGAAGCGTCAACCTCCAGCGAAAATTGCTGAGACACATCAGGATGGTGAAGAACGGAAGCTGAAGTGAAGGCTCTCTTGAGGTTGGACAATGCTGATTCTGCCTCAGGGGTCCAGACCTTAGCATTCACACCCTTCTTGGTAAAAGCATTGATAGGAGCGGTATGTGAAGAGAAGTTTGAGATTAACTTGTGGTAGAAGTTTGTGAAAACCAAGAAATCTCTGTCTGGCACATAGACCTTGGGGATGTAGCCACTCAAAGACGGACTTCACTTTCTCCGGATCTATCTGGAATCCATGATCTGAAATTATATAGCCCATAAAAGGCAGGGATTTCTCTTCAAACATGCACTTTTCAAGTTTAAAGTAGAGACTATTTCCCCTTAAAGGAACAGTGTCATCACAAATTATTTTTTTATATGTTAAAGATGTTAGTGCTTTATTAAAAACGTTTATATTCATTTGTGTGTTTGTGTTTTACTTTTTCTTATTTTTACACTTTTTCTTCCCTATGGGGGCTGCCATTTTTTTTCCATTTCTGTCTGTGTCGATTAACGACACATACAGACATGGAATACGGCAGCCACAGTCCCATAGGGACTGCGAACGGCTCCCGTCCCATTGACTTCCGTGTACGGCGTCTGTGTGGGAACTGCGCATGCGCCGCTCCCACACAGTCCAATTCGAAATTGGCGCCGTCCGGCGCCATTTTCCTGTGGACCGGAAGTCGCGGCCGGACAGTAATATTACTACTTCCGGTCGCGGCTTCCGGATTTGTGCACTTGGACCAGCGGCAGCAAACGGAGCAGACGGGCCGGAGGGAGCCGCGGCGGCAGGAGCAGGTAAGAGATTTCAATGTATGTTCGTGTTTGTGTGTGTTTACTACTGTATGTAAACCTACTACACTGTGTGTTAGCTCAAAAAATGGCGACACACAGTGTAGGAGGTTACACCGTTCAAACCCCTCGTTTATCCCGGCACTAGCCAGGATAAAGGAGGGGGGGATGCTGAGAGCTCACTAGAGCGAGGGCTTTTAACCCAATGTTGCAATGCTGCATTTTTGGGAATAGCCCCATCTAGTGACCAAAAATGGGTAGTATTATAAATTAGAATTAATTTATAATATTTCCTGACTCGTGAAAAAAATAAAAAAAATTTGAACAATGTTTAATCACCCACACACTAAATGTTTAATTTTTAAAAAAAAAACATGTTTTTCTGGCAACACATTCCCTTTAACTGTGACAGGACTTGGCGAACACGCTTCCGTTGAGTCATCAGATCTGGCGAATAAATCAAGATGTCATCCAGATATACCACCACACTAACATACAGTGCATTCTGGAAGATGTCGTTTATGAATACCTGGAACACAGCTGAAACCTTACACAATCCAAAGGGCATCACAAGATATTCGTAGTGACCATCTCGGAGGTTGAATGCGTTTTTTCATTTGTCACCTTTGCGGATACGGATCAAGTTATAAGCTCCGTGTAGATCCAGCTTTCTGAAAATCTTGGCCCCACAAATTCTGGCGAAGAGCTCAGAGATTAGCCGCAAGGGGTATTTGTTCTTGACAGTGATTTGGTTTAAACCACAGTAGTCGATACATGGCCGGAGATTTCAATCTTTCTTTTCATTAAAGAAGAATCCGGCTCTGGCTGGAGAAGTAGAGTTCCTAATAAACCCCCTCTCGAGGTTCACCTTGACGTAGGCCGACATAGTTTGGGGTGAATCTTCAGGGAGCAATTCAATTGGACAATCGTGTGGACAATGGGGAGGCAGGACCTCATCCTCCTTTTACTGAAGACATCTGCAAAACAGGCATAGTGGGGAGTCAGGCCAGCGAGTGACGGAGGTATTAGGGACTGGAGAGGATGAACATAAAGCAGGCAGCAGTGAAGACATCGGGATCCCCACTGGAATACTTCTCCGGAATTCCAGTCGAGGACAGGTGCATGTTCACTAAGCCAAGCAGGATAGCGTTAATAGCTTTTGGCAGAACATAAAAAGCTATTAGTTCTGAATGAAGAACTCCCAATTGCAACTTCAGAGGTTCAGTAATGGAATGAATTGGGTCTGGCAGAGGTTGACCATTCACCGAAGCGACTGCTAGTGGTTTCTCCAGAGGAGTCGTGGGCAAATGGAGACGTCTACTAAGGCTTTTTGTATGAGATTCGCAGTCGCTCCAGAATCCAGATAAGCGGAAACGAAGTGTGATTCTACACCATAAGAAATTGTCATGTGAATCGATAATTTGGTAAAGAATTTTGCAGCAGGCGTTGATCTACCTAGGGAAGTCTCGCCTACTAATCCTAGGTGCTGGAATTTCCCGGATTCTGGGGGCACTGACTCACACAACGCCCCTAATACAAACATAAGCCTGCTGAACGTCTGTGCAGCCGCTCCTGGTCAGAGAGTCTTAGTCTGTCCACCTGCATCAGCTCTTCAGGAACAACAACCGAGGGATGTAGCAGATGTCTCTGGAACCAAGGTGCCAGTCTGTAGAACATTCTTTCCTACGAACTTCCTGGGTGCGTTCATGAAACCTCATGTTGATCCGTGTAGCCACAAGAATTAGGGCATCCAAGGAAGATAGTAGATCTCACGCCGCCAGCTCATCTTTTATTTAAGGAGCTAAACCTTGCCAGGAGGTTGCCACCAAGGCCTCATTATTCCAAGCAAGCTGCCAAAGTAAGGAACTGGATAGCGTACTCTCCAACCGTCGACTACCCTTGGCGTAGAGTTAGAAATTAAGCATCTTCAGAAGTCGTTCGGCCCGGTTCTTCAAACACTGTGCAAAAATTTTCCAGTAATACCTGTAGGTTGCAAGATTCCGGCCCCTCACGTTCCCAAATATGGATCGCCCATGCCAGAGCTTTGCCAGGGAGGAGGGAGACAATAAAGACAACCTTGGGTAGATCACAGGAGAGGAGGTGTGCGTGCAACTGGAAGTGGATCTTGCACTGGTTGAGAAAACCGATAACAGTTTGTTGCATCTCCATTGTAATGAGGTGGAAGTGGCAACGACATTTCGGACCCAGAACGGAGTGGAGCGCTGGCAGGCAGTGGAGTAGGTGGGGCAGCAACTTAAGCAAGATCCAAGCGTGTAGCAATAGCATTGACCGCTAGCAGAAGCTGATCCTGGCATGCTCGGAGATCTCACATATCTGCTTGCATTGCTTGGAACGGCGTCTAGAATTGACCAGCAGTGCCCATGGTCTAAACAAACTGTCACGACTGTGGGGTATGTGGACCCACTGGGCCGCTCCGCCATGGTGGAGTAGCAGCTGGTCAAACGTAATGTCTATGACAAGCACTAGGGCGAGAGTATCTGGGTAGCAGGCTTGTGCCGGACTATAGGAAGCTGGCCTGTGCCGGACTATCGGAAGTAGGATTGTGCCAGACTATCAGAAGCTGGTTTGTACCGGACTATTGGATGGAGTAGTGGATGGTTGGTGAATGGCCACCATGTCCCAACAAGCCTGTGACATCAGCAAGGAGGTGGCGGAGTCATGTTTTGGGCTGGAATCATGGGGAGAGAGCTGGTAGGCCCCTTTAGGGTCCCTGACGGTGTGAAAACGACCTCTGCAAAGTACGTAGAGTTTATGACTGACCACTTTCTTCCATGGTACAAAAAGAAGAACCGTGCCTTCCGTAGCAAAATTATCTTCATGCATGACAATGCACCATCTCATGCTGCAAAGAATACCTCTGTGTCATTGGCTGCTATGGGCATAAAAGGAGAGAAACTCATGGTGTGGCCCACATGTTCCCCTGACCTCAACCCTATTGAGAACCTTTGGAGCATCCTCAAGCAAAATATCTATGAGGGTGGGAGGCAGTTCACATCAAAACAGATGCTCTGGGAGGCTATCCTGACATCCTGCAAAGATATTCAAGCAGAAACTGTCCAAATACTAGCAAATTCAATGGATGCAAGAATTGTGAAGGTGATATCAAAGAAGGGGTCCTATGTTAACATGTAACTTGGCCTGTTAAGTTTTTTTTTATTGAAAGAGCTTTTGATTTCTGTAAATATGACCTCCTGATACTGCAAATTCAACAAATTACCATTTCAGTTCTCTTTACAACCTTTAAAATGTTTTGATCTCTGTTGTGCATAATAATTTGAAACAGTGCATTTTGAGTTTTTTACTTCTAAAAAAAAATCTGTTATCATTAGGAGATTTGTTCAATAAAATCCGCATTATACTCCAATGGTTGATGGCTTGAACATTATACTGACTGTCATTTGCATCAACTATTTAGGAAAATCAGCGAAAAATAACATTTGCATAATAATTTGGAACGCGGTGTAGTGCAGTCGTCTCGGACAATTGACTTGGTTCGGACACTGGATACTGGGTACGGGATACAGGATACGATACCTTTGCAGACAGACACTGGGTAAGACACAACATTGCTCAGGCAAAGAGGAAGTGGGCAGAGATCCTTTTAATGTCCAGGGTGTGCTGGGATAGGTTAGGGTCAATATTCCTAGTGCTCGGGCTGGCCCTTTAAGAATGGGGACGAGCGCGCACCTTACAGGCACAGAGCGGTGGAGAGAACAGAGTGCGCCGGCGTCCCGGAGCAGGGAGAAACGCATAGGACTAAGAGACTGGCGGTTGCTGGGGTGAATGAGACCAGCGGCCGCCGGTGCTACACATTGTAGTCTATTTAAGATACAGAACCAGCCAAGAGAGAGTGCTCAGCTATTTCCATGTCTACTGTTCACTGGCCCTTTTCTCTTTTTATATTATGATGTTCGCATCTTTCAGCATTTATTGCTGAATCAATATCTGTTTCAGTAACTGATTACATACACCGTGTTCCAAATTATTATGCAAATGTTATTTTTCGCTGATTTTCCTAAATAGTCGATGCAAATGACAGTCAGTATAATCTTCAAGCCATCAACCGTTGGAGTATAATGCGAATTTTATTGAACAAATCTCCTAATGATAAAAACACAAAATGCACTGTTTCAAATTATTATGCACAACAGAGATCAAAACATTTTAAAGGTTGTAAAGAGAATGAAAATGGTAATTTGTTGAATTTGCAGCATCAGGAGGTCATATTTACAGAAATCAAAAGCTCTTTCTATAAAAAAAAACTTAACAGGCCAAGTTACATGTTAACATAGGACCCCTTCTTTGATATCACCTTCACAATTCTTGCATCCATTGAATTTGTGAGTATTTGGACAGTTTCTGCTTGAATATCTTTGCAGGATGTCAGAATAGCCTCCCAGGGCTTCTGTTTTGATGTGAACTGCCTCCCCCCCTCATAGATATTTTGCTTGAGGATGCTCCAAAGGTTCTCAATAGGGTTGAGGTCAGGGGAACATAGGGGCCACACCATGAGTTTCTCTCCTTTTATGCCCTTAGCAGCCAATGACACAGAGGTATTCTTTGCAGCATGAGATGGTGCATTGTCATGCATGAAGATAATTTTGCTACGGAAGGCACGGTTCTTCTTTTTGTACCACGGAAGAAAGTGGTCAGTCATAAACTATACGTACTTTGTAGAGGTAATTTTCACATCGTCAGCGACCCTAAAGGGGCCTACCAGCTCTCTCCCCATGATTCCAGCCCAAAACATGACTCCGCCACCTCCTTGCTGACGTCGCAGGCTTGTTGGGACATGGTGGCCATTCACCAACTATCCACTACTCCATCCATCTGGACCATCCAGGGTTGCACGGCACTCATCAGTAAACAACAGGGTTTGAAAATTAGTCTTCATGTATTTCTGAGCCCAGTGCAACCGTTTCTGCTTGTGAGCATTGTTTAGGGGTGGCCGAATAATAACTTTATGCACCCTTGCAAACCTCTGGAGGATCCTACACCTTGAGGTTCGCGGGACTCCAGAGGCACCAGCGGCTTCAAATACCTGTTTGCTGATTTGCAATGGAATTTTAGCAGCTGCTCTCCTAATCCTATTATTTTGTCTGGCAGAAACCTTCCTCATTATGCCTTTATCTGAACGAACCCGTCTGTGCTCTGTTTTCAATAGTTTTTTATTAAACAGTTTTGTAAAATAATAATATAGTAATAACACAGACTCGCAGAGTCTCAGCTTTTGCATTTCAGTAATACAATTAAACAAAGTATTAGACCAACATGGCCTCCAATAAATCTCACATTACATATCCGTCATGATGTCAAAACTCTTGCAAAATATAGAGTATATAAATGTATTCATTGCTAACATAGGTAACTATCCTTGACATCACATTGCTTTATAGAGTACCATAACGTGGCCTCTATAGGAGAGAGAAAAAGAGAAAGAAAAAAAAAACACACAATAACCAAAAGAAGGATAGGGAGGGGGGAAGGAAAGGTGTAGGGTAGAAGGGTTTCGTAACCATCTCTATGTATTCATGAAAGTGTGCGATTCCTCCATGGGTCCCAAATGGCATCAAATTTGTCTAATGTACCAGCCAGCAGATGTGTTAGGCGGTCATTGACCATTATCCATGAGATCTTAGCGATCAACATATCCATAGACAACATAGGTGTTCGCCAGGCCCTAGCAATAGTTATTTTAGCTGCCAGGAACACATATCGGAGAAATTTACGTGCGGGGGCCCGAACCTCCGGAATAGGACCGCATAGCAGTGCCGTAATCACATCATTGGGGGGTTTGACTTGGATCACTGTGTCAATAAGCTGGTATACCTGGTCCCAAAAGGCGGCCACCACTGGGCACTCCCATAGAATATGCATTAGCGTGCCCTCCGCGCCACATTGCCTAAAGCAGTGAATATTCACAGATGGATTAAATCGAGCTATACGAGTGGGGACCATTTACAATCTCATTAATACCTTATAACCCGCTTCCACCAAGGATGTATTGATAGATAGTTTCGAGGTCATACATGCCATCTCCTGCCACTGCTCCAATTCTACCCCCGTACCTAAATCGTGTTCCCATCGAGTCATGTAAGGGAGTTTACCTTCCGGAGTAACCAGATCGGAATATATCGTGGATATTTTACGTCGTAGGCCAGAGAGCCAGCACAGCCTTTCAAAAGTGGTCAATGTACTGATGTCCCCCTGCCTGGATTTCCAGTCCAACAAGAAATGGTGTATCTGGATGTATCTAAAATGCTCCGATGGGGGCATCGAGTGTGAGTCCTTAAAGTAATCCAAAGTTCTAATGTCCCCCCCTATAAAGAAGTCCTTAATCCTGTAAAACCCCTTATTGAGCCACCACTGGAATTCCATTCTACGCAGACCCGGAGGAAAGGCAGAATTACCCGTGATAGTCATAAGCGGATTATGGGGTGATTTAATATGGAATCTCTTTCTAAGCGAGTCCCACAGCTGTAACATCTGAGAAAGCACAGGGGAGAGAACCGGAGGTCTGTCCGAGGACTCCATCCACAGTAGCGTTTCCAGCGGGAAACGGGTACATGCGGCCGTTTCAATTTGCGTCCACTGGGGGCAGTATGGTCTCACATACATATCTGTAAACTGCGCCAGATGCGCTGCGTGGTAGTAATGTTGGATATTGGGAACCCCCAGACCCCCCGCAGTTTTAGGGGTCAATAATGTTTGTCTCTGTATTCTCGGTCTTTTAGAACCCCAAATAAACGACATAATGAGCCCTTGGATTTGTCTAAGCGCCTTCTGAGGGACCACGATAGGGAGCGTGCGAAAATAGTAGAGCAATCTGGGCAAAATCGTCATTTTGATGGAGGCAATGCGACCAAACCATGAGAGATTAAGAGGGGACCATCTAGTGAGATCTGTAGCTATTTGTTTAAAAAGTGGAGGGAAGTTGTCCTTGTAGAGGGACTCTATGGTGGATGTCAATTTGATACCTAAATACGTCAATCTACGTGCATCCCAATGAAAATCAAAGTTACGTTTTAGGAGCTTTACTACCCCAATTGGCAATGTAAGATTCATTGCCACCGACTTGGAGTGGTTGACCTTAAGCCCAGACAGCTTGCCAAACTGATCAAGAATATGAAAGAGATTCGGCAAGGATGTGAGAGGTGTCGATATGAAAAGCAGAATGTCATCCGCAAACAATGCACATTTATGTTCTACTACTCCCACCTTCACTCCCCTAATGTCGGGAGAATTTCGTATGAGATTGGCCAGCGGCTCAATAGCCAGCGCAAACAGGGAAGGCGACAGCGGGCACCCCTGTCGCATCCTCTGCATATTGGAAAGGCTCCCGACATAAATCCCCTAGAGTTTATTTTTGCTGTAGAGAGACAGTATAAGATCTTAAGAATAGACAAAAAGCCGGAACCAAAGCCCATCCTTTCAAGGACATAAAGCAAATATTCCCAGGATAGCGAGTCAAAGGCTTTCTGAAGGTCAAGGCTTAATAACATACTTTGACGTTCGAAAGTTCCATCCCACCCCGAGCGGACTGCTGAGATAATGTCCACAGCCCGTCTCGTCTGGTCCTCCGCCTGGCGGAAGGGTATAAATCCCGCCTGGTCCCTATGTATATATGTGGCGAGGAACGAATTCAATCTAACCGCCAGAATTTTTGTCATAATCTTAAGATCCACATCGAGAAGGGATATCGGGCGGTAATTGGCCTGATCTGTATGATCCTTATGAGGCTTGGGAATGAGATGTATGTAAGCTAAATTCGAAAAAGGAGGCAAGTTGTTACCCTCCCGATAAGCATTGAACAGTTCAAAGATGTGCGGGGCCAAGACCTCCCTAAAGTGTTTGTAATAACCTGAGGAAAACCCATCTGGCCCCGGGGCTTTGTGAGCCTTCAGATTTTTAATAACATCCAATACTTCTTCCAAGCTAAATTCAGCATCCAGTGTTTCTCTATCCCCTTGGGAAAGTTTAGTAGGGAATGTTGTTTCCAGCAAGACCTTAGCCTTATTTTTATCAAACTGAGGTGGTGCCGAGTACAAAGCTGAATAAAATCCTAAAAGGCCTTTAAAACTTTTGTGGGGTTCTGTGATAAAGATCCATCCGCCAAGCGCAATTTCGGTGGTGTTGAGGTGTTAAATCGGGGCGTGAGGCGTCTGGAGAGTAATGTTCCCGGTTTGTCCCCTTGTGAAAAAAACTTATGTTGTGACCATCGCAGGCTTTTTTCCGCCCAGCTTGTCAGACATAAATTTAATTCTGTTCTAGCTTCCGCTAATTTTGCTTTAATATCTGCCGAAGGGTCTGTTTTAAATTGCTTGGACAGATCCGCAAACTTCCTTTCCTTTAACGCCAGTACCTCTTTCGACCGTTTCTTATTACGCGAGGCTATCTGAATGAATTTTCCCCTAATCACTGCTTTGTGAGCCGCCCAATTGGACATAATTGAGGTGTCTGGTGCCTTATTAAGTAGGAAATATGTGTCCAATTCCCTTTGGATTTCTTTAACTATCTCCTGATCTGATAGTAGTGACTCATTCAATCTCCAAGAGGAGATTATGCGGTCTCCCACATAAATCTGACAGCCGAACCACAATCAGGTCATGATCAGACCAGGGTGTAGCCAAAATCCTAGCGTCCGTGACCTTAGGGAGTAAGCTAGTTGACAACATAACATGATCAATGCGGGTGTGAATATTATGGGCTGAGGAGAAATAAGTATAATCCCTTGCTGTGGGATTAAAATCCCGCCAGACATCTATGACATCCACCGAATGGAAGAAACGTGCTACTTGTATGCTGGTTGACGTAGGAGGAATAAGTCGCACCCTGGATTCGTGGGATTTATCCATGGACACGTCCAAGGCGAAATTAGAATCCCCACCCATAATTATCGGGCCCTCTATCGATGAGTGGAGCTTGCGCCGCATGCCTTGGAAGAACGCCGGTTGATTGGAGTTCGGGGCATAGTAGTTAATAAAGGTTATTGGAGATTCATGTAACAGACCCGTGACCAAGATGTACCTGCCATCCGGATCAGAGATCGTTTTGTGAGATGTAAACGGGACCGACTGAGACAGCCATATGCCCACCCCCCTGTGCTTAGTACAGGCACTAGCCAAAAAATTTTGTGAGTAGTGTCTATGAAAGTACGATGGAGCAGAGGAGGTAGAGAAATGCGTTTCCTGTAGAAATAGTATATCAACATGAGAGGATTTATAGTACAAGAAAGCTTTTCGACGCTTGATCGGGGAATTAAGGCCCTGCACATTATGTGTGAGTAAACTATAGGTCTTAGCAGATTCCAGGGCCGCCATCATAGATCAGGAGGTAGAGCCATGTGCTGATTGGGATCCAGCCATAGAGACAAAGGTCAAAAATAGGAAAGAAGGGAAAGGGAAGGGAGTAAGAGACAGAACAAAAATAGGACAGACACAAAATATCAATAGTACCGGACATAGTCTACTGACTAGGCAGTCAAGAAAAGACTGCGAAAAGGGGGCAGCAGACCGTCGTGAAGGCACAGCATTTCCGTAAATATATACCCAGACATTCAACCCCTTAACCTATATCATCCCTGAGCGTAATAGGCATCCACATGTTAATAATAAGGTAAAGCAAACTTCACATTTTTAAACGAACATATCTGTAACCGGGATACCAACTCACTGCGACCTTGACACCTCAAGAACCTTCCTCGCCTTGTTCGGGCCAGCTTATAAACAAACTTTCATTACTATAAGTGGGAATCAAAAAAAACCCATAACTACCCCAACGTATGGAGCCATGGCTCCCAGTCCGCTGAGAACTGCAACTGGCGGTATCAGGCTGAAACTCACCATCAGTGTTGTTTGAAGACATCTCCGGCCGATATGAAGAATAAAGAAAAAGAAAATAACTGCTTCTATATTTGACCCTCTATCTGTCATGGAGGATTCAATTGTTGCCGACGAGATTCCACCCTCTGTTCCCGAGGCGCCTCTGGACGGCCTCCTTGGGTGCGCCATATTGGTGACAACGGGGGATCCTGTATAGGGAGTCGGGGGGAGCTGGACTTATCCTGGGGTGGTAGAATATGTAAGTCCCTCAGCAGATCCTCCCCTTCCTGTAGCGTAGAGAAGCCATATTGCCTGTTATTGCGCATGAAAAGGAGACGAAATGGGAATGCCCACCGGTATGGGATAGCATGGTGTTTGAGGGTCTGCAAGATAGGACAAAGCATCCGCCTTTTTTGAATGGTTTGGGGAGCCAGATCAGCAAATATCTGCACCACTGTATTACAAATGGTGATCACCGGAAGCTTCCTAGCTCTTTCCATCACTTTCTCCTTAATCGAGTAATAGTGGAGTTTCACTATAATATCTCTGGGAAGTCCATCCCGCCTCATGGCCGTCAATGCTCTATGGGCCCAGTCAATTTCCATATGTGATTCCGATATATCAGGTATCAAGGTAGTGAGTAGCATACGAACCACCGGCGGTACCTCCGTCTGAGATTCCGGGACCCCTCAGATCCTGAAATTATAGCGTCGGGATCTGTTTTCCAGGTCCTCAATTCTGGTGTTCGCCTCCTCCAATTGCTCCTGCAGGTCCTCCATAAATCTGGTATTCTGATTAACTCTTGCAGTGATGGATGTCATTTTGGTTTCAATAGCCTGCATATGAGCCCCCACTTTATGTAGATCTTGGTGTACAGCGGCGATCTTGGAGCTTATTTCCCCCATCTGAGCTTGCATAGCTCTTACCCCCTCTGCCGCTCCCTTTGGCCATAGGTGGATGCCCGGGCATCTAAGGTACTTCTCCTATCTTTTATTGGTCTCGATGTCTGCTGTTAGCGATATATATGCTGGGATGCCTACACGAAGTGCGGAGCCTGGCTAGAACGCGTCCACCATGTTCAGCTGCGCGCATGCGCCCCTCCCCCATCTGTGCTCTGAATCAGACACAAATCTTTTCACAGTACGATGAGCACGCTTACGTTTTCTTGAAATATCCAATGTTTTCATACCTTGTCCAAGGTATTGCACTACTTCACGCTTTTCGGCAGCAGAGAGACCCTTTTTCTTTCCCATATTGCTTGAAACCTGTGGCCTGCTTAATAATCTGGAACGTCCTTCTTAAGTAATTTTCTTTTGATTGGGCACACCTGGCAAACTAATTATCGCAGGTGTCTGAGATTGATTACAATGATCCAAAGAGCCCTAAGACACAATACCATCAATGAGTTTAATTGAAAAACTAATAAATAAATGTTTATGACACTTAAATCCAATGTGCATAATAATTTGGAACACGGTGTAGTTACATAGTTAGTACGGTTGAAAAAAGACACATGTCCATCAAGTTCAACCAAGGGATGGGAAAAGGGAAGGTAAAAATTTCTACACATAGGATTTTTTTGTTCTAAAAAATTATCTAAGCCTTTTGTAATGACAGGTGGGTAGGGAAACAGACAGTGAGCCCTAATCTACCCACCACTCAGTCCCTGCCTACTTGCAACGACCCGCCCTAGGCGACGGGGTACACCTGGGCGACCGTCCCTACGTTCAGTAGGTGCACGACAGACAAACAGACAAGGGGACACAAGCAAAGGGAAATGGGGCAGTTGCCCACGGGAACACCGTGAGCAACAAGAGAGGTGAACGAGCCGAGTCAAACCAGGAGTGTACGAGGTACCAAACGCAGAGCAGGAGAGTAGTCAGTAAGCCGGGGTCAGTATGAAGCAAGGTCAAATAGCAAGAAGCTGCAGCAAGGCCAGGAACCACACGAGAAGAATCACAAGCAAAGGAGGAACAGGAAAGGCAGGTATAAATAGACAGAGGGCGGGAGCTAGCTCCGTCTGGCCAGGCTGCGATAGGCTCTCCCACTCCTAAGCCTGCCATCCTGAGTGGTGGAAGATGGAGTCAGTCTCAGAGACATAGAACCAGGTGCAGACTGATTACCCATGGGCGTATACACAGAAGTTGTGCCTGGCAGATCCTTTACAGTACCCCCCCTTTTATGAGGGGCCACTGGACCCTTTCTAAGTGGACCTGGTTTATTGGGGAAACGAAGGTGGAACTTCCTGACCAATACCCCAGCGTGAACATCCCGGGCGGGTACCCAAGTCCTCTCCTCAGGCCCGTATCCTCTCCAATGGACCAGGTACTGGAGGGAGCCTTGGACCATCTTGCTGTCCACAATCTTGGCCACCTCGAATTCCACCCCCTCAGGGGTGAGAACGGGAACAGGAGGTTTCCTCGAGGGAGCCAAGGACGGGGAGCAGCATTTAAGGAGGGAGGCATGAAACATGTCGTATATACGAAAAGATGGGGGCAAATCCAGTCAGAAGGAGACAGGATTGAGGACTTCAATGACCTTATACGGCCATATAAACCGGGGAGCAAATTTCTTGGACGGGACCTTAAGGCACAAGTTCTTAGACGATAACCACACCAGATCCCTGACCATAAACAAGGGGTTAGCAGAACGTCTTCTATCAGCCTGAGTTTTTTGTATGCTCTGGGACGCCTCTAGGTTCTTCTGAACCTGGGCCCAGACTGTGCACAGTTCCCGATGAACGACCTCTACCTCGGGATTGTTGGAACTACCAGGTGAAACGGAGGAGAACCGTGGATTAAACCCAAAATTACAGAAAAAGGGGGAGACCCCTGACGAGTTACTGACCCGGTTATTAAGGGAAAATTTGGCGAGGGGAATGAATGAGACCCAATCATATTGACAGTCAGAGATAAAACACCTTAAATATTGTTCTAGAGACTTATTAGTCCTCTCGGTTTGGCCATTAGTTTCAGGATGGAAGGCAGAGGAGAAGGACAGATCAATCTCCAACTTTTTACAGAAGGCTCTCCAAAACAATGAAACAAATTGTACCCCTCTGTCCGAAACAATATTGACAGGGACCCCATGGAGACGCAGGATGTGTTTGACAAACAAGGTAGCTAACGTCTTAGCATTGGGTAGTTTCTTGAGGGGCACAAAGTGGCACATCTTACTGAAGCGGTCTACTACAACCCACACCACCGACTTGCCTTGAGATGGAGGCAAATCGGTGATAAAATCCATGGAGATATGGGTCCAAGGTCTCTGGGGAATGGGCAAAGAACGTAGTAAGCCCGCTGGTCGGGACCTAGGAGTCTTGGACCTAGCACAAACCTCACAAGCGGCGACGTAGGCCTTAACGTCTTTAGGCAACCCAGGCCACCAATAGTTTCTGGCAATGAGGTGTTTGGTACCCAGGATGCCTGGATGACCAGATAGTGCAGAGTCATGATTTTCCCTAAGTACCCTTAGCCGGAATTGCAGGGGAACAAACAGCTTGTTCTCAGGAAGGTTCCCGGGAGTTGAACCTTGATCAGCCGCAATTTCAGAGACTAAATCAGAAGAAACGACTATACCAGGAGGCAAAATACAAGTAGGATCTTCCTCCGAAGGAGGGCTGGCCATGAAGCTACGCGACAGTGCATCGGCCTTAATATTTTTAGACCCAGCCCTATAGGTAACCAAAAAGTTGAATCTGGTAAAAAATAGCGCCCATCGAGCTTGTCTCGGGTTTAGCCTCCGGGCAGATTCTAGGAAATCCAGATTCTTGTGGTCGGTAAGGACCGTTACCTGGTGCCTAGCCCCCTCCAGGAAGTGGCGCCACTCTTCAAATGCCCATTTAATGGCTAAGAGTTCACGGTTGCCAATATGATAGTTACTCTCAGTGGGCGAAAACTTCCTGGAGAAGTAGGCACAGGGACGGAGATGGGTGAGGGACCTGGTACCCTGGGACAAGACAGCCCCCACTCCCACCTCGGATGCGTCAACCTCCACGATAAATGGCTCCATTTGGTTGGGCTGGACCAGCACAGGGGCCGAGATAAAGCACTTCTTAAGGACCTCAAAAGCCTGGACAGCCTCAGGAGGCCAGTGGAGGAGATCAGCACCTTTGCGAGTGAGGTCCGTAAGTGGCTTAGCGATGACCGAGAAGTTAGCAATAAATCTCCTGTAATAATTAGCGAACCCCAAGAAACACTGTATCGCCTTCAGGGAGGCAGGTTGGACCCATTCCGCCACAGCCTGGACCTTGGCGGGGTCCATGCGGAATTCATGAGGAGTGAGGATTGACCCAAAAATGGTATCTCTTGCACCCCAAACACACATTTTTCTGTCTTAGCAAACAGTTTGTTTTCCCGAAGGACCTGGAGCACCTTCCTGACATGCTCAATGTGGGAGGACCAGTCCTTGGAAAACACAAGTATGTCATCAAGGTACACTTAAAATCAAGGTACACTTAAAATCTCATTTATGAAATTCTGGAAGACCGCGGGGGCATTACACAACCCAAAGGGCATGACGAGGTATTCGAAATGACCTTCGGGCGTGTTAAATGCAGTCTTCCACTCATCCCCCTCTTTGATGTGGATAAGGTTATACGCCCCCCGTAGATCAAACTTAGAGAACCATTGGGCCCTCTGAACCTGATTAAAGAGATCAGGAATCAAAGGAAGGGGATACTGGTTCCTTACAGTGACCTTATTCAGGTTACGGTAGTCAATGCATGGCCTAAGACCACCATCCTTCTTCCCTACGAAGAAGAAGCCAGCACCTACCGGAGAAGTAGAGGGGCGAATGTAACCCTTGGCCAGGCATTCCTGGATATACTCTCTCATGGCTTCACGTTCGGGACAAGAAAGATTAAATATCCTACCCTCAGGGAGCTTAGCTCCTGGTACCAAATCGATAGCGCAATCATATTCTCTATGAGGAGGTAACACTTCGGAGGCCTCCTTAGAGAAAACATCAGCGAAGTCCTGAACAAACTCAGGTAGCATGTTCACCTCCTCAGGGGGAGAAATAGAATTAACAGAAAAACATGACATCAAGCATTCATTACCCCATTTGGTAAGCTCCCCAGTATTCCAGTCAAACGTGGGATTATGCAACTGCAACCAGGGAAGGCCTAAAACCAAATCGGACGATAATCCCTGCATCAACAGTACAGAGCACTGCTCCAAATGCATGGAGCCAACAAGGAGTTCAAAAACAGGGGTTAGCAAGAGGAGTGGAGTCGATACCCACTACCGGGACAGGTTTAAGCAAATCAATCAAAGGCATAGCTAGAGACATAGCAAATTCCACAGACATGATATTAGCAGACGACCCTGAATCCACGAAGGCACTGCCGGTAGCAGACCTACCACCAAAAGAGACCTGAAAGGGAAGCAAGATTTTATTACGTTTCATATTTACGGGAAATACCTGTGCGCCCAAGTGACCTCCCCGATGATCACTTAGGCGCTGAATTTTTCCGGCTGCTTATTCTTACGCCTAGGACAGGTGTTCACTTGATGCTTGTCATCCCCACAATAGAAGCAGAGACCATTCTTCCTGCGGAACTCTCTACGTTGTCGGGGGGACACGGAGGCCCCGAGTTGCATAGGTACCTCCGAGTCTTCCGTGGAAGAGCGAAGCAACGGGACCTCGGGAGGCATCATGGGGGAGTCAGAGGGGAAAACACAAAAACGTTCAAGTTGTCGTTCCCTGAGACGTCGGTTAAGTCGTACCGCTAAAGCCATAACCTGGTCTAAGGAGTCAGAAGAGGGATGACTAACTAGCAGGTCTTTCAGGGCGTTCGACAGACCCAACCTAAACTGGCACCTTAAGGCAGGGTCATTCCACCGAGAAGCTACGCACCACTTCCTAAAGTCAGAACAATACTCCTCCACAGGTCTCTTACCCTGACGTAAGGTCACCAGCTGACTCTCGGCAAAGGCAGTTCTGTCAGTCTCGTCATAAATGAGTCCGAAAGCAGAAAAGAAAAGATCAACGGAGGAAAGTTCAGGGGCGTCAGGAGCCAGGGAGAAGGCCCATTTTTGGGGCCCTTCCTGGCACCGGGACATAATTATACCCACCCGCTGGCTCTCAGAACCTGAGGAGTGGGTCTTTAAGCGAAAGTAGAGCTTACAACTCTCCCGAAAGGAGAGAAAAGTCCTCCGGTCCCCTGAGAACCGGTCAGGCAACTTGAGGTGGGGTTCAAGAGGTGAGGTGAGGGGCACTACCATGGTAGCGTCAGGCTGGTTGACCCTCTGAGCCAGGGCCTGGACCTGTAGGGAGAGACCCTGCATTTGCTGAGCCAGGGTCTCAAGGGGGTCCATAGTAGTGTGAGGGACCAGGGTAGCCTAGGTATATGGGCTTGTGATTATGTAATGACAGGGGGGTAGGGAAACAGACAGTGAGCCCTAATCTACCCACCACTCAGTCCCTGCCTACTTGCAACGACCCGCCCTAGGCGACGGGGTACAACTGGGCGACGGTCCCTACGCTCAGTAGGTGCACGACAGACAAACAGACAAGGGGACACAAGCAAAGGGAAATGGGGCAGTTGCCCACTGGAACACCGTGAGCAACAAGAGAGGTGAACGAGCCGAGTCAAACCAGGGGTGTACGAGGTACCAAACGCAGAGCAGGAGAGTAGTCACTAAGCCGGGGTCAGTATGAAGCAGATGCACAACAATGCCACTGCCCCCTACGCAAAATTCCCTCACTTCACCCGACCCTACGCGTTTCTATACTTATCATCAGGGGTCTGTCAGTCTGGCCAGGATGCCAGCGATATATCTTCAGCAGCAGGTATTCTACTGCACAACACGGAAGCATGCACGCATAGATGTCAGCGGCATGCTTCACTCTGGGACTCTGAGTCACTATGAACTGAATACTCCGCCCCCTGGCTCCGGCAGCATACATCAAACAGCCAATCACACCGGCCCAGCACATCCATGATGCTCAACCATGTGACTCCCGGCTGTCAGCTGACATCCCCTCAAGTAACAATGTAAACAACACAGAGCATGCTGACTCAATGGGAGGCTGTAGAAGTATCTGTTTGCTACACAAAGCCTCATGCTATTCAAGGATGGAGTATAACACGATTATGTTGGATATATGTTGCGGATCAGCTCAGGACCGCAATTGGACTACCACGATAGGAGCACCTACCCTGAAAATACATAATATATGGATGGAAGAACGACGTAATTGTAAACCTCACATAAAACATATGACACAGTCCTGGACTCAATTGCCATACCTGCTACTTATTGATTGATATATTACAAGTGACTACACTGGGACTAGGAATGCATTACCATACCCCCACCCAGAGGACAAAAAAAGCCCTATGACTTGATATGGATTGTATATTAAATAAAACAGGTATAATTTGTTTGCTCGTTTAACAGGATGTACGCAAGCCAGTCTGTAGATCCATTGGGCCTCTTTACGCAGAATGAGGTTATCCCAATCCCCTCCCCGTTTAGGAGGACGTACCAATTCAATTGCCTGAAATTTTAAACATTCTGCCCTGCCTTGATGTTTTGCATGCACATGTTTTGATATGGAAGTATCTCTTTCATTTGTAACATCTCCAACATGTTCCCTAATCCGGCGCCGAAACTGCCGTATCGTCTTGCCCACGTAATTCAGTGGGCACGGACATGTGATTAAATAGACAACTCCAGCCGTTTTGCAGTTCACAAAATCTCGGATATCATACTCAACCTTGGTGGTAACACTTTTGAATTTTTTTCCACTTTGAATGAAATCACAGGCTCTACAACTACCACATCTGTGTGTACCCGGTATCTGCCTGTCTAACCAAGTACCCTTTTGGATTATTGGATCAAAACAACTCTGCATCACCCTATCCCTGATGTTTTTACCTCTACGGAACGTGACTGAAGGCCATTGTGTTATCTGATCCGCCAAGTCCGCATCGGCTCCTAGGATACGCCAATACCTCTTGAGGATTTCCATGATCTCAGATTGTTTGGAGTCAAAAGTACCTATGAGCCTAGTGACCCTTTCCTCTTGACGTTGTCTAGGGACTAAAAGGCTCTGCCTATCTGCATCCCTCGCTCCCTCATAGGCCTTTCTAATTACCCCCTTAGGGAAGCCCCTCTCCTTCAATCTGTTTGTGAGGTCATGTGCCTGTGACTCAAAATCGTCCATTGAACTACAATTTCGGCGTACTCTCATGAATTGGCTTCTGGGAATCCCACGTTTGAGGGGATAAGGGTGACAACTGTTCCATTGTAGGAAACTATTCGTTGCTGTCTCCTTTCGGTGTACTTTAGTACGTATTGTGCCTTCCTTAGTTTTAATTATCTTAAGATCTAAAAAAGATAATTCCTGATCACTGATTTCACATGTGAACCTGAGCCCTAAATCGTTTGTATTAAGGGCTGCCACAAAATTATTGAATTCCTCCACTGTGGAATTCCAGAGCAATAACACGTCATCAATATATCTAATCCAGATACCTATTGATGAAGTCCACTTGACAAATTTATCCCCAAAGACCACTGTCTCTTCCCACCAACCAAGAAACAAGTTTGCATACGTGGGAGAAGTGGGACTCCCCATTGCTGTACCACGTTGCTGATGAAAAATACGGTCTTCAAAGATAAAAACATTCCTTTCTAACACAAAGTGTAATAGTTGCAAAACAAGCTGGTTATGAGCCACATATTGAGTGCCCCTAGATTTTAGAAAGTATTCCACTGCTTCACAGCCAAGTCTATGTGGAATGGAGGAATACAAAGCCTCCACATCCAAACTCGCCAGAAATGTATTTTGTTCCAAAGTGATACCCTCAATTTGTTTTAAAACATCCATGGTATCACGTACATATGATGTGAGACCTAGCACAAACGGACGCAGCACCTGGTCTATATATGTACTCACATTCTGGGTTAGATTATTAATACCTGATACAATGGGTCTACCACGTAGGGGAGGATAGCCCTTGTGGATTTTTGGCAGGCTATAAAAGCATGCCATAATAGGAAATGGAGGAAATAGAAAGTTGAATTCGCTACCACTGATCAAAGACCTGCTCTTTGCATCCCGTAGGATACCTTAAAGCTCCTTCTTGAACACTGATATGTGGTTATCTTTTATCTTTGAGCAATATGTCCTCACACATTTTCTTATAGTCTTCTCGACTCATAACCACAATGTTCCCACCCTTATCGGATGCTTTTAGAATGATATTACGTCTTTTTTCCAAAGTGGTAAGAGCTACACGTTCAGACCAAGACAGATTGTTATCAATGCCCCTCATATCCTGACTCAAAGCTTTGATCTCTTCACCCACCAAATCTACGAACAGATCTACGTTGGTAAAATCTCCCAATGGCGGCAACTTCCTACTTCTAGTTCTTAGATTAGTAAAAGGACCCAGTCCTGGTGTTCTACTTGATTCTTCAAGTAACCCTTCCAGTGCTTCTAGTCCTTCTAAATCAGATTCCTCTAGACCTATTTCCAGACATTTTTTCCTGTTGTAATGTTTGAAAAACGTAATCCATTTTAATTTACGAGCAAACAAATTCAAATCCTTGATCCAGGTAAATGAATCAAATTTTACTGTGGGGACAAATGAAAGTCCCTTCTCTAAAAGCATGATCTCAGATGGACTCAGATTATGTTCCGATAAATTAATTATTTGTAACTTATCCGTTCCTATTCCCTTTATAAATCCTTTTGTCCCCTCAGCATGTAGCGGGAAATGGGGGGATTGTTGGATAAAAAATTATTACTTCCACTGTTGGAAGAAGCTCTGGCTCGGCCTCTATTCCTACCTCTGGCACCTCCCCTAAATTTTTGTCTACCACCACCAGTCCCAGAGAATGGGCCTACTCTTTCAGAGTCTGTTGTTTCACTCTCAGATGTAGAGGGGTCAGATTCTCTTTGACCCCTATTTCCCTGCTGATGTTGTTGTTGTTGCTGATTAACAAAATCATAAGCTTTTTTCTCCCTAAATTCCTGCAGATCTCTCTGGAACTGGAAGTGCTTACGCTCTTTTAGATGACAAGTAAACCTCTCTAAGGATTGTTGCAAGGTTTTATCTTTTTTATCAAAACCTGGGGTATCAACCAGAGTCTTGACTGTCTCAATCTCTTTTTTCAGTTCCACACTGATGTGATCAAACTGAATAATCTCTTCCTCAACCAAAATTTGCATAAATCTCAGTGAACTCCCTGTAATCTCCTGCTCCCACCTCTCTTTAATGTTAGGTGTCTTTAATCTGGGGGCTGGGGTAATAGGGACTCTGAGGCCTCTAGGCACTATTTTGTTCTTAAGATAGTTCTCTAGACTCTGGATTTCCCACCAACTTCTTGTATAATCCTTGTGTAATCTAGTGAGGTTTTTAAAAGTGGATTTAAGGGACACACCCTGCGTTGTATACGCCAGTTCACACTCAGAGAAGACACTTTTTGCCTCACTCATCCATCCTTCTGTATTTAGGTCAGAGAGAGCAAAGGCTGCCATACCCAGATATATTAAATTGTATAATGAATTGTACTAATTCGTAATAATTCACTGTATTTTAACGATATATATTGTGCTCCCACAAATATGAACATTTGAAAATTCACTGAAGTGATAAATGAGTAAAATGTATAATTTTTATTTCATAGCTATCTAAAAACAGGGGTACAATCACCACTGTGAAAAGCCCAACCGTGTATTTAAAAACGTATTAAACACAATACTCCCAGTCCTAGTTCGTTTGCGAACCCTTTGTGACTGGGTAGGTGCTCCTATCGTGGTAGTCCAATTGCGGTCCTGAGCTGATCCGCAACATATATTCAACCTAATAGTATTATACTCCATCCTTGAATAGCATGAGGCTTTGTGTAGCAAACAGATACTTCTACAGCCTCCCATTGAGTCAGCATGCTCTGTGTTGTTTACATTGTTACTTCCGGGTATGTCAGCTGACAGCCGGGAGTCACATGGTTGAGCATCATGGATGTGCTGGGCCGGTGTGATTGGCTGTTTGATGTATGCTGCCGGAGCCAGGGGGCGGAGTATTCAGTTCATAGTGACTCAGAGTCCCAGAGTGAAGCATGCCGCTGACATCTATGCGTGCATGCTTCCGTGTTGTGCAGTAGAATACCTGCTGCTGAAGATATATCGCTGGCATCCTGGCCAGACTGACAGACCCCTGATGATAAGTATAGAAACGCGTAGGGTCGGGTGAAGTGAGGGAATTTTGCGTAGGGGGCAGTGGCATTGTTGTGCATCTGTACATTGGGAGAATCTGGTGCGGTTAACGCAGGCTCCTGTGTGAACGAGGGTCCAAACCACTGCTTTACCAATGTTATACGCTGATTCCATATTTTGATATCTCTGTTTACATACCCAGTCACAAAGGGTTCGCAAACGAACTAGGACTGGGAGTATTGTGTTTAATACGTTTTTAAATACACGGTTGGGCTTTTCACAGTGGTGATTGTACCCCTGTTTTTAGATAGCTATGAAATAAAAATTATACATTTTACTCAATTATCACTTCAGTGAATTTTCAAGGGGTTTTACATGGAACAGGATTTCACCATATTTTTTGTATGTGCCATTAATATATTTATTTAAGTTAATTATGTCCCACCTTAGTCGTCTTTTTTCAAGGCTAAATAGGTTTAGTTCTTTTAATCTTTCCTCATAACTTAGATTCTCCATGCCCTTTATTAGCTTCGTTGCTCTTCTTTGTATTTTTTCCAACTCTAGGGCATCCTTTCTATGAACTGGAGCCCAGAACTGAACTGCATATTCTAGATGAGGCCTCACTAATGCTTTGTAAAGTGGTAATATTACATCCCTGTCCCGCGAGTCTATGTCTCTTTTAATACACGACAATATCTTGCTGGCCTGTGAAGCAGCTGATTGACAATGCATGCTGTTATTTAGTTTATGACTTACAAGTACACCCAGATCCTTCTAAACAAGTGACTCCCCCAGTGTAGCGCCCCCTAGGACATATGATGCATGCTGGTTGTTGGTACCCAGATGCATAACTTTACATTTATCTACAATTAATTTGCCAACTGGATGCCCAAACACTTAGTTTGTTTAAATTCAATTGCAATTCACGAACATCTTCGATAGACTGAACTATATTACATAGCTTGGTGTCATCTGCAAAAATAGAAATAGTGCTATTAATCCCATCCTCTATTTCATTAATAAATAAGTTGAATAATAGTGGTCCCAGCACTGAACCCTGGGGTGCAACACTTATAACCGGGTGACCATTCAGAGTAGGAATCATTGACCATAACTCTCTGGATACGGTCCTTGAGCCAATTCTCGATCCTATACTTTCTAAACATATAGTCCTTAATTTACCCATTAGACGTCTATGAGTGACAGTGTCAAATGCCTTTGCAAAGTCCAAAAACACTATATTCACAGCGGCCCCTCTGTCTAGGCTTCTGCTCACCTCTTCATAAAAACATATCAGGTTAGTTTGACAACTTCTGTCCTTAGTAAAACCGTGCTGGCTGTCACTTATAATACTATTTTTTTGTCACATAATCCTGTATATAGTCCCTCAATAGCCCCTCAAACATTTTCCCCACGATGGATGTTAAGCTTACTGGTCTATAATTACCCGTGGAAGATCTAGAGCCCTTTTTGAAAATAAGCACCACATTTGCCCTGCGCCAGTCCCTTGGCACTATACCAGTCACTAGAGAATCGCTGAATATTATGAAGAGGGAGACTGAAATAACTGAACCAAGCTCTTTAAGAACTCTAGGGTGTAACCCTTCTGGTCCCGGGGGCCTTGTGCAGATTTATTTTATTTAGCTTGGACCATCTCTACATTCATCCAATTCAGTATATAAACTGATATATCAACAGCACTGGCACAGGTTATATCATGTTCTCTTTCTTCTGTTGTATATACAGAGCTAATGAACCCATTTAGTAACTCTGCCTTCCCTTGATCCCCTGTGACCAACTCTCCATCACCACTATCTAAGGGTCCTACATGTTCCGAGCTTGCCTTTTTTGCATTTATATACTTGAAGAATTTTTGGGGATTTGTTTTACTATCCTTGGACACCTGCCTTTCATTTTGTATGTTTGCTAATTTTATTACCTTTTTACAGATTTTATTACGCTTTTTATAATTTAAAAAGGCTACAGATGTACCCTCAGATTTGTATTTTTCAAATGCCCTTTCTTTGTCATGTATTCCCCTTTTACAGAAGGTGTAAGCCATGTGGGGTTTAATTTTAGTATTTTATACTTGTTACCTATAGGAATACATTTTGCACTATAATTACCCAAAGTAGATTTGAAATTCTCCCATTTATCATTTGTACCATTATGTGACATTAGTTCTTCCCAGTCTACATCCGGAATTGCAGCCCTCATCCTGGGGAAATTGGCCTTCTTAAAATTAAGTGTTATTTGCCCTCCTAGCCTGTGTTTGCTTTTTACAGTATTAGTAAAATGTAACTATTTTGTGATCACTGTTAACAAGGCTTTCACGAACATTGACATTCCAAACAAGCTCTGCATTATTAGAAATGACTGGATCCAACAGAGCTTCACCTCTAGTCGGGTCTTCCACAAACTGGCCCATACAATTTTCCTGCAACAGGTTGAGGAAATGTCTCCACTTTGAAGTTAAAGCCGAACGATGACGCCAATTAATATCCCAGTAATTAAAATCTCCCATGATCACTACAGTACCAGCCTGTGCTGCCTGCTCCATCTGTTTGTATAGCTGGCCTTCCATCTCCTCAGTTATATTGGGGGGTCTATAGATTGCACCAAAAGTATTTTTTTTTTCAGTGTTTACCTCCCTTTCTAGTTCCACCCACAAGGTTTCAACCTCCTCACAATCTTCACCCTCTAATGTCTCTTTCACACTCGCCTTCATATCACTTCTCACATACAGACATACACCACCGCCTTTCCTATTTGTCCTGTCTTTCCGAAAAAGTGTAAACCCTGTAGATTTACAGCCCAGTCGTGTGAAGAGTCTGGCCATGTTTCAGCAACACCAAGTATATCTATATTTTCTTCCAGTATCAAGGCCTCCAGCTCCCCCATTTTGTTTGCTAGACTTCTGCCATTTATGAACATACACTTTTACTTGCCTTTCAGTTTTTCACTTTCATTATCAGAAATATGATTATTTGACATTATTTGGGCATTTTTATTTTCATTTTCATTGCTGATTTGTAACAAAAGGAATTCCCTATCCTGTTGTCTAGTCCTCTCCCCACAGTCTGTTTCTCCCCCTACCAATATAGTCTGACCCCTCTCTAACCTGACTACCCCTTTATTTTCTACATTGACCTCCCTCCTCAGCCGTAGTTTAAATACTCCACCACCCCAGCTAGAATTCTCTCCCCCTGCTCAGCGGACCCCCTTCCATTTAGGAGCAAATCATCTGCAGAATACAGTTTGTACCCCAATGAAATGTCAGCCCAGTGCTCTAGGAACCCAAAGCCTTCTCCTCTACACCAAGACTTAAGCCATGGATTTAACTCCCTGAGCTCCTGCTGTCTTTCCTGTGATGCGCATGGCACAGGCAGTATTCCTGAGAATACAACCTTGGAGGTTCTTCCCTTCAGCTTGTAGCCTAATTCTTTAAAATTATTCTTAAGGCTCCTCCACCTACCATTTATTCTGTCGTTGGTACCTACATGGACCATGACAGCTGGATCATCACCAGCCCCTCCCAGTAATTTATCCACCCGTTCCACCACATGCAGAGCCCTGGCACCAGGGAGACAGCAAACCATTCGGTTGAGGTGGTCTTGGCGACAAATTATTCTATCCGTCTTCCTGATAATAGAATCCCCTACAACTACCAATTTTCTTGCCTTACCTGCATTTTCATCCCGCCGACTACTAGCTGGGCTGTTCTCCCGGCTGTTGGAGATCACTATCCACTAGGGCTGCCATTTCTGAGACCGACACCTTCGCATTATCACCCAACTTGGAAATTTTGCTTGGAATATCAGAAACAGGATTGGCCTTCCTTTTCTTTGACCCCTTTCTACTGCCCCTAACTACATTAACCCAACTATTTGCCTTACCCTGCTCACCCATGTCTTCACCCTCCAGTTGTACCCCACTAACTGCATGCTCCGTGAGCAGCATGCTCCACTCAAGATTGTCTATCACCCACAGTGTTGCATTTTGCGTCTCCAGACCTCTAATGCGAGCTTCCAGGTGAACAACATGCTCACATCTGCCACAGAGGTATTCACCCTGGAACTCCTGCTCCAGTCGTGCATACATATGACAAACTGTGCACTGAAGAAAACCTCCAATCTTGCTGTCCATTATGCCAGTTACAAAAAAAACAGTGAACAATTGTTAAAGTAAAAGAAAAGAAGAGTACTTACAGGGGCTTTAACTACGGGTTTGTAACTCCACTTGACATACAAACCACTTGTTTAGCAAGCCAAAACAGAGCAGGCTTTACAGAGTCCTGAGGGCTAATTTATACCACCTGGGAGCAGTTAACCCCTCCCCCTAATCAGCTGCACAGCGGGACAGAAGCTGGGAAGGAAAAAAGGGTTTTAAATTGTGCTAGTTTTGCAAACTTCTTTTAGCAAGCACTCAATTCATATATCACACACAATATCCCGCACTTTGTCATGCAAGAACACCGCAAGTCAATCAGGTTTTGTAACTCCACTTGATATACAAACCACTTGTTTAGCAAGCCAAAACAGAGCCTTACTTGAAAGTATATGCACATATTTATATATATATATATATATTTTATTTATTTATTTATTTATTTTTTTTCTTGTGTCTATTAGGAGACTGGCTAAATGGCTTTGAGCTGGCAACTTCTTCCTCACAATCAGGATCCTCAAAGAATGTGATCATATATATATCAGACTGTGAAGTTACTACTCAAATCATTGATCAGGTGTGTATTGCAGGTTGATCACTAAAATTTTTGTAAAAGGGATGTGTAGTCATATTGTTTGTCATTTTTAAATTAGCGTCTCAGAAACTATAGACTGCCATTTTATCTGCATTAATTTGGGGGAGATTTACAATGCTAAATGCGCCCGACAATCTGGCGTACATGCCTGCGGTAAGATTTATTATATGTCTTAGACACTTTTTGCATCCCTCACTAGACAGGTTTGAAAAAAAATAAATATAAAAAGGTGCGGGGCTTGGCAAAATGGGAGCAGTGCTTAAAATGCCAAAGTGCAAGAAAATTATGCTAAAATTTTGGTGAAAAATATTGCTCTTAAGTAAGCCAACCAAGATGCGGTGTAATAGAAAAGTGTTTAATATGTCCAGCAAGATGCACCAAATTTATCATACAGCATGCACCACTGTAGTAAATTTGGCGCATCTAGGTCTAGTTTTTAGATGTCTAACTTCAAGACAATAATCGCAAATCTTCCTCATTGTCTTCAATCAATTACAAAGTGATAGATTAGCCTGTTTCTGAGAATCTAATCAAAAGTGGCAAAAAATATGGCTGTACTTCATGTTGTCATTTTTGCAAATTTCTGTATATCATATTTTTGAGGAAGTGAAAGCCTGGAGAAGTGATATATTTAGTGGTGACTAAAGCGTGCTGCAAAATTTTTTTAAATATATGCTACATTTATATAGAACTTGCACGCAACCTAAGTACACATGACCCCTTCATCACAACACAAAATTAATACAGAACTAAACCATAGACCTACTAAGCAAATACAGACCCCAGACCATGCCCCCCTAAACAAATTCAGACTCTAGACCAGACTCTGCCTTACCCACCCCTTAATGTACCTACAGCTTGCAGTCTGTAGGAATGAGGAAGAGGCGTAGCTAGGTTCTCCTGGACCCGGGGCAAAGATTCAGATTGGCGCCACCCCCCAACTTCTTTCCCGACATCTTTTTCCCCCTTGCCGTGTTTGCTTGCCCTACCAAAAATGAGGTGTAATTTATTTTTCACAATTATTTAATGTAACTCTAGCATAAAACTATTTGTACATTTTAAAAGCGATCTAGTTCTATAAGGGAGTTACCATTACAATAAATTAGAAGAAAATTAATTAAAGAGGCCACACATAGCCCCTTGTAGATAGTGCCACACAAAGCCCCTTGTAGATAGCGCCACGCACAGCTGCCTGTAAATAGTGCCACACAGCCCCCTGTAGATACCTCCACACACAGCCCCCCTGTTGTAGAGAGTGCCACACAGCCACCCTGTTGTAGATAGCGCCACACAGCCACCCTGTTGTAGATAGCGCCACACAGGCCCCCCTTGTAGATAGTGCCACACAGCCCGTCTTGTATATAGTGCCACACAGCCCACCTTGTATATAGTGCCACACTGACCCCCTTGTAAATAGCACCACACTGACCCCCTTGTAAATAGAGCCACACTTGCCCCCCTTGTAAAATAGCGCCACACTGCCCCCCTTGTAAACAACACCACACAACCCTCCTTGTAAATAGTGCCAAACACAGCCCCCTTGTAGATAGCGCCACACACAGCCCCCCTTGTAAACCGCACCAACACTGCCCTCCTTGTAGATCGTGCAACACACAGCCCGCTGCCCCCTTGTAGATAGCGGCACACTTCCCCCTTTGTAAATGCCGCCACACTCACCCCTTGTAGATAGTGCCACACACAGCCCGCCACCCCTTGTAAATAGCGCCACACTGTAAACAGATCAGAGAGTGGTAGCCCAACTCTACCACTCTCCATGACGTGACTCACCGGAGGAGCCGAGGAGGTCATGCGGCGCAGGCAGCGGCGGAGTTCCTTCTTACTAGGGTCGGTGACAGCCTGGGAGTGGACCAGGGTGGTCAGGTGACAGGTCAGGTGAATGGACTGGTCCACTCCCGGGCCATCACAGACCCCAGTCAGAACGCCGCCGCATGAACTCCTGGCTCTTCCTAATGCTGATCGTTGCTGCTGGTGTCCGACATACAGAGCGCCTATCAGCAGCGATCAGCTGTTGTGCCACGGCAACCCCCCTTCCCTACCACCTAGTTGCGCCCGGAGCACATGCCCCGCCTGTCCCCCCCAGCTACGCCCCTGGAGGAGGGGAGTATTTAGTCAGGACCCTTCTTCTGGTAGACTGGACAGATCTTTTTGAGTTCAGGGGGTTTCCAGCTTTTCTGAGTTGCATATATATATATATATATATATATATATATATATATATATAGAGAGAGAGAGAGAAAAACAGAGAACACAGTAACGGCACCAGGACTTCAAGGTAGATGAAAACAGGGTAGATTTAATCACCTCAACACAGCAACGTTTCGGTTCAACAGGAACCTTTCTTAAAGAGGCTCTGTCACCAGATTTTGCAACCCCTATCTGCTATTGCAGCAGATCGGCGCTGCAATGTAGATTACAGTAACGTTTTTATTTTTAAAAAACGAGCATTTTTGGCCAAGTTATGACCATTTTTGTAGTTATGCAAATGAGGCTTGCAAAAGTCCAAGTGGGTGTGTTTAAAAGTAAAAGTCCAAGTGGGCGTGTATTATGTGCGTACATCGGGGCGTTTTTAATACTTTTACTAGCTGGGCGCTCTGAAGAGAAGCATCATCCACTTCTCTTCAGAACGCCCAGCTTCTGGCAGTGCAGATCTGTGACGTCACTCACAGGTCCTGCATCGTGTCGGCCACATCGGCACCAGAGGCTACAGTTGATTCTGCAGCAGCATCAGCGTTTGCAGGTAAGTCGATCTTACCTGCAAACGCTGATGCTGCTGCAGAATCAACTGTAGCCTCTGGTGCCGATGTGGCCGACACGATGCAGGACCTGTGAGTGACGTCACAGATCTGCACTGTCAGAAGCTGGGCGTTCTGAAGAGAAGTGGATGATGCTTCTCTTCAGAGCGCCCAGCTAGTAAAAGTATTAAAAACGCCCCGATGTACGCACATAATACACGCCCACTTGGACTTTTACTTTTAAACACACCCACTTGGACTTTTGCAAGCCTCATTTGCATAACTACAAAAATGGTCATAACTTGGCCAAAAATGCTAGTTTTTTAAAAATAAAAACGTTACTGTAATCTACATTGCAGCGCCTATCTGCTGCAATAGCAGATAGGGGTTGCAAAATCTGGTGACAGAGCCTCTTTAAGCCATGTTCCTGTTGAACCGAAACGTTGCTGTGTTGAGGTGAATAAATCCACCCTGCTTTCATCTACCTTGAAGTCCTGGTGCCGTTACTGTGTTCTCTGTTTTTCTCTATTTTGAATTGGGGAATTGATTCATCCCCTGGTGACGAGCACATGGCCTGATTTTGGAAGTACTGGAGTGCTGTGTTCATGTATGTATATGTATGTATATGTATGTATGTGTACACACACAAATCGATTACCCATAACAATAAAACTACCTGCCTAATATTGTGTAGGTTCCTTTGTGTAGGCTTTTTTAAGCTTACAATTTTTCATTTTCACAAGGAATAAGGGAAAAAAAAGCACCCCAAAATTTGTAAATCTGTTTCTTCCAAGTACGGCAAAACCCCATAAGTGGTCATAAACTGGTTTTTGGCACACATTAGGGCTCAGAAGGGAAGGAGCGCCATTTGGCTGTTGGAGTGCAAATTTTGCTGGATTCGTTTCTGGGCGCCATGTAGCATTTGCAAAGCCCCTGTGGGACCAAAACAGTGGAAACCCCCAAGTAGCTATATCCTTTTGGAAACTACACCCCTCAAGGTATTTTACCTAGAGGTGTAGTGAGCATGTTAACCTCACAGGTGTTTTCCAGAAATTAGTGTGCAGTGGGTGTGTCAGGGATCATTACTATGTATATTGTCTGAAAAATATTATCCTCACACATATGTATATACATTTCAGTTCTTTGTGTAATATACTGATATATATAACAAGTTCTTTGTTCATGTCGGACACACCTATGGAAGACAACGCCCCCTGGAATGCAAAGCGGAGTGTGCAGAAGAATGTATAGGAAAACTTATAGGGAGGGGCATGTGTCTTCTTTGTGTGTGTTTCTTTGTTCTGAATAAAGTTCAGTTCCTCCTGGCTGACATTGAAGCTGTACCTCAGACATTTGTGTGGTGTACTTCTCTCCAGGCATGCCTTCAGCTTTCAATTTACAGAGGTGGTTATTCGGTGTGAAATACGGACCTGACAGGTGTTGCAGAGTGAAAATGACAACTTTTTTTTAAATAGATATTCCATTTCATTGTGTTCAATATGTTGTGCCCAACTTGTGCCACCATGAAAAAACAGCTCTTTAATTATTATGCTGTGTTTCCCGGTTTTAGAAATACCCTACATACGGCCCTAATCTTTTGCTTGGACATACGACAGGGCTCAGGAGTGAAAGAGTACCATGCAAATTGAGGGGTATAGTGAGAATATTGATCTTACAGGTCTTTTCCATAAATGATTGCGCTGCTGATGGTGCAAAGTAAAAATTTATATTTTTCCCCAGATATTCGATTTCAGTGGCAAATATTTAGTGCCCAGCTTGTGCCACTGGAAACACACACCCCAAAAATTGTTAAAAGTTATCTCCTGGGTATGGCGAGCTTGGATTTTGTTCGATAGTAGTTTTGTTTGGTGTTATGCTGGTATTTCAGTTTATATTGTGGGAGCATATGTAATCTGCGTGAAGTACATCAGGGAATAATAAGGTTGTTTAATAATGTGGTAAAAAAAATAATAATGTTATCCCTGGATGTTTGTTATGCTGTAAAGCAATCCTTTATGCATTGGCTAGTGTCACACTGATAAATGGTGTCTTGTCTTATCCTATTTTGGTCCACACTCCACACCTTTTTAGTTTGGAAAAATTTGTGGGAAGTGTTATCCTGGTATAATATGGGCGCCCTCACTTCCAGTAGATATGTATGATTCCTCCCCTTCCTGGTTCCCTAATATTAGGGCCTTGATAATTCGCCTCTTGAAACAGAAGATATATTCCCCTTGGGCCTGCGCAACTGCATATTTTTTATTTTCTGACTTTTGGGAGCCATGACTTATTTACATATTTTTTCGTAGATGTAGTGGTATTAGGGCTGTTTTATGCGGGATAAACTGTAGTTTTTATTGGTGCTATTTTGGGGTACATGCGACTTTTTGAAAAAAAAAAACAGCAATTCCTGCGTAGTTATTTAGTTTTTGTTTTTTTTTAGTGTTCACTGTTCAGTCTAAATTACATGGTAACTCTATTCTGCAGAGGAGTACAATTATAGCTATACTAAATTTATATCGTTTTATATCTTTTACTACTTTTATACAATAAAAAAAAATTTTGTTAAATTATGTTATTTGGTCACCGTATTCTGAGAGCCACATTTTTTTTGCTTTTCTGTCTACGGTGCTGTAAGAGGGCTTGTTTTTTTTTTTGCGGGACAAGCTGTAGTTTTTATTGGTACCATCTTGATCACTGTTTATCCTATTTTTTATGAGGCAAGGTGATTAAAAACAGTAATTCTTCCATCGTTTTTTAGGTTTTTGTTATACACAGTTCACCGTGTGTTATAAATCTTTATCTCAAAAAATTATTATCTCAACTTTTTTTTCTGCGGGTCAGTACAAATCCGGCGATACCCAATTTATATAGTTTTTTTATGTTTTACAACTTTTTGCACAATAACAATACTTCTTTGTAAAAATAATGTATTTGTTTTGCTGCCATGTTCTGAGAACCATAACTTTTTAATTTTTTCCATAGACAGATCTGTATGAGGGCTTGTTTTTTTGCGAGACGAGCTGTAGTTTTTATTGGTACCATTTTTGAACACATCCAGTTTTTGGAAGGCAGGATGACCAAATTCTGGTATTGTTTTTTAGGTTTCTTTTCACGGCGTTCACGCGCAGGATAAATAACATAATATTTTGATGGTTTAGGTATTCTTGTTTCAATAATAAAGGGCTTGATAAAAGGAAAAAGGACAATGTTTTCTTTTTTATTACTTGAAACCTTTTTTATTTAACGTCCCACTAGGGGACTTGAAGGTCCAACTGTCTGATTCCTATTCTAATACATTGCACTACCTTCATAGTACAAAGCATTATAACTGTCAGTTTTACACTGAAGACAAGCCTACTAGGCTCCGCCTCTGGGAGGGGCATGATAGGCTTCCATACTTGGCAGACCAGGCCATTGTTAGGCCTCTGGCTGCCATAGCGGGCATCTGCACTCCCGCAATAGCGTCACTGGGATGTAGATCGGCTACAAACCACTTAGATACCGCGGTCCCTTTTGACCACGGCATCTAAGGGGTTATGGCAGGGATCGGAGCTAGTTTCGGTCTCTGCCATTACAGCAGGGTCTTAGCTGTAGTATACAGCTGACACCTGCAGCTGATGGCGCTGGCTTAGGTTCTGAGACAGAGCCATGTTGTTTTCCTAAGTATTGCGCCAACAGCAAGCCTTTTTGGCCTCACTTCCGTCAGGGCCTAATAGGCTTATATACTTGGTAGACTAGGAGGCCATTGTTAGGCCTCCGGTTACCATAGCAGCCATCAGCACCCCTGCGATCGCATTGCGGGCCACTTAGTGGCCACGGTTGCTTTTGATCGCAGCATCTATGGGATTAAGGGGTTCCTTCAACTATAAACATCAATTCATTATTAGGTCCAAAATCCTTTGCGGATTATGTTCATACTTTTTTTTCATAAGGGATGGAGCTTTGCTTTTCGGATACAGAGCTCCAAATCCCTTGCTTCATTTGACTAAATTTTAGTGTTAAATAATAAAATTCTATCTACAACTAGTTTTATATTAGGAGTGTACTGCATGCAGACATATTATTAAGTTCAATTGAAGCTGTATAAATCTGTATGTATTAAACTCCCCCTAGTGGTGGCTGCAAACAGTCAGAATTGCATCATTCATGTAACACAATGGGTGTGTGATAGTAAGCAGAGAATTAGGAGTTTCAACCCAAAAGAGATTTTTTTATTTTACTTAGTTGAATATACACTTAGGCCGGATTCACACAAGCGTGTGCGTTTTGCACGCGCAAAAAATGCAGCATTTTGGGCGCGCAAAAGTTCAGTGTGGCATCTGTATATGGTGCATGGCTGCGTGATTTTCGCGCAGCCGGCATCATTATGGCACTCTGTTTTTAGGTTACTAAACAGTAAAGAAGGAGAGGCTTTTATGTTTCCCTTCACTTCTTTAACAGCTGTAGCGCGAATCACGCGCGTCACCCGGAAGTGCTTCCGTGTGCCGTGCGCGATTTGCACGCACCCATTGACTTCAATGGGTGCGTGCTGCGCGAAACACGGGCAAGTATAGGACATGTCATGAGTTTTACGCAGCGGACATAAGCTGCGTGAAAATCACGACCTATCCGAACGGCCCCATTGACTTACATAAATCCGTGCGATGATTTCCATGCACGTAACACGGACGTAATACACATTCGTGTGAATAAGGCCTTAAATGTAGGGCTGGAAAATCCACAGCAATTGTCTAATCAATTCTTTTCCACGTTTCCCGCACTTTGCCGATTCCTCGCCACAAAGAATTTAGGCTGTTCTTAAGGCAAATGGAGGTCTTACTTAGCAAGATAAAGATGCATGTAATAAAGTGACTATTTCATGTATGTTCTTATATTGCAGTGGGAAATTTTCTACAATTCGACACCACTCAATAAATTGCCAAGTCCATTAAAAGCACAATTTTCCGGTAGAAATAATGTAGTTTTATGCTACATCCCGGGGCTGGATATGTCTAGATTGTTAAAGGATAAATACATCCTTCACTGTAGATACAATAATAACTCGCGGTCACAATGCAAATATTGTGTTAATAATAAAAAAAATCAAATGCAGCATTTAGGTATAATGTTTTCACTATTACAGGTGGGTCCTATTGCTGTTCGATCTTTGGCAAAGGGGACACATATTCATCCAGGTCAAATGTTCCCAAAAATGCTGAGTAAGGTATAGTAACTCTTCACAACCTTCTCTAACTTTCTTACATACTCATTCCGTATTTTGTAATCTTCTTAAAGTGTATATGTCCTCTATTTTTTGGGTGTTATTAGTATTGGCTAAGTTAAAAGCAAATGAGTCTAAAGCAGGAGTACAACCTGCGGCCCAAGGACCACATGTGGCCCGCAATGCCGTCCTGACCCTAACCATCAGGACACAGACAGAAATACTTAGATGGCCGCTCAGTTCTTACTTCCCTGCTCTGATTATAGATATTAGTGGAGGTCTTGGATATACATGAGCGCCCTCTAGTGGCTGTACATATGTATCTTCCATATCAGAGAGATGAGGACTGGCACGCAGCAGTGTACACTGTGTGGGTAGCACTGTTATGGGAAGGGTACTGAATAGCTGACACTGTTATGTGGAGGCACTGTTTGGCTGGCACGGTTATTGGGAGGCACTGTATGGCTGGCACTGTTATAGGGCATCCCTGTGTGGATGCGGCTGTTATTGGGTGGGGGGACTGTTTGGCTGGCATTATTATTAGAGGCAATGTGTAACTGGCACATTTATGGAGACATACTGTATGGCTGATACTGTTAAAGGGCTGCCCTGTGTGGCTGCTACTGTTATGGGGAACTGTGTGGCATTGGGAGCACTGTATGGCTGACAATACTGGGGTTGTAATGTGTGGCTGACACTGTTATGGGGGCAGTTTCTAGCTGGCATTGGTATGAGGCCACTGTATTGTTGTCACTATTCTGGAAGCACCTTTTGACTGGCACTGTTATGGGGGCCTTGGGTGGCTGGCCCCATTTAAAGGAGGGTGGATAGAAGAACATTTTAGTCACTGAACATCCCCTGGAGTAAGTTATATCCAAGTGCCACTAAATTTAAGAAAAAAAAATTACTTTAACCTGTTCACCCAAACGGACGTACGATTACACCCTAATTGCATTTTATTTACCACAATGTGCGTAGTGGTACGCCCAGAGAATGGCACAGGAGCTGTGCCCGTGCCATCTGCAAAGGGTGCCGGCTGTAATATACAGTCGACATCCCACTGCAACAGCCAGAATTGGTGTTCTCTAAGATCCCGGTTGTTTAACCCCTTTGAAGCCGTGGTCAATGGTGACCGTGGCATCTACGTATCTACAGATGGAGGGGCTACCTTTGTCACCTCAGCAGAGCCCTGCGCCGCGACAATGCTTTGCCATGGCAACCGAGGGCCTAACAAAGGCCCCTAGGCTTGCCATGGCTATATACCTATTAGGCCATGCCTAAGGCACGGCCTAATAAATTGCCTGTCAGTTTTACACTGACAGGCAATAATTGTTTGGTATACCGAGTATGCCAAAGCATTACACCGCGTTCCAAATTATTATGCAAATGTTATTTTTCGCTGATTTTCCTAAATAGTCGATGCAAATGACAGTCAGTATAATCTTCCAGCCATCAACCGTTGGAGTATAATGCAAATTTTATTGAACAAATCTCCTAATTAGAGATGAGCGAACCGGGACAACCGAACCCGGTTTCGGTCGGAACATTGTGAAAAGTTCGGTTCGCAGCGAATCCGAACTTCACCGGGTTCGGCCGAACACGTTTTGACCGAACCCGGCTTATGAGTCACTGATTTTCCGGTACGCGACGTCAGGAGATAGTCACTGTCCAGGGTGCTGAAAGAGTTAAGCGATCGGCAGTAACTGTTTCAGCACCCTGGACAGTGACTTCCGATCACAATATACATCAACGTGTAAAAAAAAATAGAAGTTCCTACTTACCCATAACTCCGTGCTTCTTCCTCCAGTCCGACCTCCCGGGATGACGATTCAGTCCAAGTGACCGCTGCAGCCAATCACAGGCTGCAGCCAATCACAGGCCAATCCCAGGCTGAGTGACGCGTGACGCGTCCCTCTCTTGACATCCAGCCCGACATCCCTGGATGACACGACAGTCCATGTGACCGCTGCAGCATGTGATTGGCCTGTGATTGGCTGCACCGTTAACATTGGCTGAAACGTCATCCAGGGATGTCGGGCCAGATGTCGAGAGGGACGCGTCATCAAGGCAACGGCCGGGAGGCCGGACTGGAGGAAGAAGCAGGAAGTTCTCGGTAAGTACGAACGTCTTTTAATTTTTTTTTACAGGTTGCTCTATATTGTGATTGGAATTCACTGTCCAGGGTGCTGAAAGAGTTACTGCCGATCAGTTAACTCTTTCAGCACCCTGGACAGTGACTATTTACTGACGTCGCCTAGCAACGCTGCCGTAATGCCGGGTGCACACATGTAGCCACCCATCATTACGGGAGCTCTATACACGATTTTTATGGGCTTTCTTGAATTACAGGTTCGGTCCGAACTAGTTCGGTCCGAATCGAACTTTTTCAAGAAATTCGGCGAACCAGCCGAACCGAACTTATCATAAGTTCGCTCATCTCTACTCCTAATGATAAGTTTTTTGTTTAGAAGTAAAAAAACTCAAGGTGCACTGTTTCACATTATTATGCACAACAGAGATAAAAACATTTTAAAGGTTGTAAAGAGAACTAAAATGGTAATTTGTTGAATTTGCAGCATCAGGAGGTCATATTTACAAAAATCAAAAGCTCTTTCAATCAAAAAAAACTTAACAGGCCAAGTTACATGTTAACATAGGACCCCTTCTTTGATATCACTTTCACAATTCTTACATCCTTTGAATTTGTGAGTATTTGGACAGTTTCTGCTTGAATATCTTTGCAGGATGTCAGAATAACCTCCCAGATCTTCTGTTTTGATGTGAACTGCCTCCCACCCTCATAGATATTTTGCTTGATGATGCTCCAAAGGTTCTCAATAGGGTTGAGGTCGGGGGAACATGGGGGCCACACCATGAGTTTCTCTCCTTTTATGCCCATAGCAGCCAATGACACAGAGGTATTCTTTGCAGCATGAGATGGTGCATTGTCATGCATGAAGATAATTTTGCTACGGAAGGAACGGTTCTTCTTTTTGTACCACGGAAGAAAGTGGTCAGTCATAAACTCTACGTACTTTGCAGAGGTCATTTTCACACCGTCAGGGACCCTAAAGAGGCCTACCAGCTCTCTCCCCATGATTCCAGCCCAAAACATGACTCCGCCACCTCCTTGCTGACGTCGCAGCCTTATTGGGACATGGTGGCCATTCACCAACCATCCACTACTTCATCCATCTGGACCATCCAGGGTTGCACGGCACTCATCAGTAAACAACACGGTTTGAAAATTAGTCTTCATGTATTTCTGAGCCCACTGCAACCGTTTCTGCTTGTGAGCATTGTTTAGGGTTGGCCGAATAATAGCTTTATGCACACTTGCAAAGCTCTGGAGGAATCTACACCTTGAGGTTCGCGGGACTCCAGAGGCACCAGCGGCTTAAAATACCTGTTTGCTGCTTTGCAATGGCATTTTAGCAGTTGCTCTCCTAATCCTATTAATTTGTCTGGCAGAAACCTTCCTCATTATGCCTTTATCTGAACGAACCAGTCTGTGAATGAGCCACAAATCTTTTCACAGTACAATGATCACGCTTACGTTTTCTTGAAATATCCAATGTTTTCATACCTTGTCTAAGGTATTGCACTATTTCACGCTTTTCGGCAGCAGAGAGATCCTTTTTCTTTCCCATATTGCTTGAAACCTGTGGCCTGCTTAATAATGTGGAACGTCCTTCTTAAGTAGTTTTCCTTTGATTGGGCACACCTGGAAAACTAATTATCACAGGTGTCTGAGATTGATTACAATGATCCAAAGAGCCCTAAGACACAATACCATCCCTGAGTTTAATTGAAAAACTAATAATTAAATGTTTATGACCCTTAAATCCAATGTGCATAATAATTTGGAACACGTGTATATAAGCGATCAGTTGATCGCATTTTGAATTCCCCTGGTGGGAGTAATTTTTTTTAAATTAACATTTAACAAAGTTTATTAGGAAAAAACATGATTACAGTAAAAATAAAATAAAACTTTTTTTCCATAAAAAGTGGTTTAATTTAGCAAAAATGTAAAAAATTTAATCAAGTGTAAATTTCTAACGTTAATCTGTATTCCCTTAGTCCTAACAGCGGCACAATAATGGGGTAATTCTGCCCCTGTCAACCAGTAGGACAGATTAAATTTTTCATTTAATCAAACAAAACCCTAATTAACTAGAGCCCCCTCCCTACAAAAGGATGTCTATCCCCTCCCACCTTGTGTTTATTATAAAGTAGTAGCCTTAATCAGGGCGGGAAGATGGTGTAGGTGTGTAGCGTCCATGGCCGTTGGGCTTCACTTGTGGTAACGCGGGTGCCGAGTTGCGGTGGGCGGGGCTCTCTGAGCTGATGTAATAGTGGGGGGGGTAGGGAAACGGACAAGTGAGCCCTAATCTACCCGCCACTCTGTCCCTGCCTACTTGCAACGACCCGCCCTAGGCGACGGGGTACAACTGGGCGGCGGTCCCTGCGCTCAGTAAGTGCATGACAAACACGACAAACAAACAAGGGAATACAAGCAAGGGAAATGGGCAGTTGCTCTCGGAAACACCGTGAGCAACAGAGTAGTGAACGAGCCGAGTCAAGCCAGGAGAGTGCGAGGTACAAAGCGAAAAGCAGAAGAGTAGTCGGTAAGCCGTGGTCTGTATGGAGCAGGATCAAAAATAGCAGGAGCTGTAGCTGGGCCAGGAAACCTCAAGGAAAGAAATTCACAAGCACAGATGGACAGGAAGAGCAGGCTTAAATAGACCGAGGGCGGGAGCTAGCTGAGTCTGGCCAGGTTGCGATAGGCTCTCCCACTCCTAAGCCTGCCAGCCTGAGTGGAGGAAGCTGGTGTCTGTCTCAGGGATGTACACTCAGGTGTTGACTGATTAATTCTGGGAGTTAACCCCGAAGCAGTGCCTGGCAGATCCTTTACAGTACCCCCCCTTTTATGAGGGGCCACCGGACCCTTTCTAAGTGGACCTGGCTTACTGGGGAAACGCAGGTGGAACCTCCTGACCAATACCCCAGCGTGAACATCCCGGGCGGGTACCCAAGTCCTCTCCTCGGGCCCGTATCCTCTCCAATGGACCAGGTACTGGAGGGAGCCTTGGACCATCTTGCTGTCCACGATCCTGGCCACCTCAAATTCCACCCCCTCAGGGGTGAGGACGGGAACAGGAGGTTTCCTCGAGGGGGCCAAGGACGGGGAGCAGCGTTTCAGGAGGGAGGCATGAAACACGTTGTGTATACGAAAAGACGGGGGTAACTCCAGCCGGAAAGAGACAGGACTGAGGACCTCAATGACCTTATACGGCCCAATAAACCGGGGAGCAAACTTTTTGGACGGAACCTTGAGACGCAAGTTCCTGGATGACAACCACACCAGATCCCCGACCACAAACAGGGGGTTAGCAGAACGTCTTCTATCGGCCTGAGCCTTCTGTATGCTCTGGGACGCCTCTAGGTTCTTCTGAACCTGGGCCCAGACTGTGCACAGATCCCGATGAACGACCTCCACCTCGGGATTGTTGGAACAACCAGGTGAAACGGAGGAGAACCGTGGATTAAACCCAAAATTACAGAAAAAGGGAGAGACCCCTGACGAGTTACTGACCCGGTTATTAAGGGAAAATTCGGCGAGGGGAATGAAAGAAACCCAATCAAATTGACAGTCAGAGACAAAACATCTTAAGTATTGTTCTAGAGACTGATTAGTCCTCTCCGTTTGGCCATTGGTTTCAGGATGGAAAGCAGAGGAGAAGGACAGATCAATCCCCAACTTATTACAGAAGGCTCTCCAAAACAATGAAACAAATTGTACCCCTCTGTCAGAAACAATATTGACGGGGACCCCATGGAGACGCAGGATGTGTTTGATAAACAAGGTAGCCAACGTCTTGGCGTTGGGTAGTTTCTTGAGGGGCACAAAGTGGCACATTTTACTGAAGCGGTCTACCACCACCCACACCACCGACTTGCCTTGGGATGGAGGCAAATCGGTGATAAAATCCATGGAGATATGTGTCCAAGGTCTCTGGGGAATGGGCAACGAACGCAGTAAGCCCGCTGGTCGGGACCTGGGAGTCTTGGACCTGGCACAAACCTCACAGGCGGCGACGTAGGCCTTAACGTCTTTAGGCAAACCAGGCCACCAATAATTTCTGGTAATGAGGTGTTTGGTACCCAGGATGCCTGGATGGCCAGATAGTGCGGAGTCGTGATTTTCCCTAAGTACCCTTAGCCGGAATTGCAGGGGAACAAACAGCTTGTTCTCAGGAAGGTTGCCAGGAGCTGAACCTTGATCAGCAGCAATTTCAGAGACTAAATCGGACTCGATAGAGGAAATGACTATACCTGGAGGCAAAATACAAACAGGATCTTCCTCCGAAGGAGGGCTGGCCATGAAGCTACGCGACAGTGCATCCGCCTTAATATTTTTAGACCCGGCCCTATAGGTAACCAAAAAATTGAATCTGGTAAAAAACAACGCCCATCGAGCTTGTCTCGGGTTTAGCCTCCGGGCAGATTCTAGGAAAACCAGATTCTTGTGGTCGGTAAGGACCGTTACCTGGTGCCTAGCCCCCTCCAGGAAGTGGCGCCACTCTTCAAATGCCCATTTAATGGCTAAAAGTTCGCGGTTGCCAATATCATAGTTACACTCCGTGGGCGAAAACTTCCTAGAAAAGTAAGCACAGGGGCGGAGATGGGTGAGGGAGCTGGTACCCTGGGACAAGACGGCCCCCACTCCCACCTCGGACGCGTCAACCTCCACAATAAATGGCTCCCTTTGGTTGGGCTGAACCAGCACGGGGGCCGAGATAAAGCACTTCTTGAGGGTCTCAAAAGCCTGGACGGCCTCAGGGGGCCAATGGAGGACATCAGCACCCTTGCGAGTGAGGTCCGTAAGAGGCTTAGCGACGACCGAGAAGTTAGCAATAAATCTCCTGTAATAGTTAGCGAACCCCAAAAAACACTGTAGCGCTTTCAGGGAGGCAGGTTGGACCCATTCAGCCACAGCCTGAACCTTGGCAGGGTCCATGCGGAATTCATGAGGAGTGAGGATTTGACCTAAAAATGGTATCTCCTGTACCCCAAATACACATTTTTCGATTTTGGCAAACAGTTTGTTTTCTCGAAGGACCTGGAGCACTTTCCTGACATGCTCTATGTGGGAGGACCAGTCCCTGGAAAACACCAATATGTCATCAAGGTACACTACAAGAAATATCCCCAGGTAATTTCTCAAAATCTCATTTATGAAGTTCTGGAAGACCGCAGGGGCATTGCACAACCCAAAGGGCATGACGAGGTATTCGAAATGGCCTTCGGGCGTGTTAAACGCAGTCTTCCACTCATCCCCCTCTTTGATGCGAATAAGGTTATACGCCCCCCGTAGATCCAATTTAGAGAACCATTGGGCCCCCTGAACCTGATTAAAGAGATCAGGAATCAAAGGAAGGGGATACTGGTTCCTTACCGTGACCTTATTCAGGCCACGGTAGTCAATGCATGGCTTAAGACCCCCATCCTTCTTCCCTACGAAGAAGAAGCCAGCACCTACCGGAGAAGAAGAGGGACGAATGTAACCCTTGGCCAGGGATTCCTGGATATACTCCCTCATGGCTTCACGTTCGGGACAAGAAAGGTTAAATATCCTACCCTTAGGAAGCTTAGCTCCTGGTACCAATTCGATAGCGCAATCGTATTCTCTATGAGGCGGTAATACTTCGGAGGCCTCTTTAGAGAAAACATCAGCGAAGTCCTGAACAAACTCGGGTAGCGTATTCACCTCCTTAGGGGGAGAAATAGAATTAACAGAAAAACATGACGTACAACATTCATTACCCCATTTGGTTAGCTCCCCAGTATTCCAGTCAAACGTAGGATTATGCAACTGCAACCAGGGAAGACCTAGAACCAAATCGTACGATAATCCCTGCATCAATAGTACAGAGCATTGCTCCAAATGCATGGAGCCAACAAGGAGTTCAAAAACAGGGGTATGCTGTGTAAAATAACCATTAGCAAGAGGAGTGGAGTCGATACCCACTACCGGAACAGGTTTAGGCAAATCAATCAGAGGCATAGCGAGAGACATAGCAAATTCCACAGACATGATATTAGTAGAGGACCCTGAATCCACGAAGGCACTGCCGGTAGCAGACCTACCACCAAAAGAGACCTGAAAGGGAAGCAATATCTTAGTACGTTTCATATTTACGGGAAATACCTGTGCGCCCAAGTGACCTCCCCGATGATCACTTAGACGCGGGAGCTCTCTGACAGCATTCTTACGCTTGGGACAGTTGTTTACTTGATGCTTGACATCCCCACAGTAGAAGCAGAGACCATTCTTCCTGCGGAATTCTCTACGTTGTTGAGGGGACACGGAAGCCCCGAGTTGCATAGGTATTTCTGAGTCTTTAGGGGAGAAACGAAGCAACGGGACTTCGGGAGGCATCATGGGGGAGTCGGAGGAAAAAACACATAAACGTTCACGTTGTCGTTCCCTGAGACGTCGGTCAAGTCGTACCACTAAAGCCATAACCTGGTCTAAGGAGTCAGAAGAGGGATAACTAACTAGCAGGTCTTTCAGGGCATTCGACAGACCCAACCTAAACTGGCACCTTAAGGCAGGGTCATTCCACCGAGAAGCTACGCACCACTTCCTAAAGTCAGAGCAATACTCCTCAACAGGTCTCTTACCCTGACGTAAGGTCACCAGCTGACTCTCGGCAAAGGCAGTTCTGTCAGTCTCGTCATAAATAAGTCCGAGGGCAGAAAAGAAACGATCAACGGAGGAAAGTTCAGGGGCGCCAGGAGCCAAGGAGAAGGCCCACTCTTGGGGCCCTTCCTGGAGCCGGGACATAATTATACCCACCCGCTGGCTCTCAGAACCTGAGGAGTGAGGCTTTAAGCGAAAGTAAAGCCTACAACTCTCCCGAAAGGAGAGAAAAGCCCTCCGGTCACCTGAGAACCGGTCGGGCAACTTGAGGTGGGGTTCAAGGGGTGCGGTGAGGGGAACTACCAAGGTAGCATCAGGCTGGTTGACCCTCTGAGCCAGGGCCTGGACCTGTAGGGAGAGACCCTGCATTTGCTGAGCCAGGGTTTCACGGGGTTCCATAATGGTGTCAGGGACCAGGGTAGACTAGGTATAGGGCTTGTGAATTTGTAATAGTGGGGGGGGTAGGGAAACGGACAAGTGAGCCCTAATCTACCCGCCACTCTGTCCCTGCCTACTTGCAACGACCCGCCCTAGGCGACGGGGTACAACTGGGCGGCGGTCCCTGCGCTCAGTAAGTGCATGACAAACACGACAAACAAACAAGGGAATACAAGCAAGGGAAATGGGCAGTTGCTCTCGGAAACACCGTGAGCAACAGAGTAGTGAACGAGCCGAGTCAAGCCAGGAGAGTGCGAGGTACAAAGCGAAAAGCAGAAGAGTAGTCGGTAAGCCGTGGTCTGTATGGAGCAGGATCAAAAATAGCAGGAGCTGTAGCTGGGCCAGGAAACCTCAAGGAAAGAAATTCACAAGCACAGATGGACAGGAAGAGCAGGCTTAAATAGACCGAGGGCGGGAGCTAGCTGAGTCTGGCCAGGTTGCGATAGGCTCTCCCACTCCTAAGCCTGCCAGCCTGAGTGGAGGAAGCTGGTGTCTGTCTCAGGGATGTACACTCAGGTGTTGACTGATTAATTCTGGGAGTTAACCCCGAAGCAGTGCCTGGCAGATCCTTTACAGCTGAAGTTGGTTTTTGCGCCCTTTGGTCACGGTGGCACACTTTCTCTCTCCCACTCCTCGGGCCGCAGAACCAGTGAAATAAGTGGTGCTTGTGGGATACACTGTTCTCTGTCCCCATGGATGTTATGTGGTGTACCCCGAAATAAGGATATTCCAAGAGACAGGGTTCAATAAACGTTCTCAGTAGTTTTACTGGGCACAATATGCTTGGTGGTTACTTCTGTTACAGAGGCAATGTCTTTAAGTAGAAAATAAGACAGGAGGCTGAGGTGGTAGTTGAACAGGCTAGCTCGCGGCATCATTTACTTCAGTTTACAAAATGGCGGTTACAATCTCCCACATGAAATGGAGGCACAATTCCTTGTAGTAAACGCAATTCTTTCAATACAATGCAGCCCCCGAAGCTTTCTGCTTCTCTTCCAATCCGCAGGAGTGGGAGACCCTCTCTCTCTCTCTCTCTCTCTTTCTCTGCTTCTCATCTGATACTACCCTTGGCAATTCCAGGGCATAGCTGACCCCATAGTAAGTGGGACAATACAATATCTGTCCAATCTCTCTCCTAATGGCTCCTGGCTTCTAATGGGTAGTCAGGGCTAGTATATGAAGGATGAGACTCACCAACATATATGGTGGCGGTGTTCAAAATCCCAGAAATGGATTCTTGTTACTCTGTTTCCCTGGTTAAGAACTCCTCTCCAGACTGTTCCCTTTCTTTCTGCGAGCTTCTCTATGGCCTGATGTTGTAGTCAACCTGTCTCTGGTTCTTAGATGGATGAACGCAGGATCAACTCCACTTTGCTGTTAACTCAACCGATCACTCACTCCAACTCGTTTCTCCTCTTCAACTGTCTTCTCCAACTGCCTCTGGACCCCCCCCCCCCTCTATTTCTTAGGCTCCTTCCACCTTCTGGAAACTTCCCCGTATAAGACACTCCTGCATAGGCTGTAAAACAGTGCAATGCAAATTCACATTTACTTTTTAAAGTGACAGTACCTAATAGTGGAAAAAGGTCATGAAATACAATTACAACACATTATCTTTCTAGTAATGTTTTAAGGACATTACACACTCACCACCTGACGCCCGCAGCCATGGATCTGTGAGCGCTGGTCCCGATCTCCTTCCCAGGAGACACCAGCGCTCACTTCCGCTCCGGTCCGCTGTGTCCCGTAGGGTGCGCGCGCACGCTCATGGCCGCGCACATGTAGGAAATCACCATCAACACATATGATTTCCTGTACTATAAGAGGGCCCCAGCCCGTCTGATCCTTGCCTGAGCATTGTTAGTTTATCGCAAGTCTGTCTTGCAAATGGTCCCTTAGTGTTTCCCGTTCCAGTTGTTACCCGTGCCTTGTTACCTGTTCCTGTATCCCGTGCTGTGTTCTTGTTCCTGTGCCTACTAGTGTTGGAGTCGTGTCTACTGCACCTGCTGTCGTTTGCCACATCCAGTGTCTTCTGCCACGTCCAGTGTCTTCTGCCATGACCTGAGGGATTTGCCACGTCTGGCGCAACCAGCGGCACCTGCTGTCATCCGCCACTTTTGGCGTTACCTGCTGCACCCACCTCCATCTATGCCAGAGCTGCGGCCACTGTCTGGACTATCCAGGTACCCTTGTGCGGGACTTTGTATTTCTGGGGTTCCCTGTTGTTTGGCCAGCTGCCTCCCTGCTACGGCGGTGCGGCCTAGTGGGTCCACATACCCACAAACCGTGACAGGGTGTTAGGACTAAGGGAATACAGATTAACGCTTCCCTTACGTACTACCAGCAGCACAATAATGGGGATTTAGCAAGAAGTAGGGAGGGCCCTCTTGTCTGGTGGAACTCAAAATTGACCGCTCAAGAGAGGTCTCCTCGGAGAACCAAAAATTCAGCCTATAATGGTTGATAAAGTTGATAAGTGCGAGCTTCAAGCTGCACAGCAATTCTGATCCAGCTGGATATTATTCAGCTCAAGCAGTGGACACTGCGCTAGTAGAGTGGGCTCTAGAAAAATTAGGTGGATCAGAGACCTAACAATGTAAGCCAGTCTACTGGCCTCTGCACCCCATCTACCCAGGGTAGGTTTGGTGGATTTTAAGTCTTTGTTTCTTTCAGGAAACAATTAATAAATTCTCAAACTTCCTGATCTCTAACTCCAAGCCAAATACAGTGGCTCACAGTTAGGGCTAGTTCACATGGCAGAATTTTACAGGTAGGTCCCGCCGCAAAATCTGCTGTGGAACTATTCCTGCCGTCAGACGGAAGATTCCTCCTCCCATTGACTTCAATGAGAGGTTCGGGCAGAATTCGCAGAACGAGCAGGACGCTTCTTTTTCCCGCTAACTGAAAAAATCAGCTAGCACAAAAAAATAAGCATCTGACTCCCATTGAAAACTATGAGAGGTGGAATTTTGCGGCGGAATCCTATGTGTGAACATGGCCTTAATGGTCTATTGTTGAAGAGACACAACTTTTTGTGCCATGATAAACTATTAGAGAGCATGGGGGCCCAAATACCCCTCTTGCACGGGGGCTCTCCACCGCCTGTGTCCGCCCATGATCAATAGTGCAACCAAGAGATAAAACATTCAATAGAAGATTGCCAGAGCTGCTTTACAGATTGCATAGGGTTAAAAAAAAACACACAGGGGCGTGGCTTGGCTGCCGGAGTGAATGGCTGCTTGAGAGCTCGGCTCCTCTCTGCATCAGTGGCCCACAGCGACATTACCACCGCCAAACACCTTGCTTGCACTTACCTGTGCCCTTGATTGTGGCCCACTGCACCCAGGATGCCTAGGAGACAAAAATCGGCAGCCAACCCGGCCAAAATCACGGACTTCTACTTCCCCCACAGCCGCCCGTCGGATCAAAATGGCGCTGGAGGGAGCTCACGTGCAGGATTCCTGACGTCCGACCCGGGCTCACCATCCTCCCTCACCTCTGCTCCGCCTCGAAGAAGTAGCTCGGTCCCTGCTCTGCCACCGACGGGAGCAATAACAAGTCCGCGGAACCTGACACAGCCAGCACAGGCGGACATCTCCCCGCCGGCACTCCGGAGCCGCTATCTTGGCACAGCTACACGTGGCGCCTCCTTACAGCCCTCCTCTCCTTGCAGCTCCAGACGCCCTGTAACATGGGCTCCGTGCCGATCCCCTCCGCTCCTCGTCGAGGCCCAGGTAGGAAATAATGGCGATGTGGCACCTGACTCTCCTGCACCAGGGGACATTCTTGCTAATATACCCTCCTCCACTGACCCTATCACTGAGCTTACGCTTAAAACCATGTTGCAGGCCTACAGCAATCCATACATTCTGGGTTTGCCCAGCTGCTTAAACCTCTGTCTGACTCAATCCAGGCAGTAGAAGACAGAGTCCAACATGTGGAATCCAAGATGGGGGTGCTCACTACATCCTATAACGAGCTCATTGATGCTCACTATGATCTTGAAACGGATCTTTCTCATTTGCAAGCTAAGGTAGCTGATTTGGAGAATAGATCGCGCCGGAACAACGTTAAATTCAGAGGGGTTCCTGAGGACGTTGCTACCAAAGATTTAACCCTTTACATACAGGATTTCATCAAAGCCCTACTTCCTGACTGCTCCCCCAGGGACCTTATCATTGATAGAGCACACAGGCTTCCAAAGCCGAAACACCTGTCCGACAATGTCCCGCGGGATGTGCTAGCTCGCTTTCTTTTCTACCACATTAAGGACTCGTTCATGTCTGCATCTAGGAAGAAAGGAGCGTCTCCCAAACAATATCGGATGGTTTCCGTCTATGCAGATCTCTCGGCTGCCACACTGCAACTACGGCGGCAATTTTCGCCCATCACCTCTGCACTCAGAGATAATAAAATTCTCTACAGATGGGGATTTCCTGTGCGCCTGCTTGTTCACAGGAACGACTCTTTACACATCATCAAATCCGTACAAGATGGCATCTCACTCCTCCACCTGTGGAATATTCGGGTCATTTTGTTGGAGAATACGCCGAAAGCTGCTCCTCTTCCTGTTACAGATGAATGGCACATGGTTCGTTCACGCAATCGTCTACGACGTTGAGGTGGCTTGCTTATTAGGATGCAATGCCGTTCACGGTACCGGTCTTCAAGATGACTGTTTTCCCCCATCCTTGTTCTCAACACAGCCGGTGTTCAGACACATTTCCTTTAATGTTCATTCTTCCTTTGTTTTTTCACAATGTCTTTTCCCTGATGATATCTATAATGCATTGGTATGTACACCTGAACGGCCAATTTGATGTGCGGTTATTTTCAGGTGTACGCAAACAGCAGCACACCTTATATAGACATGGCGCTTAAATTTGCTTCCATTAACGTTAATGGCTTGAATAACCCATATAAACGCTCTACTATGTGGAAAGAAGCCCTTAAACTCTCCTGTGACGTCCTCTGTGTTCAAGAGACGCATTTATTAAAGAAGGATGCCGACCGACTGAAACATCCTGCATTCCCCAACATTTTTCAATCTCATCACTAGGGGTGTGTTGCTGTCTGTGAAAAATACGGTCGCTTTCCAAATGTCTGAATTATTGACTGACCCTAATGGTCGATATCTTATTTTGCGGTGTTCTATTAACAATGTTCAATATACCATAGTCACAATTTACGCCCCCAACCGCCATCAATTGAAATTCCTACACAAGATGACACGCCTAATTTCCAAACATAAACAGGGTAGATTGATCTTGTGTGGGGACTTTAATTCCATAATGGACGCGGAATTGGACTCTACCTCGCAATCCCGTCATTCACACGCTGTCATAGGCGACTTATTCTGGAAGGAAGAAATACATGACATTTGGCGCATGCAACACTGCTCGGAGAGGGATTTCACTCATCACTCTCATGTACATAATAGCTATGCCAGACTAGACATGTTCCTAGTAGACAAGGAATCTCTTTTCATAGTTGAGTCCATGACTATCGGTGACGTCTGCTGGTCAGACCACGCTCCTCTCACCCTGACTCTTAAAGAAATACACAATGCCCCGCCCACATATTTGTGGAGCGTCAGCCCCTTTCTTCTCTCCCATCCCATACATAGAAAGACCGTAGGTACTGACCTGGCGGAGTACTTCGCAAATAATGATACATCAGACGTAGGAATTACAGCCCTATGGAACGCTCATAAGGCCTATATTAGAGGCACCTTTATCAGACTAGGTCATATGGTTAAAAAACAGAGGGTAGCGGAAGTCTCGGCTCTGACGGATGAAATCCGCTGTTTAGACACAAAAAATAAATCCGCGCCTACAGACGCCCAAGCCTCTCAGCTCCTACTTCTAAGACAACGTCTTAGATTGTGCCTGCTTTCCGATTATGAAAAATCCCTTAGAAAAACTAAGGCGAAGTATTACTCCCAAAATAATAAGGCAGGGAAACTACTGGCGGCGCGCCTCAAACTCCAACACCAGAAGTCTAGATTACCATATCTTCTACACCCTCAGTCTCAAGCTAAGATTGTAGACCCTAGAGACATAGCTGAACAGTTCCGTAAATACTACTCCTCCTTGTATAATATTAGAGATGACCCGTTTGTTGCGCGACCAATCCCCTCTGATATACAGGGCTTCCTCCAATCTGCATCCCTACCAAGTCTCTCTCCAGCACAACTTCAGACACTAAACGCCCCTATCACAGAACCGGAAATTTTAAAAATTATATAATCCCTCCCACAAGGGAAAGCCCCCACACAGAATATTGCTTCCATAGCTGCCCCCACATAGTATAATGACCCCTTAGTGCCACCCACATAGTATAATGACCTCTTAGTGGCCCCCACATACTATAATGACCCCTTAGTGGCCCCCACATACTATAATGACCACTTAGTGGCCCCCACATACTATAATGCCCCTATAGCTGCCCCACACAGGATAATGCCCCTATGGTTGCCCACACACAGAATAATGCTCCCATAGCTGCCCCCACATAGTATAATGAACACTATAGTGCCTCTCGACACAGAATAATGCCCCCATAGCTGCCCCATACAGTATAATGCATCCAAAGCTGCCCAAAGAGAGTACATTTCTCCATTGCAGACCTCCCATACCAGTATAATGCCCTCTTGGCTGCCACCACACAGTATAGTGCCTAATAAAAAATAATAAAATAAATATTTACCTATCCCCGTTCTCATGTAAAAATAAAAAAGACTGATGCATCACCTCAATTTTGTGTCCACTTCTGTGTTTGGTTCAAAAAACGGAGTCAAAAACTGCCACAAAAACTGCATCAAAGCTGTGTATGCGTGATCCTGGCCTAGTGCTTTCAAATGGTGCAGTTTTGTCACATTTATTGTCGTTCGGCCAAAAAACGCACTGAAAAATGTTAGCGTGACTTGCCGTGGTTTTGCAGTTAGCATGGAAATTGCAGTAAAAACGACTGCCTTTTTGCTGCGGTTTTCGCCTGCACGGCAATAAACGTGGCAAAACCGCACTGTGTGAATACACCGTAAAATGTACTAATATTCACAAGAAGACATTTATCAAAATGATTGCAAAAAAGGTCATTTTTCTCTTGGTTTTGAATAATGAAAGCAGTGGACAACACAACCTTGTGCTGCTTCAGAAGATGTACACAAGGTTTTTTTTGTCTGGAGTACTAGGGAGATGCCCATGCCTGTCGATGGACATTGAGGATAGACTGCTAGAATCTGATCCGTGTTTTATGGTTTTGGGAATAAATGTGGGACTTTTCAGTGCATAAAACAACACAGAAAACCAAAACCTACCTATATGGAAATTAACATTGGAATTCAATAGAATTCAACAGATTTGTTGAAGAAATATCTGCGACTCACAATGAGTTCCATAAATAGGGTTGCTTTTGCAGTATGTGACTAATTTCTGCAGGCCCCTTCCTAAAAAAAAAAGTTTAAATTGTTATAATTATAAAAAAAATGTTGCAACACAAAAAAGAGTAAAATAAATAATTTTTTAAAATAAAAGTCAATAAACTGTGAAAAACATAATAGGTGTCCCCATAGTCATAATAAACCTTACAATAAAGTTATGCTTATTAACATTAACCCCTTCCCGCTTTGGCCACTTTTGACCTTCCTGACAGAGCCTCATTTTTCAAATCTGACATGTTTCACTTTATGTGGTAATAACTTCGGAATGCTTTTACCTATTCAAGCGATTCTGAGATTGTTTTCTTGTGACACATTGGACTTTATGTTACTGTTAAAATTTGCTTGGTACATTTAGTATTTAATTGTGAAAAACACCAAAATGTAGTGAAAAATTGCAAAAATTAGCATTTTTCTCAATTTAAATGTATCTGCTTGCAAGACAGGCATTTATACCACACAAAATTGTTGCTAATAAACATCCCCCATATGTCTACTTTAGATTGGCATCGTTTTTTGAACATCCATTTATTTTTCTATGGCGTTACAAGGCTTAGAACTTTAGCAGCAATTTCTCACATTTTCAAGAAAATTTCAAAGGCTATTTTTTTAGGGACCAGTTCAGTTGTGAAGTGGCTTTTAGGGCCTTCTATATTAGAAACCCCCAATAAGTCACCCCATTTTAAAAGTCACCCCTCAAAGTATTGAAAACAGCATTTAGAAAGTTTCTTAAAGAGGCTCTGTCACCAGATTTTGCAGCCCCTATCTGCTATTGCAGCAGATAGGCGCTGCAATGTAGATTACTGTAACGTTTTTATTTTTAAAAAACGAGCATTTTTGGCCAAGTTATGACCATTTTTGTAGTTATGCAAATGAGGCTTGCAAAAGTCCAAGTGGGCGTGTTTAAAAGTAAAAGTCCAAGTGGGCGTGTATTATGTGCATACATCGGGGGCGTTTTTAATACTTTTACTAGCTGGGCGCTCTGACGAGAAGTATCATCCACTTCTCTTCAGAACGCCCAGCTTCTGGCAGTGCAGATCTGTGACGTCACTCACAGGTCCTGCATCGTGTCGGACGAGCGAGGACACATCGGCACCAGAGGCTTCAGTTGATTCTGCAGCAGCATCGGCGTTAGCAGGTAAGTCGATGTAGCTACTTACCTGCAAACGCCGATGCTGCTGCAGAATCATCTGTAGCCTCTGGTGCCGATGTGTCCCCGCTCGTCTGACACGATGCAGGACCTGGGGAAGTGACGTCACAGCGTGATCTGCCAGAAGCTGGGCGTTCTGAAGAGAAGTGTATGATACTTCTTATCAGAACGGCCAGCTAGTAAAAGTATTAAAAACGCCCCGATGTACGCACATAATACACGCCCACTTGGACTTTTACTTTTAAACACACCCACTTGGACTTTTGCAAGCCTCATTTGCATAAATACAAAAATGGTCATAACTTGGCCAAAAATGCTCGTTTTTTAAAAATAAAAACGTTACTGTAATCTACATTGCAGCGCCTATCTGCTGCAATAGCAGATAGGGGCTGCAAAATCTGGTGACAGAGCCTCTTTAACCCTTTAGACGTTTCACAGGAATTAAACCAATGTAGAGGTGAAATTTACAAATTTAATTTTTTTTGTTGCAGAAATTAATTTTTAATCCATTTTTTTTGTACACAAAGATTTACCAGAGAAATACAACTCAATATTTATTGCCCAGAGTCTGCAGTTTTAGGAAATATCTCACATGTGGCCCTAGTGTGCTACTGGACTGAAGCACAGGCCTCAGAATCAAAGGAGCACCTGGTGGATTTTGGGCCTCCTTTTTAGGCTTTATTCAGACGAACAGGAAAAACGTCCGTGCAACGCGCGTGATTTGCACGCGCGTTGCACGGACCTATATTAGTCTATGGGGCCGTGCAGACATGCCCGTGATTTTTACTCAGCGTGAGTTCGCTGAAAAAAAGTCACGACATGTCCGTTCTTTTGGCGTTTTGCGCGAATCACGCACCCATTGAAGTCAATGGGTGCGTGAAAACCATGCATGGCGCACGGAAGCACTTCCGTGTGAACTGCGTGATTCACGCACCAGCTGTCAAAAGGATGAATGTAAACAGAAACATCCAAATGGAGTGTCATAATGATGGCGGCTGCGCGAAAAGCACGCAGTCGCGCATCATATGCTGATGCCCCATGGAGCTGTTAAGTGGTTTTTGCGCACGCAAAAACACCACGCTCATGTGGGTGAGGCCTTATTATAATATATTTTAGGCTCCATGTCAGGAAACTACACACTTAAGGAAATTATCTAGGGGTATAGTGAGCATTTTCACCCTACAGGTTTATTGCAGAAATTATTGGAAGTATGCCATGAAAATGGAAATCTACATTCTTTCAAAGAAAATGCAGATTTAGCAAATTTTTTCTCATTTCCACAAGGACTAAAAGAGAAAAAGCACTGCAGCACTTGTAAAGCAATTTCTCCCGAGTAAAACAATACCCCATATTTGGTCATAAATGATTGTTTGGACACACGGTAGCGTTTAGAAGGGAAAGAGCGCCATTTGGCTTTTGGAGCTCAAATTTAGCAGGAATGGTTTGCGGAGACCATGTCGCATTTGCAAAGCCCCTGAAGGACCAGAACAGAGAAAACACCCAAAAAGTAACTCCATTTAGGAAACTACACCCCTTGAGGAATTTATCTAGGGGGGTAATGAGCATTTTGACCACACAGGTGTTTCATAGATTTTATTAGAATTGGGCAGTGAAAATAAAGACAATCCTTCCTCTTCAATAAGACGTTTTTTTTAACAAATATTTTAACAAAAAAAGAACCCCAACATTTGTAAAGCAACTTCTCTGGAGTACGGAAATACCCCATATGTGGTCATAAACTCCTGTTTAGGCACACGCAAGGATCAGAAGAGAAGGAGCGCAATTTAACTTTTGGAGCACAGATTTTTCTGTATTGGTTTCTTGCCCTCATGTCGCTTTTGCAAAGCCCCTAAGGTACCAGTACAGTGGAAACTACCCAAAAGGTACTCCATTTGGGATACTACACCCCTTGAGGAATTAATCTAAGGGTGTAGTGAGCATTTTAACACCACAGATGTTTCATAGATTTTATTTGAATTGGGTAGTGAAAATAAAAATTTCTCCCGAGTACGGCAATACCCCATATGTGGTCAGAAACAGATTTTTGGGCACACGTAAGGGATCAGAAGGGAAGGAGCGCCATTTGGCTTTCAGAGTACAGATTTTGCTGGATTGGTATCGTATGTATTGGCGATATTGCGCCTGACGTTTCAAGACTTTAGCGACGCCCCTGGCTGCTAGTGCTGTATCGTTAAGTCAGTAAAAAAACAGCAATGCAGTTGAAAGCGGGCCGTCGGCCAAGAGAAGTCATTGAGGGGGCCCATGAAGGAATTTTGCATCGGGGCCCATGAGCCTTTAGCTATGTGGAAGTAAACTGCTGTTTGGGCACGCTGTAGGGCTCAGATGGGTTGGAGCGCCATTTGACTTTTGAAGCGTAAATTTAGCTTGGTAGTAGTTTTGTTTGGAGTTTTACTGGTATTTCAGTTTATAATGTGGGGGTATACGTAAGCTGTGCGGAGTACATCAGGGGCATAGTCAGGTGGTATAATAATGGGGTAAACAATAAAATAATCCATAGATGTGTGTTACTCTGTGAAGCAATCCTTTCTGCACAGGCCAGTGTCGCACTGATAAATGTCCTCACTTATCCCCCTTTTGGTACACAATCCGCACCTTTGCAGGTTTGGGAATTTTGCCGGGAAGTGTTGTCCTGGTATAATACGGGCACCCCCGCTTCCAGCAGATATGTTGGGCCCTCCCCTTCCTGGTTCCCTAATTTTATGGCCCCTATAAATCGCCTCTTGAAACAGTAGTAATGTTCCCCTCGGGCCTGCACAACCGTATATTTTTATTTCCGGACATATTGGAGCCTTAACTAATTTTATTTTTTCATAGACGTAGCGGTATGAGGGCTGTTTTTTTGCGGGACGAACTGTAGTTTTTATTGGTACCATTTTGGGGTACATGCGACTTTTTGATCACTTTTTATCCTATTTTTTGAGAGACAAGGTGAAAAAAAAACAGCAATTCTGGCATCGTTTTTTAGGTTTTTTTTATACAGCGTTGACTATGCGTTATAAATGACCTGTTAACTTTACTCTGCGGGTCAGTACGATTCCGGCTATACCTAATTTATAGCACTTTTTTATGTTTTACAACTTTTTGCATAATAAAATTACTTTTGTAAAAAGAATGTCTTTTTTCTGTTGCCATGTTGTGAGAACCATAGCTTTTTAATTTTTCAGTCGACGAAGCTGTATGAGGGCTTGTTTTTTGCGAGACGAGCTATAGTTTTTATAGGTACCATTTTTGGATATATGCGACTTTTTGATCACTTTTTATTTCAATTTTTGTAGGGCAAACTGACCAAAAAAATGAAATTTTGGCATTGTCTTTTACGTTTTTTTTACGCTGTTCACCGCGTGGAATAAATAACATAATATTTTTATCGTTTAGGCCGTTACTGTCGCAGTTATACCAAATATGTACGGTTTATTTATTTTTTTCAATTATAAAGTGCCAGTTCACCCAGAGTTTTCTGACACATTTTTTGATGCGGAAACTGCATCGGAAAACGTGCCAAAAAACGTCAGAAAATGTCTCCCATTGATTTCAATAGGAGGTGGAGGCATTTTTTTCTCACGGGAAAAAGAAGCGACATGCCCTATCTTTGGGCGTTTACGTCACTGACCTCTCACTGACATCAATGGCGTGCAGGCAGATGAGAATTTCTGCCTGCAAAAAACTCTTTGTGAACATAGCCTAAGGGAAAAAGGGTGATGTGATAATTACACAGCTTCTCGACTTATTAGTAGATAGAGCTCTGATAACTGTACTGTAACTAACCAGCCCTCCATCTGTGTCCATGTCACACAGGGGTGGATCCAGGCTTGAATCCTCGGGCAGGCGTGGATAAATTGCGTTGCACAACGCGTGCCATGGTGGCTTTTGCCTTATTTGGTCTCTCCACCCGCCAGTCACTCCCTTAAATATGAAGCTGTTAGCACAAATAGGAAAATTAAAGTGGAACATAGAAACACCTAATCACATGGACAAAAGACAGGCCTACACCCTGTATTTTTCAGTCAGGGACAAGTGTACGCTACCACTATGTAAGCACCAATGTAACCAGTAATCCAGCCATACAGTGACCATGTAGTAGTCGAATACCCGTCCTACACTAGCGGTGTGCAGAGCATTATTACACTGCAGACCATACAAGACAATACAGCACTGATCAGACACAATCACACGCAGAATACATAACAATTAAACAGGATCTATCTGCTCTCCTGACATGTCTGCTTTAGTCAATACTTGTATTTACCCAGTGGCGTAGCTATAGGGGTCGCAGCGGTTACAACTGCAACTGGGCACCGAAGCCAGGAGGGCTGCGGCACCCCGCACCACGTCTATTAAAAAATACTATAGTAACTGGGGCCTATGTAATAAACTACATGGGCCCCTTTTACTATAGTAACAGACAGTATACTTAACCTCCTCGTTCACGAGCGCAGCAGAGGTCCAGACGTCTCTTCGCATCACGACGTCATGGCGCTGGGCGCTGCGAATGACACCATGACGCTGTGCGCCGCACACAATGTCGCAATACTGGAGCCGAAGCGGAGGGTAAGTATAACATTACTGTCCACTGGGGCCCTGTAACTAAGCCTACCATGTTGTAGGTTTAGATACAGGGCCCAGCAGACAGGATCACACATGGTGTGATCCTTTCTGCTGGACCCTGTAACTAAGCCTACATTATGGTAGGCTTAGATACAAGGTCCAACAGACAGTATGACACATGTGCCCTTTATCTAAGCCTACCATGTGGTAGGCTTAGATACAGGGTGACAGAAGACAGTAATCTTATACTGTATAGGATTACTGTCTGCTGGGTCCTGTATCTAAGCCTACCATGTGGTTGGCTTAGATACAGAGTCCAACAGACAGTATCACAATCCTCGTTAACCAGAATAAAAAAAACACCGTCATCGAAGTAGTCGTCGAATCCAATGTAGTCCTACAAGCGAATCTGTAAAAAAAACACAGACACACAAAAAAAATTAGTATGTATATATATACACACATGTACTTACACGCACACACATTTTTTTGGGGGACACGTATGTATTGGCGATATTGCGCCTGACGTTTCAAGACTTTAGCGACGGCCCTGGCTGCTAGTGCTGCATCGTTAAGTCACTAAAAAAACAGCAATGCAGTTGAAAGCGGGCCATCGGCCAAGAGAAGTAATTTTGGGGGTGCCCATGAAGGAATTTTGCATCGGGGCCCATGAGCCTTTAGCTATGCCCCTGTATTACCCATGAAGTATCTGACAGCTGTAGTCTAGAAGACAGCTGTGTAGCTCTATAGTTAAAATGAATTAGTTGCATTATAAAAAGTCCTCATGTAGGCCAGCAATGCCTTATTCATACATTTTCATGAGTAATAACAGAGGAACATCACAATGCAAAGTTTTAAGAAAAGGTGTTCCAAAATAATTATTTCATGGTAAGTACAAGGCTTTACATGTCAGGAGAGATGACAGCACCTCTATAAATCCAGTGACTCACAGGTGACGTCTTCTCTGATTTATACACACTCTTTTCTTTTGTTCTCTATCCAGCCCAGACCGCCATGACGAATTCTCCTGACAATTGCAGAGTTTGCTGCCTGGACATCTTTGGCTCCTTGCTTTAACAACTATCCCAATTAGACCCCTTAAATTATTCAGGCCCCTTAAATTAATCATATAGAAGGGTAATTGAAAAAGGGAGGATCCTGCAAGGCGCTGCTGCGTGGCCGCTTGTGAAATATTGACAGTGATAAACGGAATAATAAATATATGTGTATTATAAAACAATGATGGCTACGCGTTTCCCTTAAATTAATCAGACCCCACATCAGACTTCCTTAAGTATTTAGACCCTAGACCAACGCTCGTAAATTATCCAGACCTGAGATCCAACCTCCTAAATCCCAGATCAGACCCCATAAATAAATCAGACCCCATAGTTACATAGATTGAAAAAAGACACAGGTCCATCATGTTCAACCTTTCTCAATAAATTACCCGTCATTCATTGCTTGATTAATTATAACCCTCAATGCCATTCGTAAATAATTAAGCATCTAGCCTTTTTTTAAATGCTGACATAGTATCTGTCATTACTACCTCTTATGGTAGGGCATTCCATAGCTTGACCACTCTAACTCTAAATAACCCTTTTCTATATTGATGTCTGAAACGTCTTTCTTCAACACGCAATGGATGTCCCCTGGTCCTTTGTAGAGTCCTTGGAAGGAACAGATCATTGTTCACCTGGCGGATCTATATGCCATTGGTCCCTGTATAGGATAAATAGGAAATATGTATTTGTAAGTGCCACCTCCAGACGAAGGCGGAAGCCAAAACACGTTGGGGCAGGTCGCCATTCTTGAGTTCCAACCACATGGGTCAGTACTCTATTTTCCACCTTAGATTTTCCTTGAAAACCTTTTTTGCACTTCACACTTTATGATCGGTAGGTCTATATTCAATGGAATCAGTAGCATGGGCTCTATGTTTGACTCTCTATAGTAACTGTCAATATTACAGGCCCATATACATATTTGAGAGTATGCATACTATGCTTGGCTTTCCTTTTGCACTATGCACTTTTTTGTGGCCCGTATTGATATCTGTGTTGGTATAATCCAACATCTGCTGAATACTTACTCTCTTTGGCGATTCACTTGTCATTTGTGATTCATTTTTAATATTGTGTATATGTAATTTTTGTAATTTATGGAATAAAAAGATTGCGTTTTTACATTTGACTTATAGACAGATTCTTGTTTTTTGGTGTTATATTATACAATAGGAGTATAGTCATGTTACTTGGGAGGCTTTATCATGTGAAATTATGCATATGTATGCCCTATATATAGGTTCTAGATCATGTGCTAGTTCTCTGTATTAACCACACATATACTTACACATGTTAAAAAAGATCACCTCTAAGACGTCTTTTTTGCAAGCTAAGCAAGCCCAATTTTTCTAGCCTTTCATGGTAGGCGACACCTTTAATCCCATTTAATAATCTAGTTGAACGCCTTTGAACCCTCTCCAGTTCTCCTATATCCTTTTTACAATGTGGAGCCCAAAACTGCATTCCATATTCAAGCTGTGCCCTTACAAGTGATTTATAGAATGGTAATATTACATTTGAGTCACGGGTTTTTATCTCTCTTTTTTCATACACCCTAAAATCCTATTTGCTTTTGCAGCTGCTGCTTGACATTGAGTGCTGCTGCTTAGCTTATTTGTTACCAGAATACCCAGGTCCTTCTCTTGTTCCGTTATCCTCAGCTTAATTCCATTTTATGTATATGAATTAATGCTATTATTACGTCCTAAGTGCATTACTTTACATTTATCAACATTAAATTTCATCTGTTATGATTTTGCCCATGCTGCCAGTTTATCTAGGTCTTTCTGTAATATTTTATAATCAAGTTTAGTTTTAAGTATCTTACAAAGTTTTGTATCGTCAGCAAAAACTGACACCTTGCTATTAATCCCATCCACAAGGTTGTTAATAAAGAGATTAAAAAGAATTGGGCCTTATACTGATCCTTGTGGTACCCCGCTGCTGACTTCAGCCCATTTTGAGTAAGTTCCATTTATAACGACTCTTTGTTTTCTATCCCTTAATCAATTCTTTACCCACTTGCATACTGTATATGGTCCCCCATTCCCTGTGTCTGTAGCTTCAGAACAAGACTGTTGTGTGGAACATTATCAAATGCTTTTGCAAAATCCAAATAGATCACATCAGCCGCATAACCACCATCGAGATTTGCACTTACCTCCTCATAGAAACCGAGCTTGTTAGTTAGGCATATCTTGTTTTTCATGAATCCATGCTGGTTATCAGTTATTAGACTTTTCTCCCTAGATCAGACCTATGAAATGAATTAGTCCTCAAACTAGACCCCCTAAAGTATTTAAACCTGACCAGACCGCATAATTCAAACAGACCCTAGATCAGAACCCTGAACCCCTAAACTAATCAGACCCCAGATCAGATCCCTTAAATGAATCAGATCCCAGATCAGACCCCCTAAATTAAACAGACCCTAGATCAGACGCTTATATTCACCGCTACTGGCTTCAACTCCCGCTGCTGCTGATCTGCTCACCGCTCTTCAGTGCCAAGCACCACACTCTACTTCCTGGCGCTGTCCAGCGTCAGGACCTTGTGTATGCCATTGCACACTATGCCCTGACACTGGACCATTTCAGGACTCAGAGCGTCTCCTGGAGCCAAAGAGGAGGTAAGTATAATTAAAAGCGGTCTCAATCTCTTAAATAAATCCAAGAGCTAGTGGCTGATTGAAAAAATCGGTACAGTGGTCTGGGGGGAGCAATTACCCCCAAAATCCGCCCCCGATGTCACATGATAAGATTTATATTATGCATTGTTCATTCTGCAGCACTGATAGCTCCTCTAGTCTCCATGGTTTTCCTGCTTGTTTTATTTCTCATCTTGTTGTGTATTGTTCTTGACGTGTTTGGCTGTGAGGTTCCTCGTATGTTTCAGTATGACACCGACTCATACGGTCTTCTAATTTTGCCACGGATCATTTTTCCTTGCCTTTGTCTATTGCTCCTGTAACCATACCTCCCAACCATCCCGGATTCTGTGAGACAGTCAAGGATTTCTGGCGGTGCCTCGCTGTCCCGGGCAACCGGCGGTATGTGCCGTACTCCCGGTGTCAACGGTATCTGCAACCTCAGGACGCAGATACAGTTGAACCCAATGCTGAAGCAGGGAACCGTCAGCTCCCTGCTTCAACATTAATACAGAGGACTCTCTGGGCACAGAGCTACTTTAAGTGCTGAGCCCGGGGAAGTGCTTGACATCACTGTGACAGTGACGTCAGTGGCTCCTCCATAGCATAATCCCCTGCCAGAGCGTTGCTGACGCTATGGCCGGAGATTCCGCCTCTAGAGGGAGTCCCAATGGCTACAGGGGGTATCTCTATCTGCAGGGGGGTGGCACTATCTTTAAGGGGGTGTGACACTATCTACATAGGCACTGTGACATTATCTACAGGGGACACTGTGGCACAATCTACATGGGCACTGTGTGTGGCACTATCTACATGGGCACTGTGTGTGGCACTATGTGGGCACTGGCACTTTATATGTGGGCACTGGCACTAGGGACAGCTAAGGGGGCATTATACTGTATGGGGCAGCTAAGGGGTATTATACTGTATGGTGGCAGCTAGAAGGGCATTATGCTGTATGGTGGCAGCAAAGGGGGTATTTTAGTGTATGTTGGTAGCTATGGGGCATTATAGTGTATGATGGTAGCTATGGGAGCATTATGCTGTATAGGGGAATCTATAGTGTATGGGGCAGCAATGAGGCATTATACCGTATAAGAGCAGCTATGGGGACATTATACTGTATGGGGGTATATATGGGGGCATTAAACTGTATGGGTCAGCTATGGGGCATTATGCTGTATAGGGGCAGCTATGGGCCATTATACTGTTTGGGGGCAGCTATGGGGCATTATACTGTATGGGGGCAGCTATGGGGGCATTATACTGTATGGGGGCAGCTATGGGGGCATTATACTGTATGGGTGCATCTATGCGGGCATTATACTGTATAGGGGCAGCTATGAGGGCATTATACTGTGTGGGAGGCACTATGGGAGCATGATACTGTGTGGGCTGAAGTGGGTGTGTATGGGTGAGGGTTGGGTGGGATTGGAGGCCTAGCTTAAAAGGGAAAAAAGAGGTTGTCCCACTTTGAGATACTTAAAAGTTGGGAGGTATGCCTGTACCTTGTGTCTTCTCTTCTGACTCCTAAATTTGCTCATCTGACTATGCTGTAATCTCTTATAGCAATTAATGCAGCTGCCACCCAAGGAGGCTGTTCTGTGGGCCACAACATACAGTTCCTATGCAGTCATCTCCCAGGACTGGACTTTTGGCACAGCAGGACTTGAGGGATGAGCTGTCAATCATACTACAGTCCCACTTAAACTCATCTGCTCACATTGTAAACATCAAAAACGACACAAACTTCACATGCGTTCAAACCGGAAAAAAGGCATTTACATTTTTCACCTGCTCTACTGATTCCTATAATCTTATCATTATTGGCCATTAATGTTAAGGAGGGTTCTAAACTTGCTTTTGAAGTAATATCATATTTTGGAATTATCATTCAAATAATTCTCTGCCACTTTGATGAAGGGATTGGGTGCTTCAAAGTATCAAATAGCTTGACAGAACTTCAAGTAGGTAAAAATAAGCTTCATAGTTCAGCCAGTCTGCAAGATTTCTCTTTACAGAGTAGTTACACCTTAGGCTGGGTTCACACGACCTATTTTCAGGCGTAAACGAGGCGTATTATGCCTCGTTTTACGTCTGAAAATAGGGCTACAATACGTCGGCAAACATCTTCCTATTCATTTGAATGGGTTTGCCGACGTACTGTGCTGACGACCTGTAATTTACGCGTCGTCGTTTGACAGCTGTCAAACGACGACGCGTAAAAATACAGCCTCGGCAAAAGAAGTGCAGGGCACTTCTTTGGACGTTTTTGGAGCCGTTTTCTCATAGACTCCAATGAAAACAGCTCCACAAACGGACGTAGTAAACGCCGCGAAAAACGCAGCGAAAAACGTGAGTTGCTCAAAAAACGTCTGAAAATCAGGGGCTGTTTTCCCTTGAAAACAGCTCCGTATTTTCAGACGTTTTTGGTCACTACGTGTGCACATACCCTAAAACTGAAAACCAAGTTTTATCCAAATGAGGTCCAATGTGTGGGAGAGAAAAAGATTGAAAACCAAAAGGATTGGTAGCCACATTTTTCATGTAGCATTCCAAGTCTTCTAAAATGCCTAGGCTGAACCTCAGCTACAAGGAAAGTTAAAGGTAGCACATCTCAATTGGACCCCAGCTATCTTTCAAGCAAACCTAAAGAATCAGTCCCACAACTGAGGCATCGCTACTACCAGGTGTTAGATCGCTAAATAATCTTTCAGCTCCTGTCGGTTTGTGCAAGGGTCCTTTAACACAGGGAGATGCGCTGCCGACAATGATAATATTTTCTGCTCCCTAAACAATATGACCAGCCGATGAACGAGCATTTGCTACTTTATTGGCCGATCGTTGCCCTGTTTACACAGGGCAATGATGAGGAACGAGCGTTAATATGAGCGCTCGTTTGCCCAATGATTGGCCAGTATAAAAGGGCCTTAAGGGTCTTACTTCAAAAGCTACTGTATTAAGCATTACCCTGTAAGCAAGGGGGCGCACCTGATTGCTAAAGGTTAGTCCTCACAAGTTGGCTCAAAGGCCAACTACATTTTCATGTAAAAACACCACTTCTAGAAAAAAACAAGTACTAATAATGGTTTTGGAACAGGTTTAGTTAGTAGAGTATGCTGCTAGAAGTAATTTTTAGGCCTCCTTCACACAGGGTTTTTGTCTGGCATTTTATACTGTATGAAAAACTGCATCTAAAAACACAGTTTTTAAATGTAACATGCATTTTTTTTATGCTATGTTAACCTGCATTTTTTTGTGGCGCTTTTAATTTATGTTGGAAAGCAGAGAAGGGAGTAAAGAATATGCGTTAATCACGCGTTCAGTAAAAACATTTTTCTCCTTTGAGGCATTGTAAAACACCCAAAAAAGGCTTCTAAGGGAGGATAAATCAGACCCATATGGTACAGCCTGTTTCGCGCTGTACATCACTTATTCTGATCAGAAGGTCAGAAGAAGCGCTGTACAGCGCAAAACAGGCTGTAACCTATCTGTCATCTGCTTTATCCTCCCTGAGAAATCTTTTTTTTTTGCAGGGTTTTACAATGCCTCAATAAAGGAGAAAAATATTTTTACTGAACGGGTGAGTGGCGCATATTCTTTACTCCCTTCCCTGCTTACAAACATAAATACTGTTCTGTTTTGCTGAGCACCACCCAAGTGAGTAAGGAACCTCTGATAAGAAACGGCAATTTTAAAATGCGGATATCCTTTGGTAGTTCCATCACTCTCTTACCTACGCGCGTCTTATTTCTTTTATTTAGTATTTATTTATGTAGAACATATTGAGTTTTTAAAATAATGCCAATGACCCCAAATATGGCAGAAGAATATCACAAACTAAAACTCTGTGTATGTATGCTCTCTCATATTTTACCATAGACTTTAAAAGGGGTTATCCGGAGACCAAAAATTGATTTGCATTCATATTTTCATGTAAAAATAAGTCACTTATTAATATACTTTAATTAAAAATATGGTACTAATTGGTGCCGTTCAAACCCGGTGAACTGTTCCCGGAAGTCCTGGAGCTTTTCTAATATTGATGACACGGCCCCACGTGATTGAGGGCTTGCTTCCTGTGCTGTTCGTGTTGGCGTGTTATCAATGGCATGACCGCAAGGCTCTGTCACACTGCTTATTGCTGGAGTCCCCGAGGAGAGCATCAGCTAGCGCTTTGCTCGGGATTCCAGCATTGCTCCCGACATTTTTAAAGAGACTTCAGGGGTTTCAGCTGGAGTTCCTGAGCAGAGCCTCAGCTGATGCTCTGCCTGGAGATTCGAGTACTGCTGCCAACATCACTGTCACTGTCCATATATGTATGGACATTGACATCAGGAGCAGTAGTGGAGTCCCCGAGCAGAGCATCAGCTGATGCTCTGCCCAGGGACTCCAGCATTGCTGCCAAGGTCACTGTCCCTGTCCATATATGGACAGTGACATTGGCAGCAGTACGGGAGTCTCCAGGCAGAGCATTAGCTGATGCTCTGCCTGGGGACTCCCATACTGCTGCTGACGTCACTGTCCATACATGGACAGTGACTTCAGGGGTTTTCTATCGCTGGAGTCCTTGAGCAGAGCATCAGCTGACTTTTCAAAATGAGCTGTCATGTGTGTACATGAGGAATAACACTATTTTTTGGCCATTATATTACATGAATATGGCAGTTTTCCCCTTTGCAGGCTTTATCTCAAATTATAGTGGGCAAAGCCTAACGGCTATCATTTATTCTATACACGGCACACAGAGAAAAGAACTTCCTGCTCTCCTATGTCTTTGTAGCAAACACATAGAAGCAGTAGCAACATGGCGGATATTATACCGCAGTAATGAGCAGTGTAGCTGTGAATCCAGCACTGGGGTGAGATAAAACACTGCAGCAGTGTCTCTGTGCGTCTCTCTCTGCCTCCCTCTCTCTCTTTCTGCTCTTTTTCCCTCCAACCCTCTCTATGGACTTTTACAGGCAGCTGTAACCTGATCATTCAGAATGTGAGCTGACAGTCCGTCTCATCTTGAGGAAACGGATTAAGCAGTAAATTCAGAGTTTGTAAACATCTAGGATGGGGCCCAAATAGTTTAGAAAAAGGCTTTTTCTCTAATAAAATATATTACAAAGTTTCTTATATTCGCTTATACTATTGATTGATTTATGCAATGCTTGTTCAAAGTGCATTTCCTATTCAAAGTAATAACTTGCGGCAGCATTTTTTTGTATGAATAGAAAGTGCAAAAAACGCTGTGAAAGGCACCAGCAAAAACATGAGTAAATGCTGTGTGTGAATCCAGCCTTATACATGTGCACATTCCTTTTCCAGGTTAATGGAATCCTTCTAGATGAGGAACATGATAATGACCATGAATTTACTGTTGTGGACTGTACAAGGATTAAAATGGGAATCATTGATTTTGTCAAGGTTGGAACTGTACCTAAAACACAGGTAACATTATGTATGGTTGGGGGGAGTAAGAAGTAAGAATTACCATGAAATAATTTTCTTTTTTAAATTAGACTGATTCAAGTCATGGAACACTAAAAGGCTAGACAATTACTAAGGAACTCTTACTTTGTATTTGTGCGTATAAAATTGCATACATTTCAGAGAGCAGCCTGCTTTATTTAACATAGAATAACTCTAACTTGCTTGTTCCAAGGCCTATAGAGATGTTCACCTTGATTTAAAGGGTCTTTTTTTTCTCCCCTCCCATGTGGCACATTTAATAGCCTGACACTGGTACCTAATGCCCTAACATTATTTGAACATTATATGAAAGTGATATGCTGCAGAGATAACTCTTCCTTCCAAGATAACATCACCCATTATTATATTCATCATGGGGAAACCCTGAGGACCCTTGGTGGAACCATAGGGTTTATTGGAACCCAGTTTGAAAAACCCTTTTTTTTATTGGTTACAAAATGAAACCAATTTTCTTTATAAAATGAGAACAAAACGAAATTGTTTTACACATTGGCATTCCTGTACCAAACCTTTTTTTTTCTTTTCGTGTTATCCGGAGTTCCAATATAAATAAATTATTATTTATCATTTCTCATGCGACAATTGAAGTCCCTACATATTAGAGAACACTTACAGGCTGTTCACAAGCTTTGGTTCTATAAGAGAAGACCTGACTTTATATGAAAGAAGAAGCTGAACAATTTCTCTAGCGGTTAAACAAGGGATTAAAGGGGTTTCCCAAGATTAGAAAAACATGGCTGCTTGTCTGCAATGCCAGACACAACCATTTTTTTATTTTTTTGGGGGGGGGGGGGGGGGAGGCAGACATTTTTTTCTAATTCTGGACAACCCCTTTAATTTAAAAGTGTAATCCTGAACAACTTTTTTCTTTTTGGACCTAGAAATGACAACAAATGCCAATGGTTCCATCACGACAAAAACATACTTCATTTGTGTTGATCCTAATTTTCAGCTTATTTTAAACATATAATTATTAGGTAAATTGAATAGCTTTTTTTTCCTCATTTAATTGAAGCAATCGACCTACCTAAGGTATTTTTACACGTGGCAGATTTGTTGCAGAAATTTCTAGAACAAATCCATCACATCTGAAGATCACAATGATTTTAACTGGTTTACTACAAGGTGTTTGGCTCACACCTACTGTATATACTGTGCCTTCTCAATATATTTCACACGATGCAATGTCATGTGCAGGTCATTTCTAATTATTTTTAAGCCGTTTAGGGAAATAGGCCCTTATTATAAACCACATGACAGAGCATAGAAAAACAAAAGCTTAAGAACATTAACATTTGCGCTTCATTTGTACTACAGGTCATGAACGTTCTGAATACAGTCATGTCGAGAACAGAGAACTGCATCAACACTCTCCATTCATTCCATTTATGAGATGACATAAAAGAGAATGTTACTCTGCCAGAAGAGAGATTAATGGAACCAGAACCTTACACTTTATTGTGACGTCGATTTCATGAATATCTATATTCTTTTCTGGCCATGAAATTTAAAAACAAACATTTCAATTTAGAAACTTGTAAAATAAACATATTTTTGTACTTAGCAAGAGATCAAGAAATTTATTATACATTGGTTTGGACATATATTTTGTTGACTAGTGTCAAACAATCAAGCGATCAAAATGTAAATAAGGTCTAAAATTGAAAAGGTTCAACAAGGTAAGGCCCCATGCAAACGAACGGATTTTTGCGGCCGCAATTCACCCGCAAATCTGCGGGTGAATTGCGGCCCCATTCATTTCAATGGGCCCATGCCCACAACCATGGTTTCCACAGTCCGTGCATGGCCCAGGAGCCTGGACCTCAAAAAGAACGGACATGTCTTATTACCGCCGTGTTTTGCGGTCCGGGCTCATCTAAATTAATGCACGCGGCCATGTGCACGGCCCACGATTTGCGTGCGGCCCACGGGTGACACCGCGTCAGTCTGATCCAAAAATCACAGCCGTGCACATGGCTACGGTCGTGTGCATGAGGGCTAAGCTATAATAATAGTAATAACTTTCCCTTCTATAAATCTTTAAAACAGCCAATGTATTCCCTGATTAAATCCTGCAATAGAATCAGAAACTTTTTCAAAATATCCATATTGCGGGGATCTCCAGCACATAAATGATATAATCTCCAGTCTATAACAATACCTGTGCAGTTGGTACAACTGTAATTCAAATATAGTCTATAAAATTAAACAAAATGACTTGTAGATAGTTATTTTGTTCAGTGCAGTCCTGTGCCATTAACTTGAATGGGACCGGAACTGCAATCCGAGGCACAGCTGCTATGGTAGAGTACGGCGCAGTGCTTGGTAAACTATGAAGAGGCCGCGGTGTTCCTAAATGTCAAAACGATGCAGCAGTAGGAGCCAGGGATATTAGAAATGTCTTAAAACATCATGGGAGACAACATATCTAAAGCACTACGACCCAATAGATATGGATAGGATTAGATACAGTGGTTCAGTAAACTTTATCAAATATGATAATCTTAGATATAGGAACGAGCTCGCTGACATTTCAGCTCCAGTAAGCCCAACGTAATGTAGGCGCAGCCGTAATGGAGGGAGCGCATGACAAGGTGGTTTGGGGTTTTAGGCTACTACGTTTGAGGCTATGTGTATAGGGAGTTAAGGGTTAAAGGGAATGTGTTGCCAGCAAAAGCTGTTTTTTTTTTTTTTAGTTAAACAATTAGGGTGTAGGTGATTAAACATTGTTCTAATTATTTTTTTTTTTTTCACGAGTCAGAAAATATTATAAATTGGATTCAATTGGATTCTAATTTATAATATTTTCCATTGCTGGTCACTAGATGGAGCCATTCCCAAAATTGCAGCATTGCATGTGGTAAAGCAACCACATTGCTTTATGCTGCAAAATTGGGTAAAAATCCCTCGCTCTAGTGAGCTCTCAGAATCCCCCCCTCCTTTATCCTGGCTAGTGCCGGGAGAAACGAGGGGTTTGAACGGTCTAACCTCCTACACTGTGTGTTGCCATTTTTTGAGCTAACACACAGTGTAGTAGGTTTACATACAGTAGTAAACACACACTGAAACACAAACATACATAGAAATCCCTTACCTGCTCCAGTCGCCGCCGCTCCCTCCGGTCCATCCGCTCCGTCTGCTGCCGCTGCTCCATGTGCACAAGTCCGGAAGCCGGGACCGGAAGTAGTAATATTACTGTCCGGCTGCGACTTCCGGTCCACAGGAAAATGGCGCCGGACGGCGCGCATTTCAAATTGAACTGTGTGGGAGCGGCGCATGCGCCGTTCCCACACAGCGGCGTACATGATAGTGGATGGAACGGGCCCCGTTCGCAGTCCCTATGGGACTGGAGCTGCCGTATTCCATGTCTGTATGTGTCGTTAATCGACACATACAGAAATGGAAAAAAAAATGGCAGCCCCCATAGGGAAGAAAAAGTGTAAAAATAAAAAAAAGTGACACACAAACACACAAATTAATCCAAACATTTTTAATAAAGCACTAACATCTTTAACATATTAAAAAAAAAATTGTGGTGACACTGTTCCTTTAAGTGTAATGGGGCTGGTGAAAATGTATCTATATGTTGGTGGGTGGAGTATAGTGTATATAGGTCCATGCGGGGAAAAGGCAGCCCTCTTTCCCGCTGGACAACAGGAGAAAAGAGTTGTTGGTAATACTGTTTTAAAAAAAAACAGTTTTTTGCACTTACCTTCTCATGGATGCTGCAATGGAGTCCATGATGGCCAGGATCAGGGATGCAGCAATGCAGCACGGTTTTGGATGGCTGGAGCAGCTGTTCGCTGGAGCTCTTCCTCCGGATCCAGCGGCTGGAGTGGAGAGCGTGGAGGGACGCAGCAGCAGGCGTTCCAGACCTCCAGAGAGGCCTTCACCTGAGGTAACGCCTCAGTCCTGTCAGCGACGTGGGAGCCCCTCCAGGGACCCTCCTCCTCCAGGTCCTGAGCTATCGCCAGGCGCTGGGCCGCGGAGGTCAGGGAGGAATCCCGGCAGGTGGGCGGGACTGGAGGTGACAGGAGGGGGAGGGGCCGCGGCCATCTTCCCTCCTCCTGTCTAAAACGACAACGCCGGAAGTGAGGGCGGGACCGGCTGAGACGGCTCTCTCCGGCGCCGAGGTTTTGGGTGCCGGAGGAGCTCGGCAGAAAGATGCATGGACGCCAGACCCAACCTGCAGGAAGAGGCGGGCGGGCTCCAATTGGGGAATGAGATCGCCTCCTGCTGGAGCAGGGAGGCGTGCGGCGGCGACGACCAGAAATACAGGTCTGTGGGTGACGCCGGGCCCCTTCCGGACGGGAGGGGGCAGCGGTCAGCTGCTTCTGCTGAGAGGGGTGATGTAGAGGCATATGACAGCCCTGTAGAAGAACTGGGCAGCCAGGGCTGTCTTTCCATATATGCCACGCCGGAAGCGGGTGGCAGGATTTTGGACGGGCCGCTCTCTGCTGGGCCTCGGGCATTATCGGCTGGAATTACGGGGAGCATGGGGTGCAGTAGCACCGATCCCCAGGAACGTCTGGATCGATACCGCGCTCGTCTGGATCGGTGGATGTCACCTCAGGGACGGCCAGGTGAGTCTACCACTGTTGTGGTACCGGGGATGTGTGGGGGGGATGTGGGAGGGTTGTCTTCTGTGTCTCAAATTCAATTGTTTTTCAGGGGTATGCAGGAATATTTTACTAGAAGTTTGGGAGGTGTAGAGCAGTCTCCAGCGAGGGTGTGGGGCGCTGCTAGTGAGATGGGTGTTAGTGCGGCTACGGCCAGAATTGCGGTTGCCAGCAAGGTGGCGCCAGTTGCGGGCGTTGTAGTGGAAGTGGAAAAAGCGGTTGATGCGGTGGCTAGTACTTCTAAAAAAGTGGTGGAGGACGAGGGTTTGGCTGACTCTGCTAAGGGTGAAGTGTATGTGTGTTTTGAGGGCACGCTAGGGGCGCATTTGAAGGCTGAGATTAGGGAGAAGATCTGGAAGGATGGAGATTTTTTCTTTATTGCCTTTAGAAAAATTTAATCTGGACCGGTGGAAACCGGATGAGAGCAAGAAGGAGGAGGAGGAGCGGCGTCGTTATCGCTTGATTCCTCAGACATTTGCGAATTGGCTGCAGGCCTTCGCTATTTTGGCTAGTGTAGTGGGTGAAAAGGCGCCGGAGAAATGTTCGGCGTTGTTTTGTTACATGGATTCAGTGGGAGAGGCGTACCGGGTATACGGCGGTAATGCTTGGTTGCGGTATGACGAGCAGTTTTGTCAGTGGAAGTCGGTGCGCCCCTCGTTGCGATGGGATCACAAGGACATTAGTCTGTGGATGCGCTTGATGTCTGCTCCTAAGCAGGGGCATCAGCCCTTTCGGGATGCGGCCAGCGGGCAGGGGTCAGCAACGGGTTGGTCAACTTCCTCGGGAAAAGGATGTTGCTGGCAGTACAACGAGGGGCATTGTAAGTTTGGTCCAGACTGCAGGTACAAGCACGAGTGCTCCGGTTGCGGAGGCGCCCATGGTTTGTCCAGATGCTTCAAGAAGCATAAGGGCAGGCAGGGAGATGCTGAGCAGAAGATGGGCGACGCCGGTGAGGGTGGGAAGGATGCTTCCGTTTTTAAGGGAGTATCCAAATAAAAAAGTGTTGCTGTTTCTGGGTTTCTCCGAGGGTTTTCGGATTCCCTGCACGTCGGCTGCACGTGATGGGGTGGTCCGTAATTTGTCGTCTGCCTTGGCGCGGACTGATCTGGTTACGGATAAGCGATGAAGGAGGTGGCATTGGGTTGCATGGCTGGCCCATTTTCCTCCCCGCCTCTTGCTAGTTTGCGGGTTGCCCCTTTGGGTTTGGTTCCCAAAAAGGAGGTGAATAAGTTCCGCCTTATTCATCACTTATCTTATCCGGAAGGGGAGTCGGTGAAGTACGGGATTGATCCGGCCCTGTGCGCGGTTAGTTACACTTCCTTTGATGCGGCGGTTGTTTGGGTTCGCAAGTATGGGAGGGGCTCACTGTTAGCAAAAACTGACATTGAGGCCGCGTTTCGCTTATTGCCGGTGCACCCGGACAGTTTTTGTTTGTTAGGATGTTATTGGCAGGAGGAATATTTTGTGGATTGTTGCCTCCCGATGGGCTGCTCCATTTTCTGCGCTTATTTTGAAATGTTTAGAACATTTTTGGAGTGGGTGGTCGGTCGGGAGGCGCAGGTGCAATCTGCACTGCATTATTTGGATAATTTTATGTTTATTGGTCCACCAGCTACCTATGTGTGTGCAGGATTGCTACATACTATGGAGCGAGTGGCAAAGGAGTTTGGGGTACCTCTGGCGCCTGATAAAACGGAAGGTCCTACTACGGTAATCAAGTTTTTGGGGATAATGATTGATTCGGATAACATGGAATGTCGCTTGCCAGAAGATAAATTGCTGGAGTTGAGAGAGTTGGTGGCGTGTGCGCTGAGCAGAAAAAAGATCCAGTTGCGGGATTTGCAATCATTGTTGGGACATTTGAATTTTGCATGTCGGATTATGCCCATGGGGCGGGTGTTTTGTCGGCGGTTGGCTAGTGCTACCGCAGGGGTTCATTCTCCCCATCATTTCATTAGGTTGTCGGGGGAGTTGAATGCGGATTTGTTGGTATGGGGGGAGTTTTTGCAGAGCTACAATGGGCGGTTGGTGCTTATGTATCAGCCGGTGTCTAGTGTGGACTTGGAGCTATTCACAGATGCATCGAGTGCTTGTGGATTTGGGGCGTATTTCCAGGGGCAGTGGTGTGCGGAGGTGTGGCCAAGTGCATGGCATGAATGTGGTTTAGTCAGAAACTTGGCTCTGTTGGAACTGTTCCCGATTGTGGTGGCTGTGGAGTTGTGGGGGGATTGTCTGCGGGAGGGTGCGTTTCATATGTGACAACCTGGGTGTGGTTCAGGCCGTGAATGCACAGACGGCAAATTCTCCGCCAGTAGTGCGACTATTGCGACATTTAGTTTTGAAAGTATTGTTTTTACATGCGCATTTTGTGGCTGTTCATGTTCCTGGGGTGCTGTAAAGGATCTGCCAGGCACAGCTTCGGGGTTAACTTCCATAGGTAATCAGTCTTCACCTGAGTCTATCTCTCTGAGACTGACTCCAGCTTTCACCACTCAGGCTGGCAGGCTTAGGAGTGGGAGAGCCTATCGCAGCCTGGCCAGACTCAGCTAGCTCCCGCCCTCTGTCTATTTATACCTGCCTTTCCTGTTCCTCCTTGCTTGTGATTCTTTCCGTGTGGTTTCCTGGCCCAGCTACAGCTCCTAACTATTTGATCCTGCTCCATACTGACCCTGGCTTTCTGACTACTCTTCTGCTCTGCGTTTGGTACCTCGTGCTCTCCTGGTTTGACTTGGCTCGTTCACCACTCTGTTGCTCACGGTGTTGCCGGAAGACTCAGAGGTACCTATGCAACTCGGGGCCTTCGTGTCCCCCCAACAACGTAGAGATTTCCGCAGGAAGAATGGTCTCTGCTTCTACTGTGGGGATGACAAGCATCAAGTGAACAACTGTCCTAAGCGTAAGAATGCAGCCGGAGAACTTCAGCGCCTAAGTGATCATCGGGGAGGTCACTTGGGCGCACAGGTACTTCCCGTAAATATGAAACGTAATAAGATCTTGCTTCCCTTTCAGGTCTCTTTTGGTGGTAGGTCTGCTACCGGGAGTGCCTTCGTGGATTCAGGGTCCTCTGCTAATATCATGTCTGTGGAATTTGCTATGTCTCTTGCTATGCCTTTGATTGATTTGCCTAAACCTGTCCCGGTAGTGGGTATCGACTCCACTCCTCTTGCTAATGGTTATTTTACACAGCATACCCCTGTTTTTGAACTCCTTGTTGGCTCCATGTATTTGGAGCAGTGCTCTGTACTGTTGATGCAGGGATTATCGTCCGATTTGGTTTTAGGCCTTCCCTGGTTGCAGTTGCATAATCCCACGTTTGACTGGAATACTGGGGAGCTTACCAAATGGGGTAATGAATGTTTGACGTCATGTTTTTCTGTTAATTCTATTTCTCCCCCTGAGGAGGTGAACACGCTACCTGAGTTTGTTCGGGACTTCGCTGATGTTTTCTCTAAGGAGGCCTCCGAAGTGTTACCTCCTCATAGAGAATATGATTGCGCTATCGAATTGGTACCAGGAGCTAAGCTTCCTAAGGGTAGGATATTTAATCTTTCTTGTCCCGAACGTGAAGCCATGAGAGAGTATATCCAGGAATGCCTGGCCAAGGGTTACACTCGCCCCTCTACTTCTCCGGTAGGTGCTGGCTTCTTCTTCGTAGGGAAGAAGGATGGTGGTCTTAGGCCATGCATTGACTACCGTAACCTGAATAAGGTCACTGTAAGGAACCAGTATCCCCTTCCTTTGATTCCTGACCTCTTTAACCAGGTTCAGAGGGCCCAATGGTTCTCTAAATTTGATCTACGGGGGGCGTATAACCTTATCCGCATCAAAGAGGGGGATGAGTGGAAGACTGCGTTTAACACGCCCGAAGGTCATTTCGAATACCTCATCATGCCCTTTGGGTTGTGTAATGCGCCGGCGGTCTTCCAGAATTTCATAAATGAGATTTTGAGAGATTACCTGGGGATATTTCTTGTAGTGTACCTTGATGACATACTGGTGTTTTCCAAGGACTGGCCCTCCCACATTGAGCATGTCAGGAAGGTGCTCCAGGTCCTTCGGGAAAACAAACTGTTTGCAAAAACCGAAAATTGTGTGTTTGGGGTACAGGAGATACCATTTTTGGGTCAAATCCTCACTCCTCATGAATTCCGCATGGACCCCGCCAAGGTTCAGGCTGTGGCGGAATGGGTCCAACCTGCCTCCCTGAAGGCGTTACAGTGTTTTTTGGTGTTCGCTAATTATTACAGGAGATTCATTGCTAACTTCTCGGTCATCGCTAAGCCTCTTACGGACCTCACTCGCAAAGGTGCTGATCTCCTCCACTGGTCTCCAGAGGCTGTCCAGGCTTTTGAGGTCCTTAAGAAGTGCTTTATCTCGGCCCCGGTGCTGGTTCAGCCCAACCAAATGGAGCCATTTATCGTGGAAGTTGACGCATCCGAGGTGGGAGTGGGGGCTATCTTGTCCCAGGGTACCAGGTCCCTCACCCATCTCCGCCCCTGTGCCTACTTCTGCAGGAAGTTTTCGCCCACTGAGAGTAACTATGATATTGGCAACCGCGAACTCTAGCCATTAAATGGGCATTTGAAGAGTGGCGCCACTTCCTGGAGGGGGCTAGGCACCAGGTAACGGTCCTTACCGACCACAAGAATCTGGTTTTCCTAGAATCTGCCCGGAGGCTAAACCCGAGACAAGCTCGATGGGCGCTATTTTTTACCAGATTCAACTTTTTGGTTACCTATAGGGTTGGGTCTAAAAATATTAAGGCCGATGCACTGTCGCGTAGCTTCATGGCCAGCCCTCCTTCGGAGGAAGATCCTGCTTGTATTTTGCCTCCCGGTATAATCATTTCTTCTATTGATTCTGATTTAGTCTCTGAAATTGCAGCTGATCAAGGTTCAGCTCCCGGGAACCTTCCTGAGGACAAGCTGTTTGTTCCACTGCAATACCGGCTAAGGGTACTTAGGGAAAATCATGACTCCGCACTATCTGGTCATCCAGGCATCCTGGGTACCAAACACCTCATTGCCAGAAACTATTGGTGGCCTGGGTTGCCTAAAGACGTTAAGGCCTACGTCGCCGCTTGTGAGGTTTGTGCTAGGTCCAAGACTCCCAGGTCCCGACCAGCGGGCTTACTACGTTCGTTGCCCATTCCCCAGAGACCTTGGACACATATCTCCATGGATTTTATCACCGATTTGCCTCCATCCCAAGGCAAGTCGGTGGTGTGGGTGGTAGTAGACCGCTTCAGTAAGATGTGCCACTTTGTGCCCCTCAAGAAACTACCCAACGCCAAGACGTTAGCTACCTTGTTTGTCAAACACATCCTGCGTCTCCATGGGGTCCCTGTCAATATTGTTTCGGACAGAGGGGTACAATTTGTTTCTTTGTTTTGGAGAGCCTTCTGTAAGAAGTTGGAGATTGATCTGTCCTTCTCCTCTGCTTTCCATCCTGAAACCAATGGCCAAACTGAGAGGACTAATCAATCTCTAGAACAATATTTAAGGTGTTTTATCTCTGACTGTCAATATGATTGGGTCTCATTCATTCCCCTCGCTGAATTTTCCCTTAATAACCGGGTCAGTAACTCGTCAGGGGTCTCCCCCTTTTTCTGTAATTTTGGGTTTAATCCACGGTTCTCCTCCGTTTCACCTGGTAGTTCCAACAATCCCGAGGTAGAGGTCGTTCATCGGGAACTGTGCACAGTCTGGGCCCAGGTTCAGAAGAACCTAGAGGCGTCCCAGAGTGTACAAAAAACTCAGGCTGATAGAAAACGTTCTGCTAACCCCTTGTTTATGGTCGGGGATCTGGTGTGGTTATCGTCTAGGAACTTGCGTCTTAAGGTCCCGTCCAAGAAGTTTGCTCCCCGGTTTATTGGGCCGTATAAGGTCATTGAAGTCCTCAATCCTGTCTCCTTCCAGCTGGAGTTACCCCCATCTTTTCGTATACACGACGTGTTTCATGCCTCCCTCCTTAAACGCTGCTCCCCGTCCTTGGCTCCCTCGAGGAAACCTCCTGTTCCCGTTCTCACCCCTGAGGGGGTGGAATTCGAGGTGGCCAAGATTGTGGACAGCAAAATGGTCCAAGGCGCCCACCAGTACCTGGTCCATTGGAGAGGATACGGGCCTGAGGAGAGGACTTGGGTACCCGCCCGGGATGTTCACGCTGCGGTATTGGTCAGGAAGTTCCACCTTCGTTTCCCCAGTAAACCAGGTCCACTTAGAAAGGGTCCGGTGGCCCCTCATAAAAGGGGGGTTACTGTAAAGGATCTGCCAGGCACAGCTTCGGGGTTAACTTCCATAGGTAATCAGTCTTCACCTGAGTCTATCTCTCTGAGACTGACTCCATCTTCCACCACTCAGGCTGGCAGGCTTAGGAGTGGGAGAGCCTATCGCAGCCTGGCCAGAATCAGCTAGCTCCCGCCCTCTGTCTATTTATACCTGCCTTTCCTGTTCCTCCTTGCTTGTGATTCTTTCCGTGTGGTCTCCTGGCCCAGCTACAGCTCCTAACTATTTGATCCTGCTCCATACTGACCCTGGCTTTCTGACTACTCTTCTGCTCTGCGTTTGGTACCTCGTGCTCTCCTGGTTTGACTTGGCTCGTTCACCACTCTGTTGCTCACGGTGTTGCCGTGGGCAACTGCCCCTTTCCCTTTGCTTTATATTTCCTTGTATGTTTGTCTCGTGCACTTACTGAGCGTAGGGACCGCCGCCCAGTTGTACCCCGTCGCCTAGGGCGGGTCGTTGCAAGTAGGCAGGGACAGAGTGGCGGGTAGATTAGGGTTCACTTGTCCGTTTCCCTACCCCTATCATTACAGGTGCTTAATTCTGTGGCTGATTCCCTTTCTCGTCAACAGTGGGACAGGTTTCGTCTGCTGGCGCCAGGGGCGGAGACTCATGGCCTGGTTTGCCAGCGCATCTTTGGAAGGTGGTGTGAAGATGGCGATGTCGCTCGTGGGGAAGTCAGTTAGTGCGGTTACGTGGAAGAGGTATGGTGCGGTATGGCGAGTATGGGAGGCCTTGTTGGCGGATGTGCAGGCGGGTATTTCGGATCGGCCGGCGTGTTTGTTATATTATATTGGAAATGCGTACAGTGAAGGGGCGTCTGTAGCAGTGGTCGCTCGGCGTTTGTCGGCTTTGGCGTTTTGGTTTAAGATCAGAGGTGAAGTGGACGTGACTAAGTCCTTCCTGGTCCGTCAGGCAATGAAGGGTTTCAGGAGGGGTTCCGCAGTTAGGGATCATAGAAAGCCGGTGTCCTTTAAGATATTGGAAGCGATTTGTGAGCTATTGAAGTCTGTTTGTGTGTCAGCGTTTGAAGCACGTTTATTTCCGCTGGCCTTTTCTTTAGCTTTCTTTGGAGCTTTCAGGATATCGGAGTTGGTGTCAGCCAGTAAGCGTGTGGCAGGGGGTTTATTGTACGCGGACGTGGAATTGGATGGCTCCTGCTTATCTTGTTTGCTTCGTCGATCAAAGACGGATCAAGAGGGGAGAAGTTTTTTGGTGAGATTGTATGAATTATCAGGATCAAAGGTGTGCACGGTTCACTGTTTTCGGGAGTTTGTTGCGGTGAGGCCTGAGGGGCCGGCATCCTTGTTGGTTCATGCAGGTGGCCTGTCTTTGTCCAAGTTTCAGTTTTCACAGGTTTTCCGAAAATTTATCCTGTTGTCTGGCAGAGGTGGAGCAGGTTTTAGCTCTCACTCTTTTAGGATTGGCGCGGCTACGGAAGCAGCTAGGTGGGGTTTATCAAATTGCGCAACAGAATGGGGTATTTTGTTTCTTGTGAAAATAAGAAATTTACAGCCAAAACTACACATTATTTGAAAAAAATAATTTTGTTTTAATTCCCAGCCCAATTCAAATAAGTTCTGTGAAAAAACTATGGGGTCAAAATGGTCACATTACCCATAAATGAATTCCTTGAGGGGTGTAGTTTCCAAAATGGGGTCACTTCTGGTGGGTTTCCATTGCTTTCATACCTCTGGGGCTCTGCAAATGCGACATGGCACCCGAAAACCAATCCAGCAAAATCTGAACTCCAAAGAACAAATAGCGCTCCTTTCCTTCTGAGCCCTCCCATGGGCCCAAACGGCAGTTTATCACCACAAATGGGGTATTGCCGCACTCAGGACAAATTGGGCAACAAAATTGAGTATTTTATTTCTTGTGAAAATAAGAATTTTTGAGCTAAAACTACATATTATTAGAAAAAATGTTTTTTTTTAAATTCCCAGCCCAATTCAAATAAGTTCTGTGAAGAAACTATGGGGTCTAAATGGTCACATTACCCATAAATGAATTCCTTGAGGGGTGTAGTTTCCAAAATGGGGTCATTTCTGGGGGGTTTCCATTGCTTTGATACCTCTGGGGCCCTGCAAATGCGACACGGCACCCGAAAACCAAACCAGCAAAATCTGCACTCCAAAGAACACACAGCGCTGCTTCCCTTCTGAGGCCTCCCATGGGCCCAAACGGCAGTTTATCGCCACAAATGGGGTATTGCTGCACTCTGGAGAAATTGGGCAACAAAACGGGGTATTTTGTTTCCTGTGAAAATAAGACATTTTGATCACAAATGACATTTTATTTGAAAAAATGACATTTTTTTTCATTTCACAGCCCAATTCAAATACGTGCTGTGAAAAAACTGTGCGGTCAAAATGGTAACAACAACCATAAATGAATTCCTTGAGGGGTGTAGTTTGCAAAATGGGGTAACTTTTGGGGATTCCTACTGTTTTGGCACCTCAACACCTTTTCAAACCTGACATGCTGCCTAAAATATATTCTAATAAAAAAGAGGCCTCAAAATGCACTAGGTGCTTCTTTGCTTCTAGGGTTTGTGTTTTATTCCACGAGCGCAGTAGAGCCACATGTGGGATATTTCTAAAAACTGCAGAATCTGGACAATACATATTTAGTAGTGTTTCTCTGGTAAAACCTTATGTGTTACAGAAAAAAAATTTAATAAAATTGAAATTCAGCAAGAAAAATGAAATTTGCAAATTTCACCTCCACTTTGCTTTAATTCCTGTGAAATGCCTGAAGGGTTAAAAAACTTTCTAAATGCTGTTATGAATACTTTGAGGGGTCTAGTTTTTAAAATGTGGTGTTTTATCAGGGTTTCTAATACATAGGCCCCTCAAAGCCACTTCAGAACTCAAGAGGTACCTTAAAAAAAGGCTTTTGAAATTTTCTTAAAAATATGAAAAATTGCTGTTTATGTTCTAAACCTTGTAACGTCCAAGAAAATAAAAGAATGTTCAAAAAACGATGCCAATCTAAAGTAGACATATGGGAAATGTGAACTAGTAACTATTTTGGGTGGTATAACCGTCTGTTTTACAAGCAGATGCATTTAAATTCTGAAAAATTCTATTTTTTCAACATTTTCTCTAAATTTTGCAATTTTTCACCAATAAACACTGAATATATCGACCAAATTTTACCACGAACATGAAGCCCAATGTGTCACGAGAAAACAATCTCAGAATCGCTTGGATAAGTTTAAGCATTCCGACGTTATTACCACATAAATTGAAATATGTCAGATTTGAAAAATGGGCTCTGAGCCTTAAGGCCCAAACTAGGCTGCGTCCTTAAGGGGTTAAGTCAAGTAAGCCCAACGTAATGTAGGCGCAGCCGTAATGGAGGGAGCGCATGACAAGGTGGTTTGGGGTTTTAGGCTACTACGTTTGAGGCTATGTGTATAGGGAGTTAAGGGTTAAGTGTAAGGGGGCTGGTGAAAATGTATCTATATGTTGGTGGGTGGAGTATAGTGTATATAGGTCCATGCGGGGAAGAGGCAGCCCTCTTTCCCGCTGGACAGCAGGAGAAAAGTGTTGTCCCGCCCGCCCTTCCAGCATTTTTCTCCTGTTCTCATGGGAGATTGAGGGTTGCGATTTGTCACAGTAGCAATTGCGGCAGGAGGAGGGGTCTTTGAAGGCACGTAATGGAAAGAAGGAGACTAACATTGAAGATTGTTGAAAAAGAACTCGGGGCGTTTAACCCTGGGTAGTATTGGAGGGGCTGGGGAGTGGTTACCCATCTGGTTTTGCATACATTCCTGATGGGCAGGGTCCCCAGGAAGGTAGAGGTCTTGGAGATGGTTGGGACCCTCGGGTCAGGTGCAGCACGGCTGTAGGGCAATAAGTCCAGACCTAACAAGGAAAGGATGGAGTTTTTTGATATGATGCCTGAAGTGCCTTCAAGGATCCTTTAACTGGAGAATGTGGGAAGAATAGTGCAGGATGTTCATTATGGAGTGTTTTTATGATGTGTGATGATTATGCTAATTTTATTGCATAAAAGTTGTGTAATTAATAAATGGCTGCTGTGGCCTTTACACCAATTGCAAGTTGTGGTCTCTTATTGGGATTGGGAGGTGGAAGGTCATAGATAGCGAAAGGCATCAAACATACCTTAAGTCAAGCGCTGGACCCATAAAAAGTAAGTATAATAATTGCTATGCTTTTTATTTTTTTCTAATTCTTTTTGTGTGTTTGTGTTTTTTTACACGTTCGGTTGCTGGACTACTTCGATGACAGCATTGTTTTTTATTCTCAATAAAATGGTTAACAAGGATTGTGTGGGTTTTTTATTTCAATAAAATATTTTTTCTATGTCCTTGTATTTTTTTAAACTTTATTACTACTGCCTTAGTAATGGCTGCTGGCTGATTGATAGCATCCATTACTAAGGCAGGGCTTAATGTTAGCCGGTGAAAAGGCTAACACTAACCCCCAATATTTACCCCGTTACCAACCACCACCAGGGGTACCAAGAAGAGCCGGGTGCGATCCAGTACCCGACCATCTGTAGTGATGGCTGGGTACTAGGGCGGCTGCAGGCTTGTGTTATTAGGCTGGGAAAGGCCAGAAACCTTGGCCCTTCCCACCCTGGTAATGCTAGCTTGCTGCTGCTATGTTTTATTTGTTGGGTTATGAAAAATAGGTGGGGGCCAACATAGTTTTTTCCAATTTTTAAAAAAAATTAAATAAAGTGGGGGTCCCCCCTATTTTTCATAACCAGTCTGATAGAACATAGCAGCAGCAGGCTACCATTACCAGGGTGGGAAGGGCCACTGTTTTTGGGCTTCCCCAGTCTAATTATACCAGCCCGTGGTCGCCCCAGTACCCGACGGTGACTACAGATGGTTGGGTATAGGATCGCACCTGGCTCTTCCTGGTACCCCTAGTAGTGGTGGATACCGGGGTAATGGGGTTAGTGTTAGCCTCTGCATAAGCTAACAGTAAGCCCCGCCTTAGTAATGGATGCTGTCAACCAGCCAGCAGCCATTACTAAGGCGGTAGTAATAAAGTTTAAAAAAAATACATAAGTCATAGAAAAAATATTTTGTTGAATTAAAAAAAAAAAACACAAACTATGAGAGGTGGAATTTTGCGGCGGAATCCTATGTGTGAACATGGCCTTAATGGGCTATTGTTGAAGAGACACAACTTTTTGTGCCATGATAAACTATTAGAGAGCATGGGGGCCCAAATACCTCCACCGCCTGTGTCCGCCCATGATCAATAGTGCAACCAAGAGCTAAAACATTCAATAGAAGACTGCCAGAGCTGCTTTACAGATTGCATAGGTTTAAAAAAAAAAAACACACAGGGGCGTGGCTTGGCTGCCGGAGTGAATGGCTGCTTGAGAGCTCGGCTCCTCTCTGCATCAGCGGCCCACAGCGACATTACCACCGCCAAACACCTTGCTTGCACTTACCTGTGCCCTTGATTGTGGCCCACTGCACCCAGGATGCCTAGGAGACAAAAATCGGCAGCCAACCCGGCCAAAATCCCGGACTTCTACTTCCCCCACAGCCGCCCGTCGGATCAAGATGGCGCTGAAGGGAGCTCACGCGCAGGATCCCTGACGTCCGACCCGGGCTCACCATCCTCCCTCACCTCTGCTCCGCCTCGAAGCGCTCGGTCCCTGCTCTGCCACCGACGGGAGCAGCAACAAGTCCGCGGAACCCGGCACAGCCAGCACAGGCGGACATCTCCCCGCCGGTCCTCCGGAGCCGCCATCTTGGCACAGCTACACGTGGCGCCTCCTTACAGCCCTCCTCTCCTTGCAGCTCCAGACGCACTGTAACATGGGCTCCGTGCCGATCCCCTCCGCTCCTCGTCGAGGCCCAGGTAGGAAATAATGGCGATGTGGCACCTGACTCTCCTGCACCAGGGGACATTCTTGCTAATATACCCTCCTCCACTGACCCTATCACTGAGCTTACGCTTAAAACCATGTTGCAGGCCCTACAGCAATCCATACATTCTGGGTTTGCCCAGCTGCTTAAACCTCTGTCTGACTCAATCCAGGCAGTAGAAGACAGAGTCCAACATGTGGAATCCAAGATGGGGGTGCTCACTACATCCCATAACGAGCTCATTGATGCTCACTATGATCTCGAAACTGATCTTTCTCATTTGCAAGCTAAGGTAGCTGATTTGGAGGATAGATCGCGCCGGAACAACGTTAAATTCAGAGGGGTTCCTGAGGACGTTGCTACCAAAGATTTAACCCTTTACATACAGGATTTCATCAAAGCCCTACTTCCTGACTGCTCCCCCAGGGACCTTATCATTGATAGAGCACACAGGCTTCCAAAGCCGAAACACCTGTCCGACAATGTCCTGCGGGATGTGCTAGCTCGCTTTCTTTTCTACCACATTAAGGACTCGTTCATGTCTGCATCTAGGAAGAAAGAAGCGTCTCCCACACAATATCGGATGGTTTCCGTCTATGCAGATCTCTCGGCTGCCACACTGCAACTACGGCGGCAATTTTCGCCCATCACCTCTGCACTCAGAGATAATAAAATTCTCTACAGATGGGGATTTCCTGTGCGCCTGCTTGTTCACAGGAACGACTCTTTACACATCATCAAATCCGTACAAGATGGCATCTCACTCCTCCACCTGTGGAATATTCGGGTCATTTTGTTGGAGAATACGCCGAAAGCTGCTCCTCCTCCTGTTACAGATGAATGGCACATGGTTCGTTCACGCAATCGTCTACGACGTTGAGGTGGCTTGCTTATTAGGATGCAATGCCGTTCACGGTACCGGTCTTCAAGATGACTGTTTTCCCCCATCCTTGTTCTCAACACAGCCAGTGTTCAGACACATTTCCTTTAATGTTCATTCTTCCTTTGTTTTTTCACAATGTCTTTTCCCTGATGATATCTATAATGCATTGGTATGTACACCTGAACGGCCAATTTGATGTGCGGTTATTTTCATGTGTACGCAAACAGCAGCACACCTTATATAGACATGGCGCTTAAATTTGCTTCCATTAACGTTAATGGCTTGAATAACCCATATAAACGCTCTACTATGTGGAAAGAAGCCCTTAAACTCTCCTGTGACGTCCTCTGTGTTCAAGAGACGCATTTATTAAAGAAGGATGCCGACCGACTGAAACATCCTGCATTCCCCAACATTTTTCAATCTCATCACTCAGCCAAAACTAGGGGTGTGTTGCTGTCTGTGAAAAATACGGTCGCTTTCCAAATGTCTGAATTATTGACTGACCCTAATGGTCGATATCTTATTTTGCGGTATTCTATTAACAATGTTCAATATACCATAGTCACAATTTACGCCCCCAACCGCCATCAATTGAAATTCCTACACAAGATGACACGCCTAATTTCCAAACATAAACAGGGTAGATTGATCTTGTGTGGGGACTTTAATTCCATAATGGACGCGGAATTGGACTCTACCTCGCAATCCCGTCATTCACACGCTGTCATAGGCGACTTATTCTGGAAGGAAGAAATACATGACATTTGGCGCATGCAACACTGCTTGGAGAGGGATTTCACTCATCACTCTCATGTACATAATAGCTATGCCAGACTAGACATGTTCCTAGTAGACAAGGAATCTCTTTTCATAGTTGAGTCCACGACTATCGGTGACGTCTGCTGGTCAGACCACGCTCCTCTCACCCTGACTCTTAAAGAAATACACAATGCCCCGCCAACATATTTGTGGAGGGCCGGCCCCTTTCTTCTCTCCCATCCCATACATAGAAAGACCGTAGGGACTGACCTGGCGGAGTACTTCGCAAATAATGATACATCAGACGTAGGAATTACAGCCCTATGGAACGCTCATAAGGCCTATATTAGAGGCACCTTTATCAGACTAGGTCATATGGTTAAAAAACAGAGGGTAGCGGAAGTCTCGGCTCTGACGGATGAAATCCGCTGTTTAGACACAAAAAATAAATCCGCGCCTACAGACGCCCAAGCCTCTCAGCTCCTACTTCTAAGACAACGTCTTAGATTGTGCCTGCTTTCCGATTAGGAAAAATCCCTTAGAAAAACTAAGGCGAAGTATTACTCCCAAAATAATAAGGCAGGGAAAATACTGGCGGCGCGCCTCAAACTCCAACACCAGAAGTCTAGATTACCATATCTTCTACACCCTCAGTCTCAAGCTAAGATTGTAGACCCTAGAGACATAGCTGAACAGTTCCGTAAATACTACTCCTCCTTGTATAATATTAGAGATGACCCGTTTGTTGCGCGACCAATCCCCTCTGATATACAGGGCTTCCTCCAATCTGCATCCCTACCAAGTCTCTCTCCAGCGCAACTTCAGACACTAAACGCCCCTATCACAGAACCGGAAATTTTAAAAATTATACAATCCCTCCCACAAGGGAAAGCCCCCACACAGAATATTGCTTCCATAGCTGCCCCCACATAGTATAATGACCCCTTAGTGCCACCCACACAGTATAATGACCTCTTAGTGGCCCCCACATACTATAATGACCCCTTAGTGGCCCCCACATACTATAATGACCACTTAGTGGCCCCCACATACTATAATGCCCCTATAGCTGCCCCACACAGGATAATGGCCCTATGGTTGCCCACACACAGAATAATGCTCCCATAGCTGCCCCCACATAGTATAATGAACACTATAGTGCCTCTCGACACAGAATAATGCCCCCATAGCTGCCCCATACAGTATAATGCATCCAAAGCTGCCCAAAGAGAGTACACTTCCCCATTGCAGACCTCCCATACCAGTATAATGCCCTCTTGGCTGCCACCACACAGTATAGTGCCTAATAAAAAATAATAAAATAAATATTTACCTATCCCCGTTCTCATGTAAAAATAAAAAAGACTGATGCATCACCTCAATTTTGTGTCCACTTCTGTGTTTGGTTCAAAAAACGGAGTCAAAAACTGCCACAAAAACTGCATCAAAGCTGTGTATGTGTGATCCTGGCCTAGTGCTTTCAAATGGTGCAGTTTTGTCACATTTATTGTCGTGCGGCCAAAAAACGCACTGAAAAATTTTATCGTGACTTGCCGTGGTTTTGCAGTTAGCATGGAAATTGCAGTAAAAACGACTGCCTTTTTGCTGCGGTTTTCGCCTGCACGGCAATAAACGTGGCAAAACCGCACTGTGTGAATACACCGTAAAATGTACTAATATTCACAAGAAGACATTTATCAAAATGATTGCAAAAAAGGTCATTTTTCTCTTGGTTTTGAATAATGAAAGCAGTGGACACACAACCTTGTGCTGCTTCAGAAGATGTACACAAGGTTTTTTTTGTCTGGAGTCCTAGGGAGATGCCCATGCCTGTCGATGGACATTGAGGATAGACTGCTAGAATCTGATCCGTGTTTTATGGTTTTGGGAATAAATGTGGGACTTTTCAGTGCATAAAACAACACAGAAAACCAAAACCTACCTATATGGATATTAACATTGGAATTCAATAGAATTCAAGAGATTTGTTGAAGAAATATCTGCGACTCACAATGAGTTCCATAAATAGGGTTGCTTTTGCAGTATGTGACTAATTTCTGCAGGCCCCTTCCTAAAAAAAAAAGTTTAAAATGTTATAATTATCAAAAAAATGTTGCAACACAAAAAAGAGTAAAATAAATAATTTTTTAAAATAAAAGTCAATAAACTGTGAAAAACATAATAGGTGTCCCCATAGTCATAATAAACCTTACAATAAAGTTATGCTTATTAACATTAACCCCTTCCCGCTTTGGCCACTTTTTACCTTCCTGACAGAGCCTCATTTTTCAAATCTGACATGTTTCACTTTATGTGGTAATAACTTCGGAATGCTTTTACCTATCCAAGTGATTCTGAGATTGTTTTCTTGTGACACATTGGACTTTATGTTACTGTTAAAATTTGCTTGGTACATTTAGTATTTAATTGTGAAAAACACCAAAATGTAGTGAAAAATTGCAAAAATTAGCATTTTTCTCAATTTAAATGTATCTGCTTGCAAGACAGGCATTTATACCACACAAAATTGTTGCTAATAAACATCCCCCATATGTCTACTTTAGATTGGCATCGTTTTTTGAACATCCTTTTATTTTTCTATGGCGTTACAAGGCTTAGAACTTTAGCAGCAATTTCTCACATTTTCAAGAAAATTTCAAAGGCTATTTTTTTAGGGACCAGTTCAGTTGTGAAGTGGCTTTTAGGGCCTTCTATATTAGAAACCCCCAATAAGTCACCCCATTTTAAAAGTCCCCCCTCAAAGTATTGAAAACAGCATTTAGAAAGTTTCTTAACCATTTAGACGTTTCACAGGAATTAAACCAAATTAGAGGTGAAATTTACAAAATTAACTTTTTTTGTTGCAGAAATTAATTTTTAATCCATTTCTTTTGTAACACAAAGATTTACCAGAGAAATACAACTCAATATTTATTGCCCGGAGTCTGCAGTTTTAGGAAATATCCCACATGTGGCCCTAGTGAGCTACTGGACTGAAGCACAGGCCTCAGAATCAAAGGAGCACCTGGTGGATTTTGGGCCTCCTTTTTAGGCTTTATTCAGACGAACAGGAAAATAACGTCCGTGCAACTCGCGTGATTTGCACGCACGTTGCACGGACCTATATTAGTCTATGGGGCCGTGCAGACATGCCCGTGATTTTTACTCAGCGTGAGTTCGCTGAAAAAAAGTCACGACATGTCCGTTCTTTTGGCGTTTTGCGCGAATCACGCACCCATTGAAGTCAATGGGTGCGTGAAAACCATGCATGCCGCACGGAAGCACTTCCGTGTGAACTGCGTGATTCACGCACCAGCTGTCAAAAGGATGAATGTAAACAGAAACATCCAAATGGAGTGTCATAATTATGGCGGCTGCGCGAAAAGCACGCAGTCGCGCATCATATGCTGATGCCCCATGGAGCTATTAAGTGGTTTTTGTGCACGCAAAAATGCCACGCTCGTGTGGGTGAGGCCTTATTATAATATATTTTAGGCTCCATGTCAGGTTTGAAGAGGTCTTGCGCAGCCAAAACAGTGGAAATACCCCAAAAATGACCCCATTTGGGAAACTACACACTTAAGGAAATTACCTAGGGGTATAGTGAGCATTTTGACCCTACAGGTTTATTGCAGAAATTATTGGAAGTATGCCATGAAAATGGAAATCTACATTCTTTCAAAGAAAATGCAGATTTAGCAAATTTTTTCTCATTTCCACAAGGACTAAAGGAGAAAAAGCACTGCAGCACTTGTAAAGCAATTTCTCCCGAGTAAAACAATACCCCACATTTGGTCATAAATGATTGTTTGGACACACGGTAGGGTTTAGAAAGGAAAGAGCGTCATTTGGCTTTTGGAGCTCAAATTTAGCAGGAATGGTTTGCGGAGACCATGTCGCATTTGCAAAGCCCCTGAAGGACTAGAACAGAGAAAACACCCAAAAAGTAACTCCATTTAGGAAACTACACCCCTTGAGGAATTTATCTAGGGGGGTAATGAGCATTTTGACCACACAGGTGTTTCATAGATTTTATTAGAATTGGGCAGTGAAAATAAAGACAATTCTTTCTCTTCAATAAGACGTTTTTTTTAACAAATATTTTAACAAAAAAAGGAAAAAAGAACCCCAACATTTGTAAAGCAACTTCTCTGTTTAGGCACACGGCAAGGAGCACAGATTTTTCTGTATTGGTTTCTTGACCTCATGTCGCTTTTGCAAAGCCCCTAAGGTACCAGTACAGTGGAAACTACCCAAAAGGTACTCCATTTGGGATACTACACCCCTTGAGGAATTAATCTAAGGGTGTAGTGAGCATTTTAACACCACAGATGTTTCATAGATTTTATTTGAATTGGGTAGTGAAAATAAAAATTTCTCCCGAGTACGGCAATACCCCATATGTGGTCAGAAACTGATTTTTGGGCACACGTAAGGGCTCAGAAGGGAAGGAGCGGCATTTGGCTTTCGGAGTACAGATTTTTCTGGATTGGTATCGTATGTATTGGCGATATTGCGCCTGACGTTTCAAGACTTTAGCGACGTCCCTGGCTGCTAGTGCTGCATCGTTAAGTCAGTAAAAAAACAGCAATGCAGTTGAAAGCGGGCCGTCGGCCAAGAGAAGTAATTGAGGGGGCCCATGAAGGAATTTTGCATCGGGGCCCATGAGCCTTTAGCTATGTGGAAGTAAACTGCTGTTTGGGCACGCTGTAGGGCTCAGATGGGTTGGAGCGCCATTTGACTTTTGAAGCGTAAATTTTGCTTGGTAGTAGTTTTGTTTGGAGTTTTACTGGTATTTCAGTTTATAATGTGGGGGTATACGTAAGCTGTGCGGAGTACATCAGGGGCATATTCAGGTGGTATAATAATGGGGTAAACAATAAAATAATCCATAGATGTGTGTTACACTGTGAAGCAATCCTTTCTGCACAGGCCAGTGTCGCACTGATAAATGTCCTCACTTATCCCCCTTTTGGTACACAATCCGCACCTTTGCAGTTTTGGGAATTTTGCCGGGAAGTGTTGCCCTGGTATAATACGGGCACCCCTGCTTCCAGCAGATATGTTGGGCCCTCCCCTTCCTGGTTCCCTAATTTTAGGGCCTCGATAAATCGCCTCTTGAAACAGAAGTAATGTTCCCTTCTGGCCTGCACAACCGTATATTTTTATTTCCGGACTTATTGGAGCCTTAACTAATTTTATTTTTTCATAGACGTAGCGGTATGAGGGCTGTTTTTTTGCGGGACGAACTGTAGTTTTTATTGGTAGCCTTTTGGGGTACATGCGACTTTTTGATCACTTTTTATCCTATTTTTTGAGAGACAAGGTGACCAAAAAACAGCAATTCTGGCATCGTTTTTTAGGTTTTTTTTATACAGCGTTGACCATGTGTTATAAATGACCTGTTAACTTTACTCTGCGGGTCAGTACGATTCCGGCTATACCTAATTTATAGCACTTTTTTATGTTTTACAACTTTTTGCATAATAAAATTACTTTTGTAAAAAGAATGTATTTTTTCTGTTGCCATGTTGTGAGAACCATAGCTTTTTAATTTTTCAGTCGACGGAGCTGTATGAGGGCTTGTTTTTTGCGAGACGAGCTATAGCTTTTATAGGTACCATTTTTGGATATATGCGACTTTTTGATCACTTTTTATTTCAATTTGTGTAGGGCAAACTGACCAAAAAAATGAAATTTTGGCATTGTTTTTTACGTTTTTTTTACGCTGTTCACCGCGTGGAATAAATAACATAATATTTTTATCGTTTAGGCCGTTACTGTCGCGGTTATACCAAATATGAACGGTTTATTTATTTTTTTCAATAATAAAGTGCCAGTTTACCCTGAGTTTTCTGACACATTTTTTGATGCGGAAACTGCATCGGAAAACGTGCCAAAAAACGTCCGAAAATGTCTCCCATTGATTTCAATAGGAGGTGGAGGCATTTTTTTCTTACGGGAAAAAGAAGCGACATGCCCTATCTTTGGGTGTTTACGTCACTGACCTCCCACTGACATCAATGGCGTGCAGGCAGATGAGAATTTCTGCCTGCAAAAATCTCTTTGTGAACATAGCCTAAGGGAAAAAGGGTGATGTGATAATTACACAGCTTCTCGACTTATTAGTAGATAGAGCTCTGATAACTGTACTGTAACTAACCAGCCCTCCATCTGTGTCCATGTCACACAGGGGTGGATCCAGGCTTGAATCCTCGGGCAGGCGTGGATAAATTGCGTTGCACAACGCGTGCCATGGTGGCTCTTGCCTTATTTGGTCTCTCCACCCGCCAGTCACTCCCTTAAATATGACGCTGTCAGCACAAATAGGAAAATTAAAGTGGAACATAGAAACACCTAATCACATGGACAAAGACAGACCTACACCCTGTATTTTTCAGTCAGGGACAAGTGTACGCTACCACTATGTAAACACCAATGTAACCAGTAATCCAGCCATACAGTGACCATGTAGTAGTCGAATACCAGTCCTACACTAGCGGTGTGCAGAGCATTATTACACTGCAGACCATACAAGACAATACAGCACTGATCAGACACAATCACAGGCAGAATACATAACAATTAAACAGGATCTGCTCTCCTGACATGTCTGCTTTAGTCAATACTTGTATTTACCCAGTGGTGTAGATATAGGGGTCGCAGCGGTTACAACTGCAACTGGGCACCGAAGCCAGGAGGGCTGCGGCACCCTGCACCACGTCTATTAAAAAATACTATAGTAACTGGGGCCTATGTAATAAACTACATGGGCCCCTTTTACTATAGTAACAGACAGTATACTTAACCTCCTCGTTCACGAGCGCAGCAGAGGTCCAGACGTCTCTTCGCATCACGACGTCATGGCGCTGGGCGCCGCGAATGACATCATGATGCTGTGTGATTTTTTGTGGCTGTAATTTGGAAATGTCTGTGCAATGTTAATTTCCTCGTAAATCTATGTAGATCTAAAAATAGATCAAAGCCATTTGCACTGGCAGTGGGACAAAATGCTAAACCTTTATTCAATAGGGATGTTTCAGAGTCATTTAGGATGTGGTTTGAAAGGTTAAATATAGAGGTTTGTTTTGTAGGAGGAGTAATTATTCTTTTTTTCTTTTTACCTCCTCTAGTTCCTCTGTATCGTACTTTCTTTTTTTGGGGTGAAAGAAATTACAGCCACAAAAAATAATCCCACTGACTCCGACAATATCACAAATACTAACACAATTTCAGATACAGAAATATCGGATATATTTAGACACACAGATCTAAAACCGGTATCTAAATTTTATCCTGTGGGTAACCAAGGAAATTTTATCAATACTTTCCATCATCTAGTCCTCAAGGATCTAGAGGAGCTAGATTCATACAAAATCCGTGGAAAAAATAACCTTACTTATAAAGAGAAAATAGCCCTAAAAAACCTCAAAAATAATAACCAATTAGTTATCAGATCAGCAGACAAGGGAGGGGGGGCAGTAATTCAAAATGTTACAGACTACTATGAAGAAGCAATGAGAATTTTATCAGATGAGAACTACTATAGGAAACTCATAGTTAACCCTTTATCGACAATTTTGGAAGGCCTTAAAATCATGGTCAATCAAGCTTTCTCGAATAATATTCTTAATAAAAAAGAAAAAAATTATCTGATCCCGGAGAATATCAACATGCCCTTCTATTATCATCTTCCAAAAATACACAAAAACTTAATTAACCCACCAGGGAGACCTATTATATCGGGTATGCAATCTCCCACCTGTCACCTCTCTCACTACCTAGATATAATTTTACAAAAATATGTGATAGAATTCCCAAGTTTTTTAAAAGAATCAACCCAATTAATTGTGGATCTAAAGACCGTTCCAATGAGGGAAAATCTATTATTTATTACTTTGGATGTTGCTGCACTCTACAGCAACATTGAACATGTATTGGGTTTGGAAAAACTAAAAATAAGACTGGAGAGGGATACGGAACTACTACCAATACAAATTGACTTTTTTTGTAGTAGTATGGAATGTATTTTAAAGAATAATATCTTTTCATTTGATCAGAAATTATATCACCAAGTAAAAGGCACAGCTATGGGGACAAGGGTAGCTCCTAGCTATGCAAATATCTTCATGGGAATGTTTGAGGAGGAATATATCTGGCAATATCCATGGGCTAACACCAATATCTAACTATTTAGAAGATTTATAGATGATCTGTTCTTAATTTGGGAAGGTGATCTTACAACAGCGACAGAGTTTTGTCAGATGCTGAACATTAATACCTGGGGGATAAATTTTACGTTCAACATACAACCAATTGAAATCGATTTTTTGGATTTAACAATAGTCAAAACTACGAGTAAAATCATCACCCGTACCCACTTCAAAAAAGTGGATAGCAATAGCTATTTGGACTATAAGAGCAGCCACTATCATAAGTGGCTAAAAAACATCCCATATAGTCAGTATAAAAGAATTAGAAAAAACTGTACATCGAACAAAGACTTTAACGATCAAAGTCGTATCTTACAAAAAAGATTTAAAGAAAAAAATTATCCAAAAAAACTCCTCTCTGATGCATACAAAAAAACAGTGATTTTAAGTCAAGAGGATTGTTTGCCCCCTAAGGTTACACTATCAAATGGTATTGAAGCTGTTGATATAATAGACACAAAAAAAGCGAAAGATGAACAAATAAAAAAGTTTTTCTCCTTCAACTTCATAACTAAATATAACGCTGCACACAAAAATATCAAGGATATCATGAATAAATATTGGTACATTTTACACACTGATCCGTTTTTAAAAAATAGCCTACCTTTAAAACCAATGATTACTTTTAAGAGAGCAAAAACTATGAAGAACATTTTAGCACCGAGTAAGATTAATTTTTCTGGAAGACAAACGATGCCCCAACAAAATACTATGTCCTCAAGTGCATATTTAAAGGGGAGCTCCAAATGCAGGAAAAAGAAATGTTTATGTTGTCTTAGTATACGCACCACAGATTCTTTTAAATCAAACCAAACAAAAAACGAGTACCAAATCGAAACACAGTTAAATTGCCAGTCAAATTACGTTATCTACCTCATTGACTGTGTCTGTGGTCTACAATATGTAGGAAGAACAATCCAATTCTTGCATTGTCGGCTAAATAAACATCGTTCTAACTGTAAGAAAAAATTCCTCTTGCACAGTGTCTCCAAACACTGTACTTTGTTTCATAATAATGACTTTAGTTGTTTCCATATTACACCAATTGAACATATAAATGACAACCGAGCGGACAGATATGATTCACTGTGCAAGAGAGAAATCTTTTGGATATACAAATTGAAGACCCTAAAACCTGCAGGTTTGAATGAAATGACAGAGATGATAATTTAATATAACGAATTTACTTTAGACGAATCCCATTATATGGAAATAAATGGGAAATTCGTTATATGTAATTATATATGTGTATACATATACAAAGTTCCTCAACAAGTGGTAAATATCGTATCGAAAGAAATAATCTGTTTGACACTAAAAATCATATCGAAAGAAATAATCTGTTTGACATTAAAAATCAAAACCACCAAACTTTGATCATTTGTGAGTAACACCAAGACCAGTACAATGATAAAACTGGCACTATTATAACTTTTGACGAAAATAGTATAGTTATGCGCACATCATTTATAAAAATATATATATATATATATGTACCAATATAGAATCTGCACAAAAACTATCTTAGTTTGGTATTTACGAATTTGTATAGCAAAATAGACAAACTGAATAAAATGAGCAAAAGGAGAATCTATCTTTAATATTACGTCCAGAAATAACGATTACTAGAATGGTACTCCACCTGTAGCCCGAGTTTTCTTTAGGACAATTATATTCAGGAAATGAACTAACATAGACTCTAAAATAGTCAGAAAGGAAGCTATGTTTTAAGCTTTCCCCTTTTTAAATCATTCTTCTTTTTATTAATATCCTTTTAACCCTATTAAATTTTAAACTTATTTATAATATATACATTTTTAAAATAATACAATTATGTATGTGCATTTTTTTGGTATATATGTATACGTTCAATCCCGTTTAATACAGGATGTTTTCAACAGCTGGACATATTCCAAGCATAACACACAGAAATGAATCATCTTTCATTGGACATTTGTACATAGTTCATATATATCATATATTTTATATTTTTTTACTTTGACTGTAATCATATGTACACTCTGATATGTAATTTGAGTTGGTGTTTTTATTTGTGTATCTGACCCGGTAGTTCTTGTTTTTAATTGACCTTTCACTCGGTTATTTAACCGACACCCCACCCTTTCATTTACATACTACCTGAGGAAGAAACCGGTCCGGTTTCGAAACTGTTCATTGTTAAACAGTTGTGTTTTTATATCTTCTTGTATCAATAAATCCTTTCAATACCGACTATACCGTTATCCTTGAGGAACTTGGAATACACGTCCTTTGGAAGATCCTATTGATCAATAGCGCATAGAAGACACCCGTTTTTTTGGCTTTTTTGCTTTTATTCCTTCATTCATTATTGAGACTTTGTACTTCAAGTTCTCAAACCGGGTCCTATGCTGCAAGCTGATCCTGCCACCAATCTACCGTGGAGGCTACCTAAGTGGAATTTGTTACACTGGATGTTATGCTCCCAGCATAACCCCACCAGGTGAGCGTATTTAGAACCTTGTTCACACGTGTAAAATCACAGTGTCACGCACTATTGTGCGCTTTGTGTTTTTTCTACCTTTCTCCTCTATAAATCCAGTGACTCACAGGTGACGTCTTCTCTGATTTATACACACTCTTTTCTTTTGTTCTCTATCCAGCCCAGACCGCCATGACGAATTCTCCTGACAATTGCAGAGTTTGCTGCCTGGACATCTTTGGCTCCTTGCTTTAACAACTATCCCAATTAGACCCCTTAAATTATTCAGGCCCCTTAAATTAATCATATAGAAGGGTAATTGAAAAAGGGAGGATCCTGCAAGGCGCTGCTGCGTGGCCGCTTGTGAAGTATTGACAGTGATAAACGGAATAATAAATATATGTTTATTATAAAACAATGATGGCTACGCGTTTCCCTTAAATTAATAAGACCCCACATCAGACTTCCTAAAGTATTTAGACCCTAGACCAACGCTCGTAAATCCCAGATCAGACCCCATAAATAAATCAGACCCCATAGTTACATAGGTTGAAAAAAGACACAGGTCCATCATGTTCAACCTTTCTCAATAAATTACCCGTCATTCATTGCTTGATTAATTATAACCCTCAATGCCATTCGTAAATAATTAAGCATCTAGCCTTTTTTTAAATGCTGACATAGTATCTGTCATTACTACCTCTTATGGTAGGGCATTCCATAGCTTGACCACTCTAAATAACCCTTTTCTATATTGATGTCTGAAACGTCTTTCTTCAACACGCAATGGATGTCCCCTGGTCCTTTGTAGAGTCCTTGGAAGGAACAGATAATTGTTCACCTGGCGGATCTATATGCCATTGGTCCCTGTATAGGATAAATAGGAAATATGTATTTGTAAGTGCCACCTCCAGACGAAGGCGGAAGCCAAAACACGTTGGGGCAGGTCGCCATTCTTGAGTTCCAACCACATGGGTCAGTACTCTATTTTCCACCTTAGATTTTCCTTGAAAACCTTTTTTGCACTTCACACTTTATGATCGGTAGGTCTATATTCAATGGAATCAGTAGCATGGGCTCTATGTTTGACTCTCTATAGTAACTGTCAATATTACAGGCCCATATACATATTTGAGAGTATGCATACTATGCTTGGCTTTCCTTTTGCACTATGCACTTTTTTGTGGCCCATATTGATATCTGTGTTGGTATAATCCAACATCTGCTGAATACTTAGGGTATGTTCACACGGCGGGGGCCCGTAACGGCTGAAATTACGGGGATGTTTCAGCCTGAAAACATCCCCGTAATTTCAGCCGTACCGGCATGTGCAGGCGCTTGAACGCCGCGTCAATTACGGCCGTAATTAGCGCTGCTATTCATTGGAGTCAATGAATAGCGGCTCCAATTACGGCCAAAGAAGTGACAGGTCACTTCTTCTACGCGGGCGTCTATTTACGCGCCGTCATTTGACAGCGGCGCGTAAATATACGCCTCGTGTGAACAGACAAACGTCTGCCCATTGCTTTCAATGGGCAGATGTTTGTCAGCGCTATTGAGGCGCTATTTTCAGACGTAATTCGGGGCAAAAACGCCCGAATTACGTCCGTAAATAGGCCGTGTGAACATACCCTTACTCTCTTTGGCGATTCACTTGTCATTTGTGATTCATTTTTAATATTGTGCATATGTAATTTTTGTAATTTATGGAATAAAAAGATTGCGACAGATTCTTGTTTTTTGGTGTTATATTATACAATAGGAGTATAGTCATGTTACTTGGGAGGCTTTATCATGTGAAATTATGCATATGTATGCCCTATATATAGGTTCTAGATCATGTGCTAGTTCTCTGTATTGACCACACATATACTTACACATGTTAAAAAAGATCACCTCTAAGACGTCTTTTTTGCAAGCTGAGCAAGCCCAATTTTTCTAGCCTTTCATTGTAGGCGACACCTTTAATCCCATTTAATAATCTAGTTGAACGCCTTTGAACCCTCTCCAGTTCTCCTATATCCTTTTTACAATGTGGAGCCCAAAACTGCATTCCATATTCAAGCTGTGCCCTTACAAGTGATTTATAGAATGGTAATATTACATTTGAGTCACAGGTTTTTATCTCTCTTTTTTCATACACCCTGAAATCCTATTTGCTTTTGCAGCTGCTGCTTGACATTGAGTGCTGCTGCTTAGCTTATTTGTTACCAGAATACCCAGGTCCTTCTCTTGTTCCGTTATCCTAAGCTTAATTCCATTTTATGTATATGAATTAATGCTATTATTACGTCCTAAGTGCATTACTTTACATTTATCAACATTAAATTTCATCTGTTATGATTTTGCCCATGCTGCCAGCTTATCTAGGTCTTTCTGTAATATTTTATAATCAAGTTTAGTTTTAAGTATCTTACAAAGTTTTGTATCGTCAGCAAAATCTGACACCTTGCTATTAATCCCATCCACAAGGTTGTTAATAAAGAGATTAAAAAGAATTGGGCCTTATACTGATCCTTGTGGTACCCCGCTGCTGACTTCAGCCCATTTTGAGTAAGTTCCATTTATAACGACTCTTTGTTTTCTATCCCTTAATCAATTCTTTACCCACTTGCATACTGTATATGGTCCCCCATTCCCTGTGTCTGTAGTTTCAGAACAAGACTGTTGTGTGGAACATTATCAAATGCTTTTGCAAAATCCAAATAGATCACATCAGCCGCATGACCACCATCGAGATTTGCACTTAACTCCTCATAGAAACCGAGCTTGTTAGTTAGGCATATCTTGTTTTTCATGAATCCATGCTGGTTATCAGTTATTAGACTTTTCTCCCTAGATCAGACCTATGAAATGAATTAGTCCTCAAACTAGACCCCCTAAAGTATTTAAACCCCAGACCAGACCGCATAATTCAAACAGACCCTAGATCAGAACCCTGAACCCCTAAACTAATCAGACCCCAGATCAGATCCCTTAAATGAATCAGATCCCAGATCAGACCCCCTAAATTAAACAGACCCTAGATCAGACGCTTATATTCACCGCTACTGGCTTCAACTCCCGCTGCTGCTGACCTGCTCACCGCTCTTCAGCGCCAAGCACCACACTCTACTTCCTGGCGCTGTCCAGCGTCAGGACCTTGTGTATGCCATTGCACACTATGCCCTGACACTGGACCATTTCAGGACTCAGAGCGTCTCCTGGAGCCAAAGAGGAGGTAAGTATAATTAAAAGCGGTCTCAATCTCTTAAATAAATCCAAGAGCTAGTGGCTGATTGAAAAAATGGTACAGTGGTCTGGGGGGAGCAATTACCCCCAAAATCCGCCCCCGATGTCACATGATAAGATTTATATTATGCATTGTTCATTCTGCAGCACTGATAGCTCCTCTAGTCTCCATGGTTTTCCTGCTTGTTTTATTTCTCATCTTGTTGTGTATTGTTCTTGACGTGTTTGGCTATGAGGTTCCTCGTATGTTTCAGTATGTCACCGACTCATACGGTCTTCTAATTTTGCAACGGATAATTTTTCCTTGCCTTTGTCTATTGCTCCTGTAACCATACCACCCAACCATCCCGGATTCTGTGGGACAGTCCAGGATTTCTGGCGGTGCCTCGCTGTCCCGGGCGACCGGCGGTATGTGCCATACTCCCGGTGTCAACGGTATCTGCAACCTCAGGACGCAGATACAGTTGAACCCAATGCTGAAGCAGGGAGCCGTCAGCTCCCTGCTTCAACATTAATACAGAGGACTCTCTGGGCACAGAGCTACTTTAAGTGCTGAGCCCGGGGAAGCGCTTGACGTCACTGTGACAGTGACGTCAGTGGATCCTCCATAGCAGAATCCCCTGCCAGAGCATTGCTGACGCTATGGCCGGAGAGTCCGCCTCTAGAGGGAGTCCCAATGGCTACAGGGGGTATCTCTATCTGCAGGGGGGTGGCACTTTCTTTAAGGGGGTGTGACACTATCTACATGGGCACTGTGACATTATCTACAGGGGACACTGTGGCACAATCTACATGGGCACTGTGTGTGGCACTATCTACATGGGCACTGTGTGTGGCACTATGTGGGCACTGGCACTTTATATGTGGGCACTGGCACTAGGGACAGCTAAGGGGGCATTATACTGTATGGGGCAGCTAAGGGGTATTATACTGTATGGTGGCAGCTAGAAGGGCATTATGCTGTATGGTGGCAGCAAAGGGGGTATTTTAGTGTATGTTGGTAGCTATGGGGCATTATAGTGTATGATGGTAGCTATGGGAGCATTATGCTGTATAGGGGAATCTATAGTGGCATTATACTGTATGGGGCAGCAATGAGGCATTATACCATATAAGAGCAGCTATGGGGACATTATACTGTATGGGGGTATATATGGGGGCATTAAACTGTATGGGTCAGCTATTGGGCATTATGCTGTATAGGGGCAGCTATGGGCCATTATACTGTTTGGGGGCAGCTATGGGGCATTATACTGTATGGGGGCAACTATGGGGGCATTATACTGTATGGGGGCAACTATGGGGGCATTATACTGTATGGGGGCAGCTATGGGGGCATTATACTGTATGGGTGCATCTATGCGGGCATTATACTGTATAGGGTCAGCTATGAGGGCATTATACTGTGTGGGAGGCACTATGGGAGCATGATACTGTGTGGGCTGAAGTGGGTGTGTATGGGTGAGGGTTGGGTGGGATTGGAGGCCTGGCTTAAAAGGGAAAAAAGAGGTTGTCCCACTTTGAGATACTTAAAAGTTGGGAGGTATGCCTGTACCATGTGTCTTCTCTTCTGACTCCTAAATTTGCTCATCTGACTATGCTGTAATCTCTTATAGCAATTAATGCAGCTGCCACCCAAGGAGGCTGTTCTGTGGGCCACAACATACAGTTCCTATGCAGTCATCTCCCAGCACTGGACTTTTGGCACAACAGAACTTGAGGGATGAGCTGTCAATCATACTACAGTCCCACTTAAACTCATCTGCTCACATTGTAAACATCAAAAACGACACAAACTTCACATGCGTTCAAACCGGAAAAAAGGCATTTACATTTTTCACCTGCTCTACTGATTGCTATAATCTTATCATTATTGGCCATTAATGTTAAGGAGGGTTCTAAACTTGCTTTTGAAGTAATATCATATTTTGGAATTATCATTCAAATAATTCTCTGCCACTTTGATGAAGGGATTGGGTGCTTCAAAGTATCAAATAGCTTGACAGAACTTCAAGTAGGTAAAAATAAGCTTCACAGTTCAGCCAGTCTGCAAGATTTCTCTTTACAGAGTAGTTACACCTTAGGCTGGGTTCACACGACCTATTTTCAGGCGTAAACGAGGCGTATTATGCCTCGTTTTACGTCTGAAAATAGGGCTACAATACGTCGGCAAACATCTTCCCATTCATTTGAATGGGTTTGCCGACGTACTGTGCCGACGACCTGTATTTTACGCGTCGTCGTTTGACAGCTGTCAAACGACGACGCGTAAAAATACAGCCTCGGCAAAAGAAGTGCAGGGCACTTCTTTGGACGTTTCTGGAGCCGTTTTCTCATAGACTCCAATGAAAACAGCTCCACAAACGGACGTAGAAAACGCTGCGAAAAATACCGCAAAAAACGTGAGTTGCTCAAAAAACGTCTGAAAATCAGATGCATTTTTCCCTTGTTTTTGGTCACTACGTGTGCACATACCCTAAAACTGAAAACCAAGTTTTATCCAAATGAGGTCCAATGTGTGGGAGAGAAAAAGATTGAAAACCAAAAGGATTGGTAGCCACATTTTTCATGTAGCATTCCAAGTCTTCTAAAGTGCCTAGGCTGAACCTCAGCTACAAGGAAAGTTAAAGGTAGCACATCTCAATTGGACCCCAGCTATGTTTCAAGCAAACCTAAAGAATCAGTCCCACAACTGAGGCATCGCTACTACCAGGTGTTAGATCGCTAAATAATCTTTCAGCTCCTGTCGGTTTGTGCAAGGGTCCTTTAACACAGGGAGATGCGCTGCCGACAATGATAATATTTTCTGCTCCCTAAACAATATGACCAGCCGATGAACGAGCATTTGCTACTTTATTGGCTGATCGTTGCCCTGTTTACACAGGGCAATGCTCAGGAACGAGCGTTAATATGAGCGCTCGTTTGCCCAATGATTGGCCAGTATAAAAGGGCCTTAAGGGTCTTACTTCAAAAGCTACTGTATTAAGCATTACCCTGTAAGCAAGGGGGCGCACCTGATTGCTAAAGGTTAGTCCTCACAAGTTGGCTCAAAGGCCAACTACATTTTCATGTAAAAACACCACTTCTAGAAAAAAAAACAAGTACTAATAATGGTTTTGGAACAGGTTTAGTTAGTAGAGTATGCAGGGTTTTTGTCTGGCATTTTATACTGTATGAAAAACTGCATCTAAAAACACAGTTTTTAAATGTAACATGCATTTTTTTTATGCTATGTTAACCTGCATTTTTTGTGGCGCTTTTAATTTATGTTCGAAAGCAGAGAAGGGAGTAAAGAATATGCGTTAATCACGCGTTCAGTAAAAACATTTTTCTCCTTTGAGGCATTGTAAAACACCCAAAAAAGGCTTCTAAGGGAGGATAAAGCAGACAGATATGTTACAGCCTGTTTCGCGCTGTACATCACTTGTTCTGATCAGAAGGTCAGAAGAAGCGCTGTACAGCGCAAAACAGGCTGTAACCTATCTGTCATCTGCTTTATCCTCCCTGAGAAATCTTTTTTTTTGCAGGGTTTTACAATGCCTCAATAAAGGAGAAAAATATTTTTACTGAACGGGTGAGTGGCGCATATTCTTTACTCCCTTCCCTGCTTACAAACATAAATACTGTTCTGTTTTGCTGAGCACCACCCAAGTGAGTAAGGAATCTCTGATAAGAAACGGCAATTTTAAAATGCGGATATCCTTTGGTAGTTCCATCACTCTCTTACCTACGCGCGTCTTATTTCTTTTATTTAGTATTTATTTATGTAGAACATATTGAGTTTTTAAAATAATGCCAATGACCCCAAATATGGCAGAAGAATATCACAAACTAAAACTCTGTGTATGTATGCTCTCTCATATTTTACCATAGACTTTAAAAGGGGTTATCCGGAGACCAAAAATTGCTTTGCATTCATATTTTCATGTAAAAATAAGTCACTTATTAATATACTTTAATTAAAAATATGGTACTAATTGGTGCCGTTCAAACCCGGTGAACTGTTCCCGGAAGTCCTGGAGCTTTTCTAATATTGATGACACGGCCCCACGTGATTGAGGGCTTGCTTCCTGTGCTGTTCGTGTTGGCGTGTTATCAATGGCATGACCGCAAGGCTCTGTCACACTGCTTATTGCTGGAGTCCCCGAGGAGAGCATCAGCTAGCGCTTTGCTCGGGATTCCAGCATTGCTCCCGACATTTTTAAAGAGACTTCAGGGGTTTCAGCTGGAGTTCCTGAGCAGAGCCTCAGCTGATGCTCTGCCTGGAGATTCGAGTACTGCTGCCAACATCACTGTCACTGTCCATATATGTATGGACATTGACATCAGGAGCAGTAGTGGAGTCCCCGAGCAGAGCATCAGCTGATGCTCTGCCCAGGGACTCCAGCATTGCTGCCAAGGTCACTGTCCCTGTCCATATATGGACAGTGACATTGGCAGCAGTACGGGAGTCTCCAGGCAGAGCATTAGCTGATGCTCTGCCTGGGGACTCCCATACTGCTGCTGACGTCACTGTCCATACATGGACAGTGACTTCAGGGGTTTTCTATCGCTGGAGTCCTTGAGCAGAGCATCAGCTGACTTTTCAAAATGAGCTGTCATGTGTGTACATGAGGAATAACACTATTTTTTGGCCATTATATTACATGAATATGGCAGTTTTCCCCTTTGCAGGCTTTATCTCAAATTATAGTGGGCAAAGCCTAACGGCTATCATTTATTCTATACACGGCACACAGAGAAAAGAACTTCCTGCTCTCCTATGTCTTTGTAGCAAACACATAGAAGCAGTAGCAACATGGCGGATATTATACCGCAGTAATGAGCAGTGTAGCTGTGAATCCAGCACTGGGGTGAGATAAAACACTGCAGCAGTGTCTCTGTGCGTCTCTCTCTGCCTCCCTCTCTCTCTTTCTGCTCTTGTTCCCTCCAACCCTCTATATGGACTTTTACAGGCAGCTGTAACCTGATCATTCAGAATGTGAGCTGACAGTCCGTCTCATCTTGAGGAAACGGATTATTCAGTAAATTCAGAGTTTGTAAACATCTAGGATGGGGCCCAAATAGTTTAGAAAAAGGCTTTTTCTCTAATAAAATATATTACAAAGTTTCTTATATTCGCTTATACTATTGAGTGATTTATGCAAAGCTTGTTCAAAGTGCATTTCCTATTCAAAGTAATATCTTGCGGCAGCATTTTTCTGTATGAATAGAAAGTGCAAAAAACGCTGTGAAAGGCACCAGCAAAAACATGAGTAAATGCTGTGTGTGAATCCAGCCTTATACATGTGCACATTCCTTTTCCAGGTTAATGGAATCCTTCTAGATGAGGAACATGATAATGACCATGAATTTACTGTTGTGGACTGTACAAGGATTAAAATGGGAATCATTGATTTTGTCAAGGTTGGAACTGTACCTAAAACACAGGTAACATTATGTATGGTTGGGGGGAGTAAGAAGTAAGAATTACCATGAAATAATTTTCTTTTTTAAATTAGACTGATTCAAGTCATGGAACACTAAAAGGCTAGACAATTACTAAGGAACTCTTACTTTGTATTTGTGCGTATAAAATTGCATACATTTCAGAGAGCAGCCTGCTTTATTTAACATAGAATAACTCTAACTTGCTTGTTCCAAGGCCTATAGAGATGTTCACCTTGATTTAAAGGGTCTTTTTTTTTCTCCCCTCCCATGTGGCACATTTAATAGCCTGACACTGGTACCTAATGCCCTAACATTATTTGAACATTATATGAAAGTGATACGCTGCAGAGATAACTCTTCCTTCCAAGATAACATCACCCATTATTATATTCATCATGGGGAAACCCTGAGGACCCTTGGTGGAACCATAGGGTTTATTGGAACCCAATTTAAAAAACCCTTTTTTTTATTGGTTACAAAATGAAACCCATTTTCTTTATAAAATGAGAACAAAACGAAATTGTTTTACACATTGGCATTCCTGTACCAAACCTTTTTTTTTCTTTTCGTGTTATCCGGAGTTCCAATATAAATAAATTATTATTTATCATTTCTCATGCGACAATTGAAGTCCCTACATATTAGAGAACACTTACAGGCTGTTCACAAGCTTTGGTTCTATAAGAGAAGACCTGACTTTATATGAAAGAAGAAGCTGAACAATTTCTCTAGCGGTTAAACAAGGGATTAAAGGGGTTTCCCAAGATTAGAAAAACATGGCTGCTTGTCTGCAATGCCAGACACAACCATTTTTTTATTTTTTTTTTGGGGGGGGGGGAAGGCAGACATTTTTTTCTAATTCTGGACAACCCCTTTAATTTAAAAGTGTAATCCTGAACAACTTTTTTCTTTTTGGACCTAGAAATGACAACAAATGCCAATGGTTCCATCACGACAAAAACATACTTCATTTGTGTTGATCCTAATTTTCAGCTTATTTTAAACATATAATTATTAAGTAAATTGAATAGCTTTTTTTTCCTCATTTAATTGAAGCAATCGACCTACCTAAGGTATTTTTACACGTGGCAGATTTGTTGCAGAAATTTCTAGAACAAATCCATCACATCTGAAGATCACAATGATTTTAACTGGTTTACTACAAGGTGTTTGGCTCACACCTACTGTATATACTGTGCCTTCTCAATATATTTCACACGATGCAATGTCATGTGCAGGTCATTTCTAATTATTTTTATGCAGTTTAGGGAAATAGGCCCTTATTATAAACCACATGACAGAGCATAGAAAAACAAAAGCTTAAGAACATTAACATTTGTGCTTCATTTGTACTACAGGTCATGAACGTTCTGAATACAGTCATGTCGAGAACAGAGAACTGCATCAACACTCTCCATTCATTCCATTTATGAGATGACATAAAAGAGAATGTTACTCTGCCAGAAGAGAGATTAATGGAACCAGAACCTTACACTTTATTGTGACGTCGATTTCATGAATATCTATATTCTTTTCTGGCCATGAAATTTAAAAACAAACATTTCAATTTAGAAACTTGTAAAATAAACATATTTTTGTACTTAGCAAGAGATCAAGAAATTTATTATACATTGGTTTGGACATATATTTTGTTGACTAGTGTCAAACAATCAAGCGATCAAAATGTAAATAAGGTCTAAAATTGAAAAGGTTCAACAAGGTAAGGCCCCATGCAAACGAACGGATTTTTGCGGCCGCAATTCACCCGCAAATCTGCGGGTGAATTGCGGCCCCATTCATTTCAATGGGCCCATGCCCACAACCATGGTTTCCACAGTCCGTGCATGGCCCAGGAGCCTGGACCTCAAAAAGAACGGACATGTCTTATTACCGCCGTGTTTTGCGGTCCGGGCTCATCTAAATTAATGCACGCGGCCATGTGCACGGCCCACGATTTGCGTGCGGCCCACGGGTGACACCGCGTCCGTCTGATCCAAAAATCACAGCCGTGCACATGGCTACGGTCGTGTGCATGAGGGCTAAGCTATAATAATAGTAATAACTTTCCCTTCTATAAATCTTTAAAACAGCCAATGTATTCCCTGATTAAATCCTGCAATAGAATCAGAAACTTTTTCAAAATATCCATATTGCGGGGATCTCCAGCACATAAATGATATAATCTCCAGTCTATAACAATACCTGTGCAGTTGGTACAACTGTAATTCAAATATAGTCTATAAAGTTAAACAAAATGACTTGTAGATAGTTATTTTGTTCAGTGCAGTCCTGTGCCATTAACTTGAATGGGACCGGAACTGCAATCCGAGGCACAGCTACTATGGTAGAGTACGGCGCAGTGCTTGGTAAACTATGAAGAGGCCGCGGTGTTCCTAAATGTCAAAACGATGCAGCAGTAGGAGCCAGGGATATTAGAAATGTCTTAAAACATCATGGGAGACAGCATATCTAAAGCACTACGACCCAATAGATATGGATAGGATTAGATACAGTGGTTCAGTAAACTTTATCACATATGATAAGCTTAGATATAGGGACGAGCTCGCTGACATTTCAGCTCCAGTAAGCCCAACGTAATGTAGGCGCAGCCGTAATGGAGGGAGCGCATGACAAGGTGGTTTGGGGTTTTAGGCTACTACGTTTGAGGCTATGTGTATAGGGAGTTAAGGGTTAAAGGGAATGTGTTGCCAGCAAAAGCTGTTTTTTTTTTTTTTAGTTAAACAATTAGGGTGTAGGTGATTAAACATTGTTCTAATTTTTTTTTTTTTTTTCACGAGTCAGAAAATATTATAAATTGGATTCAATTGGATTCTAATTTATAATATTTTCCATTGCTGGTCACTAGATGGAGCCATTCCCAAAATTGCAGCATTGCATGTGGTAAAGCAACCACATTGCTTTATGCTGCAAAATTGGGTAAAAATCCCTCGCTCTAGTGAGCTCTCAGAATCCCCCCCTCCTTTATCCTGGCTAGTGCCGGGAGAAACGAGGGGTTTGAACGGTCTAACCTCCTACACTGTGTGTTGCCATTTTTTGAGCTAACACACAGTGTAGTAGGTTTACATACAGTAGTAAACACACACTGAAACACAAACATACATAGAAATCCCTTACCTGCTCCAGTCGCCGCCGCTCCCTCCGGTCCATCCGCTCCGTCTGCTGCCGCTGCTCCATGTGCACAAGTCCGGAAGCCGCGACCGGAAGTAGTAATATTACTGTCCGGCTGCGACTTCCGGTCCACAGGAAAATGGCGCCGGACGGCGCGCATTTCAAATTGAACTGTGTGGGAGCGGCGCATGCGCCGTTCCCACACAGCGGCGTACATGATAGTGGATGGAACGGGCCCCGTTCGCAGTCTTTATGGGACTGGAGCTGCCGTATTCCATGTCTGTATGTGTCGTTAATCGAGTTGTTGGTAATACTGTTTTAAAAAAAAAACAGTTTTTTGCACTTACCTTCTCATGGATGCTGCAATGGAGTCCATGATGGCCAGGATCAGGGATGCAGCAATGCAGCACGGTTCTGGATGGCTGGAGCAGCTGTTCGCTGGAGCTCTTCCTCCGGATCCAGCGGCTGGAGTGGAGAGCGTGGAGGGACGCAGCAGCAGGCGTTCCAGACCTCCAGAGAGGCCTTCACCTGAGGTAACGCCTCAGTCCTGTCAGCGACGTGGGAGCGCCTCCAGGGACCCTCCTCCTCCAGGTCCTGAGCTATCGCCAGGCACTGGGCCGCGGAGGTCAGGGAGGAATCCCGGCAGGCAGGCGGGACTGGAGGTGACAGGAGGGGGAGGGGCCGCGGCCATCTTCCCTCCTCCTGTCTAAAACGACAACGCCGGAAGTGAGGGCGGGACCGGCTGAGACGGCTCTCTCCGGCGCCGAGGTTTTGGGTGCCGGAGGAGCTCGGCAGAAAGATGCATGGACGCCAGGCCCGACCCGCAGGAAGAGGCGGGCGGGCTCCAATTGGGGAATGAGATCGCCTCTTGCTGGAGCAGGGAGGCGTGCGGCGGCGACGACCGGAAGTACAGGTCTGTGGGTGACGCCGGGCCCCTTCCGGACGGGAGGGGGCAGCGGTCAGCTGCTTCTGCTGAGAGGGGTGATGTGGAGGCATATGACAGCCCTGTAGAAGAACTGGGCAGCCAGGGCTGTCTTTCCATATATGCCACGCCGGAAGCGGGTGGCAGGATTTTGGACGGGCCGCTCTCTGCTGGGCCTCGGGCATTATCGGCTGGAAATACGGGGAGCATGGGGTGCAGTAGCACCGATCCCCAGGAACGTCTGGATCGATACCGCGCTCATCTGGATCGGTGGATGTCACCTCAGGGACGGCCAGGTGAGTCTACCACTGTTGTGGTACCGGGGATGTGTGGGGGGGATGTGGGAGGGTTGTCTTCTGTGTCTCAAATTCAATTGTTTTTCAGGGGTATGCAGGAATATTTTACTAGAAGTTTGGGAGGTGTAGAGCAGTCTCCAGCGAGGGTGTGGGGCGCTGCTAGTGAGACGGGTGTTAGTGCGGCTACGGCCAGAATTGCGGTTGCCAGCAAGGTGGCGCCAGTTGCGGGCGTTGTAGTGGAAGTGGAAAAAGCGGTTGATGCGGTGGCTAGTACTTCTAAAAAAGTGGTGGAGGACGAGCGTTTGGCTGACGCTGCTAAGGGTGAAGTGTATGTGTGTTTTGAGGGCACGCTTGGGGCGCATTTGAAGGCTGAGATTAGGGAGAAGATCTGGAAGGATGGAGATTTTTTCTTTATTGCCTTTAGAAAAATGTAATCTGGACCGGTGGAAACCGGATGAGAGTAAGAAGGAGGAGGAGGAGCGGCGTCGTTATTGCTTGATTCCTCAGACGTTTGCGAATTGGCTGCAGGCCTTCGCTATTTTGGCTAGTGTAGTGGGTGAAAAGGCGCCGGAGAAATGTTCGGCGCTGTTTTGTTACATGGATTCAGTGGGAGAGGCGTACCGGGTATACGGCGGTAATGCTTGGTTGCGGTATGACGAGCAGTTTTCTCAGTGGAAGTCGGTGCGCCCCTCGTTGCGATGGGATCACAAGGACATTAGTCTGTGGATGCGCTTGATGTCTGCTCCTAAGCAGGGGCATCAGCCCTTTCGGGATGCGGCCAGCGGGCAGGGGTCAGCAACGGGTCGGTCAACTTCCTCGGGAAAAGGATGTTGCTGGCAGTACAACGAGGGGCATTGTAAGTTTGGTCCAGACTGCAGGTACAAGCACGAGTGCTCCGGTTGCGGAGGCGCCCATGGTTTGTCCAGATGCTTCAAGAAGCATAAGGGCAGGCAGGGAGATGCTGAGCAGAAGATGGGCGACGCCGGTGAGGGTGGGAAGGATGCTTCCGTTTTTAAGGGAGTATCCAAATAAAAAAGTGTTGCTGTTTCTGGGTTTCTCTGAGGGTTTTCGGATTCCTTGCACGTCGGCTGGACGTGATGAGGTGGTCCGTAATTTGTCGTCTGCCTTGGCGCGGACTGATCTGGTTACGGATAAGCGATGAAGGAGGTGGCATTGGGTCGCATGGCTGGCCCATTTTCCTCCCCGCCTCTTGCTAGTTTGCGGGTTGCCCCTTTGGGTTTGGTTCCCAAAAAGGAGGTGAAACAGTTCTGCCTTATTCATCACTTATCTTATCCGGAAGGGGAGTCGGTGAAGTACGGGATTGATCCGGCCCTGTGCGCGGTTAGTTACACTTCCTTTGATGCAGCGGTTGTTTGGGAGGGGCTCACTGTTAGCAAAAACTGACATTGAGGCCGCGTTTCGCTTATTGCCGGTGCACCCGGACAGTTTTTGTTTGTTAGGATGTTATTGGCAGGAGGAATATTTTGTGGATTGTTGCCTCCCGATGGGCTGCTCCATTTTCTGCGCTTATTTTGAAATGTTTAGAACATTTTTGGAGTGGGTGGTCCGTCGGGAGGCGCAGGTGCAATCTGCACTGCATTATTTGGATAATTTTATGTTTATTGGTCCACCAGCTACCTATGTGTGTGCAGGATTGCTACATACTATGGAGCGAGTGGCAAAGGAGTTTGGGGTACCTCTGGCGCCTGATAAAACGGAAGGTCCTACTACGGTAATCAAGTTTTTGGGGATAATGATTGATTCGGATAACATGGAATGTCGCTTGCCAGAAGATAAATTGCTGGAGTTGAGAGAGTTGGTGGCGAGTGCGCTGAGCAGAAAAAAGATCCAGTTGCGGGATTTGCAATCATTGTTGGGACATTTGAATTTTGCATGTCGGATTATGCCCATGGGGCGGGTGTTTTGTCGGCGGTTGGCTAGTGCTACGGCAGGGGTTCATTCTCCCCATCATTTCATTAGGTTGTCGGGGGAGTTGAATGCGGATTTGTTGGTATGGGGGGAGTTTTTGCAGAGCTACAATGGGCGGTTGGTGCTTATGTATCAGCCGGTGTCTAGTGTGGACTTGGAGCTATTCACAGATGCATCGAGTGCTTGTGGATTTGGGGCGTATTTCCAGGGGCAGTGGTGTGCGGAGGTGTGGCCAAGTGCATGGCATGAATGTGGTTTAGTCAGAAACTTGGCTCTGTTGGAACTGTTCCCGATTGTGGTGGCTGTGGAGTTGTGGGGGGATTGTCTGCGGGAGGGTGCGTTTCATATGTGACAACCTGGGTGTGGTTCAGGCCGTGAATGCACAGACAGCAAATTCTCCGCCAGTAGTGCGACTATTGCGACATTTAGTTTTGAAAGTATTGTTTTTACATGCGCATTTTGTGGCTGTTCATGTTCCTGGGGTGCTGTAAAGGATCTGCCAGGCACAGCTTCGGGGTTAACTTCCATAGGTAATCAGTCTTCACCTGAGTCTATCTCTCTGAGACTGACTCCAGCTTTCACCACTCAGGCTGGCAGGCTTAGGAGTGGGAGAGCCTATCGCAGCCTGGCCAGACTCAGCTAGCTCCCGCCCTCTGTCTATTTATACCTGCCTTTCCTGTTCCTCCTTGCTTGTGATTCTTTCCGTGTGGTTTCCTGGCCCAGCTACAGCTCCTAACTATTTGATCCTGCTCCATACTGACCCTGGCTTTCTGACTACTCTTCTGCTCTGCGTTTGGTACCTCGTGCTCTCCTGGTTTGACTTGGCTCGTTCACCACTCTGTTGCTCACGGTGTTGCCGGAAGACTCAGAGGTACCTATGCAACTCGGGGCCTTCGTGTCCCCCCAACAACGTAGAGATTTCCGCAGGAAGAATGGTCTCTGCTTCTACTGTGGGGATGACAAGCATCAAGTGAACAACTGTCCTAAGCGTAAGAATGCAGCCGGAGAACTTCAGCGCCTAAGTTATCATCGGGGAGGTCACTTGGGCGCACAGGTATTTCCCGTAAATATGAAACGTAATAAGATCTTGCTTCCCTTTCAGGTCTCTTTTGGTGGTAGGTCTGCTACCGGCAGTGCCTTTGTGGATTCAGGGTCCTCTGCTAATATCATGTCTGTGGAATTTGCTATGTCTCTTGCTATGCCTTTGATTGATTTGCCTAAACCTGTCCCGGTAGTGGGTATCGACTCCACTCCTCTTGCTAATGGTTATTTTACACAGCATACCCCTGTTTTTGAACTCCTTGTTGGCTCCATGTATTTGGAGCAGTGCTCTGTACTGTTGATGCAGGGATTATCGTCCGATTTGGTTTTAGGCCTTCCCTGGTTGCAGTTGCATAATCCCACGTTTGACTGGAATACTGGGGAGCTTACCAAATGGGGTAATGAATGTTTGACGTCATGTTTTTCTGTTAATTCTATTTCTCCCCCTGAGGAGGTGAACACGCTACCTGAGTTTGTTCGGGACTTCGCTGATGTTTTCTCTAAGGAGGCCTCCGAAGTGTTACCTCCTCATAGAGAATACGATTGCGCTATCGAATTGGTACCAGGAGCTAAGCTTCCTAAGGGTAGGATATTTAATCTTTCTTGTCCCGAACGTGAAGCCATGAGAGAGTATATCCAGGAATGCCTGGCCAAGGGTTACACTCGCCCCTCTACTTCTCCGGTAGGTGCTGGCTTCTTCTTCGTAGGGAAGAAGGATGGTGGTCTTAGGCCATGCATTGACTACCGTAACCTGAATAAGGTCACTGTAAGGAACCAGTATCCCCTTCCTTTGATTCCTGACCTCTTTAACCAGGTTCAGAGGGCCCAATGGTTCTCTAAATTTGATCTACGGGGGGCGTATAACCTTATCCGCATCAAAGAGGGGGATGAGTGGAAGACTGCGTTTAACACGCCCGAAGGTCATTTCGAATACCTCATCATGCCCTTTGGGTTGTGTAATGCGCCGGCGGTCTTCCAGAATTTCATAAATTAGATTTTGAGAGATTACCTGGGGATATTTCTTGTAGTGTACCTTGATGACATACTGGTGTTTTCCAAGGACTGGCCCTCCCACATTGAGCATGTCAGGAAGGTGCTCCAGGTCCTTCGGGAAAACAAACTGTTTGCAAAAACCGAAAATTGTGTGTTTGGGGTACAGGAGATACCATTTTTGGGTCAAATCCTCACTCCTCATGAATTCCGCATGGACCCCGCCAAGGTTCAGGCTGTGGCGGAATGGGTCCAACCTGCCTCCCTGAAGGCGTTACAGTGTTTTTTGGGGTTCGCTAATTATTACAGGAGATTCATTGCTAACTTCTCGGTCATCGCTAAGCCTCTTACGGACCTCACTCGCAAAGGTGCTGATCTCCTCCACTGGTCTCCAGAGGCTGTCCAGGCTTTTGAGGTCCTTAAGAAGTGCTTTATCTCGGCCCCGGTGCTGGTTCAGCCCAACCAAATGGAGCCATTTATCGTGGAAGTTGACGCATCCGAGGTGGGAGTGGGGGCTATCTTGTCCCAGGGTACCAGGTCCCTCACCCATCTCTGCCCCTGTGCCTACTTCTGCAGGAAGTTTTCGCCCACTGAGAGTAACTATGATATTGGCAACCGCGAACTCTTAGCCATTAAATGGGCATTTGAAGAGTGGCGCCACTTCCTGGAGGGGGCTAGGCACCAGGTAACAGTCCTTACCGACCACAAGAATCTGGTTTTCCTAGAATCTGCCCGGAGGCTAAACCCGAGACAAGCTCGATGGGCGCTATTTTTTACCAGATTCAACTTTTTGGTTACCTATAGGGTTGGGTCTAAAAATATTAAGGCCGATGCACTGTCGCGTAGCTTCATGGCCAGCCCTCCTTCGGAGGAAGATCCTGCTTGTATTTTGCCTCCCGGTATAATCATTTCTTCTATTGATTCTGATTTAGTCTCTGAAATTGCAGCTGATCAAGGTTCAGCTCCCGGGAACCTTCCTGAGGACAAGCTGTTTGTTCCACTGCAATACCGGCTAAGGGTACTTAGGGAAAATCATGACTCCGCACTATCTGGTCATCCAGGCATCCTGGGTACCAAACACCTCATTGCCAGAAACTATTGGTGGCCTGGGTTGCCTAAAGACGTTAAGGCCTACGTCGTCGCTTGTGAGGTTTGTGCTAGGTCCAAGACTCCCAGGTCCCGACCAGCAGGCTTACTACGTTCGTTGCCCATTCCCCAGAGACCTTGGACACATATCTCCATGGATTTTAACACCGATTTGCCTCCATCCCAAGGCAAGTCGGTGGTGTGGGTGGTAGTAGACCGCTTCAGTAAGATGTGCTACTTTGTGCCCCTCAAGAAACTACCCAACGCCAAGACGTTAGCTACCTTGTTTGTCAAACACATCCTGCGTCTCCATGGGGTCCCTGTCAATATTGTTTCGGACAGAGGGGTACAATTTGTTTCTTTGTTTTGGAGAGCCTTCTGTAAGAAGTTGGAGATTGATCTGTCCTTCTCCTCTGCTTTCCATCCTGAAACCAATGGCCAAACTGAGAGGACTAATCAATCTCTAGAACAATATTTAAGGTGTTTTATCTCTGACTGTCAATATGATTGGGTCTCATTCATTCCCCTCGCTGAATTTTCCCTTAATAACCGGGTCAGTAACTCGTCAGGGGTCTCCCCCTTTTTCTGTAATTTTGGGTTTAATCCACGGTTCTCCTCCGTTTCACCTGGTAGTTCCAACAATCCCGAGGTAGAGGTCGTTCATCGGGAACTGTGCACAGTCTGGGCCCAGGTTCAGAAGAACCTAGAGGCGTCCCAGAGTGTACAAAAAACTCAGGCTGATAGAAAACTTTCTGCTAACCCCTTGTTTATGGTCGGGGATCTGGTGTGGTTATCGTCTAGGAACTTGCGTCTTAAGGTCCCGTCCAAGAAGTTTGCTCCCCGGTTTATTGGGCCGTATAAGGTCATTGAAGTCCTCAATCCTGTCTCCTTCCAGCTGGAGTTACCCCCATCTTTTCGTATACACGACGTGTTTCATGCCTCCCTCCTTAAACGCTGCTCCCCGTCCTTGGCTCCCTCGAGGAAACCTCCTGTTCCCGTTCTCACCCCTGAGGGGGTGGAATTCGAGGTGGCCAAGATTGTGGACAGCAAAATGGTCCAAGGCTCCCTCCAGTACCTGGTCCATTGGAGAGGATACGGGCCTGAGGAGAGGACTTGGGTACCCGCCCGGGATGTTCACGCTGGGGTATTGGTCAGGAAGTTCCACCTTCGTTTCCCCAGTAAACCAGGTCCACTTAGAAAGAGTCCGGTGGCCCCTCATAAAAGGGGGGTTACTGTAAAGGATCTGCCAGGCACAGCTTCGGGGTTAACTTCCATAGGTAATCAGTCTTCACCTGAGTCTATCTCTCTGAGACTGACTCCATCTTCCACCACTCAGGCTGGCAGGCTTAGGAGTGGGAGAGCCTATCGCAGCCTGGCCAGACTCAGCTAGCTCCCGCCCTCTGTCTATTTATACCTGCCTTTCCTGTTCCTCCTTGCTTGTGATTCTTTCCGTGTGGTTTCCTGTCCCAGCTACAGCTCCTAACTATTTGATCCTGCTCCATACTGACCCTGGCTTTCTGACTACTCTTCTGCTCTGCGTTTGGTACCTCGTGCTCTCCTGGTTTGACTTGGCTCGTTCACCACTCTGTTGCTCACTGTGTTGCCGTGGGCAACTGCCCCTTTCCCTTTGCTTTATATTCCCTTGTATGTTTGTCTCGTGCACTTACTGAGCGTAGGGACCGCCGCCCAGTTGTACCCCGTCGCCTAGGGCGGGTCGTTGCAAGTAGGCAGGGACAGAGTGGCGGGTAGATTAGGGCTCACTTGTCCGTTTCCCTACCCCTATCATTACAGGTGCTTAATTCTGTGGCTGATTCCCTTTCTCGTCAACAGTGGGACAGGTTTCGTCTGCTGGCGCCGGGGGCGGAGACTCATGGCCTGGTTTGCCAGCGCATCTTTGGAAGGTGGTGTGAAGATGGCGATGTCGCTCGTGGGGAAGTCAGTTAGTGCGGTTACGTGGAAGAGGTATGGTGCGGTATGGCGAGTATGGGAGGCCTTGTTGGCGGATGTGCAGGCGGGTATTTCGGATCGGCCGACGTGTTTGTTATATTATATTGGAAATGCGTACAGTGAAGGGGCGTCTGCAGCAGTGGTCGCTCGGCGTTTGTCGGCTTTGGCGTTTTGGTTTAAGATCAGAGGTGAAGTGGACGTGACTAAGTCCTTCCTGGTCCGTCAGGCAATGAAGGGTTTCAGGAGGGGTTCCGCAGTTAGGGATCATAGGAAGATATTGGAAGCGATTTGTGAGCTATTGAAGTCTATTTGTGTGTCAGCGTTTGAAGCACGTTTATTTCCGCTGGCCTTTTCTTTAGCTTTCTTTGGAGCTTTCAGGATATCGGAGTTGGTGTCAGCCAGTAAGCGTGTGGCAGGGGGTTTATTGTACGCGGACGTGGAATTGGATGGCTCCTGCTTATCTTGTTTGCTTCGTCGATCAAAGACGGATCAAGAGGGGAGAAGTTTTTGGTGAGATTGTATGAATTATCAGGATCAAAGGTGTGCCCGGTTCACTGTTTTCGGGAGTTTGTTGCGGTGAGGCCTGAGGGGCCGGCATCCTTGTTGGTTCATGCAGGTGGCCTGTCTTTGTCCAAGTTTCAGTTTTCACAGGTTTTCCGAAAATTTATCCTGTTGTCTGGCAGAGTTGGAGCAGGTTTTAGCTCTCACTCTTTTAGGATTGGCGCGGCTACGGAAGCAGCTAGGTGGGGTTTATCCCCAGTGATGGTTAAGATTAGAATATAGGTAGGTGGGAGTCAGACAGATACAGGCTTTATGTGCGGCCTCATTTGCTTTGAGGCAGTGGGGATAAGTTATGCTGGAGGTGGGGACATGGAGTTGTTACCTTACTGTTTTCTTTTGTTCTAGGTGCGGGCCCCTGCTTGGTCTGGATCATGGGGCACTCCTACGTGCACTGGGGAGGTGTACGGGCTGATGTTCGTCCGGCTGGATGGCAGTGGGGCCTGGATCAGGCAGAGGTTCAGGTCAGATGGTTGGGTCTGAGGGGCATGCTGTGGTGCAGGTTGTTGCCAGAGCTCCAGTTTTATGCAGGGTTGGATAGAGCTCCTGATATTTTGATCGTGCATCTGGGAGGCAATGACTTAGGTATACGGTCGTCTAGGGATTTGATGCGGGATGTGAAGCTGGATCTGTTGCGGTTATGGTCATCATTTCCAGGATTGCTTATTGTATAGTCGGATATTGTTGCTCGCAAGGTGTGGCGTGAGGCCCGTTCGGTTCACAGCTTAAATAAGGCCAGAGCAAAGGTGAACGAAGTGGCTGGGAGATTTGTGGCGCGCAATGGCGGTGTTGTGGTGCGGCATAGAGAGTTGGAGGGCAGAGAGGTTAGTTTTCTGAGAGCGGATGGCGTTCATTTGAACGATGTGGGTTTGGATATGTGGACTCTGGATATCAAGGACGGCCTGGAAAAAGCCCTGCGGTTGTGGAGGGACAATCATGTGTAAGGGGTCACACATGATTGTCATGGCGGCAGGAGGAGGGGGTCTTTGAAGGCACGTAATGGGAAGAAGGAGAACAACATTGAAGATTGTTGAAAAAGAACTCGGGGCGTTTAACCCTGGGTAGTATTGGAGGGGCTGGGGAGTGGTTACCCATCTGGTTTTGCATACATTCCTGATGGGCAGGGTCCCCAGAAAGGGAGAGGTCTTGGAGATGGTCGGTGCCCTCGGGTCAGGTGCAGCACGGCTGTAGGGCAATAAGTCCAGACCTAACAAGGAAAGGATGGAGTTTTTTGATATGATGCCTGAAGTGCCTTCAAGGATCCTTTAACTGGAGAATGTGGGAAGAATAGTGCAGGATGTTCATTATGGAGTGTTTTTATGATGTGTTATGATTATGCTAATTTTATTGCATAAAAGTTGTGTAATTAATAAATGGCTGCTGTGGCCTTTACACCAGTTGCAAGTTGTGGTCTCTTATTGGGATTGGGAGGTGGAAGGTCATAGATAGCGAAAGGCATGAAACATACCTTAACCCCTTCCCGCTCCTGGACGTACTATTAGGTCATTGCAGCTGTATCGTTCGCGCTCCATGACCTAATAGTACGTCTCGGGAGTAACGGCCGTTTCGGCCGTCCTCCCGACACATACAGGAGCTGTGACAGCTGCTGTCTCGTACAGCAGCTGTCACAGCTCCTACAGCGGGGACCGATCGCTGTGTCCCCGCTGATTAACCCCTTAAAAGCCGCGTTCTATAGAGATTGTGGCTTTTTAGGGGTTAAGATGCCATCGCCAGCCTGCTACACGATAGCGGCCGGCGATGGTGACTATGGCAACCGGACACCAAACAATGGCGTCCGGCTATGCCATAGACGGAAGCCTAGTGGGTCCTGACGAAGTCAGGACCCACTATGCTTGCTGTCAGTGAGTAGCTGACAGTTTTGATACACTGCACTACACATGTAGTGCAGTGTATTAGAATAGCGATCAGGGCCTCCTGCCTTCAAGTCCCCTAGTGGGACAAAGTAATAAAGTAAAAAAAAAGTTAAAAAAAGATCTGTAAAAATAAGAAAATAAAAGTTTTAAATGTATTAAAAGTAAAAATCCCCCTTTTTACCTTATCAGTCATTTATTATTAATAAAAATATATAAACAAACAAATAAACTATACATAATTGGTATCGCCGCGTCCGTAACGGCCTGAACTACAAAATGATTTTGTTATTTAGCCCGCACGGTGAACGCCGTAATTTTTTTTTATAACAAACCGTACCACAATCACAATTGTTTGGTCACTTCACCTCCCAAAAAATGGAATAAAAAGAGATCAAAAAGTCGCATGTACCTAAAAATGGTACTGATCGAAACTACAGTTCGTTACGCAAAAACTAAGTCCTCGCACGGCTTTATTGGTTGAAAAATAAAAAAGTTATGGCGCTTAGAATAAGGTAACACAAAAAGTGAATGATTTTTTACAAAACTTATTTTATTGTGCAAACGCCATAAGACATAAAAAAAAAACTATAAACATCTGGTATCGCCGTAATCGTATCGTCCCGCAGAATAAAGTGAATATGTCATTTATAGCGCACGGTGAACACTGTAAAAAAAATAGAATAAAAAAAAAATAGTAGAATTGCTGTTTTTTAGTCACCACGCCACCTAAAAATAGAATAACCCCTTTTGGGGGGTTTCCAATGTTTTGGCACCACAAGACCTCTTCAAACCGGACATGGTGCCTAATAAAAAAAGAGGCCTCAAAATCCGCTAGGTGCTCCTTTGCTTCGGAGGCCGGTGCTTCAGTCCATTACCGCCATTACCGCACTAGGGCCACATGTGGGATATTTCTCAAAACTGCAGAATCTTGCCAATAAGTATTAAGTTGCGTTTCTCTGATAAATCCTTTTGTGTTATAAAAAAAATTGTATAAAGAGGATTTTCTGACAAAAAAAATAAATGTAAATTTCACCTCTACTTTGCTCTAAATTTCTGTGAAACACCTAAAGGGTTCATAAACTTTCTAAATGCTGTTGTGAATACTTTGAGGGGTCTAGTTTCTAAAATGGGGTGTTTGATAGGGGTTTCTAATATATGGGCCCCTCCAAGCAACTTCAGAACTGAACTGGAACCTAAAAAAATTAATAAATTAGGCAATACTTCGCTTCTTACATTATACTGATAATGAGCCGTGCCCACCCCGAGATGACCCCAGTTTTTACCGTTTGTATAAACGGAGACCCCTATTAGACCGTTTCAGTGCCCGGTTTTCCCAAGCATACACCCCCGAGAAGTGTATTTCTATTGATGAGTCCCTGGTACATTTTAAAGGGAGGGAGAGTACCTGCTGGGTAAGAGGGCAAGGTATGGCGTAAAGATGTATAAGCTGTGCGAGAGTGCATCAGGGTATACCTACAGATTTAGGATATATGAAGGAAAGGCCACCCCCAAACCAGACTGCATCCTGGACTACAATAGAAGCTGGCCGGGCACATCATACAGATGGCATTGTACAATGCGTACGTGCTACGTCGATGTGCAGGCCAGAGGGGAACTTTCCAGGAATTTCAAGAGGTGATTATCAAGAACCTAATCTTTAGGGACCAAGAAGGGGGGGCACCCAGTACTTCTGGAAGCGAGGCAAACACGCATCGTACCAGGGCGGCAACACTTTCCAGGAGTAGTTCCCCAAAATGGCAAGAAGGGAAAAAGTCAAAAGAGGTGCAAAGTCTGCTATAAGAGGGCGATAAGGGATGACACAATATATCAATGTGACACATGTCCCGAATAACCAGAGCTCTGTATGAAAGAGTGTTTTAAAATTTATCATACATCCCTTGGTTTATAATTTACCCCAATTTTACTTCCCCTGATGCACTCCGCACAGCTTATCCCCCCTTGTCTTTCCCCTCTGGGCCCTGCTGTGTGCCCAGGCAGCTGATAACAGCCACATGTAGGGTATTGCCATACCCGGGAGAACCCACATTACAGTTTATGGGGTGTAGGTCTCCGGTCAAAATGCTCACTACACCTCTAGATGAATGCCTTAAGGGTGTAGTTTTTAAAACGGGGTCACTTCTTGCGGGTTTCAAGTGTACTGGTACCTCAGGGGCTTCTGCATACATGACTTCGCACTAGAAAATCCCCAGTAGGCCAAATGGTGGTCCTTTCCTTCTGAGCCCTCCCATGGGCCCAAACCGCAGTTTATCACCACAAATGGGGTATTGCGACACTCAGAACAAATTGCGCAACAGAATGGGGTATTTTGTTTCTTGTGAAAATAAGAAATTTACAGCCAAAACTACATATTATTTAAAAAAAATAATTTTGTTTTAATTCCCAGCCCAATTCAAATAAGTTCTGTCAAAAAACTATGGGGTCAAAATGGTCACATTACCCATAAATGAATTCCTTGAGGGGTGTAGTTTCCAAAATGGGGTCACTTCTGGTGGTTTTCCATTGCTTTCATACCTCTGGGGCTCTGCAAATGCGACATGGCACCCGAAAACCAATCCAGCAAAATCTGAACTCCAAAGAACAAATAGCGCTCCTTTCCTTCTGAGCCCTCCCATGGGCCCAAACGGCAGTTTATCACCACAAATAGGGTATTGCCGCACTCAGGACAAATTGGGCAACAAAATGGAGTATTTTATTTCTTGTGAAAATAAGAATTTTTGAGCTAAAACTACATATTATTAGAAAAAATGTTTTTTTTAAAATTCCCAGCCCAATTCAAATAAGTTCTGTGAAGAAACTATGGGGTCTAAATGGTCACATTACCCATAAATGAATTCCTTGAGGGGTGTAGTTTCCAAAATGGGGTCATTTCTGGGGGGTTTCCATTGCTTTGATACCTCTGGGGCCCTGCAAATGCGACACGGCACCCGAAAACCAAACCAGCAAAATCTGCACTCCAAAGAACACACAGCGCTGCTTCCCTTCTGAGGCCTCCCATGGGCCCAAACGGCAGTTTATCGCCACAAATGGGGTATTGCTGCACTCTGGAGAAATTGGGCAACAAAACGGGGTATTTTGTTTCCTGTGAAAATAAGACATTTTGATCACAAATGACATTTTATTTGAAAAAATGAATTTTTTTTTCATTTCACAGCCCAATTCAAATACGTGCTGTGAAAAAACTGTGCGGTCAAAATGGTAACAACAACCATGAATGAATTCCTTGAGGGGTGTAGTTTCCAAAATGGGGTAACTTTTGGGGATTCCTACTGTTTTGGCACCTCAACACCTTTTCAAACCTGGCATGCTGCCTAAAATATATTCTAATAAAAAAGAGGCCTCAAAATGCACTAGGTGCTTCTTTGCTTCTAGGGCTTTTGTTTTATTCCACGAGCGCAGTAGAGCCACATGTGGGATATTTCTAAAAACTGAAGAATCTAGACAATACATATTTAGTAGTGTTTCTCTGGTAAAACCTTATGTGTTACAGAAATATTTTTTTATAAAATTGAAATTCAGCAAGAAAAATGAAATTTGCAAATTTCACCTCCACTTTGCTTTAATTCCTGTGAAATGCCTGAAGGGTTCAAAAACTTTCTAAATGCTGTTATGAATACTTTGAGGGGTCTAGTTTTTAAAATGTGGTGTTTTATCAGGGTTTCTAAGACATAGGCCCCTCAAAGCCACTTCAGAACTCAAGAGGTACCTTAAAAAAAGGCTTTTGAAATTTTCTTAAAAATATGAAAAATTGCTGTTTATGTTCTAAACCTTGTAACGTCCAAGAAAAATAAAAGAATGTTCAAAAAACGATGCCAATCTAAAGTAGAGATATGGGAAATGTGAACTAGTAACTATTTTGGGTGGTATAACCGTCTGTTTTACAAGCAGATTCATTTAAATTCTGAAAAATTCTATTTTTTCAACATTTTCTCTAAATTTTGCAATTTTTCACCAATAAACACTGAATATATCGACCAAATTTTACCACGAACATGAAGCCCAATGTGTCACGAGAAAACAATCTCAGAATCGCTTGGATAAGTTTAAGCATTCCGACGTTATTACCACATAAATTGAAATATGTCAGATTTGAAAAATGGGCTCTGAGCCTTAAGGCCCAAACTAGGCTGCGTCCTTAAGGGGTTAAGTCAAGTAAGCCCAACGTAATGTAGGCGCAGCCGTAATGGAGGGAGCGCATGACAAGGTGGTTTGGGGTTTTAGGCTACTACGTTTGAGGCTATGTGTATAGGGAGTTAAGGGTTAAGTGTAAGGGGGCTGGTGAAAATGTATCTATATGTTGGTGGGTGGAGTATAGTGTATATAGGTCCATGCGGGGAAGAGGCAGCCCTCTTTCCCGCTGTACAACAGGAGAAAAGTGTTGTCCCGCCCGCCCTTCCAGCATTTTTCTCCTGTTCTCATGGGAGATTGAGGGTTGCGATTTGTCACAGTAGCAATTGCGGCAGGAGGAGGGGTCTTTGAAGGCACGTAATGGAAAGAAGGAGACTAACATTGAAGATTGTTGAAAAAGAACTCGGGGCGTTTAACCCTGGGTAGTATTGGAGGGGCTGGGGAGTGGTTACCAATCTGGTTTTGCATACATTCCTGATGGTCAGGGTCCCCAGGAAGGTAGAGGTCTTGGAGATGGTTGGGGCCCTCGGGTCAGGTGCAGCACGGCTGTAGGGCAATAAGTCCAGACCTAACAAGGAAAGGATGGAGTTTTTTGATATGATGCCTGAAGTGCCTTCAAGGATCCTTTAACTGGAGAATGTGGGAAGAATAGTGCAGGATGTTCATTATGGAGTGTTTTTATGATGTGTGATGATTATGCTAATTTTATTGCATAAAAGTTGTGTAATTAATAAATGGCTGCTGTGGCCTTTACACCAATTGCAAGTTGTGGTCTCTTATTGGGATTGGGAGGTGGAAGGTCATAGATAGCGAAAGGCATCAAACATACCTTAAGTCAAGCGCTGGACCCATAAAAAGTAAGTATAATAATTGCTATGCTTTTTATTTTTTTCTAATTCTTTTTGTGTGTTTGTGTTTTTTTACACGTTCGGTTGCTGGACTATTTCGATGACAGCATTGTTTTTTATTCTCAATAAAATGGTTAACAAGGATTGTGTGGGTTTTTTATTTCAATAAAATATTTTTTCTATGTCCTTGTATTTTTTTAAACTTTATTACTACTGCCTTAGTAATGGCTGCTGGCTGATTGATAGCATCCATTACTAAGGCAGGGCTTAATGTTAGCCGGTGAAAAGGCTAACACTAACCCCCAATTTTTACCCCGTTACCAACCACCACCAGGGGTACCAAGAAGAGCCGGGTGCTATCCAGTACCCGACCATCTGTAGTGATGGCTGGGTACTAGGGCGGCTGCAGGCTTGTGTTATTAGGCTGGGAAAGGCCAGAAACCTTGGCCCTTCCCACCCTGGTAATGCTAGCTTGCTGCTGCTATGTTTTATTTGTTGGGTTATGAAAAATAGGTGGGGGCCAACATAGTTTTTTCCAATTTTTGAAAAAAATTAAATAAAGTGGGGGTCCCCCCTATTTTTCATAACCAGTCTGATAGAACATAGCAGCAGCACGCTACCATTACCAGGGTGGGAAGGGCCACTGTTTTTGGGCTTCCCCAGTCTAATTATACCAGCCCGTGGTCGCCCCAGTACCCGACCGTGACTACAGATGGTTGGGTATAGGATCGCACCTGGCTCTTCCTGGTACCCCTGGTAGTGGTGGATACCGGGGTAATGGGGTTAGTGTTAGCCTCTGCATAAGCTAACAGTAAGCCCCGCCTTAGTAATGGATGCTGTCAACCACGTACCTCTGTCCTCTACCTCGATGGCGGTAGGTGTCGTCAAAAGAACTTGATATGGCCCTTCCCAGTGTTCTGAAAAATAAATCTTAAAAACTTACGCAACAGTGCAAAGTCCTCAGGCTGAATGTCAGGACACAGTAGTTGTTACCGGTTGATGCTGTGTAACGTGGTGATGAATCTCCTTCAGTTGCTTCTGTAATCTTAACACACAGTCTGTGTTCAGAGTATTTTGCACAGTCAGGTTTGTGTCTGAGGCTGAAAGTGGAAGATTAGAAAGTTTCCCAAAAAGTATCTCAAAAGGTGACAATTGCATTGAACCACGAGGTCTAGTCCTTAGTTCCATGAGCACAAGTGATAAGGCCACTTCATACCAGTTGCAAAAAGTTGCAGCATTTAGCCAGCTTTTCTTTAATGGTTCGATTACACCTTTCAACCTTACCACTAGCTTCTGGGTGATAAGGTGTATGTGATTGTTGTTATATCCCTAGCATAGGGCAGATTGTTTGAAATACATTCCCAGTAAAAGACGGACCTTGATCACTGGAAAGAACCTGTGGAATACCATATCTACAAACAAACTCTTTGCACATTTTAGCAGCAGTAACAGCAGCAGTTTGTGATGCTATTGGATAGGCTTCAACCCATCCTGATAACTGATCTACACATACAGTGAAGGAAATAAGTATTTGATCCCTTGCTGATTTTGTAAGTTTGCCCACTGTCAAAGTCATGAACAGTCTAGACCAGTTACACGCTCCAAATCAACTTGGTGCCTGCATTAAAGACAGCTGTCTTAAATGGTCACCTGTATAAAAGACTCCTGTCCACAGACTCAATTAATCAGTCTGACTCTAACCTCTACAACATGGGCAAGACCAAAGAGCTTTCTAAGGATGTCAGGGACAAGATCATAGACCTGCACAAGGCTGGAATGGGCTACAAAACCATAAGTTAGACGCTGGGTGAGAAGGAGACAATTGTTGGTGCAATAGTAAGAAAATGGAAAACATACAAAATGACTGTCAATCGACATCGATCTGGGGCTCCATGCAAAATCTCACCTCGTGGGGTATCCTTGATCCTGAGGAAGGTGAGAGCTCAGCCGAAAACTACATGGAGGAACTTGTTAATGATCTCAAGGCAGCTGGGACCACAGTCACCAAGAAAACCATTGGTAACACATTACGCCGTAATGGATTAAAATCCTGCAGTGCCCGCAAGGTCCCCCTTCTCAAGAAGGTACATGTACAGGCCCGTCTGAAGTTTGCAAATGAACATCTGGATGATTCTGAGAGTGATTGGGAGAAGGTGCTGTGGTCAGATGAGACTAAAATTGAGCTCTTTGGCATTAACTCAACTCACCGTGTTTGGAGGAAGAGAAATGCTGCCTATGACCCAAAGAACAACATCCCCACTGTCAAGCATGGAGGTGGAAACATTATGTTTTGGGGGTGTTTCTCTGCTAAGGGCACACGACTACTTCACCGCATCAATGGGAGAATGGATGGAGCCATGTACCGTCAAATCCTGAGTGACAACCTCCTTCCCTCCACCAGGACATAAAAAATGGCTCGTGGCTGGGTCTTCCAGCACGACAATGACCCAAAACATACAGCCAAGGCAACAAAGGAGTGTCTCAAAAAGAAGCACATTAAGGTCATGGAGTGGCATAGCCAGTCTCCAGACCTTAATCCCATCGAATACTTATGGAGGGAGCTGAAGATCCGAGTTGCCAAGCGACAGCCTCAAAATCGTAATGATTTACAGATGATCTGCAAAGAGGAGTGGGCCAAAATTCCATCTAACATGTGTGCAAACCTCATCATCAACTACAAAAAACGTCTGACTGCTGTGCTTGCCAAAAAGGGTTTTGCAACCAAGTATTAAGTATTGTTTGCCAAAGGGATCAAATACTTATTTCTCTGTGCACAATGCAAATAAATATATATAATTTTGACTATGTGATTTTCTATTTTTTTCTTTATATAATCTATCTCTCACTGGTAAAATTAACCTAGCCTAAAAATTCTAGACTGTTCATGTCTTTGACACTGGACAAACTTACAAAATCAGTAAGGGATCAAATACTTATTTCCTTCACTGTACCAACACATATTGTAACCTTTCCACCTTTGGTAGCAGAATGTAATCAATTTGGAGAATGTGAAAAGGACCAGTTGTTGTTGGAAGATGTGAAGGACGGGCTTTCACTGCACCTCCTGCATTCTGTTGAAGGCAGGTGAGGCAAAACGTGCACTTCTTTTCCGCAACGGCAGTAAAGCCAAGGGCACACCAATAAGTGAAAACCAAATTTTGCATTGCAGCCTTACCTTCATGGGTTAAACCATGTGATGCCCCAGCTAATGACGACAGCAATGATTTTCATGCTACTGGCCTACGTTCACTATCACACCAGAGACCATCGGTGTTCTAGGTGCATCCCTAGTCCTTCCATCAGGCCTTTTTCTGTTGAGAACAACTTTTTTGCATAGTTATACGTTTCTGAAAGTCTGGTAAATTTATCACAATATCTATTTTTACTATCATCAGTTCATGTGTCAGATTTTTACTGACTGCTTGCTTTGCAGCTACATCAGCTCGGTGATTTCCCTTAGTCACTGGGTCATGGCCTGTAGTGTGAGCTTGGCACTTGCAAAAGCATGCCTTGAGTCTGTGTATATGTAACAGTCTTTTTGTCCGCTGGTTGACAAGCTTTTGTCAGAGCTCTCAGTTCAGCTCGTGGAAGAGTCGGTGTCTATGTATGTCCAAGACAGTCATGGTCTATCAGGCATACCAGTCACAAACCTAGTTTTAAGAGCGGAGCTTAAACCATTTACAAAGATCTGTACCAATATAACAATAACATTAGGAATCTCATACAAATCTCTAGCTCCACCCTTATCTTTAATCAACTTTACGAAACCTGTTGTGGTATTATCGGTTTCATTCGTCTCCTAATGAAGGGTGTGTGTATAGCACTCCAATCTACATGTTCTTTCGACATGTGAACAAAATTTTCATGTATCAAATTCCATTCATTCTCTAATGAACTTTTAAAAATCGGAGGCTTAAGACTATATCCAGTTTTCTCCAACAACCCTTTCACTTCACTGGTGGTGAAGATAGACATCAATATCTGCAGGACATCTTGACCAACCATCTTGACCAACCAGTGGAAAACACTGTGTTGAGAATTTCCAAAACTGCTCCTGGGTGCTTTCTATAATCACCTACTTGATTAATAAAACTCCAACAATTCAGTACAAGACCAAGGCTTTCTATAATCACCTAGACTCAATCACGTTGGAGGCATCTACATTTGTGTAACAATCAGTCATCATACCTTCTAGTACTTCTTGTAACTTACTTCTTGGATATATTCCCCCTGTTCTAGGCTTTGGCATTCTGCTTATCATGGTTAGTAGATCATCATCATCATCATCATAATCCATCATATTCATCATTCTCATCATCATCATGTTAGGGGACATACAGTATATTGGTGGAGCATGTGGGGTTATAGTTGGTGTAAGAGCATCTCCTCTAATATCTGAGTTAGCTACATCCAACCACTCATAATACATGTTCTTTTCTATATCATTCTTACAATACAGAGCAATAGTTTTCAAAACTTTAGTATCTAGAGTACCATCCAAAGACCTGGAAGCACAGTTCTCCAACCATTCCGAATTTTTGTGTACATTCTTACCATTTGCCTTGATCATTATGATCATAGGACTTCTTTCTGGATATGCCACACACTGTGTCCCCTGTGGTATAGTTTTACTATAACCCCAAATTTCACTCTCATATACGGAAGTCCCAAACTACGAGGACACAATATGGATCTCATCAGACCACCTTTAATAGGCAGGCAATATCACCGGACTAAACCTTACTACAAGTCCCATTTTGCTACTATAGCATAGCAATTAAAGTTTAGTGCGTCAAGCACAGGCACAGAAATATACAATAGAGAAGCCCCTTATATATAGTAAGGAGGCATACAAATATACAATAGAGCAACACTCTTATACGTGGATACAAAGGATCAAACTGTCCCTCAGTACACAAACATATCCTGCTTCACTCTCTACTAACTCCTGCAACTGTGTGTGACACAGAGCATTAAAACTAGACAGCGGATCTTTTATGGGTTTCAGAGACTTTTAATGTCCCTCATAGCATACAGACAGTTCAGGAGTAAACCTTCACTTGCCTCATACATTCACAAACCTTTCAAAGGTCCTTCTGTAACCCATTCACTGTATTGTTAGTGAGAGTACAGTCCATACATCCACATCACAAGAGAATACAACACAGAAATATAGTAGAAACCTTATAACCCCAAATGAAAAGATAAAGAACTTATGTATACAAAAGAAGTCATACTTATACTTCCAACTTTCTTTGCTCAATTGTTACCTCGCTAACTCACTCCTGACCATGTGCGCAATAGTAGGCACAACGTGGACATGCAAGAGTGCTGTCCAGTTTCGCAGACGGGAGTGGTTACCCGCGACTTCACACACAGAGTTCACAATAGGAGTGCCTCTAACTTAGACCACTTTCTGGTGGATAAATCTGTAAAACACAGAGAGACTATACAATATACAGTTAGGTTTAGAATTATTTGGACAGTGACACAATCTTGGGCTTAGAGTTTGCACTTTAAGCCCATATCGATTACATAATTGTATATTCAATATGTTTTGGTAAACAGCTAAAATGTCAAAATTTGTGTCACTTTCCAAATAATTCTGGACCGAACTGTACTTCTGTTCATTCAAACAGCAGACATACAGTTCGTATCATTTTCCCTATCACCCAGCAGACAGGATCACACCATGTGTGATTCTGTCTGATGGGCCCTGTATGCCACATGGTAGTCTTAGATACAGACAGCAGACAGTAATCTTATTGGTAGCCCTTAGTAAACATTAGTAAAACACGTGCTAGGCTTAGATAAATGACCCAAGTGTGATCCTGCCTGATGGGCCCTGTATCTAAGCCCACCACATGGTAGGCTTAGATACAAGGCCCCAGTAGACAGTAATCATATGCAGTATAAGATTACTGTCTGCTGGGGCCCTGTATCTAAGCCTTCCATGTGGTAGGCTTAGATACAAGACCATCAGACAGTATCACACATGGGCCATGTATTTAAGCCTACCATGCGGTAGGCTTAGAGACAATGCCCATCAGACAGTAATGTTACACTTACCCTCCTCCTCGGCTCCAGGAGCAGCAGAGGTCCTGGCACCATTCAGCATCGCAACATTGTGGGCTGCGCACAGCGTCGTGACGTCAAGACCTCTGCTGCGATCATGAACGAGGAGGGTAAGTATACTGTTACTATAGTAACAGAGGCCCGTGTAGTTTTATACATCGGTCCAGTTACTATAGTAACTTTTAATAGATGTGGTGTGGGAGGCCACTGGCCCCCCTGGCTCCAGGGCCCACTCGCAATTGCGACCGCTGTGACCCCTATAGCTACACCACTGCATGGCATTTGTGTGTGTGTGTGTGTGTGTGTGTGTGTGTGTGTATATATATATAGATATATATGTATATTTGGGTGTGTATATAGATATATATGTATTTTTAGGTGTGTATACGTGCCTCGTGTGTGTCTGTGTGTGTGTGTGTGTGTATGTCTAGATATTTACCTATGTGTATACTTATATATTTGCCTGTATGTTGTAATATGTATCTTTATGCATGTACAGTATATATGTTCCAGTATGTGCAGGTCTATATATGTGGAATATGTGGTTAATTTTTTATTTGTGGAGAGCAGCAATAGAGATTACTGCACAGGGCGCCATCCAACCTGAGGCCAGCCCTGGTAATTGGCAATGGTGTAAAAAGCCCTAAGAAGGCTGCAACATTATATAGTTACATAGTCCCATAGTTCTACAGTCAGTAAGGGTGCGGTTGAAAAAAGATATAAATCCATCCAGTTCAATCTGTTAGAATCTCTATAATTGATTGAAAGGAAGGCAAATGCAAATCTATCAAATTGTACTCAGATTGGGGGGGGGGGGGTAAAATTTCTCACAATCCAGAATTTATTTATCTTTATGAAAGTATTTCTTTCCATGCTGACACTGGATAACTGCATGTGTTTTGGGATTATGACTTGACCTGTTGCACTGCATGTCCCAAAAAGACACTTACCATGTGACTGGCTACTGTCTGCATGGCAAATTGTGCAAGGTCAAGCTACTACTGTGTATTTACAATTGCACTTAAAGGGAACCTGTCTGATCTGCAGGCATCATGTTATAGAGCAGGAGGAACTGAGCAGATTTGTATATAGTTTTGTGGAAAGTCAAGAAGAGAAGAACGTTGGTTTAGGTGGAGAAAATGCAAGCAGGAGTCAGGCGGGGTTCGGTACTGCTTATTGTTTGGAAGAGCCGCTGCCGGGAACACCACTTGACTCCCCGACACCTGCTAACAGTGAGTGAATGCAGCGTTTTAAGTTGGTGGCCGGTTTGTGTACGTAGGGTGACACTGACTGTCGAGCAGAAAAAATTAGTCAGACGTTGGTCAAGTGATATAATGGGGCAGAATAATCAGTTAAACTGTATGAAGACATTGAACATCAGGAGTTTATCCACTGCCACTAGAACACTAGTGGTGCGTTTGCTTCAGATGTGCTTTTTTAAATTAAGTGGAAGGAGGCCCAAAGCCACAAAACACAGCCATTTCTAGATCAATTTGAGAAAAAGTGCTCTTGTTGCCCATGGAAACGACTCCACAATTAATTTCCTATGTAAGCTGAAAGTTGAACTCGAGTTGTGATGTAAATTACTGCGTTTAATGACAGAGTTTAATTACAGGCTCACATATCTTCTAAAGTTTTCAGATGCCACAATGCTATAACAATAACAGCCACAAAGCCCCATAACAGAGCCGAATAATAATTGCTTCAAATAGCAGCGCCAATCATAGTGCTCCCCATAACAATGACATCCAAAGAGCCAATAGAACAGTTTGAAACACCTTTCTCCCATACCAGTGCGACAGTGCCCCATGGCTCAGTTCTCTGAGCATTGGACAGTGCTTCCATAACAGTGCAAACAGGGTCATTTTAATTATTGAGCAAATGGTGCAGCTTCGATGGTATCATCAGTGTTGTCAGCCCTGGGGTCTGTGCTGCCAGAGACCATATTTTCTCTTCACATCTTCCTCACTAGAAGGATGAAAGAGATGCTGAGATTCTACCCAGACGGGTGACTCTTAAATGGACACTAACTTTCCAAACAACTAAGCTAATCTAATAGTATACCTGATATAGAACAAATGTGTAATTTAGTTACTGGTAGGCTAGATTCACATAGGCGTTGCGCATCTCGGACGTGAAAAACTGTAATTTTTCATGTCCGACGTGCATCCGTGCTCTGCGCTGCGGGATGCAATATCACGCATCCCCCATAGACTAGAGTCTATGGAGGGATGCGTGAAGCGTGAAAAAATAGAACATGTTCTATTTTCTCACGGACCCTTCACACGGTCCGTTGAAACAACGGTCGTGTGAACGGCCACATTGTCTTATATAGGTCCGTGTGACGGCCGTTGTTTCAACAGCCGCCAAATGGAGCTTTAACACGTTCGTGTGAATAAGCCCTTAAAATGTATTTGTTTTATCCCTGCAAATTCTGTGTGGAGTTACTGCCACTAGGTGTCTCCCTTGCTGTAATATGGTGTCCATCTTCTGTTGTCCAGCATTGTCCGACCCTGGTTACAGAAGGTGGGGTTGTGTGCCACTGCCTGGCTATAACTTTCTACAGAGAGGGGAGCAGGAGGAGGGAGCAGAAAGATTATGTGACTCGGCAACATACACTGCATGTAAGCTATGGAGGGGGGAGCAGCGGAGGAAGTAGGAGCAGAGAGAAACACACAGATGTGATGGTATGATGTAAATCTCGCCCCAGTGCTGGATTGTCAGCTACACTACTCATTACCATACCTCCCAACTTTCAAGTATTGCAAAGCGGGGGAACCGATGCGGCGCACATAGCCAAATAGATTCCCCCCACACAGTATAATGCCAAATAGCTACCCCCGCACAGTATAATGCCCCCATACAGTATAAGGTCTCCATAGATGCACCCATACAGTATAAAGCCAATATAGATGCCCCATACAGCATAATGCCCACACAGATGCCCCCCATACAGTATAATGCCTCATAGTTGTCCTCATACAGCATAATGCCCTCATAGCTACCCCCATACAGCATTATTCCCCATAGATGCCCCATACAGCATTATCCCCCCCATAGCTACCTCCATACAGTATAATGCCCACACAGATGCTCCCATACAGTATAATGCCCCATAGTGCCACAGAGCCTTGTAGATAGAGCTACAGTGCCCACTACAGATAGTGCCCACATAAATGGTGCCTGTGCCATATAGTGCTACAGTATCCATGTAGATAGTGCCACAGTGTCCACATAGTGCCAGTCTCCATATATAAAGTGCCACTGCCCACCGTGCCCATGTAGATAGTGCCCATATATAGCCACAGTGCCCATGTAGATAGTGGCCCACACCCCTAAAGTTAGTGCCACCCTGCCTGTAGATAGCGCTAACCCCCCCCCCCCACTGTAGATAGCTCCACCATGCCTGTAGATAGCGCTCGGGACTAGGATTCCGCTCCAGGAAGTGCCCCTGACGTCACTGTCCATATATGTTCTGGCCAGGGACCCCATAGTTGAATGCTGGAGCAGGGAGCTGATGGTTCCCTGCTTCAGCATTGGATTACACTCTATCTGCGTCCTGAGGACACAGATGCAGTTAAAACCGGGACATACCAACTGCCGCCCGGGACAACGGTACACCCACCCAGAATGCTGGACTGTCCCGCTGAATCCGGGACGCTTGGGAGGTATGCATTACTGCTGAATAATCTCTTCAATGCTCCTGCAGCTTCTATATATGCTAGTATATGTGATAAGATAGAAGAGCAGATTTTTCTCTTCTCTGTATTCAGTGTATAGAGGACATGACAGCAGTATGGTTCTGCCCACTAGCTCAGAGACAACTAAGAATTAAAAATAGAGCCTGCTGAGGGGAAAACTGCTAAATAATGCAGAATACAAACCATATAATGGCCAGAAATAGTGTAATTCCTCATGTACGCATATGACAGCTTACACCGTGTTCCAATTTATTATGCACATCGGATTTAAGTGTCATAAACATTTAATTATTCGTTTTTCAATTAAACTCATGGATGGTATTGTGTCTTAGGGCTCTTTGGATCATTGTAATCAATCTCAGATACCTGTGATAATTAGTTTGCCAGGTGTGCCCAATCAAAGGAAAACTACTTAAGAAGGACGTTCCACATTATTAAGCAGGCCACAGGTTTCAAGCAATATGGGAAAGAAAAAGGATCTCTCTGCCGCCGAAAAGCGTGAAATAGTGCAATACCTTGGACAAGGTATGAAAACATTGGAAATTTCAGGAAAACTTAAGCGTGATCATCGTACTGTGAAAAGATTTGTGGCTGATTCAGAGCACAGACGGGTTCGTTCAGATAAAGGCATAAAGAGGAAGGTTTCTGCCAGACAAATTAATAGGATTAGGAGAGCAGCTGCTAAAATGCCATTGCAAAGCAGCAAACAGGTATTTGAAGCCGCTGGTGCCTCTGGAGTCCCGCGAACCTCAAGGTGTAGGATCCTCCAGAGGTTTGCAAGTGTGCATAAAACTATTATTCGGCCACCCCTAAACAATGCTCACAAGCAGAAACGGTTGCAGTGGGCTCAGAAATACATGAAGACTAATTTTCAAACCGTGTTGTTTACTGATGAGTGCCGTGCAACCCTGGATGGTCCAGATGGATGGAGTAGTGGATGGTTGGTGAATGGCCACCATGTCCCGACAAGGCTGCAACGCCAGCAAGGAGGTGGCGGAGTCATGTTTTGGGCTGGAATCATGGAGAGAGAGCTGGTAGGCCCCTTTAGGGTCCCTGACGGTGTGAAAATGACCTCTGCAAAATACGTAGAGTTTATGACTGACCACTTTCTTCCGTGGTACAAAAAGAAGAACCGTGTTCCGTAGAAAAATTATCTTCATGCATGACAATGCACCATCTCATGCTGCAAAGAATACCTCTGTGTCATTGGGTGCTATGGGCATAAAAGGAGAGAAACTCATGGTGTGGCCCCCATGTTCCCCTGACCTCAACCCTATTGAGAACCTTTGGAGCATCCTCAAGCATAATACCTATGAGGGTGGGAGGCAGTTCACATCAAAACAGAAGCGCTGGGAGGCTATTCTGACATCCTGCAAAGATATTCAAGCAGAAACTGTCCAAATACTCACAAATTCAATGGATGCAAGAATTGTGAAGGTGATATCAAAGAAGGGGTCCTATGTTAACATGTAACTTGGCCTGTTAAGTTTATTTTTATTGAAAGAGCTTTTGATTTCTGTAAATATGACCTCCTGATGCTGCAAATTCAACAAATTACCATTTTAGTTCTCTTTACAACCTTTAAAATGTTTTGATCTCTGTTGTGCATAATAATGTGAAAAAAAAATCTGTTATCATTATGAGATTTGTTCAATAAAATTCGCAATATACCCCAACGGTTGATGGCTTGAAGATTATACTGACCGTCAATTGCATCGACTATTTAGGAAAATCAGCGAAAAATAACATTTGCATAATAATTTGGAACGCGGTGTATTCTGCAAAGTCCCCTGAAAGGTACGATTTAAAGGGTTATTCTCATCATAGACATCTATGACATATCCACAATTTTCATTTATAATACTTATATCTTCTTATGTAGCAAAGGGTCCAGCACACAGGACTGAGTTTTTCATTTAGCATGTTGTTGTGTTATATGACACTACAGATGATATTATCAAGATAGACATAACTACTATATCTCACTATGCATGCAAAGGCAGCTTTTATTTAACTCTTTAGGACTCATTGTTTGTGCACGACAGTTGACAATGTGATATCACTATGAGTTATGCCAAAAGGACAGTGAACCCTGCTATATCTGTGTGACTGCTTCATATGTATAATATATACATTTTTACTCTACGTACACATACAATGTGACAGCCATTGCTTACTTGTTGAAGGCTGGCTCAGATACAGTGTCTTGCCGTAAACCATTCCTGGAAGAATGCTACAAAAATCACCTCCTTTGATTCTCCTGGTAATCAGGACATTCTTTTATTTTACACAGATTTTTATAAATTCATAAGGAGGAAAAGTAATCTAATATGGATTCCTTTTATGAACAGACCATGCATTGTACAATAGAGGAGTGCTTTTCGCCTCAGCTTTTTCTATACGCTCGGTGCTATGCAGTAGATAAATATTTTATCAAACCATATTATACGTTAGACATTGCATTTTCATTCCCTTCATCAGATGAATTGTCTCTGTTTACTGTCAACATGTTGTTCAGATAATAGAGATAGATGCCTCGGATGGATAACAGGATAGAGGAAGACCGCTGTACTGAAATGTGTGTCACTAGATGGAGGTTAACCCATACTACACTTATTTTAACATTTCATGTCATTACAGGAAATAAATGCCACATAATATGGGGCATGTGTTGCCTCCTGTATGTCTGTATACCTCTGATTTCATACATATACAGAGGTTTCTCTGTTGAATTCTATATGAACACAGTTCAACAATTAACGTAACTATTATTTCAACTATTAATTCAGCTATCGACTCTCCGTATGCAAAATACATCGTCTATACAACTTCACCAGACAATGGTGTGTTATGCTGAAATAAAGGATTCGTACGAACATGATCTTTTTCAAACAAACAAAAAAGACTTTTGCATATAGCGATGCAACATTAGACTCCAAAACAATGCGTTTCTTTTGGCTTCAGATCTCAGAACATATATATATTTAAAAAAAAATACATTCCTCAGACCAGTCCCCAAAATAAATACAGTCCCAATACCAGACCCCAAAGTATATTCAGAGACTAAATCCAGAAAATAAATACAGAACCCACACCAGACTCAAAAAAAAATCAGACCCTAAAATATATGTGGACACTAGACCTCTAGGTGTTTTTGTCAGTACTCAGACCAGACTCTACAGTTACTTGCCAGTCCTCACATGCAGTCCTCCTCACTCCCGGATGCGGCCACACAACATCGGGATGCTGGCCGGTTTCAGAATGTTGTGTGCGGTGGCATCTGGAAGTAAAGAAAACGGCGGGAGTAGTGCATCACTGTACAAAAGCTAAACACTGGGGCAGGGGGCCAATACCTCCCTTGCTCTGCTATTCATCAAATTTTTTGGGAGTAAAAGCATCAATACTTGACTTCCCTCTTGTGCTTAGTGTAATTTTCTATTTTCAAGAGATTGTATAATCAGAAAATGACATATTATTTAAATCAAGTTTTTAATCACAAAAATAGAATTTTTACGTTTTTGATCTGTGTTTTTTTTTTCTTATTTTTTCATGTGACTATCCAGAAAAAATAAAGTCTTGAAATATACCGTTTTTTACTATGGCCACAAGAGCAGTCACAATAGGCGGACACTATTTACTTTCTGTAGCCCACTTGTCAACTTTTCTGAATAGATGGGGACATAATTAGAATCATCTTATTATCATTAACCCCTTCAGGACACAGCCTGATTTGGCCTTCAGGACACAGACGATTTTTTAAAATCTGAGATGTGTTAATTTATGTGGTAATAACTTTGGAATGCTTTTACCTATCCAAGCGATTCTGATACTGTTTTCTCGTGACATATTGTACTTATGTTAGTGAAATTCAGTATTTATTTGTGAAAAACACCAAGATTTAGAGAAAATTTGCAAAAATTTTAATTTGTCTAACTTTTTTTCTAATTCAAAATTTTTATTGTTTCAATATAAACAAGTACAACATTTAAGTCTAACTTTAAATGTATTTGCTTGTAAAACAGATAGTAATACCACACAAAATAGTTACTAGTTTACATTTCCCATATGTCTACTTTATGTTTGCATCGTTTATAACGTCCTGTTATTTTTATAGGATGTTACAAGGCTTAGAACTTTAGCAGCAATTTGTCACATTTTAAAGAAAATTAAGGCACAGTAGAGGTGAAATTTAAAATTGTTATTTTTTTGCCAAAATTCATTTGTAATAAAAAAAAAAATTGTACCACAGAAGGTTTTCCCCGAGAAATGCAACTCAATATTTATTGCCAAGATTCTGCAGCTTTTAGAAATATCCCACATGTGGCCCTAGTGTGCTAATAGACTGAAAGACAGGCCTCAGAATCAATGGAGCACTTAGTGGATTTTGGGGCATCCTTGTTTTTTAGAATATATTGTAGGCACCATTTCAGGTTTGAAGAGGTCTTGTGGTGCCAAAACAGTGGAAACCTTCCAAAAATGAACCCATTTTGGAAACAACACCCTCAAGGAATTTATCTAGGGGTATATTGGGCATTTTGACCACACAATTTTTTTTGCTACATTTATTGGAATTTGTCTGTGAACATGAAAATCTATTTTTTTTTTTCAGAAAAAACATAGACATTTTTAATTTTACAAGGAATAAAAAAAAAAAATGCACCCTCACATTTGTAAATCAATTTCTCCCGATTACAGCAATACCTCCTATGTGGTAATTAACTGCTGTTTGGACCCACGACAGGGCTCCGAGGGGAAGAAGTGCCATTTGGATATTGGAGCGCAGATTTTGCTAGGATGGTTTTCGGGACCAGGTCGTGTTTCCAACGCTCTGGAGGGACCAAAACAGTGGAAACCCCCTCAAGGACTTTTTCTAGGTGTATAATTAGCATTTTGACCCCACAGGTTTTTTGCAGAATTTGTGGAATTAAGCCTTGAAAAAGAAAATCAACTTTTTTTTAAAATAAACGTAGACATTTTTACATTTTACGAGTAAAGGACAAAAAGAACTACAACATTTGCAAAGCAATTTCTCCCGATTACCCCATATGTGGTAATAAACTGCTGTTTGGACCCACAGCGGGGCTTAGAAGGGAAGGAGCGCTGTTTGGCTTTTGGAATTCAAATTTAACTGGAATGGTTTTCGGGTGTCGTGTCGCATTTGCAAACCTCCTGAGGGACCAAAACAGTGGAAACACCCCAAAAGTGACCCCATTTGGGAAACTACACCCCTTAAGGAACCTATCTAGGGATATAGTGAGCATTAAGTTATTTTGCAGAATTTATTAGAATTAGGTCGTGAAAATGAATAAAAGCATTTTTTTCCACTAAAATATTGAATTTTTGCAGTTTCACAAGTGATAAAGGAGGAAAAGCACCCCAGCATTTGTAAAGCAATTTCTCTCGAGTATGAAAATACCCCACATGTGGTCATAAATGTTTTTCCTTTAGAAATTAATTAACCCTTACAGGACTGATCCATTTTTTGCTTTTTCATTTTTGTTTTTCACTCCCTGCATTCCAAGAGCCATAACTGTTTTATTTTTGCGTCAATAGGGTGGCGTGAGGGCTGATGCGGTAAAAATGACACATTTATATAGTTTTTTTAATATATATATATATATATATATATATATATATATATATATATATATATATATATATATATTACTACTTTTACAAAGAAAAGACTATTTGTTAAAAATAAATTGTTTTGTTTCACCACATTTCGATAGCCATAACTTTTTTGCTTTTTGGTCGATTGAGTGATGTGAAGGCTTATTTTTTGTGGGACAAACTGTATGAGCTTTATTGGTACCATTTTTTTGGTACACACAATTTTTTGATCACTTTTTATTACATTTGTTTTTAAAGCTAAGGTGACAGCGATTCTTTTTTACAGTGTTCACCGTGCGAGTTAAATATTGGTATTATGTAATAGTTCAGACTTTAACGGACGCAACTATACCAATTTTTTAAAAAAAAATTACATTACTTTAGAGGAAAATGTGAAAAGGTTTTTTTTTTTTAGCTATTAATGTTTCTTTTATTTAGTATTAAAAATGTATTAATTTAACTTTTTTTTTACACATTTTATTAGTCCGCCTAGGGGACTTGAACCAGCGATCAATGGATCGCTGATACAATACACTGCAATACTAATGTATTGCTGTATATTATAATTTTCACAGGCTTCTGTAAGCGCGATTGCTGTTCCGGTCCGTTAGCCCCAGGTGTCAGCTGTAATAGACAGCTGACATCCGCAGTGTATAGAGCGGGCTCAGCATGTGAGCCGGCTCCTATACATCAACCCTCGCACCATGGCGTGCTATTCATGTTGTGCGAAGGGGTTAATGAGCAGCGGATGATGCAAAGGGAAAATTGAAATTTTCGACTAATATGCCATTTTAGTGCACAATATGTTGTGCCAGTTTGTGCCACTGAAGACAAATACCTCATAAAACGTTAAGCGGGTTCTCCCGGGTATGGCGATACCATATACGTGGATTTTATCTTCTGTTTGGGCACGCTGTAGGGGTCAGAAGGGAGGGAGCGCCATTTGGCTTTTGGAGCGCAGATTTTGGTTGGTAGTTGTTCTGTTTGGGGTTTTCTAGTATTTCAGTTTAGAATATGGGGGCATATGTACATCAGGGTATAATAAGAGCGTGACAGTGTGTACCGGGAACCGGGAAGCCAGCTGTCCCCGACTCCACTGTTGCCGATCAGCGGCCCATTGCCGCTGATTTTGCCAATTAACCCCTTAAATGTGGCGCTCGATTGCAATTGCTGCATTTAGGGGTTTCTAGCACATCGGCAGACCTCACAATGAAATCGCAAGGTTTGCCGAGATTTAGCATGGCGACCGGAGTCTGCCATGTATGGAAGCCTATCAGGACCAGCCAACTCATAGGCTTCCTGTCAGAGTGACAGGAAGTCACTCTGTCATTCCCGATGCACACTGTCGGTGACAGTGTGTATCGGGAACCGGGAGGTCAGCTGTCCACGACAGCTGACATGCCACTATTACCAATCAGCGGCTCATCGCCGCTGATTTCGGCAATCAACCCCTTAAATGCGGCAATCTATTGGGATCGCTGCATTTAGGGGGTTTGTAGCACATCGGCAGCCCCCATGTAATTGTAGGAGTTTCCAATGGTTGTGATGGCATCATAGCCTCCGGGTCTGCCATGTATGATAGCCTATGGCTGGTCTTCGTAGACTTACTGTCAGAGTGACTGTGACGTCACACTGACAGTTGGAACACATTACACTACCTAGGTAGTGTAATGTATTCTAGCAGTGATCAGTGCTGCAGGTAAAAAAAAAGTTAAAAAGATATTAAAAATGTTTTACACAGAGGGGGCGTGGCCAACTGCTGATGTGAGAGGACGTGTGCGGCACTAGCTCCGGGCCAGCATCCTTATTAATATCCTCCTGACTGTGCTGATTCTGTAAAAACCTGACAAAGTTCCCTACCTGTTGCGACAGAAGGGAAGGCCTTCTTCCAAGAAGAGGATGAGTCCGCCTAAAGATCTGGATGTGGCCGCAAAACTGAAGTCGTATACCCACGTGGCGATCCAAGATGGCGCTGGCGGGAGCTCCTCTGCGTCTGCAGAGCCTGTGGCTGAGACTTCGGCCCCTGTTCCCCCAGTGCCGGATGCAGGGATCACGCTGCAAGAGGCGTCTGAAAAATTGCTGACAGCCATCCTGGAAACACGTACATCGCTCACAGCGAAGATCGATGAGGTGAGAGTGGATGTGGGCCTGTTGAGACAGGATCTCCAGAATCTGCGGGAGCGGGTTACGTAGGCAGAGGGCCGGGTCTCCTCCTTGGAGGACCGCACTGAAAGCATGCCTGCTGCTATACAGGAATTACACCGCAAAGTGGACCTATGGCGACAGAAAGCCGATGACCTAGAGAACCAGTCGCGCCGCAATAACCTCTGAATTGTGGGAATGCCAGAAAAGAGCAGAGGGGCAGAGATCAGGGGAATTTGTGGAGAAATGGCTCTGGGATACCTTCCCTGCTACCTCATTTTCGCTGGCTTTTGCGGTGGAGAGAGCACACCGAGTCCCAGCGAGACCACCCATACCGGGTGCTCCCCCGAGGCCTCTACTAGCTCGGATGCTGAACTGTAAAGACTGGGATACAGTTCTCCTGGAAGCCCGCAAGGCTGGAGGGATACGCTTTGATAATGCTTCAGTGTCCATCTATCCTGATTTCTCTCCTGATTTACAGCGACAAAGGGCATCTTATGCTCCGATTAAGCGCCAACTTCGGGATTTGCAGTTTCTATACTCGATGGCTTATCCTGCTAGACTCCGGATTGTGGATGGAGATTGTGCATTATTTTTTACTGATCCGGCTGGGGCGAATGAATGGCTTGCTAAAAAGACCAGACGCTCTCCTCGTCGCTGATCGGATTGGATGTCCAGGCTGAGTGACTATCGCTGATATATGGAACTCATGGATATCCCATATTGTTTGACCTGAGTGCACCACCTGTTGGATGCATACGTCTGCGCTATTGTTATTGCCTTGTACATTGTTATTTGATGCAGGAGGCCACATGGCGTACTGGGTCTGGGTTGCCCTTTTTTTAGGATGTCTATGTTCTTCCTGTTCTTGGAATGGTGAAATGTTACTAATATATGCGGGTCACTAACTGAAAGTCAGGTTTAAATATTTTTCTGGCTTATTCTGTGTAACGGGTGCTGGCCGGGAGGGGAACTGCAGTAATTGGATATATTTTGTGTCTGTACGGTAGAAATACGCTAGCCGTAGCGACTACCCCCTAGATTTTTGGCTGCAAAAGTTTTGCTCCTGTTGAGCAATGTATGTTCATAGCTATGTTATGAGAGTTTGAGTTAAATCACATTGCTGCAGATCTATTTGTACACATTATGGGTAACGTCTATGGTCACGGTCCGTCGTTCGGTCGTTAACCTCGATGGCCGTGTCCGTGGTCATGGACAGCTTACCTTGTTGCAGCGTCGTCCTCCTGTCAGGCGCCGGCACTCACTTCCGGACTCGCGTGTGCACTGCCTTAAAGGGCCAGTGCGCGCGTTTTTGCAGGAACTCTGCAATCTAGCCCAGGATGCCCTGGGCTATAAAAAGGGCTCTGTCTCCTTGCTCTTTGCCAGAATGTTGTTTGTTACCCATTGTTTGTCGTGCTTATGGTCTTCCAGTTTCCCAGTGTACCTTGCTCCTGTATCCCGTATCCTGTTTCCGTGCTACCTAGTGCTATTTGCCGTGCTGTGCTATTGTGGTGCTGTGCTACAGTCTACACTTGATCTGCTACACCTCACCTGACGACTGCCCGCCGCCTGGTCCTGGACGTGCCTGCCTCGCTATTGCCTACGATTGACTCAGGTACCCTCGCTGAACTAATTGAACTCTATACTTACCTGTTTGGCCAGCTGCGATCCCGCTACGCGGTACGGCCCTGTGGGTCCACACCCCGCATCGTGACAGTACGCTCTGGCCATGGACTCCGCTGGTCAATTCAAGGGCTTGGCACCCTCCCAAGCCATGCAGGCGTATCTGCTGGATCTCCGAGCTAGGCAGGGTCAGCTCCTCGTGGCAGTGGACTCTATGGCGCAGCAGCTAGGGACGCTAGTTGCTTCTCTTCCTGCCTCTATGCAAGTCCTTCAAGCCGATCCTCCTGTTACTCCTCCTGGCAGTTACAGACAGAACCGATAAAAACACAGGGACATATACAAAAACACCGAAAAGGGCCATACTTACAAATGGACACAGCCAGGCCAGAAATGCTGATGAAAGGGCGAGCAGGTGCTTTAAATAATAATAGCCACTCCCACTAGTCTTGAGGGGAGTGGTGTGTGGTGCATGGGATGTGTAGTAAGAAATAATAAATGAATAGTGTGTGTGCAAGTGTAATACTATAAGTGAAATATAGGGGGCAGTAATAAATGAAGTGCCTCAATAGAAATAAATGGATAATGGGGTGCAAGTGAGTGAAGCATGGAGGGATAGTGTGTACGTCATGAGGCACAACGTGTATAGCCAGGTGTATAGCCATTATTATGTATATTCGCTTCTCTTGGACACAGCCGGGTCTTTGATGCTGGGAGAGCATGGTGTGTTGTTGTTTGGCATAGCAAGCAGGGTAGCCCGCTCTATGAATTATCAAGGCGTCACAAATAGGCTTCTACCTGGCTATACACGTTGTGCCTCATGACGTACACACTCTCCCTCCATGCTTCACTCACTTGCACCCCATTATCCATTTATTTCTATTGAGGCACTTCATTTATTACTGCCCCCTATATTTCACTTATAGTATTACACTTGCACACACACTATTCATTTATTATTTCTTACTACACATCCCATGCACCACACACCACTCCCCTCAAGACTAGTGGGAGTGGCTATTATTATTTAAAGCACCTGCTCGCCCTTTCATCAGCATTTCTGGCCTGGCTGTGTCCATTTGTAAGTATGGCCTTTTTCGGTGTTTTTGTATATGTCCCTGTGTTTTTATCGGTTCTGTTTGTGCATCAGGAACGTTCTGTTCCAGTTTAGGATTTAGGGACTCGCAAGTCTGGGGATCCTTGTCGTGGATTGCGAGCTTGCGTCCTTTTGGCCAAAATGATTACCAATACCCCAGGTATTTTTCATTATTATGTATATTCGCTTCTCTTGGACACAGCCGGGTCTTTGATGCTGGGAGAGCATGGTGTGTTGTTGTTTGGCATAGCAAGCAGGGTAGCCCGCTCTATGAATTATCAAGGCGTCACAAATAGGCTTCTACCTGGCTATACACGTTGTGCCTCATGACGTACACACTATCCCTCCATGCTTCACTCACTTGCACCCCATTATCCATTTATTTCTATTGAGGCACTTCATTTATTACTGCCCCCTATATTTCACTTATAGTATTACACTTGCACACACACTATTCATTTATTATTTCTTACTACACATCCCATGCACCACACACCACTCCCCTCAAGACTAGTGGGAGTGGCTATTATTATTTAAAGCACCTGCTCGCCCTTTCATCAGCATTTCTGGCCTGGCTGTGTCCATTTGTAAGTATGGCCTTTTTCGGGGTTTTTTCCTCCTGGCAGTTCCTGTACCGATCCTCGGTTCTCGCTACCATTGCCCTCTCGGTTCGATGGAGACGCCAGTGCTTGTCACACATTCATTTTACCCTGCACTCTCGAGCATTTCCGTCAGATGGAGCCAAGATCGCATTCATCATCTCCCTCCTGACTGGCAAGGCCCTGGCATGGGCTAATCCTATCTGGGAACGTCAGGGATCCGAGACCCGAGATTTCCAGGAGTTTGTGCGAATATTCCGAACTGTTTTTGAGGAGCCTGGGCGAGTATACGATCCAGTTCCGGACTCTGGCAGGGGAGCTATCCTGGAACAATGAGGCCTTCGTGGCATCCTATTGGCATGGCCTGTCGTCCGAGATCAAGGATGAACTGGCTGCTCGAGACCTGCCTTGGACGACTTGATTCTGCTTGCCACTTGGGTAGACATAAGGCTGAGGGAAAGATCTCATGAGGTTCGTCAGGAGCGTCCGTGCCCTAGACTGGCGCCCAACTTTCAGCAATCCTTCTTGCCTGTTTCTATTGCTTTGCCTGAGGTCCCGATGCAAGTAGACCGACTAAAATTATCGGTCCAGGAGAAACAGCGTAGGCGCACCTCTGGACTTTGCTTATACAGTGAAGGAAATAAGTATTTGATCCCTTGCTGATTTTGTAAGTTTGCCCACTTTCAAAGACATGAACAGTCTAGAATTTTTAGGCTAGGTTAATTTTACCAGTGAGAGATAGATTATATATAAAAAAAAAAAAAAGAAAATCACATAGTCAAAATTCTATATATTTATTTGCATTGTGCACAGAGAAATAAGTATTTGATCCCCTACCAACCATTAAGAGTTCAGCCTCCTCCAGACCAGTTACACGCTCCAAATCAACTTGGTGCCTGCATTAAAGACAGCTGTCTTAAATGGTCACCTGTATAAAAGACTCCTGTCCACAGACTCAATTAATCAGTCTGACTCTAACCTCTACAACATGGGCAAGACCAAAGAGCTTTCTAAGGATGTCAGGGACAAGATCATAGACCTGCACAAGGCTGGAATGGGCTACAAAACCATAAGTAAGACGCTGGGTGAGAAGGAGACAACTGTTGGTGCAATAGTAAGAAAATGGAAGACATACAAAATGACTGTCAATCGACATCGATCTGGGGCTCTATGCAAAATCTCACCTCGTGGGGTATCCTTGATCCTGAGGAAGGTGAGAGCTCAGCTGAAAACTACACGGGGGGAACTTGTTAATGATCTCAAGGCAGCTGGGACCACAGTCACCAAGAAAACCATTGCTAATACATTACGCCGTAATGGATTAAAATCCTGCAGTGCCCGCAAGGTCCCCCTGCTCAAGAAGGCACATGTACAGGCCCGTCTGAAGTTTGCAAATGAACATCTGGATGATTCTGAGAGTGATTGGGAGAAGGTGCAGTGGTCAGATGAGACTAAAATTGAGCTCTTTGGCATTAACTCAATTCGCCGTGTTTGGAGGAAGAGAAATGCTGCCTATGACCCATAGAACACCGTCCCCACTGTCAAGCATGGAGGTGGAAACATTATGTTTTGGGGGTGTTTCTCTGCTAAGGGCACAGGACTACTTCACCGCATCAATGGGAGAATGGATGGAGACATGTACCGTCAAATCCTGAGTGACAACCTCCTTCCCTCCACCAGGACATTAAAAATGGCTCGTGGCTGGGTCTTCCAGCACGACAATGACCCGAAACATACAGCCACGGCAACAAAGGAGTGGCTCAAAAAGAAGCACATTAACGTCATGGAGTGGCCTAGCCAGTCTCCAGACCTTAATCCCATCGAAAACTTATGGAGGGAGCTGAAGATCCGAGTTGCCAAGCAACAGCCTCGAAATCTTAATGATTTACAGATGATCTGCAAAAAGGAGTGGGCCAAAATTCCATCTAACATGTGTGCAAACCTCATCATCAACTACAAAAAACGTCTGACTGCTGTGCTTGCCAACATGGGTTTTGCCACCAAGTATTAAGTCTTGTTTGCCAAAGGGATCAAATACTTATTTCTCTGTGCACAATGCAAATAAATATATATAATTTTGACTATGTGATTTTCTGTTTTTTTTTAAATATAATCTATCTCACACTGGTAAAATTAACCTAGCCTAAAAATTCTAGACTGTTCATGTCTTTGACAGTGGGAAAACTTACAAAATCAGCAAGGGATCAAATACTTATTTCCTTCACTGTATTGCAGCCTCGCTGGCCATGTCGTGCGTCTGTGCCCTCACAAGCCAAAAAACCCCAGCGCCTAGGTTTGGTTGGAGAGACAACCTTGGGCGTCAATACATTGAATCAAGAACTCTCTTCCAAACTATTCATTCCCGTAACCATCATTGCTGGCGAGAGGTCCCATCAGGTCTCCGCATATCTGGACTCCGGCTCTGAAGGAAAACTTTGTCTGCCAGGATCTTGTGGATCTCCTACAGTTGCCTACTATACCACTTAAAAGGCCGCTGATCGTTGCCTCGGTGGATGGACTGCCATTGCCGGACCCAGTTGTGTCCGTAACCAAGTCATTGAGACTCCAAGTGGGAGCCCTTCATGCTGAATTCATCTCCCTGTTCGCCCTGTCCAAGGCCGTCAACCCCGTGCTGCTGGGTTTGCCTTGGCTTCGTCTGCACGCCCCCCTCCTGGATTGGAACTCTGGAGAGGTTCTCCAGTGGGGCCCGAAGTGTCTTGACCGCTGTCTGGGTCATATCCAGTCGCCACAACCTGTCCCTCTTCAGTCTTTGACAGGTTTGCCTTCCTGTTTCTCCATGTTCGGCGATGTCTTCAATAAAAAGGAGGCCGAGACCTTGCCGCCACACCAGGCATATGACTGTCCGATCGACTTGGTTCCTGAATCGTCTCCTCCTCGTGGTAGAGTGTACCCTCTCTCCCTGCTAGCAAAAAAATATATAAGAGATCCTAGGTAGTTGGTGGGCACGATACACAAATACCAACTGATTGCCAATAGACAAATAACCCTGTTTTCTAACTACCATAAAGAGAAAATAAATAAGGATAAAGTAAATTCTTTAATGTGCTATATGTAGCAATAGGACAGACCACATGAAGGTTAAAATTGTCACTGCTTGGATGTCGGGTAAATGTATGCAAGATAACTGCACATGCACTAGTGTGACACACCCACGAACCAACGTGAATAACCGCTATCTTAGCAGTCAATGGCTGGAGTGTGTACCATAGTCTACCCGGCAACAGCAGGAATTAAAATATGAGGAGCCCCCCCGACATGTTTCGCTACTGCTGTAGCGCCCTCAGGGGAAATGGGGCTACATATAGCACATTAAAGAATTTACTTTATCCTTATTTATTTATTTTCTCTTTATGGTAGTTGGAAAACAGGGTTATATGTCTATTGGCAATCAGTTTTTATTTACCCTCTCTCCCTTACCCAGTCCATGTCGGCCTACATTAAGGAGAACCTGGAGAGGGGTTTAATTTCTAAATCCTCTAAAAAGAAAGATAGATCGTTACGACCTTGCATTGACTACCGAGGCCTAAACCAGATCACGGTGATTTCTGAACCGTTTGATCACATACGGGGTGGCAAATTTTTTTTCTAAACTGGACCTGCAGGGGGTCTATAATCTGATTCAAGGTGACGAATGGAAGACTGCCTTTAATACTCGTGATGAGCACTACGAATATTTAGTTATGCCCTTCAGCCTGTGTAACGCCCCCGCAGTGTTTCAAGAATTTGTCAATGAAATTTTTCATGATCTCCTTTATGTTTGTGTTGTGGTGTATCTCGATGACATTTTGATTTTTTCCCCAGATCCAGTAACTCATCAAAGTCATGTCCGCCAGGTGTTGCTCTGTCTAAGAGAGAATCGCCTTTACGCCAAGTTGGAGAAGTGTGTTTTTGAGAAGAAGTCTCTATCCTTCCTGGGCTATATTATCTCAGATCAGGGCCTCAAGATGGACCCCCAGAAGGTAAAGGCTGTCCTGGAGTGGCCACGCCCCCAAGGCTTAAGGGCCATACAACGCTTCCTAGGATTCGCCAACTTCTACCGACTGTTCATCCCCAACTTCTCATCTTTGACAGCTCCTATCTCCACCCTCACTAAGAAGGGTATGAATGCCAAGATGTGGACTCCGGAGGCTGAAGCCGCATTTGAATCCTTAAAGAAAGCCTTCACGTCTGCCTCCATTCTGCACCATCCGGATGTATCCCTACAGTTTTCGTTAGAGGTGGACGCTTCCTCGGTGGGTGCTGGTGCACTGTTGTTCCAGAAAAGATCGAAAGGCAAGGCTGTGGTATGTGGCTACTATTCCAAGCTGTTTTCTTCCGCAGAGCGCAACTACTTGATTGGGGAGCGGGAGTTACTGGCCATCAAGCTGGCTCTGCAGGAGTGGAAACATCTACTGGAAGGCGCGGTTCATCCTATCCTGATCTTCACGGATCACAAGAATTTGACCTACCTACAGACGGCCCAGCGGTTGAATCCTCGTCAAGCCAGGTGGTCGTTATTCTTTGCTCAGTTCCGGTTCGAACTCCATTACCGACCCGCCGACAAGAATGTGAGGGCCGATGCCTTGTCTAGATCTTTTGAAACCGAAGATGCCATGGAATCTCCACAGAATATTATTGACCCATCCTGCATCTTCTCTGTGAATCCCCTGCAAGTTAGAGACATTCCTCCGGGTAGGACTTTTGTACGTCTGCTGACCGAGGAAGAATTCTTCGCTGGGGTCACAGTTCTAAGCTGGCAGGTCACGCGGGCGCTCGTAAAACCCAAGATTTAATCACCCGTCAGTTCTGGTGGCCCACGCTACCCAAAGATGTTATGGACTTTGTCTCCTCTTGCACAGTATGTGCAGCAAATAAAGTTGCACACTCCAGACCTGCTGGCCTGCTCCAACCACTGCCTGTGCCCGTTGCCCCGTAGCAACATGTCGCTATGGACTTTGTCACGGATCTTCCTTCTTCTGCGAGTTGCAGCGTGATCTGGGTGGTGGTGGATTGATTTTCCAAAATGGCTCACTTCATTCCCTTGACCGCCCTGCCGTCTGCTACGCGATTGGCTGACCTCTTCATAAAGCACATCTTCCGTCTGCACGGCTTGCCCCTGCATATTGTCTCGGACTGAGGGGTCCAGTTCACCTCAAAGTTTTGGAGAGCACTCTGCGGCATCCTCGGTGTAAAATTGGACTTCTCTTCAGCCTATCATCCCCAGTCCAATGGGCAAGTCGAGAGAGTTAACCAGATTATGGAGAACTATCTACGTCACTATGTTTCCAGTCGCCATGATGATTGGGTGCAGTTGCTTCCGTGGGCAGAGTTCTTCTATAACAATCACACCAGTGAGTCGACCACTTCCAGTCCATTCTTCATCATCTACGGCCAACATCCTCGTATACCTCTTCCTGTTTCTACAATGTCCCAGGTGTCTGCAGCCGATTCAACCTTCAGGGACTTTCTACAGATATGGCAACAGACCCGATCTTCTATCCTGCTGGCGGTGGACCGCATGAAGAGAAAGGCAGATACAAGAAGACGGGCGCCTCCGCAGTTCCTTCCAGGGACTAAAGTCTGGCTGTCTTCTAGGAATATCCGACTGAAGGTGCCGTCGTGCAAATTTGCTCCTAGGTTTGTTGGTTCCTTCGAAATCCTGCTACAGATCAACCCGGTATCCTACAAGCTGCGGCTCCCCCCTTCCCTCAGGATTCCTAACTCCTTTCATGTCTCCCTGCTGAAACCCGTGGTCCTGAACCGCTACTCCAGGACTCCTAGCTCCACAGTGGCCCCTGGCGGCTCATCGGGGACTTTCGATGTAAAGGAGATTCTGGCTACCAAGAAGGTGGGAGGAAGGACATTTTATTTAATGGATTGGAGGGGGTTCGGTCCAGAAGAGAGGTCTTGGGAGCCGGATGAGAACATCGATGCTCCTGTCCTCGTGAGGAAGTTTCTCTCCCGCTCTGGTCCCAAGAAGAGGGGGCGTAAGAGGGGGGATACTGTAACGTCTATGGCCACGGTCCGTCGTTCGGTCGTTAACCTCGATGGCCGTGGCCATGGACAGCTTACCTCGTTGCAGCATCGTCCTCCTGTCAGGCGCCGGCACTCACTTTCGGACTCAGACTGTCCCTGTCGGGCGTGCACGGCCTTAAAGGGCCAGTGCACGCATTTTTGCAGGAGCTCTGCAATCTAGCCCAGGATGCCATGGGCTATAAAAAGGGCTCTGTCTCCTTGCTCTTTGCCAGAGCGTTGTTCGTTACCCATTGTTTGTCGTGCTTATGGTCTCCCAGTGTCTTCCAGTTTTCCAGTGTACCTTGCTCCTGTATCATGTATCTCGTATCCTGTTTCCGTGCTACCTAGTGCTATTGCCGCGCTGTGCTATTGCCGTGCTGTGCTACAGTCTACACTTGATCTGCTACGCCTCACCTGACGACTGCCCGCCGCCTGGTCCTGCACGTGGCTGCCTCGCTACTGCCTACGATTGCCTCAGGTAACCTCGCTGAACTAATTGAACTCTATACTTACCTGTTTGGCCAGTGGGTCCACACCCCGCATCGTGACAGTATGCATGTATGGGAAATAATTAGTCCTTTATACTGGTTTGGGAAGGTATGCACTCAGGGGTTCGTGGGTGGGGCTCTGGGCTGTGAACGTCTAATATGTCATGATATTGGGAAATGGAGGGGTTACGGTTGATGTCCTGGAATGTGCAGGGTATGGTCTCTCCTGAAAAGAGACATATGATATTTGCTGCTTTGAGGAGACATCGACCCCATTTAACTTGCCTGCAAGTAACGCACATGACACCTGATACTGTGAAAGGTCTGAGTAAGCCCTGGGTACAGTGGGTGGGACATGAATCCCATACTTCTTATTTTAGGGGAGTGGCTATTTTGGTGCATTCTGAGCTCCGATGGAAACTGTTACTGTCTAACATCGATCCTAATGGGAGATACATTTTCTTACATGCAGTTATTGATGACTGTCCCTATGTGATATTGGGGGTATACAACCCTCCGCCAACCTCATTGGAGATCATTCAGGAGGCCATGAGATTCGCGTCCTCCTATCCGGGTTCCCGTGTTGTAATGATAGGGGATTTTAACATACTTATGGACCCTGGTATAGACCGTTTTCATGGATATGTGGGACAAGGCTCTAGTGGCCTGTCTCACTTAAGTCTACTTATGTTAGAAATGGGGTGGATAGATCTGTGGAGAGCTACTCATAAGGGTATTTGTTAAGGATCTGCCAGGCACAGCTTCTGTATCCACGCACATAGGTAATCAGTCTGCACCTGCTTCTATGTCTGTGAGACTGACTCCATCTTCCACCACTCAGGATGGCAGGCTTAGGAGTGGGAGAGCCTATCACAGCCTGGCCAGACAGAGCTAGCTCCCGCCGTATGTCTATTTATACCTGCCTTTCCTGTTCCTCCTTTGCTTGTGATTCTTCTCTGTTGGTTTCCTGGCCGTGCTGCAGCTTCTTGAACTACTTGTCCCTGCTTCGTATTGACCCTGGCTTACTGACTACTCTTCTGCTCTGCGTTTGGTACCTCGTACACTCCTGGTTTGACTCGGCTTGTTCACTACTCTCCTGCTCTGCGTTTGGCACCTCGTACTCTCCTGGTTTGACTCGGCTCGTTTACTACTCTTGTTGCTCACGGTGTTGCCGTGGGCAACTGCCCCGTTTCCCTTTGTTCTGTGTTTCCTTGTCTGGTTGTCTGTCGTGCACTTATTGAGTGTAGGGACCGTCGCCCAGTTGTACCCCGTCGCCTAGGGCGGGTCGTTGCAAGTAGGCAGGGACTGAGTGGTGAGTAGATTAGGGCTCACTTGTCTGTTTCCCTATCCCTGTCATTACAGTATTAGAGAGTTTACATGTCACACCCTACAATATAATGCGCTCTCCAGAATAGACTATATTTTTGGTTCCCCCGCTGTCTTCCATGAAGTAGAGTCTATCACACACTTGTCGAGGGGAATTTCAGACCATAGTCCGGTATTGCTGACTTTAAAGAGGTCACAGACTGGTAGGAGGGGGGTGGGTAAGATTCATCCTTTTTGGCTCCAGCTCATCCAGCAGAATGACCGCATACCCGATCAACTATATGCCTCTCGGGTCGACTATGAGCTGGATGAGTTGGAGGCGTACTTGGATGGAATTGCTTTCCCTACTTTGACATCTGAACAGGTGGGGATGTTGAGTGCACTTTTCACTGTGGAGGACATATTGGAAGGGATGGCGTCTATGTCTAAGGGGAAGGCCTCAGGGCCAGACGGGATCCCTCTTGAAGTCTATTTACAGTACGGGGAGTTGCTGGCTCCTCAACTGTTCTGCTCTTCCGGATTCAATGTGTGATGCGACCATAGTTGTATTGTTAAAACCTGGTAAAAACTCTGAGGAATGTGGTTCCTATAGGCAAATCTCGTTGTTAACAGTGGATTACAAAATATTGACCAAGTTGTTAGCTAACCGGTTATGTACGGTGATCAAGGAGGTCATTCATCCAGATCAGTGTGGATTTATTCCTGGCAAATCCACTTCTGAAAATGTACGACGAGTGCAGGTTCTTTCGCAGATTGGATGGGGGGGAGCAATAAGACTGGGCCTTGACTTCTCTGGACGCCGCCAAGGCTTTTGATTCGGTTGAATGGGTTTATTTACTAGCAGTGCTGCGCAGATTTGGATTTGGGGAGGGGTTCATTAAATGGATATCTCTCATGTATCGGTCTCCTAGAGCACAGGTGTTGGTGAACGGGGTACTGTCCCCTTCCTTCTGCCTCCATAGGGGGTCTCCCCTTTCGCCGCTTCTTTTTGTTTTGGCCATTGAGCCTCTGGCTATTCAAATTAGACACGATTCCACGTATATGGGGATTAGAATAGGATCTAGAGAGGACCGTGTAGGTCTTTATGCTGACAACATGGCGCTATTTATGGCTAATCCTAATGCCACTCTCCCTAGGGCTATCTCCATTATCAATGACTTCGGGAGGTATTCTGGTTTATTGATTAATTGGCAAAATTCGTATTTGATGCCCCTGAGACGGAACGATTGTGGGTGGGGATCCGAATTTTGTGGTTTAAGAGTAACCCCTGACTTCAAATACTTGAGCACTTCTATCGCTAGGGACAGTTCTCGATCATATGAGTTAAATGTTGCACCCTTGTTGACTTATCTTAGGGATAGACTGCAAGTGTGGAACATTCTGCCTCTGTCGGTGGCAGGCTGCATTAACATACTGAAAATTATTGTTTTGTCCAAGTTTCTGTATGTTCTGGAACACATGGATTTGATTGTGCCTAAACGCTTTTTCAAGATAGTGAATTCAATGTTTGCGCCGTTTGTATGGGGGGGGGGGGGGAGATCTAAGCTTAAATCTTCTACTCTTCAGAGACCTAATGATGAAGCAGGAGCTGCGTTACCGGAAGTATTTTTGTATTATGTGGCGGGTCAGCTTCGATATCTGGTATCTTGGGTCTCCCCCCCCTGACAACTAATGCTGAGTGTCATTTGGCTCGCGTTTTGGAATTGAAAACCTTGTGGCCGGTGCTGGAGCCGCATGATTTTAGGCACCGTTTTTTGTTACCCTTGCATAGGTTAGCCAGACGTGTATGGCAACAAGCAAAAGGACTAGTGGGAATTGAGGGGGTTGTAGCGGAAACTCCATTGTGGGATAATCCGAGCTTTTCCCATCTTTTCGGATTATTGGGGAAGAATTATTGGATTTCTAGAGATTTAAATACCCTGTTACAAATGCTTACAGTAGATAAGTCTGTCATGTCGGTGAGTAAGATTCAAGTTGTTTTTAATTTACCTCATGGGGATGCGTTATACTGCATACAACTTCACTATGCTTTGGTCACACTATTTCCATCAAACTCCACTATTTTTTCTAGTTATGACCTAGTGGCACTTTTGGGTGCCCAATCCACGAGAGGATTTATTTCTCAGATTTATTCATATTTATTGAATGCTAAATTGCGACTTGAACCCATAGAGATTGAAGGTAGATGGTGGGAACTAATTCCACCACTGTCTGATGAGGATTGGAAGGAGGCTCAGAGGTCCCATTTGTTGGTTTCACCTGCTGCTAATAATAAGCTGGTGCAAATATATATCATGCATCAATGTTATTTAACGGCAATTCGATTACAGCGTATGGGACAGATGACATCCTCACAATGTCATAGATGTGGGGAGGATAGGGCTCATTTTATACACTTAATGTGGGGCTGTCAGTGGATTCTCAGCTTTTGGGAGGATGTCGTAGCCTTATTAACGGCAGTATTGGGGAGGGAGGTACCTTGCAGGCCCGAGGTGTGTTTGCTGGGATTGCTCTTGGAGGAGCAGTGGTCGGTACATGAGAGGATCTTTCTCAGGGAATCACTTTTTATGGCAAGGAAGGCGGTGGCTATACGTTGGATGGCGGATAGGACGCCGACGGTGGCGCAATGGCGTAAATAAATTAATGATATCCTTCCTTTTGAAAAAGTGGTATATAAACATCGTGGACGGCCGGCTAAATTGAACCTGATATGGGGTGGTTGGTGCTCATCGAATCTCACTCTCTGTACGGTCCAAGGTTTAACCGATTCATTGACACATGCCGGGATTGGGAGTGGGTAGGGGGTGCTGGTGGGTGGCACACATTCACATGGTCATGTCTATCTGGACCTTTGGAGGAGGTGGTTGGTTCATATCTGCTGGCAATTTGAAATGCATTCATCTGCAACTTTTATCTGTTTGCCCATTTAATATTTGTTTTATTTTATTTTTCCATACGGCTATGTGGTCTGCGTACCACTGACATGCAAAGTGTGAATATGTATGCTTGATTGCCATCATTTCTTATTGTATATGGACTGCTAGATGCATATTCTTATCCTGATGTATATGATTATAAGACATGTTTTTTTTTTTCTATAGTAAGTATTTTATTATAGGGAAAAAATGAAAATATTAAAAAACAGTACGCATATTTGGTATCACCACGTTCATAACGACCCAATCTATAAAACTATAATGTTATTTTTCTCGCACGGTGAACACCGCAAAAAAAATCAAATGAAAAACAATGCCAAAATTACTATTTTTTGGTCACCACCCCTCCCAAAATATAGAATAAAAAGTGATCAAAATGTCGCATGTACCCCAAAATAGTATCAATAAAAACCACAACCAGTTCCGCAAAAAACAAGCCCTTACACAGCTTTTTTGACTGAAAAATAAAAAAGTTATGGCTCTCAGAATATGTTGACACAGAAAATAAATTATTTTATAAACAAGGGATTTTATTGTGCAAACGCTGCAAAACATAAAAAAAACTATATACATATGGTATCGCCGTAATCGTACCGACCCGCAGAATAAAGTAAAATGTCATTTATAGCGCATAATGAACACCGTAAGAAATAAAGAATTTAAAACGCCAAAATCACTGTTTTTTGGTCACCTTAGCTCTAAATAAAATATAATAAAAAGCTCAATCGACCAAAAAATAAAAAAGTTATGGCTCTCAGAATGTGTTGATACAAAACAATTTTTTTTTTAACAAATAGTTTTTTCTTTGTAAAAGTAGTAAAATATAAAAAAAATATATACATTTGGTGTGAACGTCAACATATTTAACCGCAGAATACAGTTAAGTTGTCTTTATTACTGCACGGTGAAAGCGGTAAAAACGAAACCCAAAAAACAATGGAGGAATCACAGTTTTTTTCAATTTCACCCCGCAAAGAATTTTATTTCCAGTTTCCCAGTACATTATATGGTACTTTAAATGGTGTTAATAGAAACTACAACTCTTCCCGCAAAAAATAAGCTCTCACACCACTCTATTGATGGAAAAATAAAAACGTTATGGCGTTTGGAAAGCTGGGAGTGAAAAACTAAAATGCAAAAGCAAAAAAAGGATCAGTAAAGTAGTAAAATATAAAAAAAATATATACATTTGGTGTCAACGTCAACATATTTTCTACTAAAAAAAACGATTTATGACCATACATGAGGTATTTCCGTACTCAGGAGATATTGCTTACAAATGTTGGGGTGGCTTTTTCTCCTTTATCCCTTGTGAAAATGAAAAAATTCAACATTTTAGTGGACAAACATGTTGATATTCATTTTCACGGCCTAATTTCACAAAATTCGTCAAAAAACCTGTGGGGTCAAAATGCTAACTATATCGCTAGAAAAATTCCTTGAGGGTGTGGTTTCCAAAATGGGGTCACTTTTGGGGTGTTTCCACTGTTTTGGTACCTCCAGTGCATTGCAAACGCGACATGGCACCGAAAACCATTCCAGCAAAATCTGTGCACCAAAATCCAAATGGTGCTCCTTCCCTTCTGAGCCCTGCTGTGGGTCCAAACAGCAGTTTATTACCACAAATGGGGCATTTCCGTAATCGAAAGAAGATGCTTTACAAATGTTGAGGTGCATTTTCTTCTTTATTCCTTGTAAATATTAGAAATTTCTATGTTATTTCATAAAAAAAGTAGATTTTCATTTTCACAGGCTAAGGGCTTATTCTGACGAACGGGATATACGTCCGTGCAACGCGCGTGATTTTCACGCGCGTTGCACGGACCTATATTAGTCTATGGCGCCGTGCAGACATGTCTGTGATTTTTACTCAGCGTGAGTCCGCTGTAAAAAAGTCACGACATGTCCGTTCTTTGGGCGGTTTTCGCTCATCACGCACCCATTGAAGTCAATGGGTGCGTGAAAACCACGCATGTCGCACGGAAGCACTTCCGTAAGAACAGCGTGATTCGCGCAACAGCTGTCAAAAGGATGAATAAAAACAGAAAAGCACCACGTGCTTTTCTGTTTACAAACATCCAAACAAAGTGTCATAATGATGGTGGTGCGAAAAGCACGCAGCCGCGCATCATATGCTGCTGCCCCATGGAGCTGTTAAGTGCCTTTTGCGCAGGCAAAACGCCACATTTTTTGCCTGCGCAAAAACGGCACGGTCGTGTGAATCCAGCCTAACTCCAATAAATATAGCAAAATACCTGTGGGGTCAAAATGCTAACTATACCCCTTGATAAATTCCTTGAGGGGTGTAGTTTCCAAAATGGGGTCACTTTTGGGGGTTTCCACTGTTTTGGCACCACAAGACCTCTTCAAACCTGACATGGTACCTAACATATAATCCAAAAAAAGGAGGCCCCAAAATCCACTAGGTGCTTCTTTGCTTCTGAGGCCAGTGTTTCGGTCCTTTATGACACTAGAGCCACATGTGGGATACTTCTAAAAACTGTAGAATCTGGGCAATAAATATTGATTTGCGATTCTCTGGTAAAACCTTCTGTGTTACAGAAAAAAATGTATTACAAATTAATTTTTAGGAGCAGGGAACACTGGGAACTGGGAAACACTAGAAGACCATTTGCATAGACACACTTAGGGTACGACAACAACGCTCAGGCGTGGGAGGAAGGGGCAGAGCCCTTCTTATAGCGGGCACGAGCGTGCGCGTGCACCCTACGGGACCCGGCTGAGGTGAGCGGAAGTGAGCGCTGGTATCTCCTGAGGAGGGGATGGGGCCAGCGCTCACAGATCCATGGCTGCGGGCGTCAGGAGGTGAGTGAGCCATGGGTATGCCAGTATGTGAGAAGTGATATGAAGGTGAGTGTGAAAGAGACAGTAGTGGGTGAATATCGTGATTAGGTTGAAACCTTGTGGGTGGAATTACAAACGGAGGTAAACACTGAAAAATTACTTCTGGTGTAATCTATAGAACCCCCCCCAGTATAACTGAGAAGATGGAAGGTCAGCTATATAAACAGAAGGAGCGGGCAGCACCGGCGGGTACTGTAGTGATAATGGGAGCTTTTAATTACCAGGATATTCAATTGGTGTGATGGTTAGATTTCAAGGGGAGAAATTTCCTCAACCTGTTGCCGGAAAATTTTATGGCCCAGTTTGTGGAAGACCCAACTAGAGGTGACGCTCTGTTGGATCTGGTCATCTCTAATAATGCAGAGCTTGTTGGGAATGTCAATGTTTGTGAAAACCTCGGTAACAATGATCACAATATAGTTACATTTTACATATATTGTAAAAAACAAACAAGTAATAAAATCAGCAAAAATACTAAATGAAAGGCAGGTGGCCAAGGATAGTAAAACAAATCCCAAAAATTCTTCAAGTATGTAAATGCAAAAAAGCCAAGGTCTGAACATGTAGGACCCCTAGATAGTGATAATCGGGAGTTGGTCACAGGGGATCAAGAGAAGGCAGAGTTACTAAATGGGGGAGCAGAAGCCCAGACAGAGGGGCCGCTGTGGATATAGTGTTTTTGGACTTTGCAAAGGCATTTGACACTGTCCCTCATAGACAACTAATGGGTAAATTAAGGACTATAAGTTTAGAAAGTATAGTTTGTAATTGGATTGAGAATTGGCTCAAGGACCGTATCCAGAGAGTTGTGGTCAATGATTCCTACTCTGAATGGTCCCTGGTTATAAGTGGTGTACCCCAGGGTTCAGTGCTGGGGCCACTATTATTCAACTTATTTATTAGTGATATAGAGGATGGGATTAATAGCACTATTTCTATTTTTGCAGATGACACCAAGCTATGTAGTAATGTTCAGTCTATGGAAGATGTTCGTAAATTGCAAGCTGATTTGGACACACTAAGTGTTTGAGCGTTCACTTGGCAAATGAGGTTTAATGTACATAAATGTTTTCAGACGTTTTTTGCTAGGCGTGTGAACATACCCTTAATGGTAACCATTAAAAATACTATTGTACAATAGCCCCATGTAGTTGTAAATACATACTGCCATTTAGTATGTTAATGAAAGGTTCAATAATGTAACGAAGCCACCAAGATATAGAGCTGCTAATAAATATATTTCAGCACTACCTCCACTAAAATAGAGCCGAGACTAGTGTTAAATGTATAAGGTCTTCCATGTAAACATTAGTCCTACTTCAGGATTTACATAAGATCATCCTTTATAGAATTATTGATGTAGAATATTTTAAGTGGGAGTGTAATGTACTTCCCTAAACCGCATGTATAGAATATTACTCCTTTATTTATCTAACACTCCCATCTTTGTCCATTCATAGATACATGAATTCAGCTCCTTATTTAGCCAAGAATTTTATTAATACATCCGTGCTGCCAGTGCATATATGAGAATATATGAGCATCGGCGTGTAAATCAACCCTAAAGCTGAATACACGGCCAGATGTGTGTTGTCTGTTACATAGTACGGTTGAAAAAAGACACATGTCCATCAAGTTCAACCAAGGGATGGGAAAAGAGAAGGGGAACATTTCTACACATTGACATAGGAGCTGATATATTTTCGTTCTATGAAATTATCTAAGCCTTTTTTAAAGCCATCTACTGTCCCTGCTGTGACCAGCTCCCGCGGTAGACTATTCCGAGGTTTTCACAAACATTGACATTCCCAACAAAATCTGCATTATTAGAAATGACCAGATCCAACAGAGCTTCACCTCTAGTCGGGTCTTCCACAAACTGGCCCATAAAATTTTCCTGCAACAGGTTGAGGAAATGTCTCCCCTTTGCAGTTGAAGCCAAACCATGACACCAATTAATATTCCGGGAATTAAAATCTCCCATCATTACTACAGTACCCGCCTATGCAGCCCGCTGCATCTGTTTATATAGCTGAACTTCCATCTCCTCAGATATATTGGGGGGGTCTATAGATTACATCAAAAGTAATATTTTTCAGTGTTTACCTCCCTTTGTAATTCCACCCACAAGGTTTCAACCTCCTCACAATATTCACCCGCTATTGTCTCTTTCACACTCTCCTTCATATCACTTCTCACATACAGACATACACCACCGCATTTCCTATTTGTCCTGCCTTTCCGAAACAGTGTAAAACCCTGTAGATTTACAGCCCAATCATGTGAAGAGTCCAGCCATGTTTCAGCAACACCAACTATATCTATATTTTCCTCCAGTACCAAGGCCTCCAGCTCACCCATTTTGCTTGCTAGACTTCTGGCATTTGTGAACATACACTTTAACTTGCCTTTAAATGTTTCACTTTCAGTATCAGAAATGTGATTATTTGACATTATTTGGGCATTTTTATTTTCACTGCTGTTTTGTAACAAAAGGATCTCCTTATCCAGTTGTCTAGTCCTCATCAGACATCAGACATGTAAAACACATCAGACACCTGCAGTGTATGGAGCAGGCTCAGCATGTGAGCCTGCTCAAAACATCATCCCCGCCACGCTCCATGATGTGCCGGCACATCATGTGTCGGGAAGGGGTTAGGTAAGAAGCGATCAGGGGGCCCGGCGCTGCCAGATCCCTTGACTGCCGACTATAAGACGCAGGGACTTTGTAGCAAGATTTATTCTTGCTAAACACTGCGTATTATAATCCAAAAAATACAGGAATTAAAATCGTACATTCCTTCCCATCAAAAATTGTATGGCATATCAATTTTCTAAATGGCTATCAAAGTTAATAACAAATATCGACATAACATATAAATAATACAATAATACAGGTTAGCCAGTTTTTTAATGTGGCATTGTGTTAAATAAAACATTAAAATAATAGTATAGTATCTATAACACTCAGATATGTAATAGATGAATGCCCTCTTACAGTTTATTTTTAATATTTAGAGCAGAAAAAAACACACTGGGTGTACACCACCAAAATAAATATGTATATAGAATGTAGGGAAGGGACAGCAGGAAAGTAGTGTGGTTAAGTAGAATGTAAAAAATAAAAAACGTTTTATTGATAATTTAAATATTATTAAAATGGGCAATGTTGAATGAATATGATCCCTCTGATGCCAAGTTGGAGTTGTGGGCTGTTAGTATACCTATATTACCAATCGAGGATTAAGCACTGTGCCCAATGTATTTGTGCAACCGTGCATAATCCTATGTATCCCTCCATGCATTGGGGTTCCTTCACCGGGCTGTACATTAAAACCCAGCGGTGGAGCAATCCGTCAGGGATAACAAACACGGCGTGATTGTGAATAACGCTGTGTAGGATCAATTATGCATAGAGAGTAACAACTTAGTGAGCTGTGATAAACTGACTGAGTGTATTCTCAGTACAACTCAATGCGGCTCCTATTGCTCGAACGGAGAATGAATGGCCACACAAGCCGTGTGCAGCTCCAGCAAGGAGAGCGATGGTATGTACCAGACTGCAGCAGATATTCTGCCACAAACTAATATTGTAGTAAGTACAGGCTAGGTATCCAATGTGCGGAGTATGTGTTAGAGCATTAACATTGCTTGAATATTATAAAATAACCGGCATTTCCAGCTTCTTCCCTGGACTAATCATCAATTAACCCATGATCACCCTGGACCATGAAAAGGGCTCTGCCCTTTCACTCATTACCTGACCGTTGTTGTGTTTACCCATGTTAGTCTTAGCAAATGGTCCCTTAGTGTTATCCTGTCTCCTTTGTTCCCGTGCCCTGCTACTTGTATCCGGTATTCCGTGCTATATCTGTACCTGTGCCTTAACCTGTTGGAATCGTGTTGTGCCAACAGTCACGCCTGCTGATAAACACCACGTCTGGTGTCTACAAGTTCATCTGTGCCGAGCCTCCATTACTGTCTGGACTATTAAAGGTACTGTTGTACTAGGACTGTTGTTTGGCCAGCTGCTACTACCCTATGGCGGTACGGTCTAGTGGGTCCACATACACACGGATCGTGACAGTACGCTCAGGCCATGGACCATGCTGGTCAACCCAAGACCATGACGCTGTCACCTGCGAGAACTTCGGTCACGACAAGACCAACTCCTCCTGGCAGTGAACTCCATTGCACAGCGACTGGTTGGGCAAGTTGCAGCCATCATGGCACCTGTTACTGGTCCTGTTCCTACTACTACACCTCCTGTTAGTATCGGTACCGACTCCCGATTCTCGCTGCCAGGGGTGAACCTAGCCCCTCTGCTGCCTGAGGCGAACTATAAAAAGATGCCCCCCCCAATCTATCTGAGTTTTTGTCATTACTAGCTTTAGACAACAAGCACGCAATATATAATTTTTTTTTAAAATAGGAAAACATTTTTTGTTTATTTGTTAAAGTGCTGTTTGATGTATAGAAAAGGTTTAAAGAATTCTACTTACTGTATTACTTTAGTATCATAGGATTGTAGATGAGGGAAAAATAAGTTTTTTTGAAAAATTAAAAAAAGTTGTGAACCATAGTGGCGCTGCTGGTAAGGAAGTTTAGAAAGATGAGGAGAGTATATGAAAAACAAGGTTTTATTATAAGAGGCTACGCGTTTCAACGCCAGACCAGCGCCATCATCAGCGCCACTATGTTTCACAACTTTTTTAATTTTTCAAAAAAACTTATTTTTCCCCCATCAACAATCCTCTCCAGCGGTGACTTTGTTTAGTCTCCGGTTTTTGTGTACCTGGCTGCAGCGGTCCTATGGATTTTTCATCATTTGGATAACGGCTTTATACCCCAAACTACTTCCCTGAATATCCGTACAATTATTGGCGCTGTGTGTCTTTGCTACTCTTTTTGGCTTAGTATCAAAGATCAGCAATGCAGCATTATAACTGAAAATGGTTTAACACATCTTCTATGCCCCCTTTTTATTACCTAATTGACTTATGATTTTTCACTGAGTTCAGTGGCCCAGCGTGGACGGCATAATGCAGTGATGTCATCGTGCCAGGCAGTTGACGTCATCAGCGTGCTCCGGATCTCTTGTAGGCCTCAGGCCTAAACCAGGCTGTGGCCTACAAGAGCAGACAGCGGAGCAGGGAGCCAATGGCCAGGAGTTGACTGGCAAATTTTAGTCTGGGGGGCAAGCACATAGCCCTGGTCCAAGAGTAGCGGCCCATTCTGGGGGCACTGGGTTTGCCCCCCTAACACCGCTACGGAAGAACTCTGCTACCTGTCAACGGAAAAATCATCTGCCAGGAGGAAAAACGTTTCTTGATGGCGGAGTACAAGAAAGCCTCACCTGGGAATTAGACTTTCTTGTACTCCACCATGGGGAAACATTTTTCCATCTGGCAGATGACTTTTCAGTTGATAGGTAGCAGAGTTACATGAAGGGGAATTATTTTTTCCTTGACCTCTAGTTTCTATTGTGGCAAATTTAATTTTTTTACATTTTTATACTGCTTACTTATTTTTGGTAGGTTCCGCTGGACCGTTTGGACTACATCGTAGATTCATTGGACTACTTCAATGATCTACTTTTTTTTTTTTTTAATAATTAAATGGTGAAAGACGGTTGCATGAGTTTCTATCTCAATAATTTTTTTTTTCTTATGTCTGTTTTTTTAATACTTTATTATGGCCTTAGTAATGGCTGCTGTCTGATTGACAGCGTTTAATTACTAAGGCTAAGTCTTAGAATTAGCCAGTAACAAGGCTATCACAAACCCCTATTATTGCCCCGGTTCCCACTGCTGCCAGGGATACCGGGAAGAGCCAAGTACGATCCAGTACCTGACCATCTGAAACGACGGTTAGGCAGCGGGGCGACCGCAGGCTGGTATAATCAGGCTGGGAAGGGCCAAAAACTATGGCCCTTCCCACCCTGGTAATGCTAGGCTGCTGCTTTATTGTATCTGTCTAGTTATGAAAAATAGGGGGAACCCCACGTAATTTAAAAAAAAAAAATAACTGAAAAGAAATTACGTGAGATCCCCTCCATTTTTCATAACCAGCCAGATCCAGCAGCAGCAGCCTAGCATTACCAGGGTGGGAAGGGCCACGGTTTTTGGCCCTTCCTAGCCTGATAGTTACCCCAGTACCCTTCACTTCAAATGGTCGGGTACTGGATCGTACCCGGCTCTTCCCAGTACTCCTGGTGACGGTGGGTACTGGGGTAATAATAGGGGGTTAGTGCCAGCCTTTTTACTGGCTAACACTAAGCCCCTTCTTAGTAATGGACGCTCTCAATCAGACAGCTGCCATTACTAAGACAGTAATGAAGTATTTAAAAACAGAGACATAAAAAATTTACTTTATTGAAATAACTCTTCCACACAATCCACTTTAACCATTTTATTAAAAAAAACCTTAAATCAGCGAAGTAGTCCGAATCTAGAGTCTTCAGCAGTCAGTCAGAAGCTCAGACCCCGCTAAAATTTCAGTACGGTAGCTAGTGAGGACTCTATGGGGAAGATTATTCCCCCCTATAGAGGCGTCGGCTATCAGTAAAATGCTCACACCGCCCCTTGTAGAGTCCCCCGTCCCTTCAGCGTCGGCCGATCACTTTTGAATTAGCGGGGGCAGGTTTATTGGGAAGGATTATACTGCGCTCAGCTTCCTGCCCCTACTAATTTAAAAGGGGTCGGCCAATGCTGGGGGGCCGGGAGTATACTGCAAGGGGGGGTCTGGGCGTTTTACTGACAGCAGAGGGCTCTATAGGGGGGAATTATCCCCCCATAGAGCCCTGACTAGTTACTATACTGCAAGGTTAGGGGGTTCTGAGCATCTGACTGACTGCTCTAAAGGGGGGCAGAATCCCCCCCTATAGAGCCCTCTGCAGTAAGTCAGATGCTCAGACCCCCCCCCCCTATCCTTCCATTATAGTGATGCAAAAGCTCTATGGGGTGGATTATTCCAGCCCCATAGAGCCCTTGGATGTCAGTAAAATGCCTAGACCCCCCTTGCAGTATACTCCCGGGTCACGGTCTCAGCAGCTTCGGCCGAAAGAGTTAAGGCAGGAACATACCTCCTGCATCTCGTCACTTCTCCTCTTCGCTCGACCGCTCCTCCTGCAGACCTGCTCCTCTCTGGTGGAGCGTGCTGCGTACAGCGTCAGAGAGGAGGAGGAGTGTTACAGACGTCCAGTCCATCCCTGGCTGAAAATGCCACCCCCCATTCTCGGGAAGGTGGCGCCGCCTGAGGCTGTTGGCTCACATCGCCTCATGCCACTACCTCCCCGCTACGATGGAGATGCGAGTACCTGCAGGGGATTTCTGAATCAGCGCCAGATCCACTTTAGTCTACATGCCAGAGCATTCTCCACCGATGGTGCAAGGATCGCTTTCATCATCTCCGTCCTTACTGGCAAGACCCTAGCATGGGTGAATCTTATCTGGGAACGCCAGGGACCAGAGACCCGTAACTTCCAGTGTTTCCTACTGACTTTTCGCATGGTATTTGAGGAACCTGGATAAGTCTCATCAGCAGCTGCATCTCTGCTGACCCTTCGCCAGGGAGACATCTCCGTGGGCGTGTATGCCATTCAGTTCCGCACCCTAGCTGCAGAGCTGTCCTGGAACAACGAGGCCTTGGTGGCTACATTTTGGAGGGACTGTAATCTGAGATTAAAGACGAATTTGCCGCTCGTGATCAGCCACCTACCCTGGATGACCTCATTCTTCTTGCTACCCGGATTGACATTAGGATTCTGGGAGCGATCCCAAGAGGTTCGTCGGGAGAGAAGATTTCCCAGGCTGGTGCCTACTTTCCAGCAATCCCTGTCGTCCTCACCAGTTGTTCCACCAAGGGAGCCTATGTAAGTGAATCGGCTCAAATTTTCAGCCCAGGAGAAACAACGCAGACGCACTTCGGGTCTTTGTGTGTATTGCAGCATCGGAGGTCATGTTGTGCGTTTGTGCTCTAAGAAGTAAAAAAACTCCAGTGCCTAGGATTTGAGAACTTTTGTGCGGTTGGCAGACAGGAGGAGAATCCTTCACTGGGGGCACAGCTCCAAACTGGCTTGGCATGCGGGTGCTCGTAAAACCCGAGATCTGATTGCCCGTCATTTCTGGTGGCCCATGCAGCCCAAAGATATTGTGGACTTTGTCTCGTCCTGCACTGTGTGTGCTTCCAACAAAGTTGATCACTCTAAGCCTGCAAGTCTGCTCCAACCTCTGCCTGCGCTCATTGATCCCTGGCAGCATATAGCAATGGACTTTGTCACTGACCTTCCTTCCCCTGCAGGATGCAATGCGGTCTGGGTGGTGGTGAACCTTCTGCTCCTCGACTGGCGAATCTCTTCATCCAGCACATCTTCAATTTGCATGGCTTGCCTCTTCATATCGTGTCTGATCGGGGGGTTCAGTTCACCTCGAAATTCTGGAGAGCCCTCTGTAAACTCCGAGACGTGAATTTGGACTTTTCTTCAGCCTACCATCCCCAGTTTAATGGCCAAGTGGAGAAACGCTCTACGTTCGATAAATTCAATATTTATTTGTGAAAAACACCAAAATTTTGAGAAAATTTGCAAAAATTAGCATTTTTTCTAAATGTAAATGTATCTGCTTGTAAAACAGATAGTAATGACACACAAAATAGTTACTAGTTAACATGTCCCATATGTCTACTTTATGTTTGCATAGTTTTTTTGAACGTTACAAGGCATAGAACTTTAGCAGTATTTCTCACATTTTCAAGAAAATTTCAAAAGGTTATTTTTTCAGGGACCAGTTCAGTTCCGAAGCGGCTTTGAGGGACTTATATATTAGCAAGTTCCCATAAATCATCCCATTTAAAAAACTGCACCTCTTAAAGTATTCAAAACAGCATTCAGAAAGTTTCTTAACCCTTTAGGCGTTTCACAGGAATTAATGCAAAGTAGGGGTGACATTTCCAAATTTTATTTTGTTGCGAAAATTCGTATTTGTGTAAATTTGTAATATATATTTTTTTGTACCACAGAAGGTTTTACCTTAGAAACGCAACTCAATATTTATTGCCCAGACTCTGCAGTTTTTAGAAATATCCCACATGTGGCTCTAGTGTGCTAATAGACTGAAACACAGGCCTCAGAATCAAAGGAGCACCTGGTGAATTTTGGGCCCTCCTTTTCTTTTTTAATATATGTATTTATGAATATATTTTAGGAACCATGTCAGGTTTGAAGAGGTCTTGTGGTGCCAAAACAGTGGAAACCCCCAAAAGTGACCCCATTTTCGAAACTACACCCCTTATGGAATTTATCTAGAGGTATGGTTAGCATTTTGACCCTATAGGTTTTTTTGCTACATTTTTTGGAACTAGTCTGTAAAAATGAACATTGACTTTTTTTCTGAAAAAACTTACAAACGTTACATTTTTACAAGGAATAAACGAGAAAAAGCACCCCAAGATTTTTAAAGAAATTTCTCCTGATTACGGCAATACCCCATCTGTGGTAATTAACTGCTGTTTAGACACATGGCAGGGCTCAGATGAGAAGGAGCGCCATTTGGATTTTGGAGTGCAGATTTTGCTGGAATGGTTTTCAGTGACATGTCGTGTTTGCAACGACCTGGAGGGACCAAAACAGTGCAAACCCCCGTAAAATTACCCCATTTTGTAAATTACATGCCTCAAGCAAAATTTCTAGGGGTATATTTAGCATTTTGTCCCCACAGGCTTTTTTGCAGAATTTAGTGGAATTTTTTAATAACACTATAGGAGAAAAAGAAAACAAAGCGCAGATAGTGCATGAACCAGTAGTTGCAAAGGGATTTAAGAACGGTGGTCAATTATGCTGACCTTAAGGTGTTATTCTAGGAGCATAACATCCAATAGAAACACAGCAGCCACAGTTACAGGGGAAGTCAGCCCTCTCATAGTGACTATTGTCACTAATAGGGCTGTGCTGGGTCTAGTAAGACCCAGCAGCAGTCTGCCACTAACGGCACCCGGCGATCATGTTACCAGTCACATGATCACCGGGACCAATAGAGACAGCAGAGCGGCAACTACCTCTAATCCTACACACAACGCGCATTGAGCGCTGTGTAAAAGAGATCGGAGAAGACAGAAGCAGCGAAATCCCCCACCTCCTTTTTGTAGATCGTGCCATACAGCCCCCCACCTCCACCTTGTAAACAGTGTTATACAGTCCCCCACCTCCCCCTTGTAGACAGTGCCATACAGTCCCCCACCTCCTCCTTGTAGACAGTGCCCCCAAACAAAAACAAAAATTGTACTCACCTAGGCCCCGTTCCCATGACGAACTGAGCTGCTCCATGACGGGATCCTGTAGCCTAGTACAGAGTTTCCCAATAAAATTTGCTCAGGGCCCCCCTAACAAAAATTGTTTCGACAAAGACAGAAAACGGCTAAGAGCAAGCACTACACTCGTAGGGTATGTTCACACACGTTTTTTGTAAGGCAAAAATAATCTGCCTCAAAATTCCTTCAGCAACTGACAGCGTTGTGTGACCTTTTTTTTGTGTTTTTTCTTAAGCTGTTGTAGCGAATGCAAAAGTAGCAGGAAAAAAGTTCCAAACGAGCGCCGCAGGTATTTTCTGCCTCCTATTAATTTCAATTGGAGGTCAGAGGCGGAAACCGCTTGAAGACCATCAGCCCCCCACTCCCGTAAAATGACCATCCGCCCGCCACTCACAGTAAAATAACCATCAGCCCACCACTCACAGTAAAATGACCATCAGCTGTGTGGGTAGCACCACACAGCCCCTTGTAGGTAGCACCACACAGCCCCCTTGTAGGTAGCGCCAGACAGCCCCCTTGTAGGTAGCGCCAGACAGCCCCCTTGTAGGTAGCGCCACACAGCCCCCTTGTAGATAGCGCCACACAGCCCCCTGTAGAGTGCGCCACACAGCCCCCCGTAGGGAGCGCCGCACAGCGACCTGTAGGGAGTGCCGCACAGCCCCCTGGTAGGAAGTGCCGCACAGCCCCCTGCTATGGAGTGCCACACAGACCCCTGGTAGGGAGTGCCGCAAAGACCCCTGGTAGGGAGTGCCGCAAAGACCCCTGGAAGGGAGTGCCACACAAACCACAGCCCCCTGGTAGGGAGTGCCACACAGCCCCCTGGTAGGAAGTGCCGCACAGACCCCTGCTATGGAGTGCCGCACAGCCCCCTGGCAGGGAGTGCCGCACAGACCCCTGGTAGGGAGTGCCACACAGACCCCTGGTAGGGAGTGCCGCAAAGACCCCTGGTAGGGAGTTCCACACAACAAACAGCCCCCTGGTAGGAAGTGCCGCACAGCCCCCTGCTATGGAGTGCCACACAGACCCCTGGTAGGGAGTGCCGCAAAGACCCCTGGTAGGGAGTGCCGCAAAGACCCCTGGTAGGGAGTGCCACACAACCCACAACCCCCTGGTAGGGAGTGCCACACAGCCCCCTGGTAGGAAGTGCCGCACAGCCCCCTGCTATGGAGTGCCGCACAGCCCCCTGCTATGGAGTGCCGCACAGCCCCCTGGTAAGGAGTGCCGCAGACCCCTGGTAGGGAGTGCCGCACAGACCCCTGGTAGGGAGTGCCGCAATGACCCCTGGTAGGGAGTGCTACACAACAAACAGCCCCCTGGTAGGGAGTGCCACGCAGCCCCCTGGTTGGTAGTGCCCCACAGCCCCCCTGGTTGGTAGTGCCCCACATCCCCCTGGTTGGTAGTGCCACACAGCCCACAGCCCCCTGGTTGGTAGTGCCACACAACCCACAGCCCCCTAGTATGTAGTACCACACTGCCCACAGCCCCCTGGTTGGTAGTGGCACACAGCCCACAGCCCCCTGGTTCGTAGTGCCACACAGCCCTCAGCCACCTGGTTGGTAGTGCCACACAGCCCACAGCCACCTGGTTGGTAGTGCCACACAGCCCACAGCCACCTGGTTGGTAGTGCCACATAGCCCACAGCCCCCTGGTTGGTAGTGCCACACTGCCCACAGTCCCCCTGGTTGGTAGTGCCACACTGCCCAAAGTCCCCCTGTTGTGCAACGACCACAAAATGACTAAGATAGCTGGCGGGCAATAGACATTCAAAAAAGGACAACTGTGCAGGAGCACACAAAACACCCAGCTTTCCCAGCTATCAAATAAATGTGTGGAAATAAACTAAGATATAACTTTTATTTAGTCTAGCTAAAGGATTAATACTTTTAGCTAGTTTAAATAAAAGTTATATCTTAGTTTATTTTCCTTCATTTGATAGCTGGGAAAGCTGGGTATTTTGTGTGCTCCTGCACAGTTGTCCTTTTTTGTAGGTGGTGCCACACAACCCACAGCCCCCTTGTAGATAGAAACACCCCCCTCCCCAACCCCTTCCAGTATAGATAGCGCCACTGTAGCTCCCTGAAGTAGCGGAATCCGCATGTGGCCGGGGATTCCGCACCTGGAGTGCTGCTTGATGTCTCTGTCCATATATGGACAGTGACATCAGGGGGAACTCCTGAAGCGGAATCCCCGTCCACAGCGTTGCTGACTCTGTGACCGTCGATTGCATTCCAGGAGAAGCTCCTGTCGTCTGTGTCCATGACGTCATTGGCTTCCCCTGGACTGGGGATTCCGATTCAGGAGTTTCCCCTGATGTCACTTTCCATATATGGACAGAGACATCAAGCAGCGCTCCAGGAGCGGAATCCCCGGCCACATGGGGATTCCACTCCTTCAGGGAGCTACAGTGGCGCTAGTAGATAGCAGAGCAGGGAGATACCTCCCTGCTCTGCTATAGTGCCGTCGCTACAGCTATAGCAGCCGCAGCAGCTGCTAGCGGCGCCACTGCCCTCATGCCCGGTGTCACCGCTAGCAGCCGCTATGGCTGCTACAGCGGTAGCGACGGCCACTAAGTTAAAAAGCGCCCGGGCGGAAACGCGACTGCAGTTAGTGTGTGTATCCCCGCTGGTAGTTGCAACTGCGCGGGGTTACACACACCCGCTGGCGCCCCTCTTGCAGTGTGGCGGCTGGCGCCCTGTGCGACCGCACTGGTCGAACGTATCCAAGGCCGGCCATGATAGGAGCTAATATTTTTTTTGTTCTAGGAAATTATCTAAGCCTTTTTTAAAGCCATCTACTGTCCCTGCTGTGACCAGCTCCTGCGGTAGGCTATTCCATAGATTCACAGTTCTCACGGTAAAGAAGGCTTGTCGCCTCTGCAGGTTGAACCTTTTTTTCTCCAGACGGAGGGAGTGCCCCCTTGTGTTTTGAGGGGGTTTTACATGGAACAGGATTTCACCATATTTTTTGTATGTGCCATTAATATATTTATATAAGTTAATCATGTCCCCCCTTAGTCGTCTTTTTTCAAGGCTAAATAGGTTTAATTCTTTTAATTTTTCCTCATAACTTAGATTCTCCATGCCCTTATTAGCTTCATTGCTCTTCTTTGTAGTTTTTCTAACTTCAGGGCATCCTTTCTATGAACTGGAGCCCAGAACTGAACTGCATATTCTAGATGAGGCCTCACTAATGCTTTGTAAAGTGGCAATATTACATCCCTGTCCCGCGAGTCCATGCCTCTTTTAATACACGACAATATCTTGCTGGCGCTTGAAGCAGCTGATTGACATTGCATGCTGTTATTTAGTTTATGATTTACAAGTACACCCAGATCCTTCTCAACAAGTGACTCCCCCAGTGTAGCTCCCCCTAGGACATATGATGCATGCAGATTGTTGGTACCCAGATGCATAACTTTACATTTATCTACATTAAACTTCATTTGACAATTGGACGCCCAAACACTCAGTTTGTTTAAATCCGGTCCTTGAGCCAATTCTCAATCCAATTACAAACTATATTTTCTAAACCTATAGTCCTTAATTCACCCATTAGACATCTATGGGGGACAGTGTCAAATGCCTTTGCAAAGTCCAAAAACACTATATCCACAGCGGCCCCTCTGTCTAGACTTCTGCTCACCTCTTCATAAAAACAGATTAGGTTAGTTTGACAATTTCTGTCCTTAGTAAAACCGTGCTGGCTGTCACTTATAATACTATTTATTGTCACAAAATAATCCTGTATATAGTCCCTCAATAGCCCCTAAAACATTTTCCCCACAATGGATGTTAAGCTTACTGGTCTATAATTACCCAGGGAAGACCTGGAGCCCTTTTTGAAAATAGGCACCACATTTGCCCTGCGCCAGTCCCTTGGCACTATACAACTAGAGGCTGCTGACCTCCTGGGATGACTTTTTCTCCTATATGATTGTTGCAGCATGTGATGGGCTGCAATGGTCACATGGGATGAAAGGTCATCCTCGGAGGCCAGCAGCACTGAGACTAGACTAAAAGGGAGGAGTAAAGTGTCGCTATGGGGATGCAAACAGCGGTGAGTATATATATATATATATATATATTTTAAAGTGGATCGTCTTACTTGTGATTTTCGCTGCAAATTCATGGACTTGTTAGTTGTTTGAGAATATCACTTCTCCATTGTGCTCAATGGGGAAAGTCCGCAACAAATACGCAATCATTCCGCAGCATAACTGCGGCCTCAGAAATCCGCACCGCATGTTAATTACACTGCACAGAAATTTTCAGGGATGAGATTTTCTAAAATCTCATCTGCTTTGCTGCTACTGTAATACGCTGCAGATTTAACGTCCGCAAATCCTGATAGAAAATCTGCAGCAATTACGTTACGTGTGCATGGAGCCTAATAGTAAAAAATTGCGCTCACAGTTAGGCTATGTTCACACAGAGTTTTTTGCAGACAGAATATTCTGCCTCAAAATTCCGTTTGGAATTTTGAGGCAGATTTTGATCTGCCTGCACGCCGTTTGCCGCATTTTTCGCTTGCGTCCATTGCGCGCCACAGGCAAAAACGCAGCAAAATACGCTTTCTCTGCCTCCCATTGATATTTGACGGTTTCCGCATCAAAAATGTGTAAAAAAAACTCTGTGTGAACTTGGCCTTACGCCATAACGAGTCCAGGGTTTGCTGACAAACACGCCCCCAGCTCAGCTGTTATCATGATGTGATGGACTCTGTAGCATTGCATTCTGGGATATCCTGAATTATAATACTATACAATCCCTGTTGTATGGGCTACCAAAATGCTAATTATTACAGGATTTAGGCAATAATAGGAAATATAAGAAAAGTGGTCCACAGATATTTTAATGCAACTCTGAAAATGGAGTATAATCCAGGCTGTAACTCAGGATCAGTATAAAATAAATAATGCAATGTATGTACAAATTTACCCAACGTTTAATGTATCTAAATATGAAGTGTAAAAGATGGTTATAGTTGCGGCTTCTCTATGGCATCACAAAGCGCATGATCATTTCTAGCAGCGGATGTACAGTACCCATGACAGGCTGCTGCAGTACTGAGCCGCGCGGGCAGGGGGAGCCCTCTCCCCTTCTTTCAGCAGCTGTCCTGGGTTGCGTCTGACTTTACAATGTGGCGGGGAGTGGGAGTGAAGATGGATCAATACTGGAAGTAACTGCACTGACTGTTACTCTGAATGTCACCCCCTCCCTGGCTGAGAGGCTCTGGATCCATCTCTTCCTTCCACTAGCTCAGTAAACACACTGGATCACCCCCCTGCTTGACAGCTGCACTGTTTATTTGACTTTGTGTGGCAGAAGGGACCCTCAAGGTCCCCACTGTCTGAGCAGGTCCCTCCCGTTACAAATGGCTGATGCACAGGAGATGCTATCGGCACCAGACATTCTCTCCAGGAGCAGACTGTGCCGGAGCCGCAGCTGTGTATAGGGCTGGATGACCCTGCTTCCTATGGTGTGGGTGTATAGTGTGGCTACAGAGGCACATTGCTGAGATCGCCTGTTCTGGGAATAGCTTGCCCACATGCTCCAAGATCCGAGCAGCAGCAGCAGCAGCATACTAACTAATGGCTCTGATGTTCTCCACTGACAACTCGTCTCCTCGTCCGCTCCCCACCCAGCAATCCGCCCTACCCCACTGAGCCCGGCACCTGCCAGTCCAGCACCCGGATTACTCCTTCCATCAGTCACTGTGGTGCCCGGAGCAGGCATGTCCAGCCTGGAAAGTTACGGGTAATGTATGTCTATATACGTCCGTCTGTGTACAGCACAGGAGCCCATGGGGGCACCTGCCTGGCAGCCACCCATCCGGTCACAGCACATACATGTCCTTATACCTGTCACCTGGAGGGGTGTGTGCCCCTAAGTAGGTGACATGCTAAGAAGGCAGGGTGGTATATTGTCATGCTGTGTGAGGGCAGGATATGTAACAGATGATCCATCCTGCCACTATCTATCTATCTATCTATCTATCTATCTATCTATCTATCTATCTATCTATCTATCTATCTATCTATCTATCTATCTATCTATCTATCTATCTATCTCTCACATCTATCTATCTATCTATCTATCTATCTATCTATCTATCTATCTATCTATCTATCTATCTATCTATCTATCTATCTATCTATCTATCTATCTATTTATTACACTCTCACATCTATCTATCATCTATCTATCTATCTATCTATCTATCTATCTATCTATCTATCTATCTATCTATCTATCTATCTATCTATCTATCTATCTATCTATCTATCTATCTATCTATCTATCTATCATCTATATAATTTTGTATTCTACTGTTGCCATCTCCAATCAACAATCATTATTGTATTTTGTTTAATTATTGGTATTTTCTATTTAGAATCACATTTTTTGGTCTAGAACCCCCAAATTGATGTTCTAGATGTGATCACATTATCCACAGGATCCTCTTCTTGTCTCCCCGTCTTCCACGTCTACGTCCGTCTATCTATCTATCTATCTATCTATCTATCTATCTATTACTCTCTCACATCTATCTATCTATCTATCTATCTATCTATCTATCTATCTATCTATCTATCTATCTATCTATCTATCTATCTATCTATCTATCTATCTATCTATATCTATCTATCAATCTATCTATCTATTACTCTCTCACATCTATCTATCTATCTATCTATCTATCTATCTATCTATCTATCTATCTATCTATCTATCTATCTATCTATCTATCTATCTATCTATCTATCTATCTATCTATCTATCTATTTCTCTCTCACATCAATCTATTACTCTCTCACATCTATCTATCTATCTATCTATCTATCTATCTATCTATCTATCTATCTATCTATCTATCTATCTATCTATCTATCTATCTATCTATCTATCTATCTATCTATCATCTATATAATTTTGTATTCTACTGTTGCCATCTCCAGACAACAATCATTATTGTATTTTGTTTAATTATTGTTTTTTTCTATTTAGAATCACATTTTTTGGTCTAGAACCCCCAAATTGATGTTCTAGATGTGATCACATTATCCACAGGATCCTCTTCTTGTCTCCCCGTCTTCCACGTCTACGTCTGTGTTATGCTTTGTATTTGGTTTCGTATGATTGTCCTGTTTCATCCTCATCCATGATCACTGGAGCGACCATTGGTGAAGTGCAGAGATCAGAAGCTGAGTTCATTTAGATCTTATTACAGTTTAGGAGCAATGTTACCGGTTTGTTAATAACTTTATTATAATGCATCAGCGCTGGACTCTGAAGTTCTCATTCTGATCATTTGTACGGCCATGACAGTGTGAGCCGACTGTGCTAAATAAAAAAGGGACATCAATATAGGTGGTGGAGTCCAAAGTATAACATACCGGAGAACATGTACATTAAAGTGGATCTCCGCCCAAGATAAACCTCAGGTGCTCATGGATGTTCCTCTGCTTGCCATTGCCCTGGTTAGTCGCTCTTTTATACTACATAGTAGCTCTTCTTGCTGTACTTGGGAACAGGAAGTTGCAGCCATAGTCGGCCATGTTGACTACCATGTAAAAGGCCATAAGTCACACATTTCCCCTCTTGTATACAAGTGTATCCAGACACTTCTCCCCTCTCCATGTCTGTTACTATTCTACATGTTAATCCCATATATTCCGCCTTCTCTACCTACTATTATTCGTACATAAGGTGAACACAGAGCTAGAAAGTCAAACTCTTCCCTCCAATGTTTCCATTCATTTCATTGTAAGAAGCAGTAAGGCTAAACTATAGATAGTATTTTATATAAAAATATATATTTTGCTAGTGCAGAAAGCTGTACACCTTCATTTGTACTTTTAGAACTGATGAGGAGATGAATGGCACCATTGCTGGTGCTTCTTACACAGCTTCTAGGGTCATCTACATCCTCCTCTTCACTGTAATCTTGACTGAGTCTCCGCTATCATTTCACTAGACGGCAGTTTGAGTTCCTATATAGGGTTGGACTGGCACACCAGGATTCTCAAGTTTGCCCGGGTTCGGACATGATAATGGGCTGCAGCTTCAACAGGGTCCATGAGATCCAGTAGAGGACAAGCACGTGAGGAGCTGACAGTAAAGCGAGTCACTTGCACTTAGAGTTATTTTACTGTACTTTGGTAGGCCTCTAATTTCATACAAAGGCATGTGGAGGTTTTGTTATGTGACATGCTCCTTCATATGCCGTATTACTGAGCTGTTCTAGACAAGAAACATGGCTTCACAGGTAGTAAACCTCCAATATACAGCACCCGATAGAGCAGCCTGCACATGGCAGGTCTATTGATGATATGACCTATTTATGATAATGGATATAGACGGGCATACAGTATGTTGTGTATCAAGAGAGTGGGCCCTCAGCATTATTCCCTCACGTGGGCCCAAGGAAAACCAATCAACACGGCACCTATAAATCAGTAGGCCTGTATAGCATAATTATTGGGGGGGGGGGCAAAAAAAGGTGATGCCATAGGCCGCTAAAAAGTCACACATTTTGGCGCACACCATATTTGCATAATAATTTGCAACTTTTTGCCGGTTTCCACCGCTCACTGCACTTTTAAGAAAAAGTGGGTGGGACTTAGAAGATGGGTTGGGACCGCCCGCTGTCTGACAAATTAACTATAATTTACGGCAGAAACTCACTTTGCGGCACACGTACAGTACAAGATGCGACAAGTTTTTTTAAGAGGCGTGTGCCTCTTAATTCATTTATCGCCTCTTGCTCTTGTGGGCTTTAGATTAAGACTGGCATATAGAATGCCAGTCTTAGTAAATCTGCCCCATTATTTTTAATTGGGGACAGTCAGTTTTAAAAACAACTATGTATACTGCTTATATGGAAGGTGGCTAAAGAGGATTTCTATAGTGTTAGGCAAATAAGGCAAAATATTTGTATAATTAAATGTTCTGCAACTAATCAATATATTCTGAGTTTCAATTCCTTGTATGTATTTATACTTAATTTCAAAGGGACCTCTCACATTTTATTGTTCGTTTTTAATATGTGTAGATGATTATTAACAAGTATTTCATATGTTCGCTTTCCCTATGTTTTTTTATTAAAACACATCTCTGAGCAATGGCATGAAAATAGAATGCGCCCAGTAACAAAATCACTTTCACTGGATTGACCCTTTTTAGACATTAAAACAGAGAAGGACAAAATACTGTAGCCTTTTAGGAGCCAGTTTGACCAATACAGTAGCCAACTTCACAATTTTCGTGGCCAGGCAAAACACATCATAGACATCAACAGAAATCATCCCAAAATGCTAAGCACCAGCAGCACATTTATACCTGTGGATATATTGACTACCTGGCATTGGAGATTTCTCCAGCCGGTCCCCTCTGTGGGTATTTCATAATTAGGACTTTATATAGAAAGCATAGGATACTAGAAAAGTGCATCATTTTTTATTATACTGTATTAGGCTGGATTCACACAAGCACATTACGTCCGTAATGGACGGAACGTATTTCGGCCGGAAGTCCCGGACCGAACACACTGCAGGGAGCCGGGCTCCTAGCATCATAGTTATGTACGACGCTAGGAGTCCCTGCCTCTCCGTGGAACTACTGTCCCGTACTGAAAACATGGGACTCCTAGCGTTGAAAATAACTATGATGCTAGGAGCCCGGCTCCCTGCACTGTGTTCGGTCCGGGTCTTCCGACCGAAATAAGTTCCGTCCATTACGGACGTAATGTGCTTGTGTGAATCCAGCCTTATACTGTAACTAGTGTTACCTGGTGAACTTTTTTTTTTCAGGAGGATTGAACAGATAGATCCATGTATTGGTATTTTACTTGTAAAAAATGTGTGATATTCTGAAAAACTAAAAATCTATTTTAATTTAGGTAAAATGACGACTCTCAAGACATCCTGAATCTGGAATGGTTTAGCCAAACATGGAAACATTGGAGTCAGAACTAACCTGTCCAATTTGCCTGGAGCTATTTGAGGACCCACTTCTGCTTCCGTGTGCTCATAGCCTGTGTTTCAGCTGTGCTCACCGTATTCTGGTTTCTGGAAATTCTTCTAGTGAAATAGTGGAACCTATTACAACCTTTCAGTGCCCAACCTGCAGATATGTAATATCTCTCAGTCATCGTGGTTTGGAAGGGTTGAAACGCAACGTCACTTTACAAAACATTATTGACCGCTTTCAGAAGGCCCATTTGAGTGTGCAAAGTTCTCCCAGTGACGAAAACAGAGACAAAATCTACAGAAGTATCCCAATCATGGCAACAGAAAGGATTCCATGCCAGTTCTGTGAGGTGGAACCACCAAGAGATGCCGTGAAGACGTGTATCACTTGTGAGGTATCTTATTGTGACCGTTGTCTACGTGCAACTCACCCTAACAAGAAGCCTTTTACCAGCCATCGTCTGGTGGAACCAGTATCAGATGCACATATCCGTGGACTTGTTTGTCTGGAACATGAGAACGAGAAGGTTAATATGTACTGTACCGTGGATGATCAGCTTATTTGTGCCTTATGCAAATTAGTTGGTAGACACAGAGACCATCAGGTGGCTTCACTAAGTGATCGGTATGAAAAACTAAAGGTAAGATACAATTTTCACTACTTACCGTAGTTTTTATAACGTTTTTTATTTGTGTTGTCAGTTATTTCTTTTATTTATACTCCATACATCTCATAAAGACCCCCCTCTATGTTTCATAATAAAAAATTGCACGTCCATGCATTACATGGACCGCCATTCATTTGAATAGGCGGCATGTAGTTCTTCATTTTCCCTGCAGCAGCTCCTGTAGGGAGAATGGATGACCAGAAGTGGAATCCCTCAGCAATAACAGTAGATAGTTGGGGTGTAGAGAAGAATAGGGTTGTCTTGGTGAGACAATACCTTAAAACCAAAACTTAAAATGTTTGTTTTGAACCAAGTAGAAATTCCCTACAAGTTCATATCAAATAATCAGATTCCAAATTTCGAATTGCAAAATTATAACTCAAGGTCAAACGGCCGTTCTTGTGATTTTGTGTTCTGCATCATGCATTTTGTTTTCCTAAACTATCCATTTATGGACCACAGGTTTGATTCCTGGAAGTTTATGTAGATCTCTGACTATGACATCATGAATATTGGCAATTGTGCTTTTGATATATTGGTTTTAAAAGGTTGCTTGGTTTGATGACTTCTTTTTAGATTTCAGGACTGATCATGGGGGGTGGATGGGAGAGGTCTCACTACTGGAAAACTCCACAAACATCTGAATACTCTAGAGGGGCCATTAAGTTCTTGTCTTACTTGAAAACCACTAAGGAGCATCCATTGAAATGTGTGCGCATTTGTTATTTTTCAATGGATGGCACTGGTCTTCCGTGGCCAAACACCATGCTTGATGATGTCCTATGACAAATTAAAAATAGTTGTCCAAGATCACCATTAAATGAGTTGCCAAGATTATAAAAATGTAATATACCAATGCGGAGAATGACCAAAATCCCCCTCCACCTCATCAAAAAATGTCTGATGAATATATCATATGTGGAGGGAGGCATACATTTGCCCAATTTTTACATGGTATCAATGTTATCAACTCACTTAAACGGAAATGATAACCTACAAAGAAATTGAGTCTATGGGACACCAATACAGTATAAAAAGACTAACTTTTATTGAATACAAAAGCATAAAACACATACATATAAAAGTCTGAGCTGATTTCTACAGTGTTATAAATGGACACTAGGCAGCAACAAACTTGGATGAACAAAAATGCTGGACGAAATAAGTCACAGCATGTAACAATATTTGGCAGTATTTGAGATGGTGGAAAAAAGAAATAATCCAATCCCATTCTACATATGATCCCCCACACACCTAACAACAGTATCAGTATAAAATCAGAATGACACCCAAGTACTGTTGACAAATGAAACAGTACACAAGTCCACATATAACTTATATTAGTACATGATGGTAGCTTACCCATAGAAATGTAAATGGCTGCCTGGAGTCACTCCTTGACGCGCGTTTCGGCTAAGTATAAATACTTGTGGAGCTTTTTTATCGCCCAGAAATTAGTGAATGAATTGGCTGAAATACAACTATGCTCAGTATACCCCCTCTATTGCGGCTTTGTTAAGCTGTTTTTTTTTTGTGGAGGTATTTTAAAGTCTTTTATTTCTTTATATCTGACACCCACTCTTTCTTTCATGAAAGGAGACTGGGAAATTGGCAGATCTGTGTCTGTGGCATCACTGTGTACAATCCTGCCGTCACTATGACAGCTCTCTTTAAATTGGTCAGATAGTCTGCTAAAATCAAGAGTGTGTATGTGGTGGCAGAGCATGTGTTTGCTATGGGGTCCCTAGAAAGACAGGACCCATTTCGGTTAGTCTCATCCCCCTTTTAAGGGGTGGTGAGAACATGCAAAGGGATTTGTTAGAAAAAAGCAGCTGACAAAAGACTGATTTGTATTTTTCCTATAGGACCTCCGATGTGTCAAGCAGCAGCTGACAAAGGCCTGATTTGAATTTTTTCTATAGCACCTCCTGTTGCATGTGGTAGTGTCAAGCAGCAGCTGACAAAGGCCTGATTTGAATTTTTTCTATAGCACCTCCTGTTGCATGTGGTAGTGTCAAGCAGCAGCTGACAAAGGCCTGATTTGAATTATTCCTACTGGGTCACCTGTCCTCTATGTATGCTACTGGCTTATATACTGGAATATTTTGATTGTTCTTGGGTATAATATAATGCATACCGGTAGCTTCCTTCCACCTCCTCATATTCATAGCCACCAAAAAAAACTGCTTTTCTGTATGAAGCAAATGTTACTGTAGATTGATGGCTATGTCTGATATGTCTAAAAGAGGCAGGTATAATTGTCCCCTGAAATGTATCTGGATTTTCACATTCGTCCCACCTTCTTAAAAATGTAGTGTTCACAGACACAGTGACAGAACGGGAATTGGATTTGTGGAAAGTGCGCTGTCACCCAGTGCTGCTGTATCACATTCTAAGTGGAGATCACTTTGTGAAGGTCACGTACACTTGGCAGGTGTATAGTCATTAGACACTTGTCAGTCTCTTGTCATGATGTAGGTGTTCACACATTCTCTCACTTCATCTCCCCCGTGTGTTGTATGTACCTGTTTGTATGCAGTATTTACTGCAGATACATTAATCCATTTTTTTCTGTCGGCTGAAATGTCAAAGTTCACCAGATTTACTTTTTAATGGGACTCAAAATGAATGTGTAATATAGATTTAGGGTAAATTATATTTACTTTGTCGCTACAGTAATTCCGTGAAGGTTTCCTTAGATTATAACATGTGCCAGGACTGGGATTCTCAGAATAGGTTTGATATGCCTGAAGCAAAATAATGTCACGCACACTCTAGAACACCAAACTGCAAATGTAGCAAAGCTGAATTTGCCGTTTTAATGTAGGGCCCCATGCATATGGCAGAGCTGTTTGCAGGAGGTTGTACAGAGTACCCTGGGGGCTTTGTGTGTCACTTGTATGTTGCTTCATGACGGAGATATACTTCCCTAGAAGCAATGCTTCTACTGGAAAATATCTCGGAATCCAACAGAAAAAAAACTTTGTGTGAAATCGGAGGAATAAGGAGGTACAGGACAGCCCCATGCTGTCTACGGGTGCCCTATTATGACTCCATATGTAGAAATAATATGGCCATGTACATGAGGCCTGAGCATATGGGCACACATTGTGCATGTCTGCAGAAACATGATATCTGCATTGTAAAATGACATGGAATTTTTCATCTGTATTCAACTACAGTTTTGATTTTAACTAAAAGGGTAAAATTTTATAAATATCCGACAGATAGGAAATGCAGCTTTCAAAATCTGTGCAGATGGTTTCTTATGTGTGAAAGGGATTTTAAAAAATAAATTCACTTGGATGGGAGTTATATTTAAAAAAAACATTTTGCTACTCACCCGTTTTGGAATGTTTTACATAGACAAAGTTAGGCTTCGTTCACATCTGCGCAAGGGGCTTCCCGTCGGAACGGTGCCCTGACAAACACAAATGGAAACCATAGGTTTCCGTTCCATCACCATTGATTTCAATGGTGACGAATCCGGTGCAAATGGTTACGGTTTATGTCAGTTGTGGAAGGGTTCCGTCGTTTTGATGGAATCAATAGCGTACTCCACTACGGAGCGTCGGAACAGAGCCCTAGCGCAGATTTGAACGAAACCTTAGCCTGCGCCATCTGTGACAATGTAACACTTTGAGGGAGATTTATCAAAACTGCTGGAAAAGTAAAATGAAGTAGCTGTCCATAACAACCAATCAGGTGGCAGCTTCTGGGTCAAAAATATTGAGGAGATGATGTCTAAAACAGGCAAGAGGTCAAAAACTCCTATACGCCAGAACTGCCCAGTCCCTGTAAAGCTTTAAGAAGGCAGAATAACTCTACGATATTGCCCACATATGGCAAGTATGTGCATGGGCATGTCATTTGGACATAGGCATGCTTTGGGAGACATGATAATGTGACGAGAAGAAGGATGAAACGTCTTTGACATGAGCAGTCTCACTATTGAAATGCCACGTACTCCGGGAGTGTGGACAGCTCCTGAACAAACACATGTACCACATCCTGTCATTAATTGAATGTGACCAATTACATTGATTTTAAGGTAATATAAACTTTCCACCAACTTCACTTTTCTATTGCCACCGTAGTAAGCCAGGTGGTAAAAAGTGTATCGGGCTGTGGGGTAGTGGGTGTTTTTGCATCCTCATAATTGGCTCAGAGTAATGTCTGGAACTGGTCAATATGGGGCTTTCTGAACTATGTTTAGTTATTGATCCACTTAGATAATACTTTTGGTGCAAAAGATTGTTGGACATTCATACTGCTGTCAAAAAGGGGAATACTTTTGTATTCTTATTAAGTATAGTTACATAGTTGATAAGGTTGAAAACAGACACAGGTCCATCAAATCCAACATATAATCCTACCGGGTTAATCCAGAAGAAGGCAAAGCCCCATGAGGTTGATGCCAATTGTCTCATTATGGGAAAAATTCCTCCCTGCCAAATCTCGTTTAGCTCCGTGATCTCGCAAGATTTCGTATCCGTTGCTGGAATCTCACAAAAAAGAGTCAGAAGTGTCAGGATTCTGAGTACACATGACGTCCAGGCTGGATGGTCATGTGTATTCATTATCAGGACACTGTAGTAATGTTAGGGCTTGTGTATGAGGCTGCACATAGTGATATATCTATATCGCTAGTGCAGTGTAAATGAATGGAGAGGAGTGCATGATGACGATTGGTCAGCGTCATGCACTCCTCTGTACAACGCCAACTTGGTCGAAAGTAAAAGTACGCCCATTTGGGCATTAAGAAAGCTCATTAGCATAAACCAAAATCGCTCCTAACGTTGTGAAAAAAGATCGTTTTTTTAAATAAAAAGCATTACTGTCACCTACATTACAGCGCCCATCTCCTTATGTAGGAGACAGGGCACTTCTAATGTGGTGACAGAGTCTCTTTGATCTGGTCCAGTGAGAGGATCTTGGCAGATAAATTGAGAACTGTAAATTCATTCATTTGTTGTGTTTGCGATCTGGTTATCGCTTGTTTCCTCGATCTGTGCCTGACACCTGCTCGTCTGGTGCATTTTTATTTTCGTGCCGGACCCTAAAAAAGACCTTCCTGAGTTGTGGTGCCTGTCAGGGTAAGTGGGAGTTTGACAATGGTTGGGTCTAGTGGTCTTGTACTGCTCCGAAAAACCGTCAGATTCAGATAACTCAATAGTAGCATCTGTGGAGTTATACTCCGATGACGTGAAGTTAACTCTATGATGATTCCTTTTTTGATTCCTTCTAGAATTAGACTGTCTCTTCAAGATAGGTCGTGGAGGTGCGTTATCTTTGTGATTTTCCCGCCATTTCTAAACCACATCATCATTGTAATCTCTTTGATCCCATTCAAATTTGGAACATTTGGTGTTGGTAATGATATCTTCCAATTTGGAAATTTTATCTTTTAATTTTGAGTGTAGCTCCTCAAATTTGGAATGGTCTTTATGTACAGCAAGTGAAAGGTGTATTTGTTTAATGAAAAGTTCTATTTCCTGTAGTTTGTCGTTTTCATATTTAACTATTAATTTCATATTTGATAGAAGATTCTGATATGATCTCATTCCATTCTACACTATAATAAATTTGTCATTAAATATGGTTGTGGGGATTTTATGTAGATGTAGACCCCTAGGTATCATAACTTTATCGATATTGGTTTGTAAAGTAGTACTATCCCACCATACTCGTACCTGTTGGAATTACAATTTTTCTAAGTCACGCATCAGAGATGTGAGATCATGATTGTGATCACTTGCAGGTTGGTTTTGAACTGAAAAGAGAGCAGTCGCAATGTTACGCCTTACTTGGCTGTTAAATGTAGCCATTGCCTGATTCATAAAAAAGCAGACTTGCTTGATGTCGATTATTTATACTGAAATTTTACTCTGTAAACCCTCTACAAGGCCATTAATAAACATATTAAAAAAATAAGAGGGCCCAATACTGCGCCCCTGTGGAACCCCACTGGTGACTGTGACCCACTCTGAGGATGTACCATTAATAACCACCCGATCACTCAGCCGGTTGTTAACCCAATTACATAAATTTTTCCCCAGTCCCAGAATCTTCATTTTTTATACCAACCTTTTATGCGGCACAGTATGAAATTCCTTTGAAAAATCCAGATACACCACATCCACAGCCTTACCCAGGTCCAGTCTAGAACTTTCCTCCTCACAGAAGCTGATCAGATTGGTTTGACAGGACTGATCCCTCATAAACCCATTCTGATGCTACATTTACAGTTTATTTGCATTGAGATACTGGAGAATAGCATCTCTTAGGAGGTATATTCTATCCGGTCCCGGTGATTTTGTCTATTTTAGTGTTTTTAAGGCGGCGTTGCACTTCTTGCTGGGTTAAGCAGGTGACATTTAATGGAGAATTTACTTTATCCCTAATCATGTCGTCTGACATTGGATTTTCCTGTGTAAATACAGTAGAGAAAAAGGCGTTTAGTAGATTGGACTCTTCCTCATCCTCCTCCACCAATATACCCAGCCTATTTATTTAGAGGACCAACACTTTCAGTTTTCAGTTTCTTATTATTTATGTATTTGAAAAATATTTTGGGTTATTTCTACTTTTTTTGGCAACAAGTCTCTCTATTTCAAACTGTGCTGCCTTTATTTGTCTTTTACACAACTTATTTAATGCCTCGTCACTAGTGTTTTGCTTTAGTAGTTTGAACGCTTTCTTTTTATCATTTATTGCCCCGTTACTGTTTTATTTAACCACATCGGTTTCTTCCTGTTTCTAGCTTGTTAATTCCCATAAGGTATATATTTTTCACTGGACCTATTTAAGAGGTTTTTAAATAATGTCCCACTTAGTTTGTGTATTTTTATTTTTGAAGACATTGTCCCAGATTATGCCCTTAAGCCCATGAAAATTAGCCTTTGTGAAGTTTAGTGTTTTTGTAGTTCCTCTACCAAACATCTTATTAAGGGATACATGAAAACTTAATAAGTTGTGGACACTATTACCTAGGTGACCCCCAACCTGTACTTTTGATAACCTGTACGGCCTATTGGTTAAAATTAGGTCTAGACGTGCCCGCCCCCCCCCCCCCCTCTTGTTGGGTCCTGCACTAGTTGTGAAATGTAATTGTCTTTAATTATTATCAAAAATCTGTTTTCTTTTTGGACCTGCAGGTTTCTGCCTCCCAGTTTATATCAGGGTAGTTAACCCCTTCCCTCTCCTGGACGTACTATTAGATCATGGTAACTGCATCGTTCGTACTCCATAACCTAATAGTACGTCACGGGAGGAACGGCCATTTCGGCCGTCCTCCTGACACATACAGGAGCTGTGACAGCTGCTGTCTTGTACAGTAGTTGCGGCAGCTCCTTCAGCAGGGACTGATCGCGGTGTCCCTGCTGATAAACCCCTTAGAAGCTGCGTTCAATAGCGATCGCGGCTTCTTAGTGGTTAAACTACCTTCAACGGCCCGCTACATGATATGGCAACCGGAGGCCTAACAATGGTGTCCGGCTATGCCATCTACGGAAGCCTAGTGGGTCCTGACAAAGTCAGGACCCACAATGCTTGCTGTCAGCGAGTAGCTGACAGCTGTAATACACTGCAATACGCATGTAGTGCAGTGTATTGGAATTGCGATCACGGCCTCCTGCCCTCAAGTCCCCTAGTGGGACAAAGTAAAAAAGTTAAAATAAAAAAATCAAAGTTTAAAAAGTAATAAAGTAAAAATCCCCCATTTTCCCTTATCAGTCGTTTATTATTAATAAAAATAAGTAAACAATTAAACTATACATAATTGGTATCGCCACGTCCGTAACGGCCTGAACTACAAAAGTATTTCATTATTTATCCCGCGCGGTGAACGCCATAAAAGAAAATAACAATAAACCATACCAGAATCACAATTTTTTTTGGTCACTTAACCTCCCAAAAAATGGAATAAAAAGACATCAAAAAGTCGCATGTACCTAAAAATGGTACTGATCGAAACTACAGTTCGTTACGCAAAAAACAAGTCTCCTCACACGGATTTCTTGATGGAAAAATAAAAAGTTATGACTCTTAGAATATGGCAACACAAAAAGTAAATTATTTTTTTTATAAAAAGTATTTTATTGTGCAAACGCCATAAGACATTAAAAAAAACTATAAAAATATGGTATCTCCGTAATCGTATCGCCCCGCAGAATAAAGTGAATATGTCATTTACAGCGCACGGAGAACGCTGTAAAAAAAATAAAAGGAATAAATAACAATAGTAGAATTGCATTTTTTTTGTCACCACGCCTTTTAAAAATAGAATAAAAACTGATCAAAAAGTCGCATGCACCCCATGAAAACTACAATGAATTCCTCAAGGGGTCTAGTTTCCAAAATGGGGTCACTTTTAAGGAGTTTCCCCTGTACTGGTACCTCAGAAGCTCTGCAAATGTGACATGGAGTCCAGAAACCAATCCAGCAAAATCGACATGTCAAATAGCACTCCTGCCTTTCTAAGCTCTGCCGTTTGTCCACCAAGCAGTTTATGACCACATATGGGGTATTGGCATAATCGGGAGAAATTTCATTACAAATGTTGGGGTGCTTTTTCTCCTTTTATTCCTTGTCAAAATTAAAAATTTGTACCTTTTATCGGAAAAATGTGATTTTCAATTGCACAGCCTAATTCCAGAAAATGCAGCAAAAAACCTGTGGGGTCTAAATGCTCACTATACAAATCGATAAGTTCCTTGAGTGGTGTAGTTTGCCAAATAGGGTAACTTTTGAGGGGATTCCACTGTTTTGGCACCACACGACCTCTTCAAACTGGACATGGTGCCTAATAAAAAGAAGGCCTCAAAATCCTCTAGGTGCTCCTTTGCTTCGGAGGCCGGTACTTCAGTCCATTACCACACTAGGGCCACATGTGGGATATTTCTCAAAACTGGAGAGTCTGGGCAATAAGTATTGAGTTGTGTTTCTCTGGTAAAACCTTCTGTTTTACAGAAAAAAAAAATGGAATAAAAAGGATTATCTGACAAAAAAAAAGAAATTTGTAAATTTCACCTCTACTCTGCTTTAAATTCCTGTGAAACACCTAAAGGGTTAATAAACTTTCTAAATGCTGTTTTGAATACTTTGATGGGTCTAGTTTCTAAAATGGGATGTTTTATGGGGGTTTCTAATATAGAAGCCCCACAAAGCCGCTTCAGAACTGAACTGGTACTTAAAAAAAGGAGGCTTTTGAAATTTTATTCAAAATATGAGAAATTGCTGCTTATATTCTAAGCCTTGTAACGTCCTAGAAAAATAAAAGAATGTTTAAAAAATGATTCCAACATATAGAAGACATATGGGAAATGTGAACTAGTAACTATTTTGGGTGGTATAACCCTCTGTCTTACAAGCAGATGCATTTAAATTCAGAAAAATTCAATTTTTTTGACATTTTCTCTACTATTGCTATTTTTCACAAATAAACACTGAATATATCGACCAAATTTTACCACTGACATAAAGTCCAATGTCTCACGGGAAAACAGAATCAGAATCGCTTCGATAGGTTTAAGCATTTCCGAAGTTATTACCACATAAATTAAAATATGTCCGATTTGAAAAAGCTTTAAGGCCAAAACAAGGCTGCGTCATTAAGGGGTTAAAGTCCCCCATAATATTGACTTCATTATGATTTGCTGCCTCATCTATTTGATTTATTAGTTTATTTGCTTCTTCTTCTTTCATTATACATGGAGACTTATACCAAGCTGCTATCAGTGTTTTATTATTCTTTCTCCCTCCCCTTATTTCCACTCATAGGGACTTCTCATGATAATTTCCTTCATAGACATCGCGCAGGATGGGTTTAAGGCAGGATTTTACATATAAGCACACCCCTCCCCCTTTCTTATTAGTACGATCATTTCTAAACAGACTATAACTCTGCATATTAACAGCCCAGTCATAGATATCATCCAGCCATGTCTCACTTATCCCCACTATGTCATAATTCTCCTCCAGCATGATCAACTCTAATTCCTCAATCTTGTTATTGAGGCTTCTGGCAGTGGTATACATTCACTTTATGTGTTTCTCTGTATCACTTTTCTTATTATTCGTATTAACTGTTCTAACCCATTCCTCTATTCCACTCCCATGTTAATTTCTCTGCCCCAACTAATTAGCTACGCAGTCCTCCCCTACTATACAGTAATTCCCCCCATTCCTTGGTTTAAACACTTCTCCAACCTTCTAGTCATCTTTTACCCCAGCACAGCTGTACCCTCCCCATTTAGGTGCAGGCCATCCCTACCGTAGAGTCTGTAGCCAAGAGAGAAGTCGGCCCAGTTCTCCAAGAACCCATACCCCTCCTTCCTACACCAATTTAGCCACTTGTTCATCTCCCTAATCTCCCACTGTCTCTCTGGTGTGGCACGTGATACAGGCAGTATTTCTGCAAATACTACATTTTAGGTCCTTGTCCTGAGGTTGTTACCCACATCCCTGAAATCATGTTTTAGGACCATCCACCCACCTCTAACTTTGTCATTTGTGCCAATGTGCACTTTGACCGCTGGGTTTCACCACCAGCCCCTCCCAATAATCTACAAACCCGATCCGCGATATGCCGAACCTGAGCACCCGGAAGACAGAAAACTGTTCGGTATTCCCGGTCCTTGTGACAGATTGCCCTACCTGTTCCCCTAATAATAGACTAGATAAAAAAACAAAAACACAGCGCACATAGTGCATCAAATGACACAAAGGTTAGATGAAATGGTAGGTGCCCAATTCTGCTCACCTGATAGAGTTGTGCTGGGAGCACAACATCCACTGAAGCAAACTATATTATGCCCGAGTGGGCCAGCCTGGGTTCCGGTCTGGGTCAAAAGTTGTACAGATATATCATGGGAAAGCTCCTAAATTCCCTGCACTCCTGAATTCTGGACCTTTTGGAAACTGAGCTCGGCTTGTCTCTTTAACCCCTTGTTTGCTGATTTGGGATTATCTGCTCCCGGACGGTTTTGACCTTTGAAATTCCTGATATCTGCTTGCCTTCTGATTTGGCCTTTATGTTTAAACCCTGGCTGTCTGGTTTCCTGCTCAGGTTAGTCTGCATTGCATCTCCAATCCAACACTGAACTCTGCTAAGACAACCTGGTTCCTAAGGAGCAAAGTCCATCCCACCTTGCGGTTGGCTCTGGCGAACACCTTAGGGTCACCTAAGACACTGTCGGTCAGAGTTGTGACGGAGGTTGCGGTTTTATGTGCACCCACTCTCCCGGCACTCTGCAGCAGCCTTTGGTGAATCGCTCAAATTGCAATTCTAGAACACCTCCTTTTACAGAAACACGTTACTAATCTTCCAAGTTTTCTAAAAGATTCTACCCAGTTGATCCAGGATCTTAATCTGGTACAGCATAAAGAAAACCTACTTTTGACCACCGTGGACATCAGCGCCCTTTACAACAACATCCAACACCCCCTGGGTTTAAACAGCGTTAGACTTACTCTAGAAAAAGATAAAGATATGCCACCGATACAAGTAGATTTCATATGTAACAGCTTGGAGTTTATCTTGAAACATTTTCATGGGTAATATAGAGAATCATCTTTTCTCTGCCTCCAGCTATCTTTGGACGATTTCAGTGCTCCATAGATGGCTTGGAAATCTAAACATACAGTTTTGAGCATCTAAAGCCTCCACATAAACCTTCAGCGCTGGTCACCATAGTGACCTACCTCCTAGAAAACATTGTAGTCCGGTGACTATAGTAACAGTTCATAGTCATGTGACACACCAATTTCGGCCAATAAACTTGGTACTAAAACACGTATGAGAATTGGAGGCTTAGTACACCATATGCCATGATTACAAGGGGTCGATTTGCTCACTCACCTCCACACTCTTGATTTATTTTATTACGCTAACACTTGTGAACACTTCTCTTGTTGCAACTGATCCATCTAATCTCGATTGGCCGTGCTGTCTGTGACCCGTAACCCTGAGGTCACGCATCATGACCAACCTTTATCAGTTGTCTCATTCACCTTTTCCCTGTTTTATATAAAAGGGCTTGAAACAGTTACCATTGTATTACTTGTACCTTACCTGATGAAGAGGCTGGTCTGGCCTCGAAACACGTAGTGATTTTGTGTTTCCATGTACAAATAAAATTCCTTTGGATTCATTCTTGAGAAAATGGCCGTTTTATCCTGAACAGAGACAAGAACTTCCAGACCTCGCACTGAGCCAAGGGGACTATCCGGTTGTTTTCTACTCTCTTTCCCCTAATAATAGAGTCTCCCACTACCAGGACCTGTTTAGCCTTTCCTATGCTCCCATTCCCCTCCTTACAGGAGCAGACATTCCCCTGGTTGCTTGAGGAGGTGCAGCAGTGCTACCCCTGACCTGATGTCCCCCTTATTCGCCAACATGGCAAACTTGTTGGAGTGTTCCAGATTAGGACTAGTCTCCCTGACACACTTTCCTCTACCCCTACTTCTAACTGTTAGCCAGCTAGCTGCCTCAACAGTCTGAACCTCCTTACTACCATCCTCCCCTTCATCTGCCCCAGTGAGGGCTTGCTCAGTCAGCAGCAAATTCCTCTCCATGTTGCCAATTTCTCGCAGTGTTGAAAGTTGCTCACTTAGATGCAGAATTTGGGCTTCCAAATGGGCAATTCTCACACACCCTGCTCAGCTGTATGGTCCCTCAAATGGCTGTTCAAGGAGAGCATACATGGCATAGGATGTACACTGGGTAGCATTGACAGTAATGGAGTTCATTGTGTCTAATCGCGATTCAACAATCCGTATACCGTTGTAGGGGAAAAAAAATATACTAAACAACCCAAGCAACAATTTCTTCTAAAGTGACGATCTAAAGTCACTGAATCTTAAGTCACACTTAAGACACTGCACACTTGAAATCAATGCACACTCCCAAGCTCGCACAGTCGCTCAGCTACTTGTTTTAAATAGTTTTTGCCACTTAGCTGTTCTTTCCAGTAAGGTCTCTGGCTTCCTACTGTCTATTAGATTGCATATAAGGGACTGAGCTAATGAATATCACTGTGGATTGGATAGAGACTGAAGGTGGATGCTCTATTCTGAGCTATTCTAGAGCAAGGGGACCCTATACTGTTCTTTTTACAGGGGCTCTGCTGTCTGCGTCTGCTGTTTGTCCTCCCCATTCCCATATACAGTTGAAAGAAAAAGTGAGTTACCTGGATTTCTGCATTGTTTACAAATAAATTGCGGTCTGATTGTTATCTAACTAAACTGAAAAGAATTTAATAATCTGTAGATCCTCTTTAAGCAGCAATAACCTCCACCAAATGTTTCCTGTAGCTGTAAATAATATTTGCACAACGTTGAGGAGGAATTTTAGACCATTCCTGCTTCAAATGTGTTTCGGTTAATCAATATTTCCAGGGATGGCTTGCGTGCACAGCCCTCTTCAGGTCATGTCTCAGCATCTCATTAGGGTAAAAGTCAGTACTCTGACTTGGCCATTTCAAAACACAATTTTTTTTTAACCATTCTTTAGTTGAATTACTTGTGTGCTTTGGGTCATTGTCTTGTCTAACATCTCTTCGGCTTGAAGTCATAGGGTGCTGCCCTTACATTCTCTAGTAAAATATTTTGCTACACCTTTGAATTCATTGTTCCCTCAATGGTCGCAAGTCAAGCCGCTCCAAACCATGATGGTCCCTCCACCATGTTTCACAGCTGGAATGAGGGTTTGGTATTGGTGTGCAGTTTTTTTTTTCCTCCCAACACAGCATTGTGAATTTGTGCTAAAAAGTTTCACTTAGTCTCATCTGTCCATAGAACATTTCCCCAGAAGCATAGCGAAACATCCATATTGCCTCAAGCAAACTTTAGATGGGCTGAAACGTTTTTTTTTTTGGACAGCATAGGCTTCTTTCGTTCTTCCATGACTACCATTCTTGTTCAGTGTTTTCCTACTAGTGGAAACATGAACAGAGGTTTTTGCAGTTTGTAGAGACTTCAGTAGGTTTTTTTCTGTAACCCTTGGGTTGTCTCTCACCTTTTTGGAATTGCCGTTGCATTCTTGGAGGGATCTCAACAGCACGACCACACCTAGGAAGAGAAGCAACCCAGTAGCAATCTTCATTTGTAGACAATTTGTCTAGCCATGGATTACTTGTACTCCCAGGTCTTTAGCAATGCTTTTGGATCATTTTCCAGCTTCATGCATCTCTATAACACGTATTCTGAGGTCTTCTAAAGGTTGTTTGTCTTGAGACATGGTTTACACTAACCAATCTTTCTTGAGAGTTTTGTGCTTTTATTTCATGGAACCCACACTTTCTCTTTTTTGAAACACCTTTTGCCAATGTGCTCTTGGAGAAGTCTCAATTACTTTTTCTTCCTTCACGGTGAATGTTTACTCAATGTGCTCAATTAAAGTCATGAACAGTACAACTGTTTGGGGTTATAAGTTTAGTTAGATTGTGTTTACCTAGAATTGTGACTTCGAAAACAATCACACCACATTTTATTGATAATCAATGCATAAATTCAGGTAATTCCAAAGTGTTCTCTTCATAAGCACACACGCACAGACTTACTTGTAAAATATGTATTTATATTCCTTATGTAATGTCCGTGGCTGCGGGCTGTCAGCTCCAATCCCCTCCTGACAGCCGTGAATCGGCAAGCGCTGGCCCCAGCCTCCTCCTCAGGAGACACCAGCTCTCGCTTACACTCACCTCAGCCGGATCCCGTAGGGTGCGTGCACACGCTCATGCCCGCTCTTAAAGGGGCAGCGCGCGTACCGGGCTTTTGATGAACTTTGACCCGTGGGTACCCTAGACTATAAGAGGGGTCCAGCCCCCTGCTTCCATGCCTGAGTGTTGTTGATGTTTCCTAGTTTGTCTATGTGATGGCCTCCTAGTGTGTTTCCTGTTCCTGTACCAGTTCCTGTTCCTTGCATTCCATACCAAAGTCGTGTCGTGCTCTATTCCACGTCTGACTTGCTTCACCTCGCCTAACGTCTACCTGCTGCCTATACCTAGCCGAGCCTGCCCTGCTGCTGTCTGAGCTGCCACAGGTACCTATACTCACTATAGACATTCACCTGTGCCCTGTTGGCCAGCTGCCTTACCGCCAAGGCGGTACGTTTTAGTGGGTCCACAGACCGTTCGTGACAGTATGCTCAGGCCTTGGACCCCGCTGGTCGATTCAAGACTATGACGATGTCTCAAGAGATGCGGGCGGATGTGCTACACCTCCGGTCTCGACAGGACCAACTCCTCCAGGCGTTGAACATTCTTGCACGTCGGCAGGAGGCACACCTCCTGGCAATGTTTATCCTCAGACTACACTTCTTGGCAGTGTCGACCCGCGTTTTTCTTTGCCACTTCCTGACCGCTATGATGGAGAAGCAAGTACCTGTCGTGGATTTCTGAATCAGTGCCAGATCCACTTCAGCCTGTATGCTAGGACATTTTCGTCTGATGGCACCAGGGTCACTTTTATCATCTTTCTCCTCACTGGCAAGGCTCTTGCATGGGTGAACCCTATCTAGGAGAGACAAGGACCAGAGACCCGTGACTTCACAGCCTTCCTCCGGACTTTTCGCATGGTGTTTGAGGAGCCTGGACGGGTCTCATCTGCAGTGGCCTCTTTGATTAACGTACGCCATCCACTTCCGCACCTTGGCGGGAGAGCTGTTATGGAACAATGAGGCTCTGGTGGCTGCATTCTGGCATGGACCTGCTTCTAGAATTAAGGACGAACTTGCCGCTCGGGATCTGCCGTTTACCCTGGATGACCTCATCCTTCTGCCTGCCCGGATTGATATACGGATCCGAGAACGTCTCAAAGGATGTTCGACGGGAGGATGTCCTTCCCAGTTTGTCTCCTACTCTGCAGCAACCCCTGCTGTCCTCAGATGTCGATCCTTCTAAGGAGTCTGTGATAACGGACCAGTGTAAGTTATCCACCCAGGAGAGACAACGCAGACGCACGTCTGGACTCTGTCTTTATTGCGGCCTCGGTGGCCATCTCGTGACAACCGTGGGTAAGAATGGACTCCGTCTAGATTTTCCATACCTGTGACCATAGTGTTCAGTGAAAGAACGCATCAGGTCTCTGCGTATCTGGACTCTGGATCCGCTGCTAATTTCATCCGTAGAGACCTGGTGAACCTTCTGCAATTACCTACCACCCCTCTGGAGAACCCGTTGACAGTTGCTTCCGTAAATGGACTACCTCTGCCAGACCCAGATATAGCTGTGACCAAGCCGCTGAAGCTCCAAGTGGGAGCCCTTCACTCCGAACTTCTGCCTTTCTATGTGCTATCCAAAGCTGTTAACCCTGTGTTGCTGGGCCTGCCTTGGCTCCGACTGCATGCCCCAGTTCTGGACTGGCATTCTGGAGAGGTTCTCCAGTGGGGCCCTGAGGTCGTTAGCTGGTGCAGATTCGTTCGGCTCAGCCTTCGCTGCCTCGGTCATTGGCAGGATTGCCGAGTCATTATTGTAAAGGATCTGCCAGACACAGCTTCTGTGTCGACGCCCGTGGGTAATCAGTCTGCACCTGCTCCTAAGTCTGAGAGAGTGACACGATCTTCTACCAGTCAGGCTGGGAGGCTGAGGAGTGGGAGAGCCTATCACAGCCTGGCCAGACGGAGCTAGCTCCCGCCCTCTGTCTATTTATACCTGCATTTCCTGCTCCTCCTTTGCCTGTGATTCTTTTCTGTTTCCTGGCTCTGCTGCTCCTGCTATGATTATTGACCTTGCTTCATTTTTGACCCTGGCTTTACTGACTACGCTCCTGCTCTGCGATTTGTACCTCGTGCACTCCTGGTTTGACTCGGCTCGTTCACTACTCTTGTTGCTCACTGTGTTGCCGTGGGCAACTGCCCCATTTCCCTTAGCTTCTGTGTACCCTTGTCTGTTTGTCTGTCGTGCACTTATTGAGCGTAGGGACCGTCGCCCAGTTGTACGCCGTCGCCTAGGACGGGTCGTTGCAAGTAGGCAGGGACTGAGTGGCGGGTAGCTTAGGGCTCACCTGTCTGTCTCCCTACCCCGTCATTACAATTATGCTGTATTTTCGGACGTCTTCAGCAAGAGGGAGGTGAAGACATTGCCTCCACATCGGGCGTATGACTGCCTTATCGAGCTGATTCCTGGTGCATCCCTTCCCCGTGGTAGGGTATATCCTCTCTCCTTGCCAGAGACTATGTCCATGTCCACCTATGTGAAAGAGAACTTGGAGAGGGGCTTCATACGAAGGTCTTCCTCCCCGGCAGTAGCCGGGTTCTTCTTTGTCAAAAAGAAAGATGGCTCTCTTCGTCCTTGTATCGACTACCGAGGTCTCAACCAGATCACGGTGAAGAATAAATATCCGTTGCCACTGATCTCTGAACTGTTTGATCATATACGTAGTGCCAAGATTTTCTCTAAACAATCCTGCGTGGGGCTTACAACCTAGTCCGGATTCGCCAGGGTGATGAATGGAAGACTGCATTTAACACCAGTGATGGACACTATGAGTATCTAGTAATGCCCTTCTGCCTGTGTAAATCCCCTGCGGTCTTCCAGGAGTTTGTGAATGACATTTTCCATGACCTCCCCTATGTTTGTGTAGTAGTCTACGTTGATGACATCTTGATTTTTTCTCCAGATCCTATGATGCACCAGAGACATGTCAATCAAGTTTTGCTACGGTTAAGGGAGAATTGTCCGTACGCCAAGTTGGAGAAGTGCGTGTTTGACAAAGATGCTCTACCCTTCCTGGGCTACATCGTCTCGAATCGAGGTCTCGAGATGGATCCTGAGAAGGTAAAGTCTGTTCTAGAATTGCCACGTCCTCAAGGCTTGAGGGCCATACAGCGCTTTTTGGGATTTGCTAATTTTTACAGGCAGTTTATTCCAAAATTCTCCTTACTGACTTCTCCCATCTCTAACCTCACTAAGAAGGGCATGAACACCAAGGTGTGGACTCCCGAGGCAGAGTGCGCATTGAATAGCCTGAAGAGTGCCTTCACGTCAGCCTCTATCCTCCATCATCCGGATATCTCCCTGCAGTTCTCATTGGAGGTGGACGCATCCTCTGTCGGTGCTGGTTCACTCCTGTTCCAGAAAAGTCCCAAGGGAAAGTCAAGGGTCTGTGGATATTTTTCTAAGCTCTTCTCTTCCGCAGAACGCAACTACTCGATTGGTGATCGGGAGTTACTGGCCAGCAAATTGGCCCTGGAAGAGTTGAGACATCTACTAGAGGGCGCAGCTCATCCGATCCTAATTTTTACAGAGCACCTTGCATCTGACCTACCTCCAGACGGCCCAACGGCTGAACCCTCGTCAGGTCAGGTGTTCACTGTTCTTTACAAGGTTCTAGTTTGAGCTCCATTATCGCCCGGCCGACAAGAATGTGAGGGCTGATGCCTTGTCCAGGTCTTTCGAGATGGAAGACACCTTGGAGAGTCCACAGAATATTATTGATCCGTCTTGCATTATCTCTGTCAATCCCCTGCAAGTTGGGGATATTCCTCCAGGGAGGACTTTTGTGCATCTGGCTGATCGTGGAAGAATCCTCCGCTGGGGACACTCCTCTAGACTGGCAGGTCACGTGGGGCTCAGTAAGACCCGGGATCTGATTGCTCGTCATTTCCAGCCATTGCCTGTGCCAAATGCTCCCTGGCAGCTTATAGCTATGGACTTTATTACGGACCTGCCTCTCTCTGCTGGATGCAGTGCTGTCTGGGTGGTGGTGGATCAATTTTCGAAGATGGCCCACTTCGTTCCTCGACCGGTCTTCCTTCTGCTCCTCAGCTGGCCAAGTTGTTCTTCCAACACATCTTTCGCCTGCACGGCTTGCCGCAGCATATTGTGTCTGATAGGGGGGGGGGGGGGGTTCAGTTTACCTCGAAGTTCTGGAGAGCCCTCTGCGTACTCCTCGGTGTGAAGTTGGACTTTTCATCAGCCTACCATCCTCAGTCCAATGGTCAGGTCGATAGGATCAATCAGATCTTGGAGAACTACCGACGCCACTTCATTTCCAAGCAGCATGATGACTGGGTGCAGTTGCTCCCATGGGCTGAATTCTCCTACAATAATCACACCAGCGAGTCCACAAGGAATGCGCTGTTCTTCATTGTTTACGGCCAGCACCCACTAATTCCTCTCCCGGTGCCCGATACGTCCGAGGTTCTAGCGGCTGACTCCGCTTTTAGAGACTTCCTACAGATCTGACAGCAGACTCGATCCTCCATCCTAATGGCAGTCGACCGCATGAAACGGAAGGCTGACACAAGGAGAAGGGAACCTCCTCAGTTTCTTCCTGGCATGAGGGTCTGGCTGTCTTCCAGGAATATCTGACTAAGGGTGCCATAATGCAAATTTGCTCCCAGGTTCCTCGGACCCTTCGACATCCTACAGCAGATCAACCCTGTCGCCTATAGGCTTCGGCTGCCTCCTACCCTCAAGATCCCCAACTCCTTCCATGTCTCCCTCCTGAGGCCGGTGGTTCTGAACCGCTACACCAAGACTCCTAGCCCTGTGGTTGCCTCCAGCGGCCCTTCAGACACCGTTGAGGTTCAAAAGATCTTGGACACCAAAAAAGTGAGAGGAAAGACCTTTTATTTGGTGGATTGGAGGGGGTTTGGTCCTGAAGAAAGGTCTTGGGAGCCAGAGGAGAACCTCAATGCTCCTACTCTTCTGAAGAAGTTTCTCTCTCGCTCTGGTCCCAAGAAGCAAGAAGAGGGGGCGTAAGAGGGTGATACTGTAATGTCCGTGGCTGCGGGCTGTCAGCTCCAATCCCCTCCTGACAGCCGCAGCAACGAGTCGGCAAGCACTGGCCCCAGCCTCCTCCTCAGGAGACGCCAGCGCTCGCTTCCACTTACCTCAGCCGGATCCCGTAGGGGCAGCGCGCGTACCAGACTTTTGATGAACTTGACCCGTTAATACCCTGGACTATAAGAGGGGTCCAGCCCCCTGTTTCTTTGCCTGAGCGTTGTTGATGTTTCCTAGTTTGTCTATGTGATGGCCTCCTAGTGTGTTTCCTGTTCCTGTACCTGTTCCAGTTCCTTTTCCTTGCGTTCCATACCATCCTGGTCGAGCACTGTGCTGTGCCAAAGTCGTGTCGTGCTGTATTCCACGTCTGACCTGCTTCACCTCGCTTGACTTTTACCTGCTGCCTAGTCCTAGCCGAGCCTGCCCTGCTGAGGTCTGAGCTGCCACAGGTACCTATACTAACTATAGACATTCACCTGGGCCCTGTTGGCCAGCTGCCTTACCGCCAAGGCGGTACGGCTCCATGGATCCACAGACCCTTCGTGACACCTTATCATTCTACAGAATGTTGTCCTCATTACAATTTACTATTACTTATATTGCAACTAATATATATATATAAATAAATAAATAAATATATATATATATATATATATACATATATATATATATATATATATATATATAGGCCTTGGGCAGTCATGCACAATGCTTACATTGGAATGCCGTGCGAGAAGACACAGGGGGCGTTTCTTTTTATTAGTGGTCATCATTTCACTTGTGGTGAGTTCCATTTGCCAGCTGTTTTGCACTAGTGCTACTTTTGCTATTATGACTAATTAAATATAAAACGAATTGGATTTATTGTTTACATTTATATTTTTCCCGAGCGGGTAAAAAAAGCGGCATATCCTTTCTTGCGGTCGGTTCATTGAGATCTATGGGAAGCAGAAAAGCGTTTTTCGCAGCATTTTTGTACGCGGTGCTCAATGGGCGTTGGCGAAAAGCGATGCGAAAACCGTGTGAAGGAATTTTGAGGTAGATTTTTTTTCTTCCTGCATAATACTATGTAGATCATATCTGTGGCACTCTGCAAGTGATCTGGGTGCTATAGGTAGGGTTCCCACCCCGTCAGCATAACAAGATAAACTCAAGCACTCCTTATTTTCGGATCAGGCAATGAAAATCGAGAAAATATGTTAACGTTTCCACCACAATCCGGCCTTTGTCAAGACTCTATTGCCACAGAAAGCAGTTTGTTCGCCGAAGGGCTGGAGAGCGATACAATAATAAGTGAAGCATGGTGGGGGTTCCTTGCAAGTTTAGTACTGCATTTCAGCAAATGGAGTTGGCGATTTGGTGAGGATTAATGGTGCCTTCAATACTGAGAAATACAGGCAGATACTCATCCATCATGCAATATCATCAGGGAGGCGTCTTATTGGCTCCCACAGAGCCCTGATCTCGACATAATCGAGTCTGTCTGGGATTACATGAAGAGACAGAAGGATTTGACGAAGCCTACATCCACAGATGGTCTGTGGTTAGTTCTTAAAGACGTTTGATACAACCTCCCTGTCGAGTTCCTTCTTCTGCTTTTTTTTTTGCGGGACGACTTGTAGTTTTTATTGGTACCAGATTGGAGTAGATGCGACTTTTTGATCACTTTTTATAAAAAATTTTTGAAGGCAGGATTCACAGAAAACAGCAATTTTTCCATTGGTTTTTATTTTATTTTTTACGGCGTTCACCGTGCGGGTTAAATAATGTAATAGCTTTATAGTCGGGGTCGTTACGGACGAGGCGATACCAAATATGTGTAACTTTTTTGCTTTATTTTGTTTTTTTAATAGTAAAGTATTTTGTAAGGGGGAAAAGTGGGTTTTTCAATTTTTTTTCTATTAACTTTATTAAAGTTTTTTTTTACTTTTTTACTAGTCCCACTAGGGGACTTTAATATGCGATCCTCCGATCGCTAATGCTCTGCAATACTTTTGTATTGCAGTGTATTACTGCCTGTCCATTTAAAACGGACAGGCATCTGCTAGGCCATGCCTCTGACATGACCTAGCAGGCATTTACTACAGGCAGACCTGGGGGCCTTTATCAGGCCCCCGCCTGCCATCAGAGACACAGACACTTTGCGATCTTATCGCCGGGTGTTGGTGGTAGAGAGAGGGAGCTCCCTCCCTCTCTCCAAAATCACTCAGATGCGACGCACGCTATTGAGCGCCGCATCTGAGGGGTTAAACGGGGGAGATCGATACTAATATTGATCTCACCCGTTCGAGCAGGGATGCCGCCAGCCCTCAGCTACCTCTGGTAGCTGAGAGCAGGGAGATTTAACGCCTCCCTGCTCTATTTATTCTGATGTAGCGCCGTGAAAACGCGTATGCATAAGAATAAAGCCCATTAGTGGCCGCCGTGAAAAGGGGTATTGGCGGTCACTAACGGTTTAAGGCCTGGTTCACACAGAGTATTATGCAGGCAGAAAAAATCTGCCTCAAAATTCCTTTTATATATTCTTCCATATGTGTCAGGTTGCACTGCAATTGGTCACCACATATGTTAAATAGTTAGTTTGAAATGGTAAGCGCCACACCTAGACTTAGGCGGAAGCTAAAACGCGCATCGGGGCAGGATGCCAACTTAGAGACTCATCATGACGGGTTAGTAGTTTGCTCTCCTGTACACCTGATTTATTTGCACTTAGCACTTTATTCTGTGTGTTTGTTACATAGAGCTATACTATAAGTACCAACAAATTCTTTGAGACTATTGTTGTTCTCGGCAAATATTCCATTGCTAGGGAATATTAATTATGAAATTTGAATGCATACTATAGTACATTAATACTATGTGATATCTTCCCACCCTACATTGGTGGTCCTCTTTTCTCATCTGTGTAGATACATTTTTTAATTATATTGTATGTCATTTTTTAGAATTGTTGAAATAAAAACTATATTTTTTACAATGGACTTATAGACCGTTTCCTCTATTAGTATCATATTCAATGAGTACAGTCATGTCATCCTAGGGGACTTACAATGTAAAATGGTGTGTATGTTTGCCTTGTGGATAGGTTGGATTACATTATTTTCCTGTATTATTACAGATTTGGGCAACACGATCCCTATTGACTACAAAGCCAGAGAATGTGCCTGGCAGTCCAAAATCGAATCGGTTTTTAATAATGAATCCACATATGTCAGTACTAGCAATCAGAGAAATGGCATAGAACTCCAAAACACGCTTAAAAGTCTATTCCACAGATGGCACAAAAATCTAGTGGAATAAAGATTACATTGAAAAGTATATACAGAAAGGCCTGATACCTAGGGGATTACGCATACAAGTGTTTTCCACCTTAGAGAGTGAAAATTTTATTTCAGATTGGGAAGAGGTCTGCAATATGTGCTCTATGAAATTTATGGAACTGCTTATTAGTCTTAATAGAAGAACTTTAGAGATACTAGTTAGTGAAATTGAGCTGAAGCAAGCCCAATTAAAAGATACAAATACATCGGAAAATCTATTATCATTTAACCAGGATTTGGATAATCAATTTGAAATATGGAAGAAATAGGTACAGAATACGAAAGCAAAAAAACTCTCTAGAGATTAAAATGATGCTTTACAACAGAGAGTCTATCGGTGGAGACAGAAGGAACTAAAAGGAAATATGAGTAGATCCTCATCCATGTCGTCTATATCGCTACATAGTGATAACGAGGAAAGGATGCAAGAAAACGCAATTCTGAAGACTAACAAGGCCCAAACGAAAATTTGACAACAAGTATACCAGCCATATAAAAGGAGACCAAACGGACCAGGCGATCCGGTTGATTGAAATCCAAAGGTAATTAACCTGTCAGAAAAAGCTCTCTGTAGTTGATGAAACTGTATTAAGCAAGGGTTTAACATTCTCACCTACTGCACCATTTGATGCCTTCACAGCATGCAAAGATCTGAACCTATTTGCCAGATCATTAATGTTTAAGAAGTGGCACCATAAAGAGGATGATCTGATTTTTGATACTGTAGAAGACCAGACTGTATTAAGAGATTTAGAGGCACTTTTGGGAGATCAAGATGACACACAGGTAAGTAAAATCTATGACTACATCAAAAGAAAATCTGCGAAATCCCCCTTTATTTATGTGCACAACGATTGACCTGTTTGTAAAAACTGTCACAAAAGAGTTTGAATCAATCCCCACAACTATAGTGAATGACAATCTAACAAAAAAAGAAAGGGAAAGCCTTCGAAAACGTAAAGCCTTAAACAATATTGTATATAAACCGTCAGATAAGGGGGGGGCATTGTCATATGGCCTAGAACCATGTATGAAAAGGAAGCAAATCACAAACTGAGAGATATAAAATGCTATAAGTTGAAATTTAATACAATCCTTTCTTACAAAGAACAACCAGTCAGTATTTTAAGACGATGGAGTGGTAACTAAAAATGTATATGACGCATTGATCGTACCAGTACCCGTAATAGCAATGCTATATTTATTACCGAAAATCCACAAAAACATCAAGAACCCACTTGGCAGACCGATTATTTCTGGGAAAGGTAATTTCACTAAAAACATTTGCAAGTTTATAGCTTTCCATCTTAAGCCCCTGGTAGAATGTCTACCATCATATATTAGGGTTTCAGCAGATCTACTACAAAAGTTAGAGGGCTCTCATTTGGAATCTGACATGTGGCTGGTCACATGCGATGTCAAATCGCTGTATACCAGCATTAGAGATAATGATGGGATACAGGCGACTACATATTTCTTGGGTATGAGCAATTTGGAAGAGAACTTTGCCCAGTTACTTACCACTTTATTGCAATTTGCCCTAACACAATGTATTTACCGTTAATGGGTCTTTCAGGGCACTGCGGTGGGGGCTGCATTTGCGCCCTCATATGCAAATTTGTTCCTGGGCTGTGGGAAAGGGACCTGTTCCTGTCAGATCATGGAATGTCAATGGACCGGGTTATTTTTTGGGCCTGCTTTATTGACAATATTTTCATAATCTGGCAGGGAACATCCGAACAACTCGAGCAATTCATGACCAATTTAAACCTGAACTATCGGAATATCAGATTAACATACAAATTTGATAAGAAACAATTAGATTTTCTATATATTCTTGATATTGATAAAATGTGATGATAACGGATATATACAGACCGATCTATTTAGGAAACTAACATCGGTAAACTTGCTTCTGCTTGCCACATCTGCGCACCCTAAACAAACAATCTCTGCCATACCAACAGGTCAGTTTCTTAGGTTGAAACGCACTTGCTCAACAAAGGAAGACTTCCAAAAACAAGCGAAAGAACTTGAAAGTAGATTCATCGATCGTGGATACAGTAAACGTTGTATTAGGAAAGGAAAAAAAACTAGCGCAAGAAACTGAGAGAACTTTGAAAGCAACTAAAATAAATCAGGTGAGATTTATTACACCACATCATTCCCGATGGAAAGAGATGAAAGATCATATGATGAGACACTGGCCCATATTAAAAGGCTGACCCAGTACTAAATAAAATTTTACAACAGTTTCTGTCTGGAACATACCGATGTGTGAAAAATCTCTAAGACCCAAATGGGGTTGTTCTCCATGCGGGGATTGTATTTCATGCCCCAATATTGAACGTGTTGGTGACTTTACTAATTTTGAGTGCGATTAGATTTTTAAAATTGTGTGGCACATTACATGTGCAACGCGTGGCGTAGTTCACTATGCGACATGTCCCTGTCACAAAGTTTACATAGGACTAACTACTTGTGTACTTTGTGTCCATATTAGGGAACATGTACAAGATAACGAGTCTGACAAACAGATTTATGAAACAGAAAAGGTTGAGAAATTTAAAACTATTCCTCGTCATTTCAGATTACACCATAATTGCAATTCCAGATTTTTGATAGTCAGGGGGATAGACCATATAGAAATGAACATGCGAGGTGTCGACCTGATGAAAAAAATTACTAAGATTTGAAAGTAAGTGGATATGAAAATTGGGAACCATGCAACCGAGGGCACTCAATAAGTCACATGCCTTTGCCTCCTTTCTGATTGCTAAGTGCATTCTGTGGCATTTTTAACTTGTATAACGTGTTATTGTAATATGATTTTCATTTTTTTTTATTTTCGTTACCTATTCTATTTGATATGGGTGGCTTAAATTACCTTTTTTGTTACGCTGTATACCAGCATTATAGTGAATGGTGCTTCAATACAACTTGAGGTCCTATAAACAAATGAATCATGATGTCTTTATTTCTTCCCCTTATCCGTCTGCTTGCCCATTATTAGTATATTCACTTTTTTATATTCTTTTTATTGTTAAAAATGTATGTATATTTTTATTTTTAAAATGCAAATAATAGTACCATAACAGTGTTAATACAACAACATCAGCCTTGTAAGTATCTTTAAAACATTATCTGCAATATTAGTAAACATATAAGTTATATTGATGTTATATATTAGTGCCATACATAATAATGTCCAAAATATAGTTCCAGTATTAGTAGAACTCACATAACTAATGCCAACCAGATTGTGAAGTACCCTGTTAAAGGTGTTTGGATTATAAAAAAAAACATTTTCAAGTACCATATTAAGTAATTTTGAGATTCCCCTGTTCGGGGCCCTCATCTGTTAACCAGAGGCTAGCTAGATGGTCTTCTTGCTCTGGAGGACCTAGCACATCCATGCATTATACAAAGAGACAATTTATTTCAATGGCCATAGGGTAATGCTTCATTTCCCCTGTGATGGTGCTACAGGGTAATTGAACACTTGCTGCTGGATTCCTTTGCAAACTACAGCTGATCACTGCAGGTTCCAGCAGCAGGATACGAACAACTAACTGTTGGCAGATTGTTTTAATAAAAAAGCGATTTACTAAAATAGACCCCTCCCTTTGAAGAAAAAAACCGAAATAAATAGGTATTGAACACTAGGGTAAAACGCGCACGCACACACACACACACACACACACGCACGCGCACGCACGCACACACACACACACACACACACGCACGCGCACGCACGCACACACACACACACACACACACACACTTATTTAAAAAGATAACAGTGTTTTGGTCTGGCCATTCTTGGGCCAGTATATAATTCCAAATAAAACACCAGTAGTAGACTCCTAGGATCTTCGCACATCGGATTTGTGTGTATGAGTGGGTGAACATTCCTTCCAGCCAAGGTCTAACACTGATGAATTCATAGACGGAGAGTTACAAAAAACACCTACACAAAGTTATTTCTGCCAGAGTGGGAACTAATTGAATCACCCAGCATCCTCTCTTTCTTTATTTGCATATTCCATTTTTTGCCTGTTCATCAGTTTACACCAAGCATTGCATACATATTTCTTAATCACTTAAAATTTGCATAATTAAAATGAATTTGTCCTCAGACTAAATTAGCAACAAAATGACCTAATCATATACTTGATGCAGGAATTTACTGATATTTTATTATCTGAAAAACAGATTAAAAATGTAATGTTCGTGAGATGTGCCTAGCTGAAAATGACAGTCCTGAGAGGTGATAATGGGAGGGTGATGCTGTGATATGGATGATGTATTTATGCTGCATTTATTCTGTATTCCTTCATGATTATAATAATACCACAACTACAGAGCTGACACAAATCCTGGATTGTTGGGTAACAGCCCCTAAGTAATGTAGTTAATGCCAGTGGTTATCACCTTTAGAAATCAGGCATCTGTTACTACAAGATAACAGAAAAGACTGAGTATAATAGTGAATCTTCATCTTTTGTGAAGACTTTTACCGACGTAAATCTCCAAGTAGCGGTTGAGATTCTCAAGAAAAACAAGCAGCGTAATGAAATTTACTATACAGGCCAGGGGTTTACTAGAATCTGAAAACATTGGAGGCACGGGTGTTTGATCCTATAAGGCCTTATTCACACAAACGTGTTACGCGCGTGATTTTCACGCGCATCGCACGGATCTTTGTAAGTAAATAGGGCCATTCAGACTGTCAGTGAATGTCACGCAGCGTATGAGCGCTGCGTAAAACTCACGACATATCCTATACTTGCCCGTGTTTTGCGCAGCACGCACCCATTGAAGTCAATGGGTGCGTGCAAATCGCACACGGAAGCACTTCGAGGGGCCGCGTGTGATTCGCGCAACAGTAGTAAAAATAATGAATGAAAACAGAAAATCACCTCCTGCTTTTCTGTTTGTAAACATAAAAACAGAGTGTCATAATGATGCCGGTTGCGCGAAAATCACACAGCCACTCACCATATACAGATGCAACACGGACCTTTTGCGCACGCAAAATGCAGCGTTTTTTGCGCGCGCAAAACGGACACGTTCATGTGAATAAGGCCTAAGTATGGACTAAATACTGCAACAGTGATCGAATAATACCTCCGCACCATGACAAAATATTACTACTACATAGTGAAAGAATAATGGTGGGCTCCTGCTAGAGTTTTTTTTGTCAACGCATCCTATTCAATTTTACAGGACAAAAAGATGCCAAAGTGCGCCCATTTGTAGTAAACAAGAAAAATTCTTCAAAAAAACCTAATACAGTCATTCCCTGACCAAATAATACCACCATACTGTGACTGAATACTACTGCTATAAAATGACCAATTATTACCTGAGAATGCGGATACAAAAGGAACCGAGGCTTGAAAACTGGGCCTAATGTTGCAACCAGCATAGAGCGGAAAAATGCTAATTCATAAAGTATAATAGAATTATTTTATTATAATCTGAAGCATCCTGTAAGTAAATGGTTATCGCCTTTTTGGCTTCTTATTTTAAATCTGTCAGAGTCTGGATTATTAATTAATTATTTGGTATAAGCATGTGCTAAAGTATTCACATTATTGGTGGAGTTAGATCACAAATGTAAGAAGTGTTCATTTTCAACATACTTATTTTCTCTCCCTCCTTGTGCAGTTCAAAATAGAATAATTGTGATTGTGTAATTGTAACTCACCCCCCTCTCTCCCTTTTATCTATCATCTATCTATGTCCTCAGTGGCGGATTAAGTAAACCATATGCCCCAAACTTGGGCCCCTCTTCTCCAACCCTGCTCAGCCATGTATATCTATAGTCAACACCACCTTTCTGTGCGAGCATTGATAAATGGGTATTACAATTCCCCTTGTCAAAGGGTTGTGCCCCTACATACTGACAGTCTCCAATCATCGCTAACAGCATCACACATCCTCCTGACAATGGGAATGGTAACACCCATTTGTCTATTAGTCCTGGGCTAGACAAAGACTTTTTGTGGAATACAAGGATTTCCTATAACAGACAAGTCAGGAAAGGTAACAGCTCCTCTATAAATCCAGTGACTCACAGGTGACGTCTTCTCTGATGGGCGTCGTTCTCTTTTAATTTCTTCTCCATCTGACACAGACCGTTATGGCGACTTCTCCAGATGACTGCAGTGTTTCATGCCGAGACCTCTTTTCCCCTCACTTCTGCAGCCATTTCCAACCACTATAGAAACACAAAATTTCATACACCAAACTCCCTAAATTGCTCCACACCCCAGAACAGATACCTAAGCAAATTCAGACCCCAGGCCCATACATTAACTCAGACTAATAAATTCAGACCCCAGACCACACTCTAGAAAATACATACAGACCCCAAACCTTCTAAACGATTGCAGTCCCCAGACCAGACCCCCCTAAATAATTACAGACACCAGAACAAGCACCCTAAACTAAAATAGATACCAGACCTCCTAAATACAGACCTCGGAGCAGACCCATAAATGTAGACCCTTAGACCTGAGTCCCTAAACTAACAATGATCCCGACCTGACTCTCTAAAATAATACAGAATACAGACACCTAAATAAAGACCCCAGACCCCCTGATCTAGTACAGACCCCAGACCCCCTAAATACAGACCCCTAAACTAATACAGACCCCAGACCAGACCCCCTAAATACAGACCCCAGACCTCTTAAAGTAATCCATCCCCCTTATACTTCTATCTATCTATCTATCTATCTATCTATCTATCTATCTATCTATCTATCTATCTATCTATCTATCTATCTATCTATCTTTATACTTACTATTAATTGACTACACCTTGCACAGAAATACATGAAGAGCATATTCATGCAGATATCAAGGTTGCAGGGGACATAGCTAGTTCGTTTTTACATAACTTTACTTCCTCGTAAATAATTTTTCATCAACGCATCTTGCCCTTCACCTAATGAACAGACTTTTTGTGTTAGCACTGGTATATTAACTGTGTTTGAATAAACGTATATATTGAGGAATATAACATCTGTTGAAGTCCTCATCTCCACATAGATGTGTACCAGTACAATGACAGATGCAGAGGTTCATTTCTGCTGTTTTTGTGTATGTTTAGATACTAGGCAGCCCTTTGCTTGAGCTGCATAGCTGAGCTCTCACTGTTTAAACTAGGACATTCCTGCACTTCTTATTACTGGATCTCCTTTTATAGGCTCTGTTCAGTGCTCTCTGTAAAAAGATAATTGAAAAAATAGGAATGTTTTCCGTCAGTCAGTGGAATTGAAGGAAGTTCAGTTATTTTGTAAGCCAAGTAATTTACAGATATATTATTGTGAATACATTATATCATTGAATATACTATATGATAACACGTTGACAATTATCATAGTTCTTGCTGCATTTCTAGACCCAGCAAACACATTTCGGACACTCACCGGTGCTGAGATTATAAGATGCTCTTCTCCACATACTTCCCATATTTTACTTTGGTTTTTGGACCCTAAATTTGAGAACCATTAAATTCCTCATTTGACAGTACTTTTTTTTAGATGTTGCGTTAATAAGAATTAAAGACAAGTGATGGCTTCAGGGCCCAATTTACCTAAAGGCACCGTAGGCCCTGCGGAAAGTGCAGCGGCTGAAGAAAAATTGTACACAAATATATACTGAACAGTGTGCATATAGATGTAAATTATGGGAATAATTCTGCACTCACAGTTCTGTGGGAGGAGTACACCCCTGGAGAGACAATGGCTGCAGAGGGTGAAAGATGTTCTGAGGCGTATTCCACAAAGTTCTTCTATATTTTATAAGATCAGACAAACATTTTAAGGTCAAATATGACTTAAAGAGGGTTGTCTGGTTTCGGCAAATTATTATTTTTTTGAAAAATTAATTTGATACAATTTTCCAATATACGTTCTGTATTAATTCCTCTGCTTGTTTTTATTCAGTATGAACATTCAGTAGTGGATTAATATGATTTTGGGCCCTGGGCTGTACATAAGCTATAGGTCCCCTCCACACACATTAGATGAATGTTGACTGAACCTGCTGATTTTGGCATGACCAACCGACCACCTAACGTGCATGAGGGTGTATACGAATAAAATAACATTTATAAAACACGACAAGTTTAGATGCATTGGTTCAGCAACACACTGTCCCTGGATATAGTTTATAATGAATATCAGTGATGTGGTGCATACACATGAATTTTTTTCTTTAAAAGCACTAATCTATGCATTATAATATACCTCTAAATAATACAGTCATACAGTTACCAAAATATGCCACTCTAAGGAGCAAATATCACCATACAAGTTACTGAATAACACCAAGTATATCAAGGCCAATATTACTAATGACACCACTATACAAGGACCAAATATTATCACCATATACAGTTAGGTCCAGGAGTATTTGGACAGTGACACAAGTTTTGGCATTTTAGCTGTTTACCAAAATATATTAAATATACAGTTATATAATCAATATGGGCTTAAAGTGAAGACTCTCAGCTTTAATTTGAGGCTATTCACATACTAATTTGAGGAAGGATTTAGGAATTACAGTTCTTTAATATGTTGCTGCCTCTTTTTCAAGGGACCAAAGGTAATTGGACAATTAGTCAGGTAAAAGGTCTGGAGTTGATTCCAGGTGTGGCATTTGCATTTGGAAGCCGTTGCTGTGAATCCACAACATGAGGTGAAATTAGCTCTCAATGCAAGTGAAACAGACCATCATTAGACTGAAAAAAGAAGAAGAAATCCATGAGAGAGATATCACAATTGTTAGGAGTGGCCAAATAAACAGTTTGGTACATTCTTAAAAAAAAAAAAAACAGCGCGGTGGTTATTGCGTGAACTCCAAAAGGCCTGGAAGTCCACAGAAGACAACAGTGGTGGATGATCGCAGAATCCTTTCCATGGTGAAGAAAAACCCCTTCACAACATCTACCCAAGTGAAGAACACTCTCCTGGAAGTAGTTGTATCAGTATCTAAGTCTACCATAAAGAGAAGACTTCATCAGAGCAAATGCAGAGAGTTCACCACAAGGTGCAAACCATTAATCAGCCTCAAAACTAGAAAGGCCATTAATCAGAAATTAGACTTTGCCAAACAACATCTAAAGAAGCCAGTTCTGGAACAGCATTCTTTGGACAGATGAAACTATGATCAACCTGTAGTATGGAGAAGGCTTGGAACGGCTCATGATCCAAAGCACACCACATCCTCTGTAAAACATGGTGGAGGCAGTGTGATGGCATGTGCATGCATGGCCACCAAAGGCACTGGGTCACTAGTGTTTTTTGATGATGTGACTGAAGACAGAAGCAGCTGGATGAATTCTGAAGTTTTCAGGGATATACTTCCTGCTCAGATTCAACCAAATGCAGCAAGGTTGGTTGGACGTCGCTCACAGTACAGATGGACCATGACCCAAAACATACTGCGAAAGTAACCCAGGAGTTTTTTTTAAAGCAAAGAAGTGGAATATTCTGCAATAGCCAAGTCAATCACCATATCTCAACCCGATCGAGCATGCATTTCACTGGCTTAAGACAAAACTTAAGGCAGAAAGACCCACAAACAAGCAACAACTGATGACCGCTGCAGTAAAGGCCTGGCAAATCATCACAAAGGAGGAAACAGCGTTTGGTGATGTACATGGGTTCCAGACTTCAGGCAGTCATTGCCTGCAAAGGATTCCCTACAAAGTATTAAAAAAAACCATTTTATTTATGGTAATATTAATTTGAGTCCCTAAAATGAGGAGGCTGTGTAGAAAAATGGTTGCAATTCCTAAACGTTTCACAGGATATTTTTGTTGAACCCCTTGACACACGCTGTGTGTCTGTGCACTGCCAGAAGCTGGGCGTTGTGAAGAGAAGTGGATGATGCCGATTCGTCAGCATCATACACTTCTATTCACAACGCCCAGCTAGTAAAACAAGTAAAAACGCCCCGATGTACACACACAATACACGCCCAGTTGTACTTTAACGTTAAACACGCCCAGTTGTACTTTAGAAAGCCTCATTTGCATAAATATAAAAATGGTCATAACTTGGCCAAAAATGCTCGTTTTAAAAAAAACAAAACGTTACTCTTATCTACATTGCAGCGCCGATCTGCTGCAATAGGAGATAGGGGTTGCAAAATCTGGTGACAGAGCCTCTTTAAACCTGAAAATCTACACTTCAATTGCATCTCAGTTGTTTCATTTCATATCCAATGTGGTGGCATGCAGAGCCCAAATCATGAAGATTGTGTCACTGTCCAAATCCTTCTGGACCTAACTGTATATTACCATCATACTTTTACTGAATAAAACCCTGTATACCAAGAACAACATTACCAATAATATCTTTATATAAAGGCCAAATAGTATTGCCACACCATGACCACATATTACCACCAGATAGTGACTGAATAATATAATGATACCTTTACTGAATAATAATACCTACACAACATGACCACATATTACAACCACGTCGTATCTGAATAATACCACCATGCTTTTATTAAATAATACCTGTACACCATGACCACATATTACTACCACATAGTGACTGAATAAAACCACCATACTGTTACTGAATAATCCTTCCACATCATGACTACAATCTACCACCACATAGTATCTGAATAATACCACCATACTGTTATTTAAAAATACCTGCACACCATGACCACATATTACCATCACATAGTGACTAAATAATACCACCATACAGTTACTGAATAATACCACCACACCATGACCACATATTACCGCAATATAGTGACTAAATACCACCATACTGTTACTGAATAATACCTCCAGTCCATGACCACATATTACCCCACATAGTGACGAATTAATTCCACCATACTGTTACTGAATAATAACTCCACACAATGACCACATATTACCCCACAAAGTGACTAAATAATGCCACCATACTGTTGATGAACAATACCTTCTTACAATGACCACATATTACCACCACATAGTGACTGAATAATACCATCATACTGTTACTGAATAATACCTACATACCATGACCAGATATTACTACCACATACTGATAGTGTAATACCTCCACACGATGACTACATACAGTGAAGGAAATAAGTATTTGATCCCTTGCTGATTTTGTAAGTTTGCCCACTGTCAAAGACATGAACAGTCTAGAATTTTTAGGCTAGGTTAATTTTACCAGTGAGAGATAGATTATATAAAAAAAAAAAAAGAAAATCACATTGTCAAAATTATATATATTTATTTGCATTGTGCACAGAGAAATAAGTATTTGATCCCTTTGGCAAACAAGACTTAATACTTGGTGGCAAAACCCTTGTTGGCAAGCACAGCAGTCAGACGATTTTTGTAGTTGATGATGAGGTTTGCACACATGTTAGATGGAATTTTGGCCCACTCCTCTTTGCAGAACATCTGTAAATCATTAAGATTTCGAGGCTGTCGCTTGGCAACTCGGATCTTCAGCTCCCTCCATAAGTTTTCGATGGGATTAAGGTCTGGAGACTGGCTAGGCCACTCCATGACCTTAATGTGCTTCTTTTTGAGCCACTCCTTTGTTGCCTTGGCTGTATGTTTCGGGTCATTGTCGTGCTGGAAGACCCAGCCACGAGCCATTTTCAATGTCCTGGTGGAGGGAAGGAGGTTGTCACTCAGGATTTGACGGTAAATGGCTCCATCCATTCTCCCATTGATGCGGTGAAGTAGTCCTGTGCCCTTAGCAGAGAAACACCCCCAAAACATAATGTTTCCACCTCCATGCTTGACAGTGGGGACGGTGTTCTTTGGGTCATAGGCAGCATTTCCCTTCCTCCAAACACGGCGAGTTGAGTTAATGCCAAAGAGCTCAATTTTAGTCTCATCTGACCACAGCACCTTCTCCCAATCACTCTCAGAATCATCCAGATGTTCATTTGCAAACTTCAGACGGGCCTGTACATGTGCCTTCTTGAGCAGGGGGACCCTGCGGGCACTGCAGGATTTTAATCCATTACGGCGTAATGTGTTACCAATGGTTTTCTTGGTGACTGTGGTCCCAGCTGCCTTGAGATCATTAACAAGTTCCCCCCGTGTAGTTTTCGGCTGAGCTCTCACCTTCCTCAGGATCAAGGATACCCCACGAGGTGAGATTTTGCATGGAGCCCCAGATCGATGTCGATTGACAGTCATTTTGTATGTCTTCCATTTTCTTACTATTGCACCAACAGTTGTCTCCTTCTCACCCAGTGTCTTACTTATGGTTTTGTAGCCCATTCCAGCCTTTTGCAGGTCTATGATCTTGTCCCTGACATCCTTAGAAAGCTCTTTGGTCTTGCCCATGTTGTAGAGGTTAGAGTCAGACTGATTAATTGAGTCTGTGGACAGGAGTCTTTTATACAGGTGACCATTTAAGACAGCTGTCTTTAATGCAGGCACCAAGCTGATTTGGAGCATGTAACTGGTCTGGAGGAGGCTGAACTCTTAATGGTTGGTAGGGGATCAAATACTTATTTCTCTGTGCACAATGCAAATAAATATATATAATTTTGACTATGTGATTTTCTGTTTTTTTTTTTTTATATAATCTATCACTCACTGGTAAAATTAACCTAGCCTAAAAATTCTAGACTGTTCATGACTTTGACAGTGGGCAAACTTACAAAATCAGCAAGGGATCAAATACTTATTTCCTTCACTGTAAGTGATTACAGTACAGTTACATCCAGGGACTCACAGGAGACATCTTCTCAGACTGGAGTCATTCACTTTCCCTTTTTTTCTTCATGCGGCCAAGACCTCCATTTCGGCTTCTCACAGCAGAATTTAATACACAGACATCTTTGGCTCGTTGCTTTTCCAACACCCTCCCCACCTATCTCCCACCTTCTACAAAAACTCCTCATCCATAGTACCCCAGACGGTGCCCCAGGCAGTAATAGTACCCCCGTGTCCACACAGAAGGCGCCTCTATTACATCCCCCACACAGTAATAGTGTCCCCTTTACACCCTACACAGTATTAATGCCCCCACAATAATAAAGCCCCTTATATGCCACACAGTAATAATGCCCCCTTTTATGCCCCCACTCAGTAATAATTCCAGCTTTATGTCCCCACTCAGTACTAATGCACCTCTTTCTACCGCACTGTTATAATCCCCCCTTTATGCCCCCACTCTGAAATAATTCCCCCACAGTAAGAATGTCTCTTTCTTATACCCCCACAGTTAGAATGACCCCTTTTGTAAGCCTCACTTAGTCCTCTGTGGCCCACCCCAATAAATAGTGCCCCTTTTGCGCCACTAAAAAAATAAAAAAAATTATGCTCACCTAAAAGACTTCTAACCAAGTCAGAAGCTCTTCTTGCTATAAGTTCGGTGGTCTGGCCCGGATGACGTGATGCAGTGACGTCATCAGCATTCTCCTGGTACCACGTAGGCTGCAGTCTTAAACCAGGCTGTGGTGCACAAGAGTAAACAGTTAGCCTCGTGTACCCCTGAAGACGCTACTTAGTAGCGAAACATGTCGGGGGGGCTGCTAATATTTTAATACACTGCCGCTGATCGGACCTATTGTTGCCTACTAGTTACCTTAACAAATCTAATTGACTAGGGAAGATACTAATACTCCTACGTCAGAAACTACATTTGCCTGTTAAATCAGGTAACACATACCTGTGTCCGTCTCTCGGTTAGTGAGAATTTTAAATTAATTCATGTGGTCTGTCCAGCTACACGTAGCTTAATAAAGTTCATTATTTTACACATCAGTGGTGGCTGGGAAATTGGGCTTGGTTGTCTGCAGGCAGCTCCTTTTTTGTACAAGAGTAAACAGTGGGGCAGGGAGCCAATGATTCCCTGCACTACCATTGTTTGGCGCATTTCAGGGGCGGATAGGGCCCCGCAGCTGTGGGCTTTCCCACAGCCCTGGGCCCCCCGCTGTCGACCCATCCGCCCCTTTGGTAATCCGCCACTGGGAACATTTATTGTTTACTTCCAGTGGATAAAATTCTGTCCATAGTCATGTGTTGGATACACAGCTGCTTGGCTTGTTACAGTTAGAGTGTGTATCAAAGCTGTGTCTTCTAACTATTCCAGCACCTGTGTGTCCATTGCATCACCATGGACAGAATTGTTTTTTGCAAATACAATTATTGTGAAGGTTAGTCCTTTATTTGTAGTAAGAATGGTCATTAAAGCAGTCTTCCGTTTATAAACAGATTCTAAATTCCACTCTTTAACATTCTTGTTTCTGCCAAAACCTTCCACGTTCATGTGACTAATTTTCCTATGTAACTGACTCAGAATCATATGACTTGGTAAAACAACTTGTTTTAGCACCCCAGGGAAAATTGGCAAAGTATGCACATATCCTTATAATACCTTCTATTCACCACTCACATAGCAATTCCTGCTAATCTAGCATCAGGAAAAACAGTCCCAATGTCATAATAGAGAAAAAATGCTCAATGGTTTAGAATTTTCACACTTAACCCCTTAAGGACACAGCCAATTTTTTCACGTCTGACGTGTCACTTTATGCGGTAATAACTTTGGAATGCTGTTATGTATCCAAACAATTTGGAGACTGTTTTCTCGTGACAGAATGTACTTTCTGTTGGTGGTAAAATTTGGTGGATATATTCAGTGTTTATTTGTAAAAAAAAACCCACTAAAATTCAGATAAAATGTGCAAAAATTAGCATTTATCTAAAATGTATTTGCTTGTAAGACAAATAGTAATACCACACAAAATAGTTACTAGTTAACATTTAGCATATGTCTACTATATGTTGGCATCGTTTTTTTAAAAGTCCTTTTATTTTTCTAGGACGTTACACGGCTTAGAACTTTAGCAGCAATTTCTCACATTTTCAAGAAAATTTCAAAAGGCTATTTTTTAAGGACCGGTTCAGATCTGAAGTGGCTTTGAGGGCCTTACATATTAGAAAGTCCCCATAAGTCACCCCATTTTAAAAACTAGACCCCTCAAAGTATTCAAAACAGCATTCAGAAAGTTTCTTAACCCTTTAGGCGTTTCACAAGAATTAAAGCAAAGTAGAGGTGAAATGTACAATTCTAATTTTTTTTGCCAAAATTCATTGGTAATAAAAAAAAATCTTTAACACAGAACGTTTTACCAAAGAAATGCAACTCAATATTTTTTTCCCAGATTTTGCAGTTTTTAGAAATATCCCACATGTGGCCGTAGTGTACTACTGGACGGAAACACAGGCCTCAGGAGCAAAGAAGCACCTAGTGGATTTTGGGGCCTCCTTTTTTTTTTTAGAATATATTTTAGGCCCCATGTCAGGTTTGAAGAGGTCTTGTGGTGCCAAAACAGTGGAAACCCCCCAAAGTGACCCCATTTTGGAAACTTCACCCCTCAAGAAATGTATCTAGTGCTATAGTTAGCATTTTGACCCCACAGTTATTTTGCTAAACTTATTGAAATTAGTCTGTAAAAATGAAAATCTGCTTTTTTCTGAAAAAACTTAGAAAGTTTTATTTTTTACAAGGAATAAAGGACAAAAAGCACCCCGATATTTGTAAAGCAATTTCTCCCGATTACGGAAATACCCCATATGTGATAATAAACTGCTGTATGGACCCACGACAGAGCTCAGAAGGGAAGGAGCGCCATTTGTATTTTGGAGCTCAGAGTTTGCTGGACTGGTTTTCAGTTTCCATGTCGTGTTTGCAACGCCCTGGTGGGACCAAAACAGTGGAAACCCCCCAAAAAAGACCACATATGGAAACTACAGCGCAAGGAATTTTTCTAGGGGTATAGTTAGCATTTTGACCCTGCAGGTTTTTTGCAGAATTTATTGGAATTATGCCGTGAAATTGAAAATCTAAATTTTTTCCATGAAAATTTAGTTTTAGCTCATATTTTTTCATTTTCACATTAGATAAAGGAGAAAAAGCACCCCAACATTTATAAAGCAAATTCTTCTGAGTACGACAATACCCCATATGTGGTAATAAACTGCTGTTTGGACACGCGACAGGGCTCAGAATGGCAGGAGTGCTACTTGGCATGCAGATTATGCTTGATTGTTTTTTGGGTGCCATGTCGCATTTGCAGAGCCCCTGAGGTACCAGTACAGTAGAAACCCCTGACAAGTAACTGCATTTGGAAACTATACCCCTTAGGGCATTTATCTAGGGGTGTAGTGAGCATTTTGATTCCACAGGTGTTTCATAAATTGTAATTAGAATTAGGCAGTGAAAATGAAAAAAAAAATTAGTTTGCTCCCAATTTTTTATTTTCACAAGGGGTAATGGGAGAAAAAACAACACACAGTTTGTTACCCAATTTCTCCAGAGTACGGAAATACCCCATGTGTGGCCATAAACTGCTGTTTGGGCACGTGGCATGGCTCAAAATGGAAGGAGCACCATTTGGCTTTTAGAGTGCAGATTTTGCTGGACTGGTGTACAGGCGCCATGTCGCATTTGCAGAGCTCCCTCTGGTACCAGAGTAGAGTGGAAAACCATGAGAAGTGACCCAATTTTGTAAACTACACCCCTCAAGGCATTTATCATTTGCCTGGACATATGACAATGCTTAGGAGTGAAAGAGCAAATGCGCATGTGAGGCCTATTTTGGTGAGCATTGGCCCGCAATTGCAGGGCTCTGGGGTCAAATAGTAAAACAAACCCCAAGTAGTGACCCCCATTTTGGAAACTGCACCCCTCAAGGCATTTTTTAAGGGGTGTAGTGGGCATTTTGACCCCACAGGTTTTTTTTTTATTAAAAATGAACGCTCAGTGGATGGTGGAAAGCGAAAATTGCAATTTTCCAGAGGTATATGCCATTTAGTGCCCAGTTCGTGCCACTGAAGACAAATACCTCAAACTGTTAAGCGGGTCCTGCCGGGTATGGCGATGCCATATCTGTGGACGTAAACTGCTGTTTGGGCACACCGTAGGGTTCAGAAGGGAGGAAGCGCCACTTGGCTTTTGGAGCGCAGATTTTGCTCGGTAGTTTTTCTGTTTGGGGATTTGCTGGTATTTCAGATTATAATGTGGTGGCATATGTAAACTGTGCAGAGTACATCAGGGCATAATAACAGGGTATAATTATGCGGTAAATAAATAATAATCCACAAATATGTGGCCGGAGTTGCACTGATAAATAAAAAAATCTTATCCGCTTTTGGGACACTGCACATTTTGCGTCGCCATTTTCTGAGAGCCAGAACTTTTTTATTTTTTCACCACCGGAGCTGTGTGAGGGCTTATTTGTTGCGGGACAATCTGTAGATTTCATTGGTACCATTTTGGGGTACATGCGATTTCGATCACTTTTTACTTCATTTTTTGGCAAGCAAGGTGACGAAAAACTGCAATTCTGATAATGAGTTTTATTCTTTTTACAGTGTTCACTGTGCGCTATAAATGCCAATTTTACTTTATTCTGCGGATCAATACGATTATGGCGATACCAAATGTATATAGTTTTTTTATGCTTTGCACAATAAAATCACTTTTGTTTAAAATAATATTTTTTTTGTGTCGCCATATTTTTATTTTTGTCTCAAAAAAGCTGGGGGAGAGCTTGTTTTTTGCGGGCTTTAATGGTATAATTTTGGGGCACATGCACTTATTTTATTCTGTTTTGGGAAGGATAGTGACTAAAAAACAGCGATTCTGGAATTGTTTTTATTTATTTATTACGGTGTTCTCCGTGCGGGTAAAATAGCATGATATTTTTATAGTTCGGGTCATAATGGATTCGGTGATACCACATATGTGTACTTTTTTTTTAATGTTTTCTGTTTTTTGCTATAATAAAAGATTATTATGGGAAATAATAGTTTTTTTTAACGTGAAACTTATTTTTTGTCCCACGAGGGGACTTGAAGGCATGAAGCCATGATCACTGTCAGCTTCTGAGCCAGCACCATAACATACACCTCAAGGAGCTGTGATTGGTCAGTCTGCTGTGACTGACCAATCACAGCGATCGCCAGGCAGGGGACCGCTGTGATTGGTCCCCTGCCGTCTTTCTGTGCCGATCAACTGTCATAAACAGTTGATGGCACAGTTCTGTCACCCTGTCCTTTGACAGGGCGACAGTTATTAGCCAGGATGCATCGGTACGTTCCGTTGTCTTAATGCAACTCAATAGAGGACGTACCAATGCGTCCTGGTCGGGTAAGGGGTTAAAAACTGGAGGTTTCATATTCAAAACAAATGGGTTAAAATTGACCCCTTAATGACTGTTCGCCGGTCATTACCCTAAACATGATAGTTTGGCACTATATGGGTACTGTCTTTTTGTACGCATTGTATGCAGGGTACACTAAGTACACCCCACAGAGTGAAATCTGTTCCAGCCAGGAGCTGTCGTAAATTTCCGCTTTAATTTCCGCCATTTTTCTGGAGTAAATTAAAGTAAGGGCAGATTCACACGAACGTTGCGTTTTTGCGCGCGCAAACAACGCAGCGTTTTACGAGCGCAAAAACCATTTGACAGCTGCGTGTGTCATGCGTGTCTGATGCGCGGCTGCGTGATTTTCGCGCAGCCGGCATCATAGAGATGAGGCTTGTCAACGCCCGTCACTGTCCAAGGTGCTGAAAGAGCTAACTCTTTCAGCACCCTCGACAGTGAATGCCGAACACAACAGCGAAAAACCTGTAAAAAAAAAAGATAAAGTTCCTACTTACCGAGAACTTCCCGGCCGTTGCCTTGGTGACGCGTCCTTGGTGACGCGTCCTTGGTGACGCGCCTCTCTTGACATCGGGCCCCACCTCCCTGGATGACGCAGCAGTCCAAGTGACCGCTGCAGCCTGTGATTGGCTGCAGCCTGTGCTTGGCCTGTGATTGGCTGGAGCTGTCACTTGAACTGAAGTGTCATCCCGGGAGGTCGGACTGCAGGAAGGAGACAGGAGTAATCGGTAAGTTAGAACTTCGTTTTTTTTTTACAGGTTAATGTATTTTGGGATCGCAAGTCACTGTCCATGGTGCTGAAACAGTTTAACTCTTTCAGCACCATGGACAGTGACTATCTCCTGACGTCGCGTACCGATAATTTTTTTGCCGGGATCGGCCAAAACGAGTTTGGCCGAACCCGGTGAAGTTCGGTACGCTTGTCCGGCTTCGCTCATCGCAAAGACACTCCGTTTGGATGTTCGGAAACAGAAAAGCACGTGGTGCTTTTCGGTTTTCATTCATCCTTTTCACTGCTGTTGCGCGAATCACGCTCGTCCCACGGAAGTGCTTCCGTGTGGTGCGCGTGATTTTCACGCACCCATTGACTTCAATGGGTGCGTGATGCGCGAAATACGCAGAGTTATTGAACCTGTCGCGCTTTTTGCGCAGCAGACAAACGCTGCGCAAAAAGCACGGACTGTCTGTACTGCCCCATAGACTTGTATTGGTCCATGCGTGCCGCGTGAAAACCACGCGGCCCGCACGGACCGAATACACGCTCGTGTGAATCCCCCCTAAATCTGTTGGGGTGTGGTGGCCCCGCCCCTTTTTTAAAGCCTTGCCCCATTTGATAAAGTGTAAAATGCCCAAAAGTCTTAATTTTCATTCCAAATTGCGACTTATGGGGCTTTTGCGACTTTTTTTTATGCCAAAAATCTTGCGTAGAAAGGTTCATAAATTCCTCCCTGTATCTTTGCTCTGAACAGCACTTTTTATCCAGGGAATGTGTAGCACTATGGTAGTTTGTTCATGTAGAAGTATGGGTGTTACTAGGACTGAGCCAAAGTCTGAAGAATATGTGGTGGTGCTGAGCTTAGAAACATTTAGAAGGTAATTCTTAAATTATTGTGGAATCGCGACAAAACACATTTTGCCAGGGTTTTGTATTAGTCTCGGTAATTAACAGTGATTTGACCATACTATCGGAATTACTAAAATTTCTAATATAAAGAGATGTAACACAACATAAACAGTTTAAACTGTCCCTTAACAGAGGCGTCTTCATGTCCAATTATGTAAGTAGTAAAATGATTGCCATGGAATCGAGTAAATAAAACTCATGCCTGACTGTATACCAAATATCATAGAGAGCAAAGTCTGAAAGATATATATATCCACTTAAATCAGTGCCCATGATGACTGCAAGAAAATGTCCTGACATTGTCCGTTGTTTTATGTTTGATTTCTTCTAGTAAGAAGAGTGTAGAGTCTCTCAGACATACTATAGTGCGCTCTATAGATACAGCATATATTTACATGATGTATCTCAATGTCACTGGTAATAACAATTATCAAGAAATTGCTATTTATGTTATTTTCCAATATTTTATTCATATTTATTTTTTTAAGTTGGCGCTTCACATTAAATAGTCATTTCCTAATATAATTCTATTATCATAATTGCTATAGTACATTGTATAGTACATTTTCTGTGAAACGGGATTGATTTATAACAGTTTGTAGTCTGGTTTTCCTATGTACACGTTTTTTGTGGTCTTTTAATTAACCCTTTTAATATTCTTTATTAAAAAAAAAATAGGAGTGAAATTTAGCCAATCATTGCTCTTCTGCATTTTTAAATGAAAAATTCTTGTTCAGCTGAAAACGTATTGGCCTCGTGTCTAATTGCAAAACTCAGCAAATATTTTAAATGTAGATCCCCCGACTCATCCCACCTTCCACGTTTCCTGGCTACTGATCAGTGGTGCCTAGAAGAAAAATGACTGCTAAGAAGTCTGATTATTTATTAGTCTATTTACGTTAATCTATGTAAGATAAAATATTAGCCAAAATTTTCTGGGCAACATGTCTATGAAGGAAGGAAAATCTCATTCAGTATTTTCTGTGTGGTGTCTAAATATTTGTTAAAATCTAAGCAGGAGAGGACAAGACAAGAAAGAAGGATCACAATGTACCAAACATAGGGGAGATCAGATCGAATTCAAAGACAACAGACCAGCGGAGCATTTCTAGCAGTGATTGCTCTACTCTGCTGGAATTCCGCATGACTCCACTTCACAGAACAATATAGTGTGCTGATATAACTGGATCCCAATAAAAATAGACAGGGAAACAGCTTCTATTCTAGTCACAACCTGTTATAGTGTGTGATTGTATACTTACATCCATAATATAAGAATCTGTCGCCCAATTACACTCACAGGTACACACACTCACATACACACTTATGCACATGCACATACACACACGCACACACTCACGTAAGCTCACACACATATACACTCACTCTTATTTAAATATACATTGACACACACACACACACTCACTGACACTATCACACTCACTATGCTTCTAGGGGAGAATATTTCCAAAATACTTCATGTATTCACAGTAACAGCATGTGCACAAATATTCATAGAACTACAGAAAAAACAATTGTGAAAAGTAATTATTGTGCATCCCATTAAAAATATGTAACATAAATTAAATGCCAAATTTTATGTACTGAAAAAACAAACAAAAAAAACAAACAACGAAATGCAAAAAATAACCGTAATGTCAGTGAAAAGCTGAAAACATATGTCTCTCTGCAGGGAGGCAAATATTTAAAAATATGCTGTGTAGGAATAATTTATTATGTTATTCAATAATATCCCAAAATATCCCGTATTTTGCTGCGTTTTCTCAATGCTGAAAAAACGCAGCAATTCTGTCCACTTTCCGCAGCAGGAATTGACATGCTGCGGTTCAAAAAATAGGCACTGCAGGTAAATTTCTGGTCGGAAATTTTACGCCCCGCATGGATGAGATTTGTTAAGTCTCATCCACTTTGCTGCTACTGTATTCTGCTGCGTTTTTTCCGTCCGCAATTCTGGACTGAAAATACACAGCAATTCTGCTACGTGTGGACGAGCCCTAAAACAGTAGTAAACAAAGTGTTGTCACAGTACAGATCTAATAAAAACAGTCAAGACACAGTACAGGGATAAAAAAAAACAGTGATGTCTCAGTATAGGCATAATAAACAAAGCGATGTCACAATACAGAGGTAACAAACACAGTGATGTCAACACTTCCGGGGTAATAAACACAATAAACTCACGTACAAGGATAATAAATACAGTAAAGTCACAGTACAGGGATAATGAACACAGTGCAAGGAAATAAAGATAGTGATATCTCTGTTCAGGGGTACAAAATGAAGTTACAGATTTTGCTCAGCGTATCTGCGCTGTGTGAACATACCCTAAATATAGCATAAAATGTACTGGGAGACAAATAAATTATTTGTGGGGTGAAATGGGCAAAAAACAGCAATTCCTTCATTTTTTTTGTGTTTCATAATTACGATGTTCACTGTGTAGTAAAAAGGACATGTTAACTTTATTCTTTATTAACGGGTGGATACAATTATGGCGATACCATATTTATAAAGTTTTTATATGTATTACCACTTTTACAAAGAAAAAACTATTTGTTAAAAAAAAAATTGTTTTGTGTCGCCATATTCTGAGTCCCATATTTTTTTTTTCTTTTTCGGTTGTTTTTTTGCGGGTACATTTTGCAATTTTGGGGTACATACGACTTTTTGATAATTTCTTTCCAATTTGTTGGGGATAAGGTGAACAAAAATATAAATTCTGGCAGTTCTTTTTTACCGTATTTACCGTGTGGATTATATAATGTTATATTAGAATATTTCAGACTTTTACGGCCCCCATCGATACCAGATATGTTAATTATTTTTTTAAACATTACTTTAGGGGGAAAATGTGAAAAGTTTTTTTTTTTAGCTTTTAGTATTTGTTTTTTTTTATAAAAAAAACTTTATTGAACTGATTCTTTTTTTATTAGTCCCCCTAGGGAGCTTGAACCAGTGATCGCTGGATCGTTTGCACAATATATTGCAGTACTAATGTGTTGCAGTATATGGTTATTTTTACAGGCTCCTACTAAGCCCTGCCTCCGGCAGGTCTTGATGGGAGCACAAAGATGACACACCTGGGGGCCCTTTATTAGGCCCCCAGGCTGCCATGAAAACAATCGCGTCATGAATTTGCCGATGGACTGTCGGAGGGGGCCATCACCCTTTCTAATGGCTTAGAAGTCGCTCAATCGCTTTTTTTAAATGGGCGGAAAGCAGTGATCTTTGATTTTGCTCGTTGCAGTTACATGTCGGCTGTAACATACAGCTGACACTCGCTCAGTATGGAACGCGCTTAGCTGTGAGCCTGCTCCATACTTTCCAAGTACGTGGCATGTTGCCAAGGGCTTAAATACACTTTCTCAATGGTTTACAATGGCGATAAGTTATCACGCTGTAGCAAGTTATCAGTCAAGGTAAGAATTGCTACATCTTTATAGTATTAACCCACAGCATAGTACTTCCTGTGCCTGATAATTCTGACTTGTGATTGATCCACTTTTACTGTGCTTATCGACTATTACTCTCTACTTGTGTACCGAAGCCTGCATTACGCCTGACCAAGGCTAATCCCTCTACTCATGTACTGAACTTTGCATTACGTCTGACCACGGCTGGTCTCTTTACTTGTGTGCTGAACTCTGCATTACAACTAACTATAAGGCTGGATTCACACGAGCACATTACGTCCGTAATGGCCGGAACGTATTTCGGCCGCAAGTCCCGGACCGAACACACTGCAGGGAGCCGGGCTCCTAGCATCATAGTTATGTACGATACTAGGAGTCCCTGTCTCTCCGTGGAACTACTGTCCCATACTGAAAACATGATTACAGTACGGGACAGTTGTCCTGCAGCGAGGCAGGGACTCCTAGCATCGTACATAACTATGATGCTAGGAGCCCGGCTCCCTGCAGTGTGTTCGGTCCGGGACTTGCGGCCGAAATACGTTCCGTCCATTATGGACGTAATGTGCTCGTGTGAATCCAGCCTAATTGTGAAAAGTCTTGTTTGCCCCTTCTATTGGATTCCAGATCTGAGAACCAGCATTGTTACAACCACTGTCAGAGCATCAGGACAAGAGTGTACATACCATAGAGGCAGACCATATGACTGTCTTGTAGCCCTCGGGGAAAAGGGGCTGGTTGTATCCTGTTTGCTACAGAGTAGACTCCATCTTCCAAAGAAACTGTATTGTTAGCAAAAAAATCAGCTAAAGGAGGCAAAAGCCAGCATCATAATGGGGGGGACCATTTTTATCTTTGCCCCCGCACAATGATAAAAAACAACACATCTTAGTACAAGGATAATGCACAGAGTAATGGCACAGTAAAGCGGTAATGAACACATTGAATAAACTGTACAGGGATAGGTAATAAATACAGTGAAAAAGCTAAAAAGTGTCACAGTACAAGGATAATAAACATAATGATGTCACAGTATGGGCTTAATGAATATACTAATGTGACAGTACAAGGATACTGTAAATAATGCAGTGATGTCACAGTACAGGGATACTAATCATAATGATGTCAGTTTAGAGAATAAACACTGATATTCCCTTTTATAGCTGCAACTTCTACACATTTATAGTTTCTCCCCTGTATAAAGCTGTTTGATCCAAATAAATTGCCATTCATTAACTTTTTCTAAGGGTATGTTCACACGGCTTAGCAAAATACGTCTGAATACGGAGCTGTTTTCAAGCGAAAACAGCTCGTGATTTTCAGCCGTTTTTGTAGCAACTCGCATTTTTCGAGGCGTATTTTACGGCCGTTTTTGGAGCTGTTTTTCAATGGAGTCAATGAAAAACGGCTCCAAAAACGGCCCAAGAAATGACCTGCATTTCTTTTTAAGCGCCGTATTTTGAAAACGACGCGTAAAATTACACCTCGTGGGAACAGAACACCGTAAATCCCATTGCAAGCAGTGGGCAGATGTTTGGAGGCATAATGGTGCTGTTTTTTCAGGCGTAATTCGAGGCGTAAACGGCTTGAATTACGTCTGAAAACACATCGTGTGAACATACCCTAAATCTTACTATCTTAAATTGAACAAGTGACCTCATGTGTCAGCACTATCTATGAGCATTGTTGTCAACGTTTTCTCCGTGCGTTAATTGGTTTCTTTGAGTAACAAGGCCACTTTCTTTTCGGGAAATGTTCACTGATACATGAGACCCACAATAATTACTGCTGCTGTAGATGAGGACACAGATGACATGACATGTGTCTTACCTGCATCTTACTCACAAAGATCACTGGTAATGGGATAAGTATTAGTCATTGTCTTATACTATTCCTCTTTTTTGGATTAATTTCTGGCTTTAGTTAAAAAAAAACTCTCAAAAGTTAAAATAAAAAAGTGTGCTTTGTATGTAGTTTTACAACCAATTATTTATCGTTGCACTGCATCTAAAATAAAAAATTAAGCCACTTTATAACTTTTTTGTAATTAAAAAATATTCTACTGTTTAATGTCTATAGCTCTTATGCAAATATATGTGTCTCCAGTGGGCCTGTCACCACCCTTTTCTAGCGAAATGCTCATTGGCGAAATCATACAGGGGCATGTGAGTTTCGAACAGTACTATTAGCTGGTGTAGACACTCGCTGGCAGCAAATATACAGTCTAGCAAGTCAGAGGGGGGGAGCAGCACAGTCAACAATGAAGAAGTCTGTGGAGCAAGTAAAAATTGTCAAAAAGAAATAGGCAAAAAATATGCAGCAGCGTCCACAAATGTACGTGTCTACATATACGTGTTCCTGTGGAGAACCCCTCTCATTGTATATAATTATGAGACCATTGAAAACGGAGTATCTCCGCAGTGGCCTGGCATAGAGATAAAGCACCCATTAGGTTATGTAAAAGGAAGGGCTGGGTATATTGCTCCAAGGCATAGAGTCAATATTTAATCTGTAAACTACAGTATAACGTATCATATGTGTTCAGGATGAATATTCAATAGTCAGTTAAATAAACTGTTTTTGTTTTATACTTATGTTTTTTTAAATCTAAAAAAAGATGTCCGAGCCTTTTTTCTTTTTAGTGGGGAATGCAAGTATCTAGTGCTGCAGACAGGTCACAAGAGCTGAGAGGTATTTTTTAAGCAGATTTTTCAGACTATAAAACCCACTCAAGATTTGATAACCGAAAAAAAAAAATCGGACTAGTAGATTGTAGCGATGATCAGCGAGTGGATCAGATCCATTAGTGGCGTATATAGACACCATAGGGCCGCTTTGCAAGAATAGAATATGGGCCCCTAATAGCTCATAAAAGTGCATAGCAAAACATGTGAATGGGGCATAAATTACCCGATTTACATGCATTGCCAATAGAATTCTTGCGGATTCTGTGAGGACAGGCTTTGAATCCATGCTTTAAACCTGACAGAATTCACAATGTGTGAATGTAGCCTAAATGTCTATCTATTTAGCACTTACAATGTGTGTGTGAATTTATATTTCTACATGTCAGTATTTTTGTGTGTAGTTATATTCTTGATGTAGATATTGCATCACCATCCATTGCATTACTTTACCATTTATTTAGTAAAGCCTGCAATTTGATCACTTCTTCTGCTCGAGAGCTGTCAAATATCCTCTGTATAATCCCTTCTGTGTATACATAACACTCAATATAAATCATAGTTATTGCTAGAAGGACATTAGGGCTTTATTCAATTCATAAGGACCACAGAGTTAAATGGGTCTCAGTAGGGACATAAAATTGCTTCAATTACAGTATGTGGCCTAACATTACGCTAGAAATCTCTCTGCCCAACATCTGTCATTGCTTCTGTCCACAAATTCTTTTAGTATCATGTTAAACGGTCTCTGTATGAGCTAAAGGAAGGTTTGCATTTTACCTTAACTTCTTCAAATCATTTTACCCGATCATGTAAAGATTTTATTAAATCCTCATACTTTACCGACATCAGAACATTCTGTGGGAAATATTGTATGATGAGATACACTATAAATAATATCTGCCTTTTATTCAGATTTTTAAATTGAAAATTGATTTTAAAATTAGAGACTTAGCCCTTATTCACACGACAGGGTTTCCCGGCCTGGTGACGGCCGTTCATAAATCGGCCGTCATCCGGCTGCATCAGGGACAATAGACCCCTAATAGGGCTATTCACACGACCGATTTTTTTGACGGCCCGGGAAACCTGGCCATCAAAAAATGGGACATGCCCTATTTTCAGCCGTTTACCCGGCCATCACCGGAATGTGTCACGAGTGATGGCCATGTATTCCGTCGCTCGCGCTCTCTCTCCTCCTCCTCCTCCTCACAGTGCAGAGTGCATGTGAGGAGGAGGAGAGTCTTTTTTTGCTCCCTGTAGAAGTCGGAATCTCCAATCCCCGGCCGGGGATTGGGGATTACGATACACGAGAAGTGAGTGACTACACTGTCCATATATGGACACAGCGACATCACTCACTTCTGAAGCGGAATCCCCGACCCCGTGGCCGGGGATTCCTCTCCAGGAGAAGTGAGTGACTACACTGTCCATATATGGACACAGAGACGTCACTCACTTCTGAAGCAGAATCCCCGACCCCGTGGCAGGATTCCTCTCCAGGAGAAGTTAGTGACTGCACTGTCCATATATGGACACAGCGACGTCACTCACTTCTGAAGCGGAATCCCCGACCCCATGGCCGGGGATTCCGCTACAGGAGAAGTGAGTGACTACACTGTCCATATATGGACACAGCGACGTCACTCACTTCTGAAGCGGAATCCCCGACCCTGTGGCAGGGAATTCCACTACAGGAGAAGTGAGTGACTACACAGTCCATATATGGACACAGTGATGTCACTCACTTCAGAAGCGGAATCCCCGACCCTGTGGCAGGGAATTCCGCTACAGGAGAAGTCAGTGACTAAACTGTCCATATATGGACATTGAAGTCAGTGACTTCTCCTGATGGGTGTAACCTACAGGGGGCTGTGTGGCATCATCAACAGGGGGCTGTGTGGCATCACCTACAGGGGGCTGTGTGGCATCACCTACAGGGGACTTGGTGGCAATACCTACAGGGGGCTGGGTGGCATTACCTACAGGGGCTGGGTGGGATTACCTACAGGGGGCTGGGTGGCATTACCTACAGGGGGCTGGGTGGCATTACCTGCAGGGGGCTGGGTGGCATTACCTGCAGGGGGCTGGGTGGCATTACCTACAGGGGCCTTGGTGGCATTACCTACAGGTGGCTGGGTGGCATTACCTACAGGGGGCTGGGTGGCATTACCTACAGGGGGCTGGGTGGCATTACATGCAGGGGGCTGGGTGGCGTTACATGCAGGGGGCTGGGTGGCGTTACATGCAGGGGGCTGGGTGGCGTTACCTGCAGGGGGCTGGGTGGCGTTACCTGCAGGGGGCAGGGTGGCATTACCTGCAGGGGGCTGGGTGGCATTACCAACAGGGGGCTGGGTGGCATTACCTACAGGGGGCTGGGTGGCATTACCTACAGAGGGCTGTGTGTGGCAATAAATTGTAATGAAATTCATCCGATTTTAAAACGGACAGGGAAAAAAACGGATGCAAAACGGGTCAAAATCGGCCGTTAAAAACGTCAACACGGCCCGGAACGGAATCGGAACGGATGCAAACCAACTGGGAAAAACGGCCCAAAACGGCCGATTTTATCGGCCGACACTCGGACCCTGTCGTGTGAATGAGGCCTTAACAGTAGTTGACTAAGTCGCGTTTTAAATTGTTAGATTTTGGTTTTAGTTACTCTTAAGTAAAGCTGGTTGACAAAAGACACATGTCTATTAAGCGCAACCACTCTATCATCTAGCTATTTGGCCTAGAAGAAAGCAAAGCTTATCCCCCTGGGTGATTGTAGCCAATTTTACCTCATAGGGAAAAAAATATTTCCTTCATGACCCTTCAAGGACAGTCAAATAAAATCCTGGATCAAGTGTAAGAGCATTTCTTCTTAAACATTTGTTTTTATAATAATTACCAATAGATGTAAGCATTGAGCTTTTCTATTCTTTTATGCAACATGTATAATTGAATATAAAACACATTTTAAAGTCAGGTTCTTATTGAGTGGAAAATTTTGTGATTTTTTTTTTATTTTCTCTTTAATTCATGTGACTATCCATATAAAAATATTGGAATATTCTAGTTTTCACACCGGCCCCAAGGGCACACACAATATGCTGATATTTATTTTTTTTTTGCAGTTTATTTTTCAGCTTTGATGTGTAGACTTGTGCATGGTCAACAGAGTCCTCTCATTCCCATTAGAGGTTGGGGTATTTGATCACTTATGACAGCTCAATTTTACTGCTAGAGCCCTAGATAATGCAGGTTAAAAACACCATACAAAAAATAAGCAAACCTCCTATAGGGGTTCTCACCAGTTTTTACTATACTTAGTCATCAGTGTAAAAATATAGGGGCGAACAATGTATCAAACTATAACCAGCTAGTTTAGAAAGAAAAGGTTTGACAACCCCTATAGGAGCCTGCACTGCACTGCCTGTGTCAGGAGTGATTTTACTAGTAAGAGTATATTGGGGAATTGAACATAATGCAGTTTCCTATAAGAGTATGTTCACACGTGGCAAACTTGATGCATAAATCTCTGTGACTACTACATCTGAACGGTTAGTGACAATCCATGCACCTGCTACAGAAACCCCATTCAGATGCATAGAATGGAATTTAAACTCAGAAATTTCTGCAAATCTGAACTTACCCTTAGGGCTGATTCAGACGACCGTGGCGTTTTGCCTGCACAAAAGCCACTTACCTGCTCCGTGAGGCAGCATCATATGATGCGCGGCCGCGTTCTCGCAGCCGCCATCATTATGACACGCCATTCGGATGTTTGTAAACAGAAAAGCACGTGGTGCTTTTCTGTGTACATTCATCCTTTTGACAGCTGTTGCGCGAAACAGGCAGTTCGCATGGAAGTGCTTCCATGCAACCTGTGTCGTTTTCACGCACCCATTGACTTCAATGGGTGCGTGATGCGCGAAATACGCGGAGATATTGAACGTGCCGCGCTTTTTACGCTGCGCAAAAAGCACGGACTGTCTGTACTGGCCCATAGACTTCTATTGGTTCATGCGTGCCGAGTGAAAACCACGCGACCTGCACGGACGCAATTCACGGTCGTCTGAATCAGCCCTTACAGAAGAGCAGGTCTACAAACCAGACATACCATTTAAAAGGGTTGTCTCATCACAGACAATCCCTTTTATCTGAGATTCACAACTGCAATCAACTGATCACTCCATGACTCTCGGCAAACTGATTTTGTCGTGGGTTAATGTAGCTCACTGCTCATTTCCCCTTTAGCAGCCACTGCAGGGCAAATGGCTTTTTTGCCGATCAGATGGCTCTGTTCATGCTGGACTTAGGTTTTATTCCAATAGATTTTTGACAGGCAGAATAGCGCAGTCAAGGGTACATTTTTACAAGAGACATGATAAATGTGACAGATGCATTTTGATCCATTTTACAACAGATCCTAATTGACATAATAGGTTTCCAGCAGAATAGAGGAGCTGACTAAGCACCAGACCATTATGCCTACTCAGACAAATTTTACAGTAGGCACTATGTATTCCGGTAGGTAGTGTTCACCTGTTATCCGCAAACCCACATTTGTCAATCAGACTGCTAGATAGTGAAAAATGATTCATGACTGCAGAGAACACATCTAAACTGCTCCAGAGTCCAGTGGTGGCGTGCTTTACTCTCCTCCAGCTGAAGCTTGGCATTGTGCGTGGTGATCTTAGGCTTGTGTTCAGATGCTTGAACGATGGAAACCCATTTTATGAAGCTCCTGAACTGACGTCACTTGCGGAGGCAGTTAATAAACTCAGCAGTGAGTGATGCGAGAGGATAGGTGATTTTTTTTGTGCCACGCTCTGCTGGATATAATTGGGGCTCACCTTTTCACCATGGCTGACAGCACCTTTCTAAAATGGAACTAGCTTGCCATGACTTACTTGCCTTCAGATCAAGATACATAATTTGTTTGGATATTGTTCCTATTGCTATTGGACTGTGTTCCTGACTCTGACCATGACCTCGGCCTTGTTCCTATCTCACACTTCTAATCTGTTTCTTTGTTCCTGTGCTACTGACTCCTGACTACGGTTCTGTCTCCTCCAGACTATTAACGACCCCTAGCTACGTTCCTGATTTAGCTACAGTGCAACCGACGCCAAACGGTTAGTATTGTGGACCACAACCTGAGAATCAAACTAAGAAAATCCATACCTCCTTGCGGAGTTTAACCCCTCCCCTCCGCAGCCATTTTTCGGATTTTCACTTTTGTTTTTTCCTCCCCATCTTCCAAAAGCTGTATCGTTTTTATTTTTCCATCAATATTGCCGTATGAGGGCTTGTTTTTTGCGGGACAGGTTGTACATTTTCAAAGTACCATTTATTGTACCATATAATGTAGTGGGAGATGAGAAAAAATATATATGTGGGGTGGAATAGGAAAAAAACTGTGATTCCTCAATCTTTTGGGTGGTTTTGTTTTTACGGCGTTCACCCTGCAGTAAAAACTGCATGTTAACTTTATTCTGCAGGTCAATATGATTACAGCGATACCAAATTTATATAGTTTTTTTTATCTTTTACTACTTTTACAAGGAAAAAAATGATTGTTAAAAATAAAATGTAAGCTTTGTCGCCACATTTTGAGAGCCATAACGTTTTTATTTTTGCGTCGATTTAACGGTATGGGGGTTTTGCAGGGCGAGTTGTAGTTTATATTACTACCATTTTTGGGGTACATGAGACTTTTTGATGACTTTTTATTTCATTTTTTGTGGGAGATGATGTGACCAAAAAACAGCAATTCTGATGTTTTGAATTTTCTATTTTTTACAGCTGTTCACCGTGCAGACTAAATAATGATATATTGTAATAGTTCAGACTTTTACGAACGCGTCAGTACCAGTTTTGTTGGCTTTTTTTTTTTACATTGTGCCTGAGGGAAAATGGGTAAAGGTTTTTTTTTTACTTTTAATTTTTTTTATTAAAAATTATTACTTTTTTTACTTGTCCCCCTAGGGTACTTTAACCAGAGATCATTAGATCGCTTGCACGATATCCTGCGATACTATTGTATTGTGGTATATCATGATTCTGACAGTCTCCCATGAAGCCCGGAGGCAGGGGTTCATAGGAGTACAAAGATGGCGGACCTGGGGGCCTTCATTAGGCCCCCAGGCTGCCATGCCAACCAACGACACCCCCTGATCTCACCACAGGGGGGCCATTGCAACGTTACAGTGGGCCGCCCTCCGTTTTTTAGTCATTTAAATGCCGCAGTCGCTATTGACCGTAGCATTTAACAGGTTAAACGAGCAGGATCGCGCTTGAGCGGGATCCCGCTCGTTACCCGGAAGTAGCGGCTGTAACACACAGTCGACACACTCGCTCTATGGAGCGGGCTCAGCCCGCTCTCTACTCCCCCACCCGGCGAGCGCCGTATATATACAGCGGATGTCGGCAAGGGGTTAAAGGGAACCTGTCACCTGCATTTCACCTATTGAACTTTACTTATCCCCCACTGTCTGCTGCTATTAAAAGTTCATTGCCGTTATCCCCCCCTAAACTCCTCCTCCAACTGTAAAACATTTTGTGCCTTTTATTGTAATGGTCCGGTGTCCCTTTGTGCGCACACCCCAGAAGAGGACATCAATGCACAAGCACAGGATTTTGTCTGCTGGGGGAAGGCGAGGAGCTGTCAATCAAAAGTAAGGAGGCGGAGTCAACTCGGAAAGACTTGAGGAATGAAGATATGATTCTTTTCAAACGAAGATATGACCCTTTTATGCTCATTAGCATACGGTGTGGGAAAAACAAAAAAACTGAATACTAAAGCTACCGAGCCGACTAAGAAGACAATTATAGGTTATATAGAAATGATTTTTAACCCACTACCACCAGGTTTAATAGATGAAATGTTGGTGACATGTTCCCTTTAAGGGTGGAGAAAAATGTTTCCTTAGACTCTGCACCCCAGACTAGCCAGCACCAAACCAATTCAGAGGATCACTTCTCTGATGTGAAACGTAACACTGAGGTTCATATGTGAATCTAAGTTTCAGATTTACTTATCTCTTTGGTTTTGTGGCTCATATTGATTTTGAAATTTCCCTTAACCCCTTCCCTCTTTAGCCACTTTTGACCTTCCTGACAGAGTCTCATTTTTCAAATCTGACATGTTTCACTTTACGTGGTAATAACTTCGGAATGCTTTCAGCTATCCAAGCAATTCTGAGATTGTTTTCTCGTGACACATTGGACTTTATTTTACTAGCAAACTTTGCTCGATACATTCAGTATTTAAATGTGAAAAACACCAAATTTTAGCGACAAATTGCAAAAATTAGCATTTTTCTAAATTTAAATGTATCTGCTTGTAAGACAGGCAGTTATACCACACATAATAGTCGCTAATTAACATCCCACACATGTCTACTTTAGATTGGCATCATTTTCTGAACGTCCTTTTTTTTTCTAGGACGTTACAAGTGACCCCATTTGGGAACTACACCCCTGGAGGAATTTATTTAGGGGTATAGTGAGCATTTTGACCAGACAGTTGTTTTGCAGAAATTATTGGAAGTAGGCCGTGAAAATGAAAATCTACATTCTTTTAAATAAAATGTAGGTTTAGCTAATTTTTTTTAATTTACAAAAGGACTAAAGGAGAAAAAGCACCACAACATTTGTAGAGCAATTTCTCCCGAGTAAAACAATACCCCACATGTGGTCATAAACGGCTGTTTGGACACATGGCAGGGCTTAGAAGGGAAAGAGCGCCATTTGGCTTTTGGAGCTCAAATTTAGCAGGTATGGTTTGCGGAGGCCATGTCACATTTGCAGAGCCCCTGAGGGGAAATAACAATGAAAACGCCCTAAAAGTGACCCCATTTTGGAAACTACACCCCTTGAAGAATTCATCTACGGCTGTAGTGATCATTTTGACCACACAGGTGTTTCATAGAATTTATTAGAATTGGGCAGTGAAAATAAAAACAATCCTTTTTCTTCAATAAGATGTAGATTTAGCTCAAAACTTTTCATTTTCTCAACAAATAAAGGAAAAAAAGAACCCCAACATTTGTAATGCAACTTCTCCCGAGTACGGCATTACCCCATATTTGGTCATAAACTGCTGTTTTGGCACACGGCAGGGCTCAGAAGAGAAGGAGCGGCATTTGGAGCACAGATTTTGCTAGATTGCTTTCTTGACACCATGTTGCTATTGCAAAGCCCCTAAGGTACCAGTACAGTGGAAACTACCCAAAAGGGACTCCATTTGTGATACTACACCCCTTGAGGAATTAATCTAGGGGTGTAGTGAGCATTTTGACCCCACAGCTGTTTCATAGATTTTATTTGAATTGGGCAGTGAAAATTAAAATTATTTTTTTTTCCCCAATAAGACGTAGTTTAGTGCAAAATGTTTCATTTTCTCAAAAAATAAAGCAGAAACCCAACATTTGTTAATCAATTTCTCCAGAGTATGGCAGTACCCCATATGTGGTTATAAACTAATTTTTGGGCCCACGGCAGGGCTCAGAAGGGAAGGAGTGCCATTTGGCTTTCGGACTACAGATTTTGCTGGATTGGTTTCTGGTCGCTATGTAGCATTTGCAAAACCCCATGTGGGACCAAAACAGTGGAAACCCCAAAAAAGTGACCCCCATTTTGGAAACTACTCCCCTCAAGGTATTCACCTAGCGGTGTAGTGAGCATTTTAAACCCGCAGGTGTTTTGCATAAATTAGTGTGCACTCGATATTGCAGAGTAAAAATGGGATTTTTCAATAGATATGCCAATATGTGGTGCCCAGCTTGTGCCACCATAACAAGACAGCTCTCTAATTATTATGCTGAGTTTCCCGGCTTTAGAATCACCCTACATGTGGCCCTAATCTTTTGCCTGGACATTCGACCAGGCTCAGGGGTGAAAGAGTACCATGTAAAATTGAGGCCTAATTTGGCGATTTACAAAGTATTGGTTCCAAATTGCAGAGGCTCAGATGTGAAATAATAAAAAGAAAGTGACCCCATTTGGAAACTACACCCCTCAAGGCATTTATTAAGGAATGTAGTGAGCATTTTCACCCCACAGGTCTTTTCCATAAATAAATGCGCTGCGTATGGTGCAAAGTAAAAATTAACATTTTTCCCCAGAATTGCCAATTTAATTGCAATTATGTCGTGCCCAGCTTATGCCACTGGAGACACACATCCCAAAAATTGTTAAAAGGGTTCTCCAGGCTATGGCGGTGCCATATATGTGGAAGTAAACTGCTGTTTGGGCACACTGTAGGGCTCAGATGGGTGGGAGCGCCATTTGGCTTTTGGAGCATGGATTTTGCTTGGTAGTCGTTTTGTTTGGAGTTTTACTGGTGTTTCAGTTTATAATGTGGGGCATATGTAAGCTGGGCAGAGTACATCAGGGGCATAGTCAGGGAGTATAATAATGGGGTAAAAAATAAAATAATCCATAGATGTGTGTTATGCCATGGAGCAATCATTTCTGCACAGGCCGGTGTCGCACTGATAAACAGTGTCTTTACTTATCCCCCTTTTGGTACACACTCCGCACCTTAGCAGTTTGTGTAATCTTGCTAGGAAGTGTTGTCCTGGTATAATACGGGCACCCTCGTTTTAGCAGACATGTTTGCCCCCCCACTTCCTGGTTCCCTAATTTTAGGGCCCCTATAAATCGCCTCTTGAAACAGACGAAATGTTCCCCTCTGATCTGCACAACTGCATATTTTTTATTTCCTGACTGATGGAAGCCTTAACTAATTTTATTTTTTCATAGACGTAGGGGTATGAGGGCTGTTTTTTTTATGGGACGAGCTGTAGTTATTATTGGTACCATTGTGTGGTACATGCAACTTTTTTATCACTTTTTAACCTATTTTTTGAGAGGCAAGGTGACCAAAGAACTGCAATTCTGCCATAGTTTTTTAGGGGTTTTTTATACAGCGTTCACCATGCGTTATAAATTACATGTTAACTTTATTCTGCGGGTCCGTACGATACCGGCGATACCTAATTTATAGCACTTTTTAATGTTTTACAATTTTTTGCACAATTAAATTACTTTTGTAAAAAGAATGTATTTTTTCTGACGCCATGTTGTGAGAACCATAACTTTTTAATCTTTTTGTCGATGGAGCTGGGCTTGTTTTTTGCGAGACGAGCTATAGTTTTTATAAGTACCATTTTTGGATACATGCGACTTTTTGATCACTTTTTACTTCAATTTTTGTAGGGCAAAGTGACCAAAAAACAGAAATTCTGGCATTATTTTTTAGTTTTTTTTTACACCGTTCACGGCGTGGAATAAATAACATAAGATTTTTATAGATTAGGTCGCTGCGGTCAGGGAGATACCAAATATGTATGGTTTATTTATTTATTTTCAATAATAAAGGGCGATTGTGTTTTATCTTATTACTTAAATTTTTTATTATATTCTTTACAACTTTTTTTTTTTTTTAAATTAACTTTTTTTACACTTTACTTTACTCCCACTAGGGGACTTGAAGGTCCAACTGTCAGATTTTTTTTCTAATACATTGCACTACCTACGTAGTGCAATGTATTAGATCTGTCAGTCATCCGCTGACAGCAAGCCGATTAGGCTTCGCCTCCGAGCGGGGCCTAATCGGCTTCCGTAATGGCAAACAGGAGGCCATTGTTAGGTCTCCTGGTGTCATAATAGCAGTTGGTAGTCGTGCGATTACAGGGCACAGCTGCCGATCTGCTAACAACCACAAAGATGCAGCTATCACATCCGATCGCTGCATCTGAGGGGTTAATGGCAGGGATCGGAGCTAGCTCCGGATCCTGCCATTACAGGTGGATGTCAGCTGTAACATACAGCTGATATACACCGGTGATGACGCCGGCTCATCTTTTGAGCCGGCGCCATCTTACCGGCGGCTACGGAAGAATTTCAGGCCCCGCCTCCAGGCGGCATCTGGAAGTTTTCCATGCTAGGCACACCGGGAGGCAAGTATTAGGCCTCCGGTTGCCATTGCATCCACCGACACCCCGGTGATTTCATTGCTGGGGTGTCGATGAGCTGCAAACACCTTAAATGTAGTGATCGGTTTTGACGGCTGCATTTAAGGGGTTAATGGCGGTGATAGAAGCTAACTTCGGTCCCCGCCGTTACAGCAGGATGTCAGCTGTCAGATACAGCTGACATCCGGGGATGATGGCACCGACTCAGCTTCTGAGCCGGTGCCAAGCATTTGGCGTAAGTATACGACATTTTGCGGGAAGCACTGGCTTTTCATGTCGTATACTTACGACAAATGTCAGGAAGGGGTTAAAGGGACACTGGACTTAGAAATCAATGAGAAATTAATAAAAAAAAATTAAAAAAAGAACAGGAAAAAAAAAATATTTGACAGTCTTTAACACTTTCTTCAGCTTTCTGACACAATTCCGTATAAAGAAGGCTTCATCTCCTAGTCCTCTTTTTTCGTATGGAGACCAATTTTTTTTATGTTTCCAAAGTCAAAAAAGATAAATTAAAAAAATTCCTGCTTTATCGCTGCCCAAGGCTTTGCATAACAAACATTTCTGGGCAAATTATCACATTTTCTAGCACCTAGCTCCAATCTGTGGCATGTCGGAGGGGCATAAAGGCAGATTGAAAGCAAAGTTTTTTAGGGACATGAAACCTCAAAAATGAAATCAAGTGGTGTGGGACGATTGAGCGATTCCTCCTGTTCGTCGACGTGGAAGTTATCGCCGTTTGTTGCAAACTGAGAGGGACAGAATCCTTGAACTGAGAGACCTTGGTTTATCACTCTGGCAAATCGCTACGCGCCTAGACCGAGATGTGAGCACTGTTCATGTCCCAGAGGTTGGGAGAACATAAATAATGGGAATGACATCAAGAGGTGTGCGGAGGCGAACCCTTGCATGGACGAATCATCTGATTGGAAGAATTGTGTGTAGTAATCCATTCTGTACTGCAAGTGAAATTGGATCTCACATTTTAAGCCTAGGGTGGCAACCAGTGTCGACGCAAACCATCAGAAGGCATTTCCACGACATTGGGCAATGAGCTAGACATCCAGCTACAGGTGTTCTATTGACCACACGCCACCACTCTGAAAAGACACAAGATGGAAATGGAGACTGGAATGGAGGTCTATCCTCTTTAGTGATCAGTCACGCTTTTGTCTGGAGACCACGTGGGCAACGACATGAAGAGGCCTTCACACAGGTCCGTCTCACATGATTATGGTGTGGAGTGGCACAATGTATGGTAGCCGGACCCCTATAGTCTTCATTTCAGGTACACTAACATCTTGGCATTACATTGATATGGTCGTGGAACCAGTGATACGGCCTCTACCCCAAAGGGCCCCAGAAGCCATTTTTCAACAGGACAACGCCAGACCGCATGTTGCTTGTGCTACTGTGAGCAGCCTGCGTGGACTAAATGTGCTACCATGGCCTGCTACATCTCCTTACTTGTCTCCCATCAAGCACATCTGGGACGTCCTTGCTAGGTAATTTCAAAGGGAGCTGCCAGCAGCCAAGTGCTCAAGTGCATTCAGCATGGCATAACATTCCTCAGACATCATTAATAACCTCATTCATAGCATGCCAAGGTGTGTAACTGTGTGTGTATATCTGCGCGTGGGCCTAATACTCGATACTGAATAAATCAAGATGTTTGAAATATTTTTTTTCCATTTTTTTCATCATTTGCATATCATTAGCATGTCTATCAATCCTGTGATTTCGACAATTCCCAAATTTTTCCTGCGCAATTTCAATGTTGAGGAGCGTGTGTCTAAATATATATACAGTACTGTGCAAAATGTTTAGGCAGTTGTCGAAAAATGCTGTCAATTAAGAATGCTTTCAAAAATAGAAGTGTTAATAGTTTTTTTAATCAATTAACAAAATGCAAAGTAGATGAACAGAAGAGAAATCTAAGTCAAATCAATATTTGTTGTGACCACCCTTAGCTTTCAAAACAGCATCAATTCTTCTAGATACACCTGCACAAAGTCATGGATTTTGTATAATTATAGTCAGGTGTATGATTCACCAATTATACCAAACAGGTGATAATGATAGTAATTTTCATATGAAAGTTGAAACACCGTTATTAACTGTAACTGAAACAGCTGTGTAGAAGGCTTAAAACTCTGTGAAGAACAGCCAAACTCTGCTACAAAGTTGAGGTTGTAGAAGACAGTTTCATGTCACAGGTCCACTATGGCAAGACTGAGCACAGCAACAAGATACAAGGTAGTTATACTGCATCAGCAAGGTCTCTTCCAGGCAAAGATTTCAAAGCAGACAAATGGGCAACGTTAAGGACCGTAGATGCAGTGGTCAACCAAGGAAACTTAGTGGATCAAAGACACATCATGCATACTTCCCTTTGAAATTCGAAGATGTCCAGCAGTGCCATCAGCTTAGAACTAGCAGAACCAGTGAGACCCAGGAACACCCATCTACTGTTCAGAAAAGTCTGACCAGATGAGGTGGTCTTCATGGAAGAATTGCGTCCAAAAAGCTTTGACGTGGCAAGGCCAAGTGACTCAACTGTGAACAAAAACATAGGAACTGGGGTGCAGAAAAATGGCAGCAGGTGCTCTGGACTGATGAGTCAAAATTTGAAATATTTGGCTACAACAGAAGGCAGTTTGTTCTCTGATGGACTGGAGAGCGGTACAATAATGTGTGTCTACAGGCAACATTGAAGTATGGTGGAGGTACCTTGCAAGTTTAAGGCTTCATTTCAGCAAAGGAGTTGGGGATTTGGTCAGGATTCATGGTGTCCTCAATGCTGAGAAGTCTTTGCAGATATTTATCCATTATGCAATATCATCAGAGAGGCATCTGATTGGCTCCAAATTTATTCTTTAGCTGGACAATGACTCCAAACACACAGCCAATATAATTAACCCCTTAATGACCACCGATATGCCTTTTCATGGCGGTCATTAGTGGGCATTATTCTGATGCAATAGCCTTTTCACGGCGCTGCATCAGAATAAATAAACAGAGCAGGGAACCGTTAAATCTCCCTGCTCTCAGCTGCCAGAGGTAGCTGAGGGCTAGGGGCATCCCTGCTCTAATGTGTGAGATCGATATTAGTATTGATCTCACCCGTTTAACCCCTCAGATAAGGCGCTCAATAGTGAGCGCCGCATCTGAGCGGTTTTGGAGAGAGGGGGCTCCCTCATCCCACCGGCACCCGGCGATAACATTGCCGAGCGTCTGTGTCTCCGATGGCAGCTGGGGGCCTAATAAAGGCCCCCAGGTCTGCCTGTAGTGAATGCCTCCTAGGTCATGCCAGAGGCATGGCCTAGCAGATGCCTGTCTGGTTTAAACGGACAAGCAGTAATACACTGCAATACAAAAGTATTGCAGTGTATTATAAAAGCGATCGGATGATCGCATAGTAAAGTCCCCTAGGGGGACTAGTATAAAAGTTAAAAAAAAGTTGAATAAAGTAAAAAAAAAATCTGAAAAAAAATAAATGAAAAACCCACTTTTTCCCTTACGAAATGTTTTACTATTAAAAAAACACAATAAAGCAAAAAAGTTACACATATTTGGTATCGCCATGTCTGTAACAACCCCAACTATAAAGCAATTACATTATTTAACTCGCACGGTGAACGCCGTAAAAAATAAAATAAAAAACAATGGAAAAATTGCTGTTTTCTGTAAATCCTGACTTTAAAAAAATTTGATAAAAAGTGATAAAAAAGTCGCTTCTATTCTAAAATGGTACCAATAAAAACTACAAGTTGTACCGCAAAAAAAAAAAACCCTCATACAACTGCATCGGCGGAACAATAAAAAAGTTATGGCTCTTCAAATATGGAGACAAAAAAACAAATAATTTTGAAAAAAAAGTATTTTTACTGTGTAAGTAGTAAAATATACAAAAACTATACAAATTTGGTATCTTTGCAATCTTAACAACTCGTTGAATAAAGTTAGTGTTATTTATATCACACGGTAAACGGCGTAGATTTAGGATGCAAAAAAGAGTGGCGAAATTTCAGGTTTTCTTCTATCCCCCCCCCAAAAAAAAGTTAACAAAAGTTAATCAATAAATTATATGTACCCCAAAATGGTGCTATTAAAAAATACAACTTGTCCCGCAAAAAACAAAACCTTATACAGCTATGTCGATGCAAAAATAAAAAAGTTATAGCTCTTTCGAATGTGACGATGGAAAAACGTAAAAAATGGCTTGGTAATTAGGGCCCAGAATGCAAGCAGGGGGAAAGGGTTAAGAACTATCTTCAGCGTAAAGAGGAGCAAGGAGCCCTGGAAATGATGATATGGCCCCCACAGAGTGATCTCAACATCATCGAGTCTGTCTGGGATTAAATGAAGAGACATAGAAATTTGAGGAAGCCTACATCCACATAAGATCTGTGCTTAGTTCTCCAAGATGTTTGGAACAACTTCCCTACCGAGTTCCTTAAAAAACTGTGTGCAAGTCTACCTAGAAGAATTGATTCTGTTTTGAAGGCAAAGGGTGGTCACACCAATTATTGATTTGATTTTGATTTCTCCTCTGTTCATTGCTTTTGTAAATTGTTAATTGATAAAAAAAAACTATTAACCCTTCTTTTTTCTTAAAGTATTCTCACTTTGCAACATTTTTCCAGAACTGCATATATATATATATATATATATATATATATATATATATATATATATATATATATATATATAAATGAAAGAAATCCCACAGCACTCCGATGGTTCCAAAAAAGGTTGCTTGAAAAAGGTCCTATAGCAGGACGGAAACGTTGCAGCTGTTGACTGAATAAATCACATACTTTTTGGAACCATCGGAGTGCTGTGGGATTTCTTTCGTTTATGTCTTATAATCCACGGATCTGGATTACCTGCTTGCACCCATTACCGTGTTGGAATCTGTCGCAGAGTGCTGCTTATCTCTACCTATATATATATATATATATATATATATATATATACACTACTGTTCAAAAGTTTGGGGTCACCCAGACAATTTTGTGCTTTCCATGAAAACTCACACTTATATTTATCGAATGAGTTGCAAAATGACTAGAAAATATAGTCAACACATTGACAAGGTTAGAAATAATGATTTTTATTTGAAATAATAATTTTCTCCTTCAAACTCTGCTTTCGTCAAAGAATGCTCCATTTGCAGCAATTACAGTAATCGGGAGAAATTTCACCCCATGCTCCCAGAAGCCCCTCCCACAAGTTGGATTGGCTTGATGGGCACTTTTTGCATACCATTGGGTCAAGCTGCTCCCACAACAGCTCTATGGGGTTGAGATCTGGTGACTGCGCTGGCCACTCTATTACAGAAAGAATACCAGCTGCCTGCTTCTTCCCTAAATAGTTCTTGCATAATTTGGAGGTGTGCTTTGGGTCATTGTCCTGTTGTAGGATGAAATTGGCTCCAATCAAGCGCTCTCCACAGGGTATGGCATGGCGTTGCAAAATGGAGTGATAGCCTTCCTTATTCAAAATCCCTTTTACCTTTTACAAATCTCCCACTTTACCAGCACCAGCACCAAAGCAACCCCAGACCATCACATTACCTCCACCATGCTTGACAGATGGCATCAGGCACTCTTCCAGCATCTTTTCAGTTGTTCTGTGTCTCACAAATGTTCTTCTGTGTGATCCAAACACCTCAAACTTCGATTCGTCTGTCCATAACACTTTTTGTCCAATCTTCCTCTGTCCAAGGTCTGTGTGGTTTTGCCCATATTAATCTTTTCCTTTTATTAGCCAGTCTCAGATATGGCTTTTTCTTTGCCACTCTGCCCTGAAGGCCAGCATCCCGGAGTCGCCTCTTCACTGTAGACGTTGACACTGGCGTACAATTTAATGAAGCTGCCAGTTGAGGACCTGTGAGGCGTCCATTTCTCAAACTAGAGACTCTAATGTACTTGTCTTGTCTTGTCTTGTCTTGTTGCTCACTTCTCTTTCTACTCTGGTTAGAGCCTGTTTGTGCTGTCCTCTGAAGCGAGTAGTACACACCGTTGTAGGAAATCTTCAGTTTCTTGGCAATTTCTCGCATGGAATAGACTTCATTTCTAAGAACAAGAATAGACTGTCGAGTTTCACATGAAAGCTCTCTTTTTCTAGCCATTTTGAGAGTTTAATCGAACCCACAAATGTAATGCTCCAGATTCCTAACTAGCTCAAAGCAAGGTCAGTTTTATAGCTCCTCTAAACAGCAAAACTGTTTACAGCGGTGCTAAAAGAATTGCACAAGGGTTTTCAAGTGTTTTCTAATCATCCATTAGCCTTCTAACACAGTTAGCAAACACAATGTATCTGTAAAGGATCTGCAAGGCACAGCTTCTGTGTCAACGCCCATAGGTAATCAGTCTGCACCTGCTTCTATGTCTGTGAGACTGACTCCATCTTCCACCACTCAGTATGGCAGGCTTAGGAGTGGGAGAGCCTATCACAGCCTGGCCAGACGGAGCTAGCTCCTGCCCTCTGTCTATTTATACCTGCCTTTCCTGTTCCTCCTTGCTTGTGATTCTTCTCGTTTGGTTTCCTGGCCCTGCTGCAGCTTCTGAACTATTTGACCCTGCTTCATATTGACCCTGGCTTACTGACTACTCTCCTGCTCTGCGTTTGGTACCTCGTACACTCCTGGTTTGACTCGGCTCGTTCACCACTCTTGTTGCTCACGGTGTTGCCGTGGGCAACTGCCCCATTTCCCTTAGCTTCTGTGTACCCTTGTCTGTTTGTCTGTCGTGCACTTACTGAGCGTAGGGACCGTCGCCCAGTTGTACCCCGTCGCCTAGGGCGGGTCGTTGCAAGTAGGCAGGGACTGAGTGGCGGGTAGATTAGGGCTCACCTGTCTGTTTCCCTACCCCCAACATTACAGTACCATTAGAACACTGGAGTAATGGTTGCTGGAAATGGGCCTCTATACGCCTATGTAGATATTGCATTAAAAAACAGACGTTTGCAGCTAGAATAGTCACTTAGCACAAATGTATAGAGTGTATTTCTGATTAATTTAATGTTATCTTCATTGAAAAAAACTGTGCTTTTCTTTCAAAAATAAGGACATTTCTAAGTGAAACTTTTGAACGGTAGTGTATATTAATATATATATATATATATATATATATATATATATATATATATATATATATATATATATGAAAAAAATATAGCTGATTGGACAGAGTTCAAAAATCCTGAGCGTATTGAGGACTTGATCTCCTGCCATTAGTTCAGTCAGTTAAAGCACTTGAGCAGCAATTCTTCCTACATTTGGTCTGGAATTTCTTTGATGAACACAAACATGAGGCTGGTTGCGTATGGTCACTCTCTTCATAACCTTTCCTCTAAAGGCAAGGCATGAAACAATGTTTTGATATACTGATATGTCAGCAAGCCACTTTTTAAAAAAATTCGAAAGAAATTTGCAGTGAACAGATTAATTATTTTATAGAAGTTTTCATTGTCTAAGGTCTGAGCTTTTGCAGGATTGCGTAGAGAACAGAGTTCTTGAATATAGTTATTCATGTTATATGTGACACTCATACATACAAATAGATACATATACAATTGATAGACAGTCTGTGCTTTCATTATAAAGGAAATTATTATATTGCACATAGATTTTGCTGCCATACTTTGCACGTAACTAATGTCCTATATAGTACATATAAATAATGCTGTCATATAGTGCAAAACATTATGCCACGATACGGTACACTTATAACATGCTCTTATTGAATGCCCCATTGACAGCACCATCAGTGTCTCTGTTAATAGCACGGTTATAAACAAGAGTGTCCACCCATAAAAAAAAATAGGGCCAGCAGAGTTCAGTGCTAAGATCTGTGATAGTCTAGAGCAGCAGTATAATTTGTCTTAAAATTCTGCAGTAATTCCATAACATATCTTTGTATGGGCCGACGCTTCAACTGTGTGATACAGAGCCCCAAACCCCTTTCTTCCCTTCACCACGCAATAGTGTTACATCATACAATTCTGTCTGCCTACAGCCTCCACTAGGGGAAACTCACTGTATACAGATTTATACATCTATTGAAGTCAATGAAAGCTGTGTGATCCTAGTGGTAGCTGCCAGCAGACAGGTTGTGTCAGAGATCAGTAATGACTGAAGGGGATTGACCCCTTTCATTGTATATTTCCTTAGTTGTTTATGAGAGCAAGACAAAAACACATTTTGGGAATTGATCCCAAAACAAATAGATCCAGGAAGAATAATACCTCATTCACACGACCGTAACCATGTGCACAGCTGTGATTTTCGGGTCGGCCGGCCACAGAGTGTCAGCAGCGAGCCGACCGCAAATCGCGGGCTGTGCACATAACCGCGGCCATTATTTTCAAAGAGCCCGGACCGCAGAACACGGCTGTAATAAGGCTTGCCCGTTCTTTCTGCGGTCCGAGCTCCGGGGCCATGCACAGACGATGTAAGCCACGGTCGTGTGCATGGCCCCATAGGAATGAATGGGGCCGCAATTCTGCCGTGGATTTTTTGGGGGAATTGTGGCCGTAAAAGCACGTTTGTTTGCATGGGGCCTAAGATTTGAATCCAGGAAACCAGCGCTGCATGGCAACAGTTCCATCCACTGAGCCATCGTACATGCTCAAGACATAGATGTAGTACAGATTTTGTTAATGTAGTCTGTTATTTGAGCAAGCTTAATGCCAATCTTATGTCTCGCTTCTTCTCTTCTGTACTTGAGGAGATAGTGTCCTTGAGAGTCAGTTTGGCTTACAAAGTATCATTGTTACAAGCTTTTACAGTACTTTCATGAATTATATGCAACAAAGTACAAGATAACGCTATATATTAGGCTCTGTTCACATCGGCATCAGAGGCTCCATTAGGAAACTGTGGCAGATTCCATCATTTTTGCTGGACATAACAGTGCTATTTTGTCAGTCAAAATGATGGAGAGCATGACGAAAGGCTGACGTAAGCTATTAAAATCAATAAGTTCCGTCGGGTGACATTGGTTTGCGTCATGTGACCGATCCGGTGCTTCCGTTTTTTTTGTTGTTCTGCTCCCATGATGGGGTAACTGCTGAGAAAAGGGTGCCCATTGTTTTCAATGAACAGTTCTCCTGAGCAGAGAGTTTAGGGAACCCCCATACCCTAATAGGGTAAATGAAATGTGGTTCTCTAAAGTGAACAAACCTATTCCGACAGGAAAAGACAATCAAGGTTCACCCAATCAAGCTTCAATATTATACAACTGCCAAAAAACAAATTTTTTTTTGTTTTACTATTTGTGTTATCAATTGGGCATTTCTATGTATTACAGTCATGATATGAGTGGTTAGACTTCAGTCGTGTGCAGAATAAATCAGCTACAGTACATGGATGTCAATTTTATTATATTTGAGAAAATTGATTCCTTGTAAATCTGGAGCATTTTGCATTCAGTCACAATTGGCAGCTCATGTATAGGGGATTTCAACCTGCAGTAAACTTTCCTCACTGATAGAAGCCCATATAGAATATTTAGGAGTAGAATATATGGAAAGCGTATGCAATATATATTACATCTGGACAGCATTTTTTGCCGGTGTTCCCTGTGTCTGACACTATTCACTTTGATACAAAAATGTGCTACATTTTTAAAGTGCGTGCAGTATTTTCTATTCCAAAAAACTGTCAGACAGTGGAAGAATCATTGTACTAAAAGCGCGAGATGTCACAGATATAACATTATTGCTTTGATTTTTGCTGATAATAAAATTGGCAAAATATATTTTTTCCCATGTGCCCCATGTGTTTTTTTCCATTGCCAAACAGCACTGTATGGAGCTGTGAAATAAAACTATGTAAGATCTCTGTTCCTTTCTTGGTCCCTTAGTGCTCCATGCATGACCCATATATTAAGAGCCACATATTTCATTAGAAAGGTTTTCCTAATCCAACAGGACAGGATTCCATCTCATCCTTGGCTCTAAATATACGGGTCATATACAGAGCCGTGATATGCTCGTGTGCTTGAGCCTTTAAAGGAAAACTATACTTCCGACATGTCATAGTGACATGTCAGTTTTGATCAGTGGGGGTCTGCTTCCTGAGACCCCCACCTATCACTAAAAAGAAGAGGCACAAACACTTAGCTAAGCGCAGTGCCCCTTTTTCTGTGATCAGCTTTGCTCAGCTATACTCGGAGACATGGGCAGAGCGGTGTATGGACTCATATAATTTTCTATGGCCCTTCGATGTAAGTGATCAGTGGAGATCCCAGGACCCAGACCCGGACTACGACGTGACAGAAGTATTTTCAAACTTTAGTCAACATTTAACAGCTACTTATTATTACTGTGAAAATGTCCCTTCTATTTTTACGTAGATTCACAGGTCCTTTGGGAATTCTACTTTGTGCTCATATACATTTGCAGATGTTGTATTGGGAATGTGGTGTCCCTCAGCATCTGTCTCTTAGTGTCTGTTATATAGTATGATAAAAAGAGCAAATTCAGCATAAGTAATAGCCTTATATTGCTTTTCGGAATCGTAAATAAACACATTGTAGAAGGACCATATGTCAACTGCAAACCAAGCTCTAATTAGCTCTTCTTGTAATTAAATGTTATAGTAAAATACTAGTATCAAAATACAAACACACATAAACTAATAGATTTAAATGGTTATCCACAACGGTGGATAAACATAACAGTAATATACATTAAAACCTCAATCAGACAATTACCCAAAATTGCAGTGAAAAAGAGGTTAAAGAGGCTCTGTCACCACATTATAAGTGTCCTATCTCCTACATAAGGAGATCGGCGCTGTAATGTAGGTGACAGTAATGCTTTTTATTTTAAAAAACGATCTATTTTCACAACGTTAGGAGCGATTTTAGTTTATGCTAATGAGCTTTCTTAATGCCCAAGTGGGCGTACTTTTACTTTCGACCAAGTGGGCGTTGTACAGAGGAGTGTATGACGCTGACCAATCAGCATCATGCACTCCTCTCCATTCATTTACACGGCACTAGCCATATAGTTATATCGCTATGTGCAGCCTCATACACAAGCCCTAACATTACTACAGTGTCCTGATAATGATTACACATGACCATCCAGCCTGGACGTCATGTGTACTCAGAATCCTGACACTTCTGACTCTTTTTTGTGAGATTCCAGCAACGGATACGAAATCTCGCGAGATCTCGGAGCTAAACGAGATTTGGTTTCACTTGCCGGAATCTCACAAAAAAAAGATTCAGAAGTGTCAGGATTCTGAGTACACATGACGTCCAGGCTGGATGGTCATGTGTATTCATTATCAGGACACTGTAGTAATGTTAGGGTTTGTGTATGTAGCTGCACATAGTGATATAACTATCGCTAGTGCAGTGTAAATGAATGGAGAGGAGTGCATGATGCTGATTGGTCAGCGTCATGCACTCCTCTGTACAACGCCCACTTGGTCGAAAGTAAAAGTACGCCCACTTGGGCATTAAGAAAGCTCATTAGCATAAACTTAAATCGCTCCTAACGTTGTGAAAAAAGATTGTTTTTTCTAAATAAAAAGCATTACTGTCACCTACATTACAGCGCCGATTTTCTTTATGTAGGAGATAGGGCACTTATAATGTGGGGACAGAGTCTCTTTAATCCTCCTAAAGAGTAGGGACAAAATACATATAAGGGAATTGAAAATCCTTCACAGATGAATCTGGTCTGTATCCGAGAAGATCGCCACAAAGAAGTAGTCTTTTGCAGAGGTTTCACTGTTGTATGTCTATGTTTGCAGACATAAAATTCCACATCATTAGCCAACGATCTAATAATCTACAGGCCTCGAAGGACATTGGGACACTTTGTCCCACAATGTCTTCTTTTTTTTTTAGGCGTGTTTGAAATCACAGCCATGTAGGCTTGTTAAATATCACTTTCCAGCAGTGTGCATTTTCCCACTAAACACAGATTAATTCATCAAACTACCAGATGATGAAATGGGAATCATCCCTTTATGAGATCCCGTTTCTTCGGCACCCAAGTCCAATAGTGGTATGCCTTATATCACTCCGATTCCTGGGCATAGACATGTTGATCTACAGCTTGTGTGCAACTGCTTGTTCTTAGATTTCCACACCGGAAAGGTCCCGATAAAGAGTTGCTCATACTTCCAGGCAGTTTAGAACTCAGTAGTGAATGTTGCAACAGAAGATTCCAATTTTCCTTAATATAAGTCATGGAATCTTTATCTGATAGTATCAGGCCGGGTTCCCATGGGTCGGATAAGCTGTGTAAAACTATGCAACGTATTTGACCTAGAACCAGCAGCATATTTCGCCCCCAAAATTTTTTGGGGCTGAATTTCTGTTACAGATTTTTTTAAAAAAAAGGTTCATACCTACCCTGGGCCATAATCATGGCTACACATACTTCCATTGTTAATGCAGTCCGGCCTCCTAGGATGACGATGCAGTCCATGTGACTGCTCCAGAAGTCACATGGGATGAAACGTCATCCCAGGATGCCGGCCAGGAAGAACAGAATAAAGCGTCACTATGACATCACCCAGGTGGCAAGTATAAACTTTTTTTATTCATTCTAAATCAAAAATGCTTTTTATTTTAGAGTTGCAGTTTTTATGGCGGAATTGCAGCGTTCCCAACGCTAAAGATGCAACACTTGGCTAATTGTTGCAGGTTTTACATTCCAATTTAATTAAATTGGGAAAATGTGCAACAGAAGAGCAAGGAAAACGTAGTATGAATTGACATGGTGCGGATTTAAAATCCGCACCGCTGGTTAACTTATGAACGTTTTCACTGTGTTTTTTTTCTGAAGAGTTTGCATGAGATTTTCTTAATCTCATTCACTTTCAATGCTGTAAATGCTGCAGAATTTTCACACAGAATTCCATTGCAGAAATTCTGCATTGTTTACGCTATGTGGGAACCCAGTGATAACCTAAAAATCCCTTGCGCGGGCTTACGGCCTTAAAGAGGATCTGTCATGTCGCATTAAATTGGAGCAATAACTAGATTCCTGCTTTCCCCCTGTTTCCAGCGCTGTATTATTTTTATCTCTAAAACAGGCGTACAATCCCTCGCAATCAGCCGTGAACCTAGGCGTTAACCTAAGCAGCTTTGTCAGTTTATTCATAAATGAGCATATAGGCATCTGAAACTAACGGGGCTGATCGTGGAGGAATGGAGGCCTGTAGAGGGATAAACAAAAATGTCTCTAGAATCAGGTGGAAGGCAGGAATCCAGGAATGGCTGCAATTTAACTTTTTTTGAGGACATAACAGGTCCTCTTTAGGCTATAATTACACGACAGTGAAAAAAAATGTTCATTAAAAACTGATCAACTGTCAGTTTTTCATGGCCATTATGCATCAGTGTGTCTCTTAGGCCTCATGCCCACTTCAGTCTTTTTATTCAGGGTGCTAGCCGTTTTTCTGATGGCTAGCACCCTCACTCATTCATTTCAATGGGGCCATGCACACTTCAGTTTTTTTGACGGTCCCGTTGCTCCGTTCCGATCCAAAGTAGAGCATGTCCTACTTTGGGCCAAGATTTCGTGACCGTGAGGCCCATGCAAGTCAATGGGGCCGTCAAAAAAACTGAAGGCACACGGAAGACATCCATGTGCCGTCCGTGTGTGACGGAGCCGTTGCCTAGCAATGGCCGGGCGGGCAGAAGTACATTACAGATATATTACACTAATCGGCAGCCACTTGTCTCTATCAATCACTGATAGAGAAAAGAGGCTGCTGATTAAAAATAAAATAAAAAATCAGTTCATACGTACCCGGTCGTTGTCTTGGTGACGAGTCCCTCTTCTTCCTCCAGTCCGACCTTCCTGTATGACGCGGCAGCCTGTGATTAGCTGCAGAGGCCGCTGCAGCCTGTGATTGGCTGCAGAGGCGGTCACGTGGGATGAAGCGTCATCCCTGGAGGCCGGCCTTCTGATGTCATCCTGACGTGCGTGACCGCCACTACAGCCTGTGATTGGCTGCAGCGGTGACATGGGATGGAATGTCATCCCTGGAGGCCGGACAGACGGAAAGTAAGTATGAACTTATTTTTTTATTTTTTATTTAATTAAAATTGTATTTTCCGAGCGCCGAGCATGGTACTGTCCATGGTGCTGAAAGAGTTACCGCTGATCAGTGCAGCCCATTAACTCCTTCAGCACCCTGTACAGTGACTAGCGCTGAACAACCATGCTCTTTCAGCACCCTGGACAGTACCATGCTCGGAAACGGAAACACAGAGTGCACACGGGAGTGCACACGGCCGCTAAAACGGGCACGCGGATCCGTCAAAACGGCCGTGAAAACAATGTTGGAAGTGTGCACGAGGCCTAAAACTTCATCCATTTCCAGTCCGTCTATCCGTTTTTAATCGCCGTTTGACATCCGTTTTGCATCAGTTTTTCATTGGTCAGGCTTTTTTTGTCCCAGCGCCCTGAAAACATCCAAAGGAAGGTCACATGTTCACCTAGACACTGTCCTCCTGTATATGATGCCACACACCTCCCTGTATATGATGCCACACACCTCCCTGTATATGATGCCACAACACCTCCTGTATATGATGCCACACACCTCCCTCTATATGCCACACACCTCCCTGTATATGCCACACACCTCCCTGTATATGCCACACAGCCTCCCTGTATATGCCACACACCTCCCTGTATATGCCACACAGCCTCCCTGTATATGCCACACAGCCCCGATGTAGATGATGCCACACAGCCCAACATGAAGGCCCTATATACTCACCGCTGCACCGCTGTCTTCTTCAGGTAAGGCCTCTCGTCTTCACGGGATCTGCGGCGACGTGATGACACTCACTGATGCAGCTAGTCTACACACGTGGTCTCTCGTCTGCACGGGATCTGCGAAGGCAGCGCGATAACGTCATCGCGTCGCCTTCGCAGAACCAGTGAAGACGAGAGACCACACCTGAAGAGGTCGGCGGTGCATCAGTGAGTGTCATCAGATCCGTTCTTAATGATTGTTACATGTATTGACAGCCGTTAAAAACGAATCCATTGACTTCTATGGGGGCCGTCAGTCCGTGAAAACGGCCAAAAATAGGACATGTCCTGTTTTTGACGGCCATTATTCACGGGCCGTTAAAAAAACACCCGTGTGAATACACCAATAGAAGACCATTGTTCTGAAAACGGCCATGTGACGGCCGTTAAAAGAATGTCCGTCACACGGTCGTTTTTCACTGTCGTGTGAATAAGGCCTTAACCTATGTATATAAATATAAAGGCATTTATTTCAAAGATAGTACTTCAATATGAACTAAATATAATGGTCAGTTACAAAAAAACGACAACATCATATGCAAAGTGACAGATGCAATTCTGGAAAAATACACACCAGTACCTGAACACACAGAAGCTTGGCTACTGTATGTGCAGATAGTGAGATGCTATTTATGACAGAGGAGGAGTTATACTTATAATAAAACACCCCAAATATAACAGTCAATATGAAATTTCTCAATAGTTGTCTCAAAAGAAATCATCTTTTCAGAAATTATAAATCAAAATGAGAGTCAAGTGAAAATAATGTTTCAAAATGTTTTTCCTACTATATCAATAGGGTATTACAAATCAATACTAGCAAATGTAATACGTGGAAAAAATCCTAAAAAATAACACAACACTAAATAGTTGATGTAAATCAGGGGTCTCAAACTCGGCCGGGTAAGTGGGCCGCATATAGAAAAAATGGGAAGTTGACGGACCGCATTACTTTCAAATTTGATACAATACAAAATTATTGTTAATCAATTAGTTATTTGAACTACTATAACACTACTAATTACTATAATAATAATACTACATTACTATAATAAGTGCCCTCTGTAGATGCTGCCATGGTGCCCTCTGTAGATGCTGCCACAGTGCCCTCCGCAGATGCTGCCACAGTGCCGTCAGGGGCTTGCCCAGAGCTGGAGTCCCGGAGCAGAGCCACTTCTGGCACTCTGCCTGGGATTCCAGCTCTGCTCCTGACATCACTGTCCATATATGGACAGAGATGTCAGGGGCAACCCCAGAGCTGGAGTCCCGGGCAGAGCGCTAGTAGGCTCTTCCTGGGACTCCAGCTGTGCTCCTGACATCACTGGGACTCCTGCTCTGGGGAAGCCCCTGACATCATTGTCGATGTATGGACAGCGATGTCAGAGGCTTCCCCAGAGTCCCGGAGCAGAGCCGATAATAGCGCTCTGCCCGGGACTCCGCTCTGGGGAAGACCCTGACACACTGTCCATATATGGGCAGCGATGTCAGGGAATTCCACAGAGCAGGAGTCCCAGTGATGTCAGGAGCACAGCTGGAGTCCCAGTGATGTCAGGAGCACAGCTGGAGTCCCGGGACTCCGGCTCTGGGGAAGCCCCAGACATCGCTTTTCATATGTGGACAGCGATGTCAGGAAATTCCACAGAGTCCCGGAGCAGAGCCGATACTAGCGCTCTGCCCGGGACTCCGCTCTGGGGAAGACCCTGACACACTGTCCATATATGGGCAGCTATGTCAGGGAATTCCACAGCGTCCCGGAGCAGAGCCGATACTAGCGCTCTGCCTGGGACTCCGCTCTGGGGAAGACCCTGACACACTGTCCATATATGGGCAGCTATGTCAGGGAATTCCGCAGAGTCCAGGAGCAGAGCCTGTACTAGCGCTCTGCCCGGGACTCCGGCTCTTGGGAAGCCCCAGACATCTCTGTTCATATGTGGACAGCGATGTCAGGGAATTCCACAGAGTCCCGGAGCAGAGCCTGTACTAGCCCTCTGCCCGGGACTCCGGCTCAGTGGAAGCCCCAGACATCGCTCGCTGTTCATATGTGGACAGTGATGTCAGGGAATTACACAGAGTCCCGGAGCAGAGCCGATACTAGCGCTCTGCCCGGGACTCCGCTCTGGGGAAGACCCTGACACACTGTCCATATATGGGCAGCTATGTCAGGGAATTCCACCGAGTCCCGGAGCAGAGCCTGTACTAGCGCTCTGCCCGGGACACCGGCTCTGGGGAAGCCCCAGACATCGCTGTTCATATGTGGACAACGATGTCAGGGAATTCCAGAGTCTCGGAGCAGAGCCGATACTAGCGGCTCTGTGTCCCGCGGGCCGCAGATGACAGCCCCAGGGGCCGCATGCTGATCTAAATGATGGTAAATATTGTACAGCTCAAAAAGCCCACACCGTATAGATGCTTTAATTATCAACATGCAATCCAATACAGAAAAACGTTATATGTCCATTAGGTCACACTCACAAAAAGAAATTATGGAAACAAAATAATTCTCGTAATCCTTGGACATGGCTGCCTGTGATACTCTGCATTATAATTTACCATAGGTAAATCCCAGGTGTTATGGTACAAGTATTGATCAGTTGTTTAATCAGTTTAATAATGTAAATATATTCTAAACTATTTCCCACCCAGCTGTTCTGAGGCAGCTGTTATGGGATTACACTTGCTCCATTAAAACATCTTTGATGTCACTTCTTTACCTTTTTATTTATACCTAATAAAGAGTTTTCAACCAAAATAACAAGTACAATTTATTACAAGTTACAACTTTAAAATAATGATAAATAGGACCCCACTATACAGTTGTACGTGGATTCTGTGATTATAATTTTGGTATAAAAATATGAAAGGATTTTATTAGGTTGCTTTTGGTATAGAATATAAATCTTTATACTCTATTGATCCAGGTTACATGTGGCTATAAATGTTTCTTTTCTCTGTGCTGAGTGAGTGGGTTCTCCTGGGGGTAGAGCTGGAGAGCTGTGCTGTGTGCTCTGACCAATCAAATGCTTGCCCCTGCTGCTACCCTTCCCCTTATATAGCATGAGTCCCTAACACAGGCAGTAAGGCTGTAACAGGATCCCACTCCTCCCCTCTCACAGCATGAGTGGCCATCGTTTCCTTCCTCCCCATCCCTGTTTAGCATACATCCCAATAGTTAGAGGGAAACTTATGTGAAATATCATATTTTTTTATACGTATTTTTAATAACAAAAACTGTGGCCTGGGAGCTTCATGGCATGTGTATAGTGTATGTGTAGTATGTATTGTACTGTATGTGTATAGTGTATGTGAAGTGTGTAATTTATGTATGTACTGTATGTGTATAGCGTATGTGTAGTGGGTAATGTACATATGTATGTACTGTATGTGTATAGTGTGTGCGTAGTGTATAATGTATGTACTGTATGTATTGCCTGTGAGTAGTGTGCAATGTATGTATGTACTGCATGTGTATAGTGAATGTGTAATGTATGTATGTACTGCATGTGTATAGTGTTTGTGTAGTATGTACTGTATGTGCATAGTGTGTAATGTATGTATGTACTGCATGTGTATAGTGTATGTGTAGGGTTTAATGTGTATAGTGTGTAATGTTTGTATGTACTATATGTGTATAATATATGTGTATTGTTTAATGTACGTACGTACGTACGTACGTACGTACGTACGTACGTACGTACGTACGTACGTACGTACGTACGTACGTACGTGTATAGTGTAGTGTGTAATGTATGCATGTATGTACTTTATGTGTATAGTATATGTGTAGTGTGTAATGTATGTATGTACTGTATGTGTAGTGTGTACTGTACGTACTGTATGTGTATAGCGTGTAATGTATGTATGCCCTGTATGTGTATAGTGTATTTGTAGTGTGTAATGTAGGTATGTATGTACTGCATGTGTATAGTGTATGTGTAGTGTGTAATTTATGTATGTATGTATGTATGTATGTATGCACTGTATGTGCATAGTGTATGTGTAGCATGTAATGTACTGTATGTGTATAGTATATAATGTATATATGTATGCACTGTATGTGTCACATGTAATGTATGTATCTGCTGTATGTATTGTATGTGTATAGTGTGTAATGTATGCATGTACTGTATGTGTATAGTGTATGTGAAGTGTGTAATGTATATATGTACTGTTTGTGTATAATGTATGTGTAGTGGGTAATGTGTCTGTATGTATGTATGTACTGTATGTGTATAGTGTGTAATGTTTGTATGTACTATATGTGTATAGTGTATGTTTAATGTATGTACTGTATGTGTATAGAGTATGTGTAATGTATATACTGTGTGTATAGTGTATGTATAGTGTGTAATGTATGTATGTACTGTATGTGTATAGTGTAGTGTGTAATGTATGTATGTACTATGCGTATAGTGTATGTGTAGTGTGTAATGTATGTATGTACCGTGTATACTGTACTGTATGTGTATAGTGTGTAATGTATGTATGTACTGTATGTACTGTATGTGCATAGTGTATTTGTAGTGTGTAATGTATGTATGTACAGTGAAGGAAATAAGTATTTGATCCCTTGCTGATTTTGTAAGTTTGCCCACTGTCAAAGACATGAACAGTCTAGAATTTTTAGGCTAGGTTAATTTTAACAGTGAGAGATAGATTATATTTAAAAAAAAACAGAAAATCACATTGTCAAAATTATATATATTTATTTGCATTGTGCACAGAGAAATAAGTATTTGATCCCTTTGGCAAACAGACGTTTTTTGTAGTTGATGATGAGGTTTGCACACATGTTAGATGGAATTTTGGCCCACTCCTCTTTGCAGATCATCTGTAAATCATTAAGATTTCGAGGCTGTCGCTTGGCAACTCGGATCTTCAGCTCCCTTTTTGAGCCACTCCTTTGTTGCCTTGGCTGTATGTTTCGGGTCATTGTCGTGCTGGAAGACCCAGCCACGAGCCATTTTTAATGTCCTAGTGGAGGGAAGGAGGTTGTCACCCAAAACATAATGTTTCCACCTCCATGCTTGACAGTGGGGATGGTGTTCTTTGGGTAGCATTTCTCTTCCTCCAAACACGGCGAGTTGAGTTAATGCCAAAGAGCTCAATTTTAGTCTCATCTGACCACAGCACCTTCTCCCAATCACTCTCAGAATCATCCAGATGTTCATTTGCAAACTTCAGACGGGCCTGTACATGTGCCTTCTTGAGCAGGGGAACCTTGCGGGCACTGCAGGATTTTAATCCATTGCGGCGTAATGTGTTACCAATGGTTTTCTTGGTGACTGTGGTCCCAGCTGCCTTGAGATCATTAACAAGTTCCCCCCGTGTAGTTTTCGGCTGAGCTCTCACCTTCCTCAGGATCAAGGATACCCCACGAGGTGAGATTTTGCATGGAGCCCCAGATCGATGTTGATTGACAGTCATTTTGTATGTCTTCCATTTTCTTACTATTGCACCAACAGTTGTCTCCTTCTCACCCAGCGTCTTCCTTATGGTTTTGTAGCCTATTCCAGCCTTGTGCAGGTCTATGATCTTGTCCCTGACATCCTTAGAAAGCTCTTTGGTCTTGCCCATGTTGTAAAGGTTAGAGTCAGACTGATTAATTGAGTCTGTGAACAGGAGTCTTTTATACAGGTGACCATTTAAGACAGCTGTCTTTAATGCAGGCACCAAGTTGATTTGGAGCGTGTAACTGGTCTGGAGGAGGCTGAACTCTTAATGGTTGGTAGGGGATCAAATACTTATTTCTCTGTGCACAATGCAAATAAATATATATAATTTTGACAATGTGATTTTCTGTTTTTTTTTTTTATATAATCTATCTCTCACTGGTAAAATTAACCTAGCCTAAAAATTCTAGACTGTTCATGACTTTGACAGTGGGCAAACTTACAAAATCAGCAAGGGATCAAATACTTATTTCCTTCACTGTATGTATGTGTATACTGTATGTGTAGTGTGTAATGTATGTATGTATGTATGTATGTATGTATGTATGTACTGTATGTGTATAGTGTATTTGTAGTGTCTAATGTAGGTATGTATGTACTGCATGTTTGTAGTGTGTAATGTATGTATGTATGTATGTACTGTATGTGTATAGTGTATGTGTAGCGTGTAATGTACTGTATGTGTATAGTATGTGTGTAGTATGTAATGTATGTATGTACTGTATGTGTCATGTGTAATGTATGTATGTATGTACTATATGTGTATAGTGTATGTGTAGTGTGTAATGTATGTATGTATGTACAGTGTGTACTGTATGTGTATAGTGTGTAATGTATGTATGTACTGTATGTGCATAGTGTATTTGTAGTGTGTAATGTATGTATGTATGCACTGTATGTGTATAGTTTATTTGTAGTGTCTAATGTAGGTATGTATGTACTGCATGTTTGTAGTGTGTAATGTATTTATGTACTGTATGTGTATAGTGTATGTATAGCGTGTAATGTACTGTATGTGTATAGTATGTGTGTAGTATGTAATGTGTATATATGTATGTACTGTATGTGTCATGTATAATGTATGTACTGTATGTGTATAGTGTATGTGAAGTGAGGTATGTATGTACTGTCTGTGTATGTGTAGTGGGTAATGTACGTACGTATGTGCATAGTGTGTGTGTAGTGTATAATCTATATATGTATTGTATGTGTATAGTGTGTAATGTATGTTTGTACTGTATGTGTATAGTGAATGTGTAATGTATGTATGTACTGCATGTGTATAGTGTTTGTGTAGTATGTAATGTACTGTATGTTTATAGTGTGTAATGTATGTATGTACTGCATGTGTATAGTGCCTCTGGCACGTCCTAATAGGCATATAGCCAGGGCAGACCTGGTGGCCTTTGTTCGGCCCCCGGTTGCCATGGCACCCCATCGAATGCTCACAATTGGATTTGCGGTCGTCGATGGGTGACAGAGGGCGCTCCCTCCCCCTGTAAACAACTCAAATGCAGCGGTCACGAATGATCGCGGCATTTGAGGGGTTAAACGGGCGCAATCTAAGTAAACTTTGATTGCTACCGTTGGAGCAGGAGCCCAGCTGTCATCAGACAGCCGAGCTCCGGCTCTAGCCTGTACGGGACACACATGCAGGTAATTGATTAGGCCGTCGTGAAAAGCGACGGCCTAAAATAATGCCCCTCAATGAGAAGGCATATCAGCGGTCCTTAAGGGGTTAAAAACAAGAACAGCTGTACACAGCTATAAAGAAACATTACATATACACTTGAAACAATTAAAATCAACAGAGTAGGATGGTGAAGGGACATAACAGGAGCTTTATTGCAACATGGCCAATTCAGGTCTGTATAATGCTTTCATTTATCTTGTATATTCCTAGTGTTTTGCCTTTGGGCTGTCTTCAGCACCCTTTTTTCAGGGTAATGGCTATTTGTATTTGTGTCAGTATATACTGCTCCTAGACATTGTATTCATACATATCAAACCTGCTGTGTCCCCCCCACTGTCCTACTACTCTGTTGATTTTAATTATCTCAAGTGTATATGTAATGTTTGTGTATAGCTGTGTGCAGCTGTTCCTGGTTTTAATGGATTATTAATAAAGATATTTATGTTCTCATTTTGTTATCATATATTGAAGTAGTACCTAGTATCCATGTCACATTGGTTTGTTACTACCGTGTATGTACCTTTTGTTATTTATAAGTTGACAATAACTACAGTGGGCACTGTCTACAGGGGCCCTAAGGGGGGCACTATTTACAGCGGACACTCGCTGTGTGGGGGACACAGTGTATGGTGCTATTATATTTATTGGCTCAGTGTATGGTGCGATTATATTTAGGAGCGTAGTGTGTGGCACCATGAGAATTTTATCTTCGTTTATAGGTGCAGACATTTTTAAAAAGTGATAAGCTGTGGACATTTGAGCAGCAAACTGAAGAAGTGGGCCGTGGCCGGGAGAAGTCTTCATAGAGGTCTGGACCGAATGGAGAAAAAAGGAGAAAAGAAAAGACTAGAATCTGAGCAGACATTACCTGTGAGACACCCAATGTAAATGTTTATTCTGCCTCTAATCAGTACAGTTGTAACTGTATGACCTGCAGCGAGTTGATAAGTGGTATGATTTTTTTTGTTAAACAGCAACTCCAGCATATCCTTACCATTGTTCAGGTAATTCTGGGATCTGTAGTTTTACACCATACAAGCTTATACGGCAGGGCTTAAACTGAATTTGCAAATGATCTCTGTTCTGAGCTGTATTTGTGCTGGTACCATATATATATATATGTATGTACTAAGGTTTGTTCTGGTGCTGTACTTATGTACTGAACTTCGTTCTGGTGCTGTATTTATGTACTGAGCTTTGTTCAGGTGCTGTATATATATGTACTGAGCTTTGTACTGGTGTTGTATTTATGTACTGAGCTTTGTTCTGGTGCTGTATTTATGTACTGAACTTTGTTCTGTTGCTGTATTTATGTACTGAGCTTTGTTCTGGTGCTGTATTTATGTATTGGGCTTTGTTCTGGTGTTGTATTTATGTAATGCGCTTTGTTCTGGTGCTATATATATGTATTGAGCTTATTTCTGATGCTGCATTTATGTACTCAGCTTGGTTCTGGTGTTTTGTATATGTCAGAGCTTGGTTCTGATGCTGTAATGATATGGGATATATTTATAATAACAAAATTGCAGGGCAGCAGAATTGTTGCAATTCGTTGTACATGTAATGGGAACCTGTCAGGTAGTTTTAACCCTTTGAACTTCCACTATGCAGTAATACATGACCTGACCATATTTCCAAACAGTCCCCTGTATTTTTTTTGTTCAGATGGATGAAATCAACTTTTAAAACGGCGCACACTATAGGCTAATTACTCTATAAAGGGTCATGTTGCGGTGCCGCTATCCTGAAGAGTCACACAGTCCTGACTCCAAACCCACCTTTCTATGCTTGATTGACATCCCCCTTGCTGTTATACATCACTACCAGTCTCCTCCAACTTTCTCGGATGCGCCATTGCATGGGCACATACCGTGCAGCGAGCTGTTTTCTGCACGACTTCATCCCTGCACCGCACATGCCAGGGAAGTGCAAGGCAACGCCCAACTATAAGGGCATGACCACACATGGCGGAATTCCTCCGCAACTGTCCGCATCGATGCCGCACAGAATCTGCGTTGCAGATTCTGCAGCGGATCTGCACAAAATGTGCAGTACATTGATGCGGACTAGCTGCTGCAGACTGCGGGAAAAGTGCTTCCCTTCTCCCTATCAGTGCAGGATAGAGAGAAGGGACAGCACTTTCCCTAGTGAAAGTAAACGATTTTCATACTTACCGGCCGTTGTCTTGGTGACGCGTCCCTCTTTCGGCATCCAGCCCGACCTCCCTGGATGACGCGCCAGTCCATGTGACCGCTGCAGCCTGTGCTTGGCCTGTGATTGGCTGCAGCCGTCACTTACACTGAAACGTCATCCTGGGAGGCCGGACTGGAGACAGACGCAGGGAGTTCTCGGTAAGTATGAACTTATATGTTTTTTTACAGATACATGTATATTGGGATCGGTAGTCACTGTCCCGGGTGCAGAAACAGTTACTGCCGATCGCTTAACTCTTTCAGCACCCTGGACAGTGACTATTTACAGACGTCTCCTAGCAACGCTCCCGTCATTACGGGAGCCCCATTGACTTCCTCAGTCTGGCTGTAGACCTAGAAATACCTAGGTCCAGCCAGAATGAAGAAATGTCAAGTTAAAAAAGCAAGACGCATCCGCAGCACACATGACATGTGCATGACAGCTGCGGACTTCATTGCGGAACTTAGAATCTCCATTGAAGTCAATGGAGAAATTCCGCCATGAGTCCGCCACTGCTCCGCAACAGACAGAGCATGCTGCGGACACCAAATTCCGCTCCGCAGCCTATGCTCCGCAGCGGAATTGTACGCATCGTGTAAACGAACACTGCTAAATTAAAGTGAAAGTCAATGGAGAAACGGCTCCGCTGCGGATTAACGCTGCGGAGTGTCCGCAGCGGAATTTAAGTGGAATTCCGCCATGTGTGAACCCGCCCTAAGAGTTGGAGGAGGCTGCTAGTGATGTAGAAGAGCCTGGGGGGCGCCATTTCAAATTTCGCCTCAAGCAGCAGAAAAGCTAGAATCGGCCCTGATCTAGCGGTAATAAGAAAATGACGTAGCAGAATTAAAGCAAATCTCTTTACACAAGAATGAAGGTCAAGCATGAACAGATGCTGTTTTTTATACGTGAAAATTCAATTTGACCTATATCTTTTCAATACTTGTAATGCTTCGCAGACTAGGGAGGAAATCCAAACAAGAGAAAAAAAATGGAAATCTACACTAGCTGAGATCTTGTATGGATCAAGCTAGAAAAAGAGCAAAACTCCTTCTACTATTCACTGTGCGGTACCTTTTTTCTTTAACCCATACTTAAATAATCCTTCATAACTTCGTAATACCATATATAAGCTTAATAACGCTGTATACAGTAACTAGAGAACAAATGCTGCTCATCTGTAGACTGCAGTGCAAGAAGTAGTAGAAGTGATGCATTGTGGTTATTTTATCGATATTTCAACTTTTACTGCTCGGATTATGTCACTCTGAAAATAGGCCCAAGGTTTTTATCTTTTATACCCACTATATCCATCCCATCAGAGAGGCTGTAAACCTTTTATTGTTACTTATATTATTACCCGCTCCATCAAATCAGAAAATGTGTTATTTTTTAATATTATATAAGTGGCACATAAATGTAATATGACAGTGGCTTACTTCACTGATCAGATTTTTTTACAGAGAAGATTATTTTTGAGTACATGTTTATCTCCTGTCAGCATAATCTCTTGTAACGCATCATGAAGCAACTATTTTGAACTGAAAGAAATGTTGCCCGCACAAGTTAGACCCCTGAATGTCCAGATCAATGAAGAAATTGTTGATATACTTGTAAACGCCCAAATTATTAGAAAGTTTCTCATGAACACGTACAGATTTGGCAGAAATTAAAGGGGTTATCCAGCCTTTAAAAAATATACTATATGGACACATGTATTGGGACACCTCCATGAGCTTTTATGACATCCAATAACTTGGCCCCCCCTCTGGGACCCGCACCTATCTCCAGAATGGGGCCCCCTTGCATCGGCTAACACTAAGGGTATGTTCACACGGCCTATTTACGGACGTAATTCGGGCGTTTTTGCCCCGAATTACGTCTGAAAATAGCGCCTCAATAGCGCTGACAAACATCTGCCCATTGAAAGCAATGGGCAGACGTTTGTCTGTTCACACGAGGCGTAAATTTACGCGCCGCTGTCAAATGACGGCGCATAAATAGACGCCCGCGTCAAAGAAGTGACCTGTCACTTCTTTGGCCGTAATTGGAGCCGTTATTCATTGACTCCAATGAATAGCAGCGCTAATTACGGCCGTAATTGATGCGGCGTTCAAGCGCCTGCACATGCCGGTACGGCTGAAATTACGGGGATGTTTTCAGGCTGAAACATCCCCGTAATTTCAGCCGTAACGGACGCCCTCGTGTGAACATACCCTAAGCCTCGCCTTAGTAATGAACGCTGTCAATCAGCCAGCAGCCATTACTAATGCGGTAGAATGAAGTTTAAAAGAAAATACAAAGACATAGAAAAAATATATTTTATTAAAATTAAAACCCCCACACAACCCTCATTGACCATTTTATTGGAAATAAAAAGAGCCATCGTCGAAGTAGTCCTCGAATCCGACATAGTCCAACGACCAAACCTGTAAAAAAACACAAACACACAAAAAAAACATTAGTAACACAGGTCGTAGGCTTAGATACAGGGCCCATGTGTGATATTGTCTGTTAGACCATGTTTCTAAGCCTACTGCAAGACAGGCGTAGCTACAGGACCCCAGCAGACAATCTTATACTGTATAAGCTTACTGTCTGCTGGGGTCCTGTATCTAAGCCTACCTTATGGTAAGCTTAGATACATGGTCCAACAGACCGTATCTCATATGGGTCCTGTATCTAAGCCAGGCAGGCTTAGATACAGGACCCCACCAAGCAGTAATGATGTTACACTTACCCAGCTCTTCGGTGCGGCGGATGTCCCGACACCATCCAGCGCCATGACGTCATGCGCGGCGCACAGCGTCATGACGAGAGAAGGTGTCAGGACTTCTGCTGCGCTCGGGAAGGAGGGTAAGTATGGTGTTATTACTATAGTAACAGGGGCCCATGTATTTTATGACATAAGCCCCAGTTACTATAGTAAATTTCTATAGACAGGGGGCCGGTCGCAATTGCGACCCCTGTAGCGGCAGTGTCCCAGGGATCCGGGACACCGGGCCAAATATCGGGAGGTTGTGTCCTTGAGGTACGGTGCTAGCGACGCCCCTGCATTAACCCCTTAGTAACCAGCCTAATTTAGGCCTTAAAGGGAAACTGCCACTTGCATTTCACCTATTAAACAGGCAATACCTGGTGGTAGTGAGTAAAAAATCATTTTTATGTACCGTAACTTATAATTATCTTCTTAGTAGGCTCTGTACCTTTAGTATTCAGTTTTTTAGTGTTCCTGTTCCATATAGTAATGAGCATGAGTCATATCTTAGTTCGAAAAGAGTCATATCTTCATTCCTGAAGCCTTTCCGAGTTCACCCAGCCTCCTTAATTTTGATTGACAGCTCCTCGTCTCCCCCCAGCACACACGAAATCCCGCGCTTGTGCATCAATGTCCTGTTCTGATGCGTGCACACAATGGACAAAAACAGGGATTTTGCTGATACCCCCACTTATTTATTATATACAAAGTGAGTTAGAGGGAACCACAAAGGTGTATACCACCAATAATTACTTATTAAATTATTTGGGAAAAGGGAAGAGAGGAAAAGAACTGTGGTTCTAGTAGGAAATAAAAATAATAAACTTTATTAATATATTTATGTTAAAATAATTCTATCTTTTTCAATGTAGGTCAAAAATAATTAGCAGTGCAGAAGACCCCTTGTCCTGCACTTAAAGAACAAAATTTGTCTTGTATATGTTTAATTGTAAGTTGCTACTATCATACAATATCAAATTGGACTTTATTGCTTACTAGAGTGAGTAAAGATCTGACTACACTGGTATGTTATGTGCACTACGTATTTCAGCACTGGCTGTCAGTCTCTGAACATTGTATCTACTGTTCTGTGTACACTGATAGTTGCAATGTTTCTGTTAGTAAATAGACATTGTATCAATTCCTTGGTTCTATGCTATGCACTGTTTGTGTCAATGTTGGCTAGCTAGTTCATAGAAATGTAAGGTTATTTAAATGCTCGTATTTACTGAAAAAATCAGCACTTGCTGCTAGTTGATATTCTCAAGATTGAATTACTGTTGGAGTATCGTGCTAGATTTTATAAAGTGTCTATTTTACAATTGTTATGTTAATATAACAGTCCACATTTGTTTGTTATGCCACGCTGGTCATTTCTACCAGAAATAGCAGTGATGCGGTAACCTGTGTGAATGAGCACAACAGGGAGTGCTCTGATTCTAAATTGCTCAATGTCAGTTCCCACCCTGCGTTTGTGAGAAGCTGTGAGTAGCAAGACTCTAAATGACGGCACTTTATAATGTTAGAATGAATGAAAGGTTTTGTGTTCCACTTTTGCAAGTGACATGCACCTACGATCCTCGTATTAGGGAACAGCAGCTAGATTTTATAAAGTGTCTGTTTTACAATTGTTATGTTAATATAACAGTCCACATTTATTTGTTATGCCACGCTGGTCACTTTTACCAGATATAGCAGTGATGCGGTAACCTGTGTGAATGAGCACTACAGGGAGTGCTCTAATTCTTAGTTGCTCAATGTCAGTTCCCACCATGCGTCTGTGAGAAGCTGTGAGTAGCAAAACTCTAAATGACGGCACTTTATAGTGTTAGAATGAATAAAAGGCTTTGTGTTCCACTTTTGCAAATGACATGCACCTACGATCCTCGTATTAGAGAATAGCAGCAATGCAGTGATCTAGCTAGGTAGCCTTTACGTAGGTGAACTTAGTGAGTGCTATAAAATTAATTAGAAATGCACTTGCTGATGTGCTCTATTAGTTATCTGCTCTCTGTTTATTATCACCGTGTTCACGGAGAGGCAGTGAATAGCAGCACAATGTTAAATTAGCTGGCCTCTATACGTCAGCTGGCTTAGTTAGTGCTGTCAGGGATTTTACCCTGCAGCGTCTTTCAGGATACTCGCACCACTCTCCTATAAGGAGCAGCGCTTTTGCTTTTAAGTCGTTGCCGACTATTGATTGATATTTGTAGGTAGCATTCGATTAAGCTAGGACCTTCAACATTGAATTAGTTAATATGTCTGGACACCCGACGCGCGTTTCGCCGGCATTCCGGCTTCCTCTTGGGGTCTTTATAAAATCTAGCACGATACTCCAACAGTAATTCAATCTTGAGAATATCAACTAGCAGCAAGTGCTGATTTTTTCAGTAAATACGAGCATTTAAATAACCTTACATTTCTATGAACTAGCTAGCCAACATTGACACAAACAGTGCATAGCATAGAACCAAGGAATTGATACAATGTCTATTTACTAACAGAAACATTGCAACTATCAGTGTACACAGAACAGTAGATACAATGTTCAGAGACTGACAGCCAGTGCTGAAATACGTAGTGCACATAACATACCAGTGTAGTCAGATCTTTACTCACTCTAGTAAGCAATAAAGTCCAATTTGATATTGTATGATAGTAGCAACTTACAATTAAACATATACAAGACAAATTTTGTTCTTTAAGTGCAGGACAAGGGGTCTTCTGCACTGCTAATTATTTTTGACCTACATTGAAAAAGATAGAATTATTTTAACATAAATATATTAATAAAGTTTATTATTTTTATTTCGTGCACACAATGGAACACCATAGCTGCACATGCGCAGTAACTGAATTTGAGGCCCGGATGAAGCAGTGATGGGTGTCAGACCATACATGACGGTCACATGCGCAGGCGAGATTTTAGCATTCAGGGCGCCCCAGTTTTCGGCGGTGGGCAGGCATAAGAAGGGGAACGAATGAGACTGCCAAATTATTACCATAAAATGTTTGTAGACCGTTATTCATGGTCAGAGGAGGAGTTTAGGAGAGGGGATAACGTCAATGAACATTTGACAGCGAGGAGTTGAGTAGAGTTCAATAGGTGAAATGCTGGTGACAGGTGCCCTTTAATGATCAAGCAATTTTTTTCATTATTCCGTCGGCGCATTCAAAGAGCTATAACTTTTTTTTTTCCATCGACATCCATCGACACCTCTGTTTGAAGTCTTATTTTTTGCAGGATTAGTTGTACTTTTTAATGGCTCCATTTTGGGGTACATGCATTTTTTTTATTGCCATTTATTAACTTTTTATCGGAGGGAATAGAAAAAACCCCAGCAATTCCACCATTGTTCCACGCGTTTAGAATTGTGCAGCGTAAATAACATGTTGCCGTTATTCTATGGGTTGGTACAAGTACGATGATACCAGATATGTATAGTTTTTTTATGTTTTACGACTTTTGCACAATAAAAACACTTTTGAACTAAAATTATTTGCTTTTGCATCGTCGCTTTCCAAGAGCCATAACTTCTTTTATTTTCACATCAATGTAGTGATATGTGGGCTTGTTTTTTTACAGGACGAGATGTAGTTTTAATTAGTACTTTTTTGGGACACATGGGATTTATTGATTAACTTTTATTATTACTTTTTTGGGAGGCAATGGAAGAAAATAAAAATTTCACCATGTTTTTTTCTTTACGGCGTTCCTCTTGCGGTTTAAATTACATTTTAACTTTATTGTTTGGGTCACTACGGTCGCGGCAATACCATATGTGTGTATTTATTTTTTTTTTACACTTTTACTAAATAACACCACTTTTTAGTGTCTTTTTTTTTTACTGTAATCTTTATTAATAGTTTTTATTTAATATTAATTACTTATTTTTTCAGTCCCACTGGGGGACTTCACTATGCGGTCTCTTGATCGCAGATATAATGCTTTGGTATACTTCGTATAGCAAAGCATTATTTCCTCTCAGTGTAATATAGGCCTAATAGGCATATATCCAGGGAAGGTCTAAAGGCCTTTGTTAGGCTCCCGGCTGCCATGGCACCCCATAGAAAGCCAGCGATTGCATTTGCGGGCCGCCGATGGGTGACAGAGGGATCTCCCTCCCTCTGTAAACGACTTAAATGCCATGGTCGCTATTGACCGCAGCATTTAAGGGGTTGAACGGCCGCGATATAAGTAAACTTCCATCACTACCGTTAGAGCAGGAGCCCGGCTGTCATCAGCGTGCAGGACTTAGAATAGGCTGCCGTGAAAAAGTGCCGGCCTAGCCTGGGGCCCCTTAGTGATCGCCGTGAAATGGCGTATTGGTGGTCACTAAGGGGTTAAAAGCACTGACAGGTGAAGTGAATAACATTGATTATCTCATTACAATTGCACCTGTAAAGGGGTAGCATATGTTATGCCGCAAGTGAACAGTCAGTTCTTGAAGTTAATAGAAGCAGAAAAGTAGGCAAGCGTAAGGAGCTAAGAAACTTTGGCAAGGGCCAAACGGTAATAGCTAAACTACTGGGTCAGAGCATCTCCAAAACATGGGCTCTTCTTAGATGTTCCTGGTATTCAGGTTAGTACCTACCAAAAGGGTTTCAAGGAAGGACAACTGGTGAACTAGTGACAGGGTTATGGCGCCCAAGGATAACTGATGCACATGGGGAGCGAAAGCTAGCTGTTCTGATACGATACCACAGAAGAGATGCTGTAGCACAAATTGCTGAAAAAGTTAATGCTTACTATGATAGAAAGGTGTCAGAACAAACAGTGCATCACTGCAGACAGCTCAGAGTGCCCATACTGACACCTGTCCACCGCCAAAAGCACCTACAATGGCCACGTGAGCTTTAGAACTGGACCATATAGTACTTTGAAGTAGGTGGCCTGGTCTGATGAATCATATTTTCTTTTACATCATGTGGATGAATGGGTGCGTATTTGTTGTTTAACTGGGGAAGTGGTGGCACTAGGATGCACAATGGGAAGAAGGAAAGCTGGAGAAGACAGTGTGATACTCTGGGCAATGTTCTGCTGAGAAACCTTGGGTCCCAGCATTCATATGAATGTTGCTTTGGCATGTAAGGACAGAAGTTGTCAACCCAACCTGATTTGTTTTTATGAAGAGGTGAGCAGAAGCCTAGAAGCCTAGGGCCGCTGTGGATATAGTGTTTTTGGACTTTGCAAAGGCATTTGACACTGTCCCTCATAGACGTCTAATGGGTAAATTAAGGACTATAGGTTTAGAAAGTATCGTTTGTAATTGAATTGAGAATTGGCTCAAGGACCGTATCCAGAGAGTTGTGGTCAATGATTCCTACTCTGAATGGTCCCCGGTTATAAGTGGTGTACCCCAGGGTTCAGTGCTGGGACCACTATTATTCAACTTATTTATTAATGATATAGAGGATGGGATTAATAGCACTATTTCTATTTTTGCAGATGACACCAAGCTATGTAGTAATGTTCAGTCTATAGAAGATGTTCATGACTTGCAAGCGAATTTAAACAAACTGAGTGTTTGGGCGTCCACTTGGCAAATGAAGTTTTAATGTAGATAAATGTAAAGTTATGCACCTGGGTACCAACAACCTGCATGCATCATATGTCCTAGGGGGAGCTACACTGGGGGATTCACTTGTTGAGAAGGATCTGGGTGTACTTGTAAATCATAAACTAAATAACAGCATGCAATGTCAATCAGCTGCTTCAAGGGCCAGCAAGATATTGTCGTGTCTTAAAAGAGGCATGGACTCGCAGGACAGGGATGTAATATTACCACTTTACAAAGCATTAGTGAGGCCTGATCTGGAATATTCAGTTCAGTTCTGGGCACCAGTTCATAGAAAGGATGCCCTGGAGTTGGAAAAAATGGAAGAAGAGCAACGACGCTAATAAGGGGCATGGAGAATCTAAGTTATGAGGAAAGATTAAAAGAACTAAACCTATTTAGCCTTGAAAAAATACGACTAAGGGGGGACATGATTAACTTATATAAATATATGAATGGCACATACAAAAAATATGGTGAAATCCTGTTCCATGTAAAACCCCTCAAAAAACAAGGCGACACTCCCTCCGTCTGGAGAAAAAAAGGTTCAACCTGCAGAGGCGACAAGCCTTCTTTACTGTGAGAACGGTGAATCTATGGAATAGTCACCGCAGAAGCCGGTCACAGCAGGGACAGTAGATGGCTTTAAAAAAGGCTTAGATAATTTCCTAGAACAACAAAATATTAGCTCTTATGTGTAGAAATTTTTTTACTTCCCTTTTCCCATCCCTTGGTTGAACTTGATGGACATGTGTGTTTTTTCAACCGTACCAACTATGTAACTATGTACCACCTACCTAAATATTGTTGAAAACCAATTACACCCCTTCATGGCAATAATATTCCTGAATAGCAGTGCCCTCTTTCATCAGGATAATGCACCCTACCAAACTACAAGAATTGTTAAGGAATGGTTTGAGGAACACCACAAAGAGGTGTTAACTTGGCATCCAAATGCCCCAGATATAAATCCGGTTGAGCAGCTGTGGCATGTGCTGGAAAAACAAGGAGGCCCCACCTCACAAATTTAAGGACTTAAAGGGCACGGCCAGACATGGCGGAATTGCTGTGGAATTCCGCTGCGGACAGTCCGCAGTGGAATTCTCCTGCGGCCGTTTTTTACATTTGTTTCAATACATTTTTAGGCAAGTTAGTTCAGACGTTGCGGAAAAACTCCGCTGCGGACCATAGGCTGTGGTGCGGAATTTTCCCGCCGCAGTATGCACTGTCTGTTGCGGAGAAGAAGCGGAATTTCACTGCGGATTTCAGCCTTTGCAATGCAAAAACGGAAATCTGTGGCAAGTCCGCTGTCTTTTCTGCAACGTCTGAATTACCTGTCAAATATGCAAATGTTCGTGCAGATTCGTTGCGTAATTGCCCCAAATCTGCACCAACATTTGCAGCGGAAAAACTCTGCCACGTCTGAACGTGCCCAAAGGGGTTGTCCGGTTTTAGCAAAATAATGTTATTTCTTGTATAATTAAAAGTTATAAATTTTTTTATATATACTTTATGCAATAATTCCTCACAATATTAAAGTTACAGTTACAGTATGTGTATCAGAGCTGTGTCTTCTAACAATCCCAGTAACTGTTTGTTCATCACATGACCATGGACAGAATTGTATCCACTGGAACTAAACAATGAATGTTCTTACTACATAGCAACAAGCAGGGATCTTGAAAACCAAGAGGAAATAATACAGAAAGTATAATGGAAAATTGTATAACTTTTCATTTTACAAAAAATAACATAAATTTGCTGAAACCGGACAACCCCTTTAAAGGATCTGCTGCTAACATCTTAATGCCAGATACCACAGGACACCTTCAGAGGTCTTGGGGTGTTTGGGTCACAGCTGTTTTAGCGGTTTGAGGGAGGCCTACACAATATTAGACAGGTGGTTGTTTATGGCTGATCAGTGTACATGTTTTATTTTATCATTTTTGGGGGAAAAAATTGCCATTTGGCACAATTTATATTTATTTGCACTAATGAAACATTTTCAAGGACAAACTTACGAGAAATGCATTACATTTATAAGGTCAAAGAAACAGTTAAATGACAGATTCTGCTCTTTTCTATATGCATGGTGTAGCAGTACAGCTACTAAGAGCCAGGATTTGGGCCCAGAATGTAATAAGGAAAAGGAATGTTACAAGAGAACGTGTCCTCTCTCCTTATTTATTAGGCAAGAAACCTAGAAAAAGGTATGGGTTGCTGGAGTGGAAAGAAAAGTAAAGTTCCACTCCGTCTTCAGGACAGTCCAGGGTTTGGGCTGCCTTAGGAGTCGCTGCCAGCTGTGGGCTCCTTTATAAAAGGAGAGATCTACTTACACAATGCACCCTGTCTGGGGAAGACTGGCATTGCCAGCCTGTGAGAGTCAGAAGTACTGGTAAGAACATACGTTTGTAGTGAGGTGCTGGGCAGAAGGCCTTTCACCTTGATAGCTGGGGAAGCTATATGTTTAGTCAGAGGCCAGACGGCCTAGAGTTTATTTTGATCTATTTTGTAAAAACTGCTTTTCGTGTATGAAGACAATAAAGCTGGTTGTGGCCAGTTTCAAACCAAATCCACTGCGTGGGAGTGAATTTTCTAGTGTGCCAACCATCTTGAGCCTGGATATGGCGATCCTGTGAGCTAACTTACCCTAAGTTGTCAAAATGGTTACTGTGCTTCTCTTTAAAGGCATAATGTATCTTATTTTCTTTTTACATTGGAGAAGAAAACCATAACTTACAAAGAGATTTTGCTACACGTCTTTAAAGAGTATCGATTTGAATCATCAGAAGGGCTCAGCATCTTTTTCTTCTACCCCTTTCTCACACTGGGCAACAAAAATGACTCTATATTGCTACCCTAAAGAGGACCTATCACTTTTTGAGAAACCTCTAAAATATAAAACTTTTTACAAATATATGTAATTGCAAAAATGTTAAAATGTTTCCTCTAATTTAGTGATGAAAGGTCTAGTCCTTTAGGAGACAACATGTAGCAGTGAGTGGTCAAAGGGGGGAATTTATCAACGCATTTGCGCCATTTTAATGGCGTAGAAAAGTCACAAATTATGGCACACGTCATATCTGCAGTTTCACATCTCTCGTTGCTTTTCAAAAGTGGCTATAAAAGTGGTCGGGTTTAGCAGAGAGACGGATTTACAACCGACAGATTTACCACAGAAATTTGTGAAAATGATGGTGCAAATCTATGCCTGCTTATACCAGATTAACACTTTACAAGCAGCTGTATCCTCCTACTCGAGCTAGGCTGCATAATACAAAGGAAATTATCTTGCATGCCTGATAAAATAACAATATTCTGTATAAAGTAAAGTTCAAGCTCCAGGCTGGAGTTGAGCCAAGTTTTCACTCTATTTGCATTTTCTTGATTTGTTTCACATTATGATGCAATGGGGAATTAATTCACTAAGTTTAAGATTCGATTTTGCCAAATTTATGAGAGTAAAAGGTGAAGACATTCTTTTATTGTATTCTATAGACCATCAAATCGACAAAACGATTGATTTCTTCACCCGAATCCTGTCCAGATCTGAGCACAAGTCTTCACTTTGCCATTTGGATGCTGTATAGAATCAGCTCCTCCCGCTCACAGTTGGTTCCTCTCGGAAAATAAGGAAATGTCATGAGATTTGGACCTCACTCAGCTGAAACTGTCCCTGTAATAATGAGGGAAATCTGCTGTTCTGCTACTGATAAGTATAGGAAATAATTCTTATAATTTCACTATCTATTTCTACTTTCCTTTTTTCTTTTTTTTTGTTTAAATGATAGGTCAACTGTAAGTTCATAATGCCATACAAAAACCTTCCAACCTATTTCTATGGTGATTCTGATTCGGGTATGAGCATGGTAGTGTTTTCCTGTTTTACTATTTACTCATCAGGTGTGCAGAAAGCTCACAACAGCAAGTTTACAATGAGCAAGGCTACATGGGACAAGCATATTTAATACATGAAACTGGAAGTTGGATGGAGCTTGTATCCTCAAAATAATATTTAAAGGTAATGACTATTGACCCGTTGGTGACCACCAATACTCCTTTTCACGGCGGCCACTAACGGGCTTTATTCTGATGCATTCAACTTTTTACGGCGTTGCATCAGAATAAATTATCGGCGCAGTAAGGAGGAAAAACAGATTATGTAGGAAATAGGGCACTTATAATCTGGTGAGAGAGCCACTTTAATTTATAAAATAGGCTGGCCATTATGGGATTAAAGGAAGGAGCGTACAGTACACGCTACACATACACTACACACATGCAGTACATACATACATTACACACTACACATACAGTACATACATTACACACTACACATACAGTATAAACTATACACTATACACATACAGTACATACATATATTACACACTACACATTCCCTATACACATACAGTACATGCATACCTTACACACTACACATTCACCATACACATACAGTACATACATACTTACACACACTTACCTTTTGTGCAGGCTGCTGCCTATATGGATCTTCTCTTGCTGTGCAGGGAGACTCCAGAGGAAACCGCTAGCAAGTGTTGGTGAGTCCATCATGGCAGGATTTCCCTTCATGTGCAGAGCAGACACCCTGCGCGCCTCCCTCTCCGTCCCGACACTGGGCAGGATCGCTTTACAATAGTGACAGGAGAGTGGAGAGCAGAGCAGGTTATTAAGGTGGCACAGGAGAGATGATCTTAAGGTAGCAGCACATCTTGCAGCTGCTAAGTGGTGGGAGTCTCGGCCAGCAGCTCTGCAATGCCGCCCTCTCTAAGACTCTGCAGGGTGTTGCCTGAGGCCTTAGGCTCAACTCGCTTCATGTTAGATGTGGCCCTGCTCTAGATGATAAAAAGGGGTTGTCTGGTGGAGAGAAATTATTTTCAAATACCTGATTAGGGAAATCTCAGTTACAAAAGAAGGGTCACCTGTTCAGGATACTCATCTTTTATCTAGACCGGTGGGTGGCTTCAAAGAGTGGCATTGGTACTGTATATATTGCATACAGGGCCGCCATCAGGGGGGTATTAGGGGTACTGGTGTGAGGGGCCCGGCCAAATCTAATTGAAAGGGGGGCCCGGCAACTGCCGCAACATTCTTTTGGTAGGAAAAAACGGGCCCCTGCAATGGGGCCCGTTTTTTTCACCGAAAGAATGTCGTGAGCTGCTGCTGCTGCTGCGGGCCCCCTCCCCTCGTCATGGGGGGCCGTCAAACTGTCCGCCCGCGCGCGTGCACCCGATCGCGCGCACAAGGAAACTCCCGCGCGTGCGCACTAGCGAGCGCGCACCCGCGATCGGCCGCGCGCGCACCCGCGATCGGCCGCGCGCGCACCCGCGGACACACATGGACAAAACTTACCTGGAGCCTGGCTGGAGGTGAAGGACTGGACCGAAGACCTCGCCTGGAAGACATCGCCGGAAGAGGACTGGAGTGGGAGCAGCTCTTCTGACACAGTGAGTAAATTATCTCAAAGTGCTGATCATGTATGGCCCTGTTCACACAGTATTTTGCAGGCAAAAAAAAATCGGCCTCAAAATTCCTTAAAGAATTTTGAGGCAGATTTTGACCTGCCCACACTATCTTGCCGCATTTTTTTGCTGCGTTTTTTGCCCGCGGCGATTGAGGACAGCAGACAAAAAACGCAGCGAAAAATGCATTTTCTGCCTCCCATTGATTTCGATGGGAGGTCAGAGGCGGAACCGCGGCAAGAAAGGACGTGCTGCTTTTTCTTTTTTCCGCGACTGGCTCCCATTGATTTCAGATTAAATCAATGGGAGGCGGTTTTGGAAGTTGTTTGGTGCTGATTCTGACGCAGTGTCCGAGTCAATATCAAGGCCCAAAAACTCTGTGAACTGGGCCTTATTGTTAGGGCTTATTCAGACGAACGTGTAATACGTCCGTGCAACGCGTGTGATTTTCACGCGCCTCGCACGGACCTATGTTACTCTACGGGGCCGTGCAGACTGTCAGTGATTTTCACGCAGCGTGTGTCCGTGTTCCCGCTGCGTAAAACTCACGACATGTCCTATATTTGTGCATTGTTCGCGCATCACGCACCCATTGAAGTCAATGGGTGCGTGAAAATCACGCCCAGCACTTCCGCAGCAGTATAAACTATGAATGAAAACAGAAAAGCACCACGTGCTACAAACATCCAAACAGAGTGTCATAATGATGGCGGCTGCGCGAAAATCACGCAGCCACGCATCATACGCTGCTGACACACGGAGCTGTTATGGACCTTTTGCATGCGCAAAACGCCACGTTTTTTGCGCGCGCAAAAAGCACGCGCTTGTGTAAATCCGGCCTTAGGCATCAACACTGCGGATTTTATGCAACACATTTTATTGTGGAAAATCCGCAGCGTATTACAGTCGCAGCAGAGTGGGTGAGATTAGAACAAATCTCATCCACACGCCGCAAAAAAAATGGACCTGCAGTGTGGCTTTTGGCTTTTTAAGCCGCAGCGTGTCAATGTATTCTGTGGAATCGGCGCTCCTCTGTTGCGGAAATGCTGCGGTTCTGCCGCAAAAATCACAAATGAGAAAAAAAAAAGGTACTTTTTTAAATTGATAAAGTTTAGACTTGCCCCGGCCGTAGTTTAGGGTGACGCGATCCTCTATTCTTAGCGCAGCCCGGCCTCCTGTCATGACGTTTCATCCCATGTGACTGCTGCAGCAGTCACATGGTCTACAGCGTCATCCCAGGAGGCGGGGCTACATTCAGAAGAGAGAGACGCGTCGCCCTAAACTACGGCCGGGGCAAGTCTAAACTTTTTTTTCCCTACAGGATTCCTGCAGGGGACACGCCTCACGAAACCTGCGCCACTATTTGGTGCGGTTTTGCTGGCAGAATTCCCTGCGGCTACCGGGGCGGATAAGCTGTGTAGTTTTACTCAGCATATCCGCCTAGTGTGTCCCTTATGATGTCGCTCCTGGAGCTGCTGCCGGTCTCTAAATAGGCAGTTGGTCCAGTAGAATTAGGAATTATTTTTTTTGGTGAACCAGCTTAAAAAAATACAAAACTTTTGTGTTAGGGCCTGTTCACATCACCGTTTGCTTCCGCTCTGGGGTTCCGTCTGAGGTTTCCGTCGGGTGAACCCCGCAACGGAAAGTGAAAGTGACAGCACAGCTTTCGTTGATCTCAATGGTGACGGAAACATCGCTAATGGTTTCCGTTCATCACCATTCCGGCTGGTTTTCGGACGGAATCAATAGCGCAGTCGACTGCGCTAATGGTGACGGAAACGGAAGCTGTGCTGTCACTTTCACTTTCCGTTGCGGGGTTCACCCGACAGAAACCTCAGACGGAACCCCGGATTGGAAGCGAACGGTGATGTGAACAGGCCCTAACACAAAAGTTTTGTATTTTTTCAAGCTGGTTCACAAAAAAAAATAATTCCAAATTGTACTGGACCAACTGCCTATTTAGAGACCGGCAGCAGCTCCAGGAGCGACATCATAAGGAACACACTAGGCGGATATGCGGAGTAAAACTCCACAGCTTATCCGCCCCGGTAGCCGCAGGGAATTCTGCCAGCAAAATCGCACCAAATAGTGGCGCAGGTTTCGTGAGGCGTGTCCGCTGTGGGAATCCTGCAGGGAAAAAAAAGTTTAGACTTGCCCCGGCCGTAGTTTAGGGCGACACGTCTCTCTCTTCTGAACGTAGCCCCGCCTCCTGGGATGACGCTGTAGACCATGTGACTGCTGCAGCGGTCACATGGGATGAAACGTCATGACAGGAGGCGGGGCTGCGCTAAGAATAGAGGATCGCGTCACCAGGACTACGGCCGGGGCAAGTCTAGACTTTTTTCTAAATTTAAAAAAGTGCCTTTTTTTTTTTCTCATGTGTGATTTTTGCGGCAGAAGCGCAGCATTTCCGCAACAGAGGAGCAGCGATTCCACAGAATACATTGACACGCTGCGGCTTAAAAAGCCACACTGCAGGTCCATTTTTTTTGCAGCGTGTGGATGAGATTTGTTCTAATCTCATCCACTCGGCTGTGACTGTAATACACTGCGGATTTACCACAATAAAATGTGTTGCATAAAATCCGCAGTGTTCATGCCTAGTGTGTTCCTACCCTAAGGCCGGATTCACACAAGCGTGTGCTTTTTGTGTGCGCAAAAACGTGGCGTTTTGCGCATGCAAAAGGTCCATAACAGCTCCGTGTGTCAGCAGCGTATGATGCGCGGCTGCGTGATTTTCGCGCAGCCGCCATCATTATGACACTATTTGTATGTTTGTAGCACGTGGTGCTTTTCTGTTTTCATTCATAGTTTATACTGCTGCGGAAGTGCTGGGCGGGATTTTCACGCACCCATTGACTTCAATGGGTGCGTGATGCGCCAACCACGCACAAATATAGGACATGTCGTGAGTTTTACGCAGCGGACACACGGACACACGCTGCGTGAAAATCACTGACAGTCCGCACGGCCCCATAGAGTAACATAGGTCCGTGCGAGGCGTGTGAAAATCACTGACAGTCTGCACGGCCCCATAGAGTAACATAGGTCCGTGCGAGGCGCGTGAAAATCACGCACGTTGCACGGACGTATTACACGTTCGTCCTAATAAGCCCTAACAATAAGGCCCAGTTCACAGAGTTTTTGGGCCTTGATATTGACTCGGACACTGCGTCAGAATCAGCACCAAACAACTTCCAAAACCGCCTCCCATTGATTTAATCTGAAATCAATGGGAGCCAGTCGCGGAAAAAAGAAAAAGCAGCACGTCCTTTCTTGCCGCGGTTCTGCCTCTGACCTCCCATCGAAATCAATGGGAGGCAGAAAATGCATTTTTCGCTGCGTTTTTTTGTCTGCTGTCCTCAATCGCCACGGGCAAAAAACGCGGCAAGATAGTGTGGGCAGGTCAAAATCTGCCTCAAAATTCGGTGCGTGGTTCCAGGCGGTCGCCGGTGCGCATGCGCGGGAGTTTTCGGGTGCGCGCGATTGGTCGGCGGTGTTTGACGGCCCCCATGCTACCCAGGGCCGCTATCAGGGGGGGTATTAGGTTTGGCCGGGCCTCTCACATCAGTACCCCTAATTGAAAGGGGGGCCCGCAGCTCATGACATTCTTTTGGTGAAAAAAACGGGCCCCATTGCAGGGGCCTGTTTTTTTTTCTACCAAAGGCAAGTCGCGGCAGTTTGCCGGGCCCCCCTTTCAATTAGGTTTGGCCAGGCCTCTCACATCAGTACCCCTAATACCCCCCCTGATGGCGGCCCTGGGCACCATGATATAGTGCTGGACGGAGTACCGTTAACAGGCGGTGCCACGGTAGGGGGGCCCAGAAAATTTAGCTGTAGGGGGCCCTGAAATTCCTGATGGCGGCCCTGATTGCATATACAGCTTATTGATTGAAGTGGGCACTGTGTAGCTTAATTTCCCCTGCAGTGGCACTGTATAAGTTCTTCCATGGATTACAGCTCATCACTGGGGGTCTCAGCAGCAGGACAACAAATGTACTAAATTCCTGGCTGCATATGGTTTCATTGGTATGACCTATGCAATGCTACTACTACAAGAGGAGAGGTCGTTGACATAAATATTTAACATTTACAAAATGTAGAGGGGACCTTTGGGTTACATCAAGTTTCACAGCAAGTATGGCAATAAAATCTTAATAATATTTTCTAGTTCTCTACTCTACTCTGGTACTGTTTAAAGGGGCTGACACACCGCTGGGCATATAGACATCATATAGCCTGTCTATTAACCAAAGCAGAGGGCTAACAAAACTGCTAACAAAGAAGGGCTCATGCTCTAGCGGAACCTACCCATCCATGATTTACATAGTCGTAATAGCCAACAATTTGAATGGCCAGCATGCAATAATACATTTCCTCTGCACAAGGCCGGTTTTAGACAAAGTGTGGCCCTGGGCAAAGTTAAATGTGGAGCCCCAAATGCTGAATTATTGTATTAATAATGCAATCAATTAAGACAGCGTGCAGAGAACTGTATCGCTGATTTCTAGTGCGTCCAGGAGTGTTGCATGCCCCAAAGCATATGTCCCCCTTCTCATACAAAAAAATAATCTATACAGTTGTGGTGTTATAGGTAATCTCATCAAAAGTAGGTTACATAGTTTGTACGGTTGAAAAAAGACACATGTCCATCAAGTTCAACCAAGGGAAGGGAAAAATTTCTACACATAGGAGCTAATATTTTTTTGTTCTAGGAAATTATCTAAGCCTTTTTTAAAGCCATCTACCGTCCCTGCTGTGACCAGCTCCTGTGATAGGCTATTCCATAGATTCACAGTTCTCACAGTAAAGAAGGCTTGTCGCCTCTGCAGGTTTGAACCTTTCTTCTTCCAGACGGAGGGAGTGCCCCCTTGTTTTTTGAGGGGATTTTACATGGAACAGGATTTCACCATATTTTTTGTATGTGCCATTTCATATATTTATGTAAGTTAATCATGTCCCCCCTTAGTCGTCTTTTTTCAAGGCTAAATAGGTTTAGTTCTTTTAATCTTTCCTCATAACTTAGCTTCTCCATGCCCCTTATTAGGTTCGTTGCTCTTCTTTGTATTTTTTCCAACTCCAGGGCATCCTTTCTATGAACTGGAGCCCAGAACTGAACTGCATATTCTAGATGAGGCCTCACTAATGCTTTGTAAAGTGGTAATATTACATCCCTGTCCCGCGAGTCCTTGCTTCTTAATACACGACAATATCTTGCTGGCCTTTGAAGCAGCTGATTGACATTGCATACTGTTATTTTGTTTATGATTTACAAGTACACCAAGATCCTTCTCAACAAGTGACTCCCCCAGTGTAGCTCCGCCTAGGACATATGATGCTTGCAGGTTGTGCGTACCCAGGTGCATGACTTTACATTTATCTACATTAAACCTCATTTGCCAAGTGGACGCCCAAACACTTAATGTGTTCAAATCAGCTTGCAATTCATGAACATCTTCCATAGACAATTGAAATAGTGCTATTAATCCCATCCTCTATATCATTAATAAATAAGTTGAATAATAGTGGTCCCAGCACTGAACCCTGGGGTACACCACTTATAACCGGGGATAATTCAGAGTAGGAATCATTTACCACAACTCTCTGGATACGGTCCTTGAGCCAATTGTCAATCCAATTACAAACTATACTTTCTAAACCTATAGTCCTTAATTTACCCATTAGACGTCTATGAGGGACAGTGTCAAATGCCTTTGCAAAGTCCAAAAACACTACATCCACAGCGGCCTCTGTCTAGGCTTCTGCTCACCTCTTAATAAAAACAAATCAGGTTGGTTTTACAACTTCTGTCCTTAGTAAAACCGTGCTGGCTGTCACTTATAATACTATTTTTTGTCACATAATCCTGTATATAGTCCCTCAATAGCGCCTCAAACATTTTCCTCACAATGGATGTTAAGCTTACTGGTCTATAATTACCCGGGGAAGACCTAGAGCCCTTTTTGAAAATAGGCACCACATTTGCCCTGCACCAGTACCTTGGCACTATACCAGTCACTAGAGAATCTCTAAAACTTATGAAGAGGGGGACAGAAATAACTGAACTAAGCTCCTTAAGAACTCTAGGGTGTAACCCATCTGGACCCAGGGCCTTTTGTATGTTTATTTTATTTAATTTAGCTTGCACCATATCTACATTCATCCAATTCAGTATATCAACTGATATATTAACAGCACTGGCACCAGCTACATAAGCTGCTCTTTCTTCTGTTGTATATACAGAGCTGAAGAACCCATTTAGTAACTCTGCCTTCTCTTGATCCCCTGTTACCAACTCCCCATTACCATTATCTAGGGGTCCTACATGTTCAGACCTTGGCATTTTTACATTTATATACTTGAAGAATTTTTTGGGATTTGTTTTACTATCCTTGGCCACCTGCCTTTCATTTTGTAAGATTTTATTAAGCTCTTTATATTTTACAAAGGCTACAGCTGTACCCTCAGTTTTGTATTTTTCAAATGCCCTTTTTATGTCATATGTTGCCCTTTTTACAGAAGGTGTAAGCCATGTGGGGTTTAATTTTAGTTGTTTATACTTGTTACCTATAGGAATACATTTTGCACTATAATTACCCAAAGTAGATTTGAAAATCTCCCATTTATCATTTGTAACATTATTTGACATTAGTTCTTCCCAGTCTATATCCTGAATTGCAGCCCTCATCCTGGGGAAATTGGCCTTGTTAAAATGAAGTGTTTTTGCCCTCCGAGCCTGTGTTTGCTTTTTACAGTATAGGTAAAATGTAACTATATTGTGATCACTGTTACTGAGGTTTTCATGAACATTGACGTTCCCAACAAGCTCTGCATTATTAGAAATGACCAGATCCAACAGAGCGTCACCTCTAGTCGGGTCTTCCACAAACTGGCCCATAAAATTTTCCTGCAACAGGTTGAGGAAATGTCTCCCCTTTGCAGTTGAAGCCGAACCATGACACCAATTAATATCCCGGTAATGAAAATCTCCCATTATTACTACAGTACCCCTCTGTGCAGCCCGATCCATCTGTTTATATAGCTGAACTTCCATCTCCTCAGTTATATTGGGGGGTCTATAGATTAGCATGATCCACAGGACAGTGTGATTGTGCAGTGAAAGAAGCTGGGCTGGAACAATGAGAAGTGTATGTCACTGATTGGTCACTGATTGGTCAGCCTCATACACTTCTTTACAACACCCACTTGGTCAAAAGTAAAAACACGCCCAGTTGGGCATTAAGAAACTAAATCTAAAATTGCTCATAACTTGCTCAAAAATGATCGTTTTTCAAAATAAAAACCACTGCTGTTATCTACATTCCAGCGCCGATCAGATTATGTAGGAGACAGGGCACTTATAATCTGGTGACAGAGCCTCTTTAAGGGAATATAGCGACGTAGGCCCCAATTGCCTAGATAAGTAAAGGTGGTGGTAGCATACTGTGGTATAAATTATTGGGGTGTTGGAAACCTACGTGAGTAATTTAGCATAATCCTGTCATCTAGAGTAGGTGGGTGTGGATTTATGTGGTAAATTAATAAGCTCAGTAGTATAATTCAACCCTGTAATGGGACCTGAGATCGAAGATCGTCACAACAGTTAGTAAATCATACTACTATACGAGATTAAATATTACCTGCATACTGTTACTGAATACAACTCACTATTATAAGACCAATATTACCAATAATAACAACACAATATAAGTTCCAAATAATACCGCCACACCATAACCACATAGCGACTGAATAATACCCCATACTGTTACTGAATAAAAACCACTATACAAAGATAATATTACCCCCCTATATAGTAACCATATAGTGGTAGATTCCAGTTATACACAGGTGCTCTGCAGACAATATAAGTGATTATAGCATATTGATATCCAGTGACTCACAGGTGATGTCTTCTCTGATTAGAGTCATTCACGTTCCCTTTTTTTTCGTCATCTGGCCCAGACCACTGTGATGACTTATTTCAGCCACTACTCGTCTCTGCAGAATTTGACACAGACATTTTGGTTTTTCGCTTTTTCAGCACCCTCCCCACCTAAACCCCATCCTCTAAACAAACTCGTAATCCACAGTGCCACAGATAGTAATAATGATCCCTAAGTACTCGACACAACAAAAGTGCCCCATCAGCAACCATGCCCCTTTTGTGCCCACACACAGTAATAGTGCCTTCTTTGTGCCCCCTGTCGATAGTGCCACAGTGTAAATGTAGATATTGCTACACAGTCTCCCGTAGATAGCGCCACTGCATCCCCTGGAGATAGTGCCACTGTAACAACCGGCAGGTATGTGGACCCACTGGGCCACTCCGCCGCAACGAAGCAGCTGCTGATCAACAGAGTCTGTGAGGGTCTGTAAAGATACCTGGAAGGTCAGAATTGGGTATATTCCAGACTGTCAGGGGGAAGCAGGCCTGTGCCGGATAATAAAGTTTTGCTAGGACACCGGATTGGAGTAGTGCAGCCGTTTCAGACACTGGACTTGGCTAGGACACCAAACTGGAGTAGTGCAGTCGTCTCGGATACAGGACTGGGGTAGTGCAGTCATCTTGGACACTGGACTTGGCTGGGACACCGGACTGGAGTAGTGCAGTCGTCTCAGATACTGGACTTAGCTTGGACACCGGCCTGGAGTAGTGCAGTCATCTCGGACACTGGACTTGACTATGACACCGGACTGGAGTAGTGCAGTCGTCTCGGACACTGGATTTTGCTAGGACAACCACCGGATTGGAAAAGTGCAGTTGTCTCGGACACTGGACTTGGCTAGGACACCGGACTTGAGTAGTGCAGTCATCTCAGACACTAGACTTGGCTCGGACACCGGACTAAGATGGTGAATCGTCTCGGACACCCGGTTTGGCACGGGCACCAGACACAGATGGTGAAGTAATCTTGGACACTCGACTTAGGCACTAGAACTAAACACAGATACTCCATACGGGAGACAGGATTCAGGATACAGGATACAGCTAAGGAACCATTTGCAAGACAAATGTAGGGAAGACGCAACATTGCTCAGGCAAGGTGGAAGTGGGCAGAGTCCTTTTCAAAGTCTTGGGTGTGTTGCAGGTGCACACGCTGGCCCTTTAAGACTGGGGATGAGCGCGTGTGCCCACCCTAGGAGTAACAGTAGGAGGAGAGAGCAGCGTGTACCAGCATCTCCCGAGGAGAAGACACCAGCAAGTCCTGAGAAGCCATTACAGCCACACACAGCCCCCTGTAGATAATGCCACACACAGCCCCCTGTAGTTAGTGCCACACACAAACCCCTGTAGATAGTGGCACACACAAATACCTGTAGATAGTGGCACACACAGCCCCCTGTAGATAGTACCACACACAGCCCTCCTTTTAGGTTGTGCCACACACAGCCCCCCCTTGTTGATGGTGCCACACAGCCCCTTTGTAGATACTGCCACGCAGACCTCCTTGGCGATAGTGCCACGCAGACCTCCTTGGCGATAGTGCCACGCAGACCTCGTTGTAGATAGTGCCACACACCCCCTCTTGTAGATAGTGCCACACAGCCCCTCTTGTAGATAGTGCCACAAACCCCCCTTGTAGATAATGCCACACAGCTCCTTTTGTAGATAGGGCCACACTTCCCCCCTTGTAGTTAGTGCCACACAGCCCCTCTTGTAGATGGTGCCTCACAGCCCAACAAACAAATAAAAAATATTGTACTCACCTAGCCCCGTCCCTGCGAGAAACGGAGATGCTCCACAGTCTCAAGAAGCCGAGACGGGACCCTTGCGTAGGCCGGCGTTATGACGTCACTGGATTCTGTCTCAGCAACCTTTAGGCTGCAGGCCTAACGTGGCCTGTAGCCTATTGAATGGCAGAGCAGGCAGCTGCTCTGCCATAGTCTTCAATTGTATCTGCGTCCTGAGGATGCAGATATAATTGAATGTGGCAGCTGCTAGCACCGGTGCCCCCCTCCCACTGCTAGTGACGCCATCGGGCATGAGGTTGCCCATGCCTCCCTGCCCAGAAATGTTTTGTGCCCGGACCCATAGCAGATGCTAGGGTTGCTATAGTGGTTGTTTCACCACTGGGCAAGGGCCCCTGACAGGATGGGGTCCTGGGCAATTGCCCAGTTTCTCCCCCCCCTAACGCTGGCCCTGCCTCTGCAGAGGCCACTGCCAGGAAAGGTATGGCCAGCAGCAGATTCAACAAATCATATCCGCTGTTTGCTGAGGGTTTCAAAAGCTCAGCTGATCGCCGGGCCAGCTTCAATTTTAAGAGAGGTCGTTGTGATCTTTTATGGGATTTCCAAGCAGACGTCCTGCACAGATGTGGCAGGCAGAACGCTACTACATCCTATATCTATTTTCTCCCTGTGATTTATACTGTACTGCTAGGAGATCACACACGTCTACATGCATACACACTTGTATACTGTATAAAACTCTGTGCTGTCATCTGACGACAAAGAAATGGGGCTTAACAGCACCTGTAGTTTTAGAACAAAGCTGTCTATCACACTTTAATCTCCCATTCAGCTGTTCAAGGTTGTAAATATTGGGGACAACCAGTGTAGCGTTAATTTGTTTTTTTCATTTAAAAGTACAAATATCCTTCTTTTATTATAATATGCCATAATAATACATGTTTCATGTATGCTAAACTCCTAGATCAAGCCATAAAGGTATTAACGATAGTGCCACACTTTACGAAAAAAGAGTTTTCATATAGGGTCAAGTAAGATTTTGTTGTAATATAAATGGTGCCTATAAAAAATGAAATGTTTAATGTGCCACAGTAACAAACCAATAGCATGTAAAATGTGGTATCTTTAAAGAAATATGTAAATCTGAAATGTGTATAATATGCTCGGTTTTTCTGCTGCTAAAATCCCATTTTCTTGAAATCTTAAAATAAATGCCCTTTTATTTAATTTGTTTTGGCCTCAGAGCTCAGGTTCTAAAAGGGGTGAAATGATTGCCGTGGATCCTGGCCCGGCAGTCGCTTATAATTAATCCGCGGCACGTCATTTTATTTGTTCCTGCTGTCAACTGGAAACAGTAGAAAATTTCATTCATCGAAGGCCTAAACTATTAATAAGGTATCATTTACATGATGGGTTAAGCAACATCTCCTTTACCAACCCTTGCCTCTTAGTCGAAATCATATCATTTAATGGGAATTCTGTGTCACCTGAATTATTGATGTGTTATATAGTCTTCTGTGTTTAGAAATCAAGAAATACTTCCAAATGGATTATCTTTAGCTCTGCTAAGCTCTTCTATGCCTTTATAAATATTGCATAATGCACAATGGACAGATAAACAGCGTATAATGTGGTGGCTGCTATGGTAAATGACAGCTCCGTTGAAGAGGGCCTGATTTTATGTAAATAGATTCATATATTTATGCGTTTTGTGAAATTAAACATTTCTATTTGAGTGATTTTCGCTTCACAAGACAGATGTGTGCACTAAAGAGACTCTATATCTAACCTCCTTACTAACAGTCATACTCTGCATGTTATCAAGATGATATATATGCCTGTTATTATCTCTCATATTTGTCTGTCTTATTGAACATTTTTGGCATTGCAGAAATAACCTGAATATTACTGATTCAAAGTCTGTGTGATTCCTAGATCCAAACTGTTAGGGTCAGTTTACACTGAGTTTTTTTGGCGCTGATTTTGACGCAGAAACCAGCACGCAGGTAGAGGCACTTTTTTCCCTGAACGGCTTTTGGCGTTCGTGGGAAGAAAAGGCGGCATGTTTTTTCTTGCCACGGTTTCAGCCTCTGACCTCCCATTGAATTAATGGGGGGCAGAAAAAACCTGCAGCGCTGGTTTCCGAGCTTTGCTCGCGGCGTTTCTTGCCTGCAGTCCTTACTTTAGCTTCAATGGTCATGTTGGCCGAAAAACGCCACAAAAAGCGCAGCGAAAACCGCAGATGAAAAGCTCAGGCAGTTCAAAATCTGCGTCAAAATTCCTCAAGGAATTCTGAGGCAGTTTTTTCTGCTTGCAAAAAAATGTGTGTGCCTTATACTAGGGCAATTTTGCGTATACACATGTATATAACAATACTTTTGAATCGTACGTTCTGACGCTATAGATCTGATGTTTGCATTAAGTAGAACATGCATTGGTCAAATTATCAATCTCATATTGGAATTCTTACTTGCTTAAAGGGCTTATCCAGGATTTTAAAATTGATTGCCTATCCTTAGGATAGGCCATCAATATTAGATTGTTGGTGGTCCGACCCTTGCTGATCAGCTGTTTAAAGGGGCCTTGTACAGTTGCTATGAAAGTAACAGTGTGCAAGTACGAACAAAAAAAATCCACGTAAACAATGAAGAGGCATTGGCGCTTGTATGAGAATAGGCTATCAATTTTAAAATCTTGGATAACCCTTTCCTTCACACATATTTTTTGTGTGCCTTTTTTTTGGCCAAAAAACATATCTAAAATAAAGAAATTTACTGGTTGTCCTACACAGCAGCACAGAAACCAATGGGTTAATTCCCCACTGCTGGTAGGACAGGTGACAAGAAACAATAAAATATTTAAATAGGCAGACTATATCTAGGGTCCTAATCCCCACGTCCTTGTGCCTTTTTTTCCTACCGTTGGCAAGGGCAGGTAATGTTGCGGTCTCTGGCTGGCTTGATGTAAACCTTCCTTTCCCAGGTCCTTTTCCTGGAAAAGGGGGGCTTTTTGTTTAGCTTTCTCACTCTAGGTTTGTAGCGGTATCTTGGGTGTTTATTTTCCCCTTGTTTTCCCAGCGTTAGGTTGGTCAGCTAAAGCAGCAGGATCTGCGTGCCTTTGTGCTATTGGCCAGCGCGTTGCTAAGGGGGCAGAGCCATAAGTGACGTCCGGCGGCCCCCGTCTATCCTTTTCCGGGTCTCGTCTATGGTGCCACCATCTTCTTGGTGTCGGCGCCGCTGATTGGCTGTCGCTTTGCTCCTGACGTCGAGCTAGAGGCAGCGTGGTTTCGCTGCAGTAACATATTGTGGAGAGCTTCTTTTTCTGTGGAGATACCGCTTTTTAGGGACTCCCCTGTAGTTATGTTTGTTAGTTTGTTTCCCCTCTAGTTTATTTGGTAGGAGTTTTTCCCTACCAGTGGTATCTGAAGGGGGGGAGTTACCTACCAGTGGGATCTGCCTACTGGAAGGGGTCATAGTCTCTCGAGTATTTAAGGCACCAGTTTGGGTGTGCTAGCTGGCTGTGCAGAGTTTCCTCATAGGCTGCAGGGTTGTCTGCTGGCCCTTTCAAAGTAAGTTGCTAAACAGCGGTTCTCCCAACCTGCTACTCTTGAGGCTGTCATTACGTTTATTTGTTTTTAATTATCAGATGTCAAGTCGGGGGTCTCAGGACTCAAGGAAATATAAACAAAGTAGCGGAAAGTCGTCATCTAAGAGAAAGAACTTAGCCTGTAATAACTGTGACACTCAGTTAACTGAAGGCTGCCAAGATAAATTATGTAGGGATTGTCTACAGATGGAAGGCGGGGCTATCACCGCAATGTCATGGGAAATTAAGGCTTTCATAAGAGAATGTATGGCCGAGTCCATGAGAGAGCTGGGGTCTTCATAGTCTCAGACGTCATCTAATCCGATGCTTAGTCCTAAGAGAAGGAACCATACATTACGTGGTGTGGACAAACCCTTAGAGAGGGTGCATCTATTCTGTCCTACGGGGACCTACGGGTGATATATGAGGTATATACGTCTGCATCAGAGGGAGAGGAAGATCCAATGGAGGCTGATAAACAGACTGATTTGAGCAGTCAGGGCAGATGAGCCGGAGATACCCTCATAGGAGCAGGAACCGCAGAAAATACCTAAGGCCTTTGCTACAGATGACACAAGCTAGACAGTTTATGAAAAGGGAGTGGAGCACTCCGGATAAAGCTCCCATAGTAAACAAAAGGTTTAAGTTGATGTTCCCCATTGAGGAGGACCAAATTAGAGAGTGGGAAAACTCGCCTAAGGTTGATGTATCTGTATCGAAGTTGTCCACCCGAACCCTAGTGCCTGTTAAAGATGGGGGAGCCTTAGAGAGCCCCTTGATGGTAAAGCCGACTCAGCCTTTAGGAAGTCCTATGAGTTGGGGGAGGCACAGGTAATGAAAAGCCTTAAAAGCTGGTTAGCTGAGCTGCAGGATGACATACAAGATGGAGTTCAGAGGGACGATCTCTTGAGGGCTTCCAGATATATGTCTTTAGTCACAGATTTTCTTAGTGACATCTCTAGTCAATCGATCAGATTAGCAGCCAGAAATATGGCTTTATCTGTGGCAGGCCGGAGGGCCATATGGCTCAAACCTTGGGTTGCGGACTGGTAGTCTAAGAACGTATTATGCACGATGGAGTATAAGCCAGGGAGGCTTTTTAGAAAAAGTTAAGACAAACTCATGGAAAGACTCTCGGATAAGAAGGGAAAGTCCCTCCCCTTTTTTTTTTTAGAGGTCTAGGAAAAGATTCGCCTGCAGAGGTTCCTCGTCAGCGGTTGGTTCTAGAAACCTCAGAGAAAATTTTTGTTATGAGGAAGGAGGCTTGACTTCCCAGAGGGGAACTTCTCGTAGATCACGAGGAAGATATAATCAATCTTCATCTTCTTCCTACAACTTCTGACGCTAGTCTGCCACCTGTGGGGGGAAGACTTCTATCCTTTGCCACAGTCTACAGATCCCTGGATAGTGCGGATCATCTCAGAAAGCAATATAATAGAATTTCTGTCCCATCCGCGGCCAAAGTTTCAAGTCACTTCCTTTGCCTTAGACTTCCAGGCAAAATAAGTTTTCAAGACCTCTATTAGAGAATTTATCCACAAAGGAGTATTGGAGAAAATCCCGCTAGTTTCAAGAGGCAGAGGGGTTTAGTCTCCTCTATTCCTGGTACCAAAACCAGATGAGAAGTTTCGGGTAATTTTAGACCTGAGGTACTTGAATATTTTTGTAAGGAAACAGAGGTTTCGTATGGAAACCATAAGATCTGCAACAGCTCTGTTAGAAGAAGTGGATTTCACGACCACTCTGGATTTAATGGAAGTGTATCTTCACATTCCTATAAAAAGGTCCTGCAGGAGGTTTTTAATAGTTGCCTTCCCGGAAGGGGGGATCATGAGACACTTCCTGTTCACATGTCTACCGTTCGGCCGATCTTCAGCCCCATGGATGTTTTTGAAGGTGGTAGTGGCCATGTTGGTGAATCTGAGAACAAGAGGTGTAACTATAGTACCATATTTAGACGATTGGCTTCTGATAGCCAAGTCAGCAGATCAGAAGCAGTCATCTTCAGGAAGTGATGGATTTTTTGGTCAACTTAGGTTGTCTCATAAACAGAAAGAAGTTCAATTTAATTCCTGCACAGAGGTGCTGGTTTTTATGGCTCATCCAGGATTCCAAAGATGACAGTTGCTCTCTTGGAGCAGAGACATCAGAATTTAGCTGACTTGATGCTGGTCAAGGTGGTTTCATTTCACAAGGTTATGAGAACCCTGGGACTTAAGGTTTCAGCAGTAAAGGCAATCTCATGGGCCAGAGGGCTCATGAGGGATCTCCAGTAGAATCTTCTATCTCAGTGGAACAGATCCATAGAGTCTTTAGAAGAGTGCATGGTGATACCTTCCGCCACCAGGGAGGCTCTAAAATGGTGGTTGATCTCGGTGAACAGCAAGTCAATAAAGTCACTGAGGTGGACGATTTTGACAACCGATGCTTCTGGGACTGGATGGGGAGCCCATGTACTGGGTCAGAGGACGCAGGGGCATTGAACATTGCCTATCTTCAAATCTAAGAAAGCTGATAGCAGTCTCAAACGTGTTAAGACATTTCCAGCCCTTGTTGGAATTGAGAGCAGTGAAGATACAGTCGGACAATATCGTGACTGTCAGTTATCTGAACAGACAGGGTGGTACCAGATCCATTTTATTTCATAAAGAGACTGCATGGATCATGTGATGGACAGAGGTCCATGTGTAGGATCTAGTGACAATCCACATCAGATGGGTCAATAATGTCTGGGCAGACAGACTCAGTCGTCACCAAGCCATTCTGGGGGAATGGAAACTGAACCCAGAAGTTTTTAACCAGATAGTCTGGAGAATGGGGAGACCAGTGATAGATCTGATGGCGACTTGCACCAACAGGAAATGCCCAGATTTCTGCTCCCTGTTTCACCACAACAGACCGCTGGCACAAGATGCCTTCTCAATCAGATGGACCTTCAGTCTGGCATACATCTTTCCACCGATTCCAATGATTATGAGTTTTCTAATGAAGATTCAGGAATATCGGTCTTCAATAATAGCCATCACACTCTTTCAGCCAAAATGGGTATGGTTTCCCAGTCTAATCCAGATGTCCAGGAGCAATTTTTGGGAACTGCCTCACCGCCCAGACCTGTTACAGGACAAACTGTACTGTCAGGAGTCTCAGACTGATAGCCTGGAAGTTGACAGGCCCATATTGAATGAACTCGGACTGCCTGCCTCGGTGATAGAAACCTTGATGCAGTCCAGAGGACGTGCGTCTGCCAAGATCTATAAAAAGTAGTTGAAACCTTCAAGAGGTGGGCAGTAAATCAGGGAAAAACAGGGCATGAACCTTCAGTGACTGATATTCCTTCATTTATTCAGGCCGGATTTGACCATTGGTTAAAACCAAGCTCTCTAGCAGTTCAGATATCAGCTATGTCAGCCTGGTCAGGAAAGTCTTGGGCTAAAGAATGGTAACGGTATTTGTTATGTTTCTTCCAAGGAAGAAATGAGTTAAAGTGTCTAAAACTACGTTAGCCAGATGTCTAAGGGAGACTATTATCCTTTGTTATAAGTTAGGAGGGGAGACGCCTCCTAAAAAGGTTTGTGTTCATTCAACTTGGGCTATGGCAGCTTCGTGGACAGACAGGGGAAGGTGTCCGTTAGAGAAGATCTGTACAGCAGCTTCATGGTCCCAACCAAACACCCTCATGAAGTATTATAGACTGGACATTGGGGCTTCAGAGGAAGCAGCTTTTGGACATATAGTTTTGATTTCATCTTGCCGACCCTTATAATCTTGCTATATCCCATTGGTTTCTGTGCTGATGCGTAGGACGACCAGGAAAGAAGGAATTATACTTATGCTATTCTTCTTTCCTGTAGTCCAAGTAGCAGCACAGCTTTTTTGTTCCCTCCCATTAAAATTATTTCTGGTATTCTTTTTAAAGACACAAGAAGGTGGGGCTTAGGACCCTAGATATAGATATTTATTAATTATTTTATTGTTTCTTGTCACCTGTCCTAAAAGCAGTGGGGATTTAACCCATTGGGGTCTGTGCTGCTGCTTGGACTAAAGAAAATAAAAATAGCGTAAGTATAATTCGTTATTTCACTTTGCAAATCATGTGAATCAAAAAAACGTATGGGGCAAAAATTTAATGATTCTATAGTTGGTGCACAATAGTATTTGCAGCTGCTTAGAGCATAGTGAGCCGCAAACAAGGGAATAGGCGTCTTCTATTTTCTATTTGTTACATATACTATATCTAATTTTTTGTATTTCTTTGTGTGTTTTCCTTTTATATAGCAAACTCTGGAGTCCAATATCACCAATTTGGTCAAGCACAGCAGTGAACTTGAAACCCAAATGGGAAAACTCATTCAAATTTGCCAGCAGGTTGAGGTAAGAACTATTTCTGACTACCTAGCACTATAACATTATTAATCATCAGGGTTTTTATGACGTATTTTTGCTTGAATAGTAATACTCTCGTCTGATTATAAAAATCTCTCCCTCGACAGTGGTTGTTTTTGGTAATATATGTGTGCCTACTATTGTAGTAAATTTCCTTATTCTTGTACTGTAAATATTTTATGATAATCTGAAGTCTGGAGTCCAATATCATACTACAGGGGGGCGTGGCCAGCAGTCGATGGCGCCGGTCGCATAAACTGAGAGCTCCGCGCCCTGCCACGCAGATCCAGCAGCCTACAGCGGGGAAAGGTGCCTCATATGGGGAAAAAAAGACCCCAAGGGTCTAGACTCACCCCTGCAGCACAGCACCAGGTCGCCGCCGCTCCACCAACGATCGACGGCTACTTTCTTCGGCGGCAAGCCACGCCGCTCCCTCAGCCGCAGCCATCTTGGACAGCCTCGTGTCAGAAGGAAGGGGAGATGTCCGAGCAGGGAGAGGAGACAGTGCCCCACGTACAGGGTAAGCTGAATAGCCGGATGGCTAAAGTTCACCCTCCCAGCTCCCCTAAGCTGTCCTCCACCTCGTCCTGTGAACAGCAGGGAAGGGGGTCCCCTATCCCAGGAGCAATGGAGGCCAGGCCACGAGGAGCATCAGCTCAGTCAGAGGCCCCAGTACACCTGCTTGAACCACCAATGTCACAGCCCTCAGCACAAATGGCCCTACAGATTTGGCCTGCACCTAAACCCCAACGGCCCACGATCCAGCAGCCGGGGAGGAGAGACGATCTGGGGGATACACCATCTTTGACCCCCTATGCCCAGGCCCCTGTATATGCCTCAGATTCTGACCTGGAGGATTCAGCCTCACTTCCTTCAGATGTGCCCCCTATGTGGAGGGAATGTTTCTCACAGTTGCCCACTAAAGAGGACTTTAAGAGTATGATACAAGAAGTGAAGGCAGCTTTTCGTTCAGAATTGGCGGGGGTGTCGCAGCATATACAGCAGATTGCTACGAGGGTGGAGGCTCTAGAAGATGACCACGATGCCACTAGGCGCCATGTCTCTGTGATACAGTCTTCAGTGTCCTCCCAGCTGGCGTCCATTAGAGATATGCAACTGCATCTAGAGGATTTGGATAACAGAGGTCGCCGTCATAATATAAGGATAAGGGGCATACCGGAGCCCTCGGGGTCTGAAGATCTTCCCATCGTGTTAGAGACTATCTTTAACGACCTTTTGGGTGCACCCCCGTCTAATCGGATACCGCTTGACAGAGCGCATAGAGCACTGAAACCAAAATCCATTACATCTCAGCCCAGAGATATCATCTGCTGTGTCCAGGATTTCCGCACTAAGGAGGACATTATGCTTAAAGCCCGTCAGCGTAAAGACCTGGAGTATGCCGGGGTGCCGATTCAGTTATTCCCGGATCTCTCCTGGATTACGTTACAGAAAAGACGTCTGCTTCGTCCGCTTCTCGCAGCCCTACGGGACCACAATATTATTTATCGATGGGGGTTTCCGTTCTCCCTTACAGCCCGAAGAGATGGTGTTTCTGCAACCCTGAGGTACCCAGGGGATTTGCCTCATTTCTGTGACTCCCTTGGTATACCAACGCCCAAGATGCAGAATTGGGAGACTCCTTTGCCGCCTTCGTCTCCACCTCCAGTCTGGCAGTCGGTCCGAAATAAGCGGAGGACCTCTCCAAGACGACAGTCTAACAGAAGTTCACCAAGACCTGATTTGAATTGATGGACGCTGCGCAGATACACGGCACCTCCGTAATATATGTGAAGGAGCCTGGTCACCCATACCAGCTGCTCCCTTCGCCAGTTGCACTATCCTAGGCTAAAAATGCATTTAGGATTATATTTCTGATTTTATGTTGTTTCTCTTTAATTCGTTAACGTAAATTGTGGCAGGGCGCGATTGCCCGGGATACACTTGGCTCTTTCACCCCCTTTTTGTTTTTTCTCGGCCTGTACGTATTTATACGTACTTTTGTACTAGGTTCCTCGACTGTTGAGACCCGACCTCTTTTTTTTGATAGGGGTAATTTGTTTTGCAGTTCTCCCTCTGTTTTTAGAGAGAGTTGCAAAGGGTAATATTGTATTACCAGTTTTCTTTTGCTTTAATATCACCCGCCCCAGGGTATAGTATTCTCCCTGGTAGTATTTTCTGAGTGTGTTTGAAATTCATTGATCTCATGCATTTCTTTTTGTTCTCACTGCAGATATGTGTATTGTCTCCCTGGTACGTCTTTACCCCAGTGTCTTTCCCTCCCCTCCTACTTTCATCCGAAATAACACTTGAGACGACAGTGAATCCTCCAAGAACCTCCAAGGTAGAAGGACGCCGTAGAACACTGCTTGCTTTGAAACCGACAGGGGACTGGCCCCGACATAACTGTGAGCTGTATACATCCGCACTTTCCACATCATTCTTTGCTCTTTCATACATCTTTGACCATGGTTAAATTTGTCACACTTAATGTCAAGGGTCTCAACTCCAATGTGAAGAGACGCTTGCTTCTCAGGGAGTTGAAATCGCTTGGAGCGGAAGTTGCTTTTCTGCAGGAAACACACTTAGATTCATCCGGAACTTTCCAATTTGCCCGAGGGGCGTATCCTGCTGTGTACTCTGCCTCGTCAGGTCGCAAAAGGGAGGGGGTGGCCATTTTGATAGCAGCTTCCTGCCCCATACAAGTTCACACCTCACATCTAGATCCGAAAGGCAGATATGTTATAATAGAGGGGACTTTGCTTGGACAGCCCATTGTTTTATGTAACGTTTACTCTCCTAATACCGCACAGATTCCATTCCTACGTAGACTCCTTTCTAAACTCCAGAAGCTTCCTAGGGGGGCATGGCTGGTGGGAGGAGATTTTAATGTCCCGTTCTCCACGTCCATGGATAGGGTCTCTCTTACACACGCTACTCCGACGCCCACCCTTACAGGACTTTCTACACGTTTTAGGCAACTAATTAGAGAGCACCAGCTCTATGATTTGTGGCGAGTGGATCACCCAGGTGATAGGTCCTATACCTTCTTCTCCCATACGCACAGCACTCATACACGCTTAGATTACTTTTTTGGTAATGTCCCTGCCCTCCGTGCGCTCCAGGGGGCGAATATAGACCCCATCTCTTGGTCAGATCACGCACCAGTTTCTGTGTCCCTACAGATAGGGAAACCAAATACGAGAGTATGTCATTGGCGCTTAAACGAAACTTTGATTAAGTCCCCCGCTCTTAGGGACAGCCTGGCCGGACATATGCGGGAATTTTATGCACTTAATGAGGGATCGGTTCCTTCAGTATCCACTCTTTGGGAGGCGCATAAGGCGGTGATGAGAGGGCAATGCATAGTAATGGGATCTAGATTGAAAAGAGACTCTCGGGCCAAGCGGGTGGCTCTCCATCGGACAATTACTAAGTTGGAGAGAGAAATGGGGATTAAACCGGCGGTCCCGACACTACGGAAATTGGTAGAGGCTAGAGCACAACTCAAGGACTTAGCTATGAAGGGGGTAGAAAAGTCATTACTATACACAAAAAGGAAATATTACGACAAAGGTAATAAGGCGCACTCGCTTCTGGCCAGACTATTGCGGGATCAGGCGACTGTTCGTACTCCACAGGCGGTTCGGGATAAGGCGGGCATACTCCAGCATCACCCAGACACGATAGCCACACTTTTTCATGACTATTATAAATCCTTATACCACCTGCCAAATACCTTACCACCTGATCCGGCTCGTCGGAGGGAAACGCTGCAAGCATATCTCTCTTCCTGTGCTCTCCCTAAACTGAAAGATGAGGAGCTTTCATCCCTGAATGCCCCGATCTCTGCGGAGGAATTGTTTGATATATTGAAGGACCTCCCTAGTGGTAAGGCCCCTGGACCAGATGGCTTTACATATGGGTATTATAAGACCTTTGCAGAGATCTTGGTTCCACGGATGGCTTCCTTATTTAATGAATTCCTACAGGGTTCTCCCATCCCTCAAACATTCCTGCATTCTCATATCACGCTGATCCCTAAACCGGGTAAAGACCACGCAGAGTGCTCCAATTACAGACCCATAGCCCTTCTGAATTCGGATCTAAAAATTTTCACCCGTCTTCTAGCTAATAGACTCAATGTTTGGCTCCCTTCTTTGATTCACAAAGACCAAGTGGGCTTTGTGCCTCTTAGGCAAGGAGGAGACAACACACGAAGGGCCCTTGACCTCATTGATGCCCTCCAAAAGCAAAAGGAATCGGCGATCCTTCTTAGTCTAGATGCAGAGAAGGCGTTTGACCGCTTGGGATGGCCATTTATGTTCGAAACTCTAAATTCATTTGGGATTTCGGGCCCTTATTTGACAGCACTGCGTGGTCTCTACTCCAAACCAACAGCGGCAATTAAACTCCCACACTCCACCTCCCCTCCGTTTCAAATCTGGAATGGTACACGTCAGGGGTGTCCCCTATCCCCACTTTTATTTGTGCTATGCATAGAACCTTTAGCAGCTCAAATACGGAAATCCAGGGATATAGCGGGGGTCCAGATACAAGATAAAGAGTTTAAGGTTTCCCTGTTTGCAGATGACGTCCTCTTGACTATCACCAAACCTCATACCTCCCTCCCTAACCTTACTACAGTTCTCCGTAGGTATGGGAGGCTGTCAGGATATAAAACTAATACATCTAAAACGGAAGCGCTCCCTCTTAATGTCCCACACCAGGAGCTCCAGCTACTCAAACACAACTACACCTACAACTGGAAGGAAACCTCCCTGACTTACTTAGGAGTTCAACTCACTCCCTCCTATACGTCGGTTTACAAGGCTAATTTCCCCTCTCTGTTTGTAGAGCTACGTCAGCTAATGGCCAGGTGGGATCCTCTTCCCATGTCATTTTTTGGGCGCATAGCGGCGGTCAAAATGACCTTGCTCCCTAAATTACTGTACTACTTTGAGACTTTGCCGGTAGCAGTACCTATGAAGGAATTGCGGGCCATGCAGTCTTCTATCCTCAGGTTCATATGGCACTCCGGCAGACATCGAATTCCGAAATCAGTTTTATTATCGGGTCGATCTGCGGGTGGGCTATCGGTCCCTGATGTGGTGAAGTACTACTGGGCGGCACACCTCCGTCGCATACCCAGCTGGGTGTCTTTAAGGGCGTACAATAAATGGACCGAAATAGAGAAGCTATGGATGGCCCCGGTCCACCCAAACTCCCTGTTATGGGGTGACCCACTGGTAATGCCGACTGCATCTTTATTGGGTCCCATGAGATTTCAAAGGGAGGTGTGGGAAACCTGTAAAAACCGCTTCCATTTGGCATCGGGTTGCCCGCCCTTGACTTCGGTACTCTACACTCCCACTATTCCGGGGGGCACTACCTCCCGAATAGTCCGATTGTGGACGGGAATTGAGGTATTTCACCTGGCTGATATGGTTGATCCCCACACGCAAGAGCTTCACCCATTTTCATACTTTCAAAAACATCATAATATTCCCTCCGCTGCGTTCTTTCACTATCTTCAGGTTAGACATTACATGCAGCAAACTTTTAGATCCACGCGGGTTACTGCACCTACAAGCTTCGAAAGGTTATGTCGGTATGCTACCACCACTAGGGGGCTTATCTCAGCCATTTATGCATTATTGCTATCCCCGGAGGGTTCCCCTCCGCCTGGGCATAGATACATGTTGAAGTGGGAGGCCTTACTGAATAAATCCATCTCGCTCTCATTGTGGCAGATTATTTGGTCGCAAGCAGCTAAAACCTCCATCTGCACTGCATATAAGGAAAACCAATATAAAATCCTTATGTTTTGGTACCATACCCCTGCCTTTCTGCATAGCTTCAATCCGGGTATTCCGTCGGATTGCTGGCGATGTAGAGGTCAGAGAGGTGATCTGTTCCATATTTTCTGGAGCTGTTCACTGGTACAACAGTATTGGTTGGAAGTTAAGAACTTGGCATTGGCGGTGTTGCAGCAGGATATTCCCTTAGACCCTCTTCATTACCTCCTAAATGTTCCCCCTAGGTCTTTGGGGAAATCACCAGCTCGACTCTTTCGACACTTTCTCACAGCCGCTAAGACGTTGATAGCATGGAAATGGAGACAGACAACCCCTCCCTCCCACATCGACTTAGTAACTAGAATTAGGGAAATACGTACAATGGAGCATATGACGGCCTCTATGGACAATGAACTGGACAGGTTCAAAGTGGTGTGGGACCCGTGGGACAAGTATTGGATACAGGGAACTCAAGATTAGGTGGTAGGTGGAGCTCCGACTATCCCCCCCCCCTCACCCCCTTAAACCCCTGTGTTTTTTCCCAGATGTTTTGTCTGTCTATTGAAAGTCACTGTCTTACTATGTGAATTGCATGGCCCTTCATGCTGCTCTAAGTTATATGTATATTTTTGAAAAATTTTCAATAAAAACACAGTTGAAACCAATATCATACTACAGGCCGCTGCACAAGAGGCTGTAATCTGCAGATATGCAGAGTAATATTAATAAGTGGATATTCCCTGCAGTCCTGTATATGTTTAATGTATTTACACCCCAGCTGCTAAAGGAGGGAATTTTAAAGGGGTTTTTCTGTTTAAACAATCCCTTTTTGTTATAAGGGCCCCACGACGATAAGCTGATCACAGGGTTTACATCTGCTAAAACCCCCAGTGATGTAATCTCTGGATGAAATCAAAAGTGGTCCATTTCCCTGCAGCGCCACCACAGGGAAATGAAAGTATTACACAGACCCTATTGAAATCCATTTGAATGCTGCTGACTAAATGAAAAGTTCCTGCCCTCTATTTTGGTCTCTGGGCTTTTGAATCCACTTGTTTCTTTCACTTCGATCCATCTCAAAAATATAAGTTTAGTTCTGGATTCTTAGTGATAATTGATACAACTGGGGAATTTTTTTTCTAATACTCCAGTTTTTTTTTTTTAATAATTGCACTATATTAGGGAACTGTTGTGTAAGCAATTCTCTGATGTATTTTCTAAGTAAAAACTGGTCTGTTCAGTGATAGCAAATTTAAGATATTGGTGAAGCAGCGGACCTGCATGGAAATTCTCGTCTTCTCATTTATCACATTTATGAAAAAGAAGGCTGAGAGCATGGATGTCTCACAAATTAAAACATATATACTACAGTCTGCACCTCACGGTCAAGGAGATAACTGTATATCCACACACATGTTTACACAGATATAATTGGGTGTGGAATTTTAATTTAATGTGGTGAATCTTATTAAAGGGCTTCTGCCACTTAACAGAGCCCATGTTAACAAGACATCTATGAGATTAGGTAAAGTCCAAGCGTTAGGGTATGTTCACATGCTTACTAAAAAACGTCTGAAAATACGGAGCTGTTTTCAAGGGAAAACAGCTCCTGATTTTCAGCCGTTTTTTTAGCAACTCGCGTTTTTCACTGCATTTTTTACGGCCATTTTCTATAGAGTCAAAGAAAAACGGCTCCAAGAACGGTTCAAGAAGTGACATGCAGTTCTTTTTCGCTGCCTTTTTTTACACGGCTGTTTTTCAAAACAGCCGCGTAAAAAAACGCCCTGTCAGAACAGAACGCCGTTTTTGCCATTGAAATCAATGAGCAGGTGTTTGGAGGCGTTCTGCTTCCGATTTGGAGGCCATTTGGAGGCCGTTTACGACCCCTAAAATGGCCGAAAATAAGCCGTGTGAACAAACCCTTAATGTGCATCTAGAAAACATACTTCGATTGTGGGGCCATTTGATCTCCTATTATGTGCTCTTGTGAACACTTTAGCCAATGAGATGCAAATAAGTAACAGTAATTCAGCATCTGATTGGGCAAGAGGGCTTAGAAGAGCACATTTGCATGCAGCAAGGGAGATCAAACCGCTCTTTGATCAGTGAATTGGGGAGGTGTTTTGTAGGTGTTTTTGTCTGGTCACAGATGTCCATTAATGTAATAGAGCTACATATATATAAGAATGTGTATGATGTAACATTTTTGGGAATTATATTAGATTTTGTATCATGTTCCCTTTATTTAGGAGGCAGAACTAGATTACGTGCTGGCCTTTTACTTATGAGTAGCTACCGAGCCTCCCACGCACTTTATTATAACACAGCGCTATTGTTTGCTGCTAGGCTTTGTTCAGACAGCCAGTGTTTGTAAATTGGCCAGCTGTCAGGACTTCTGCTATACAGAATATCACAGACAAACTGGCAATTTTGCAATTGTGCTTTAGCAGGTGAACAACCGTATAAAAACGGATTGTTCATATCTAATGCCGAGACATCTGCAGGCAGGCAGAGACTATTGCAGCGTGTGTGCTTATTACATTCCTAGGAATAAATCATAGCAGGTTTCAACCCGTGTGGCTGCTATTAGGCCCAAATGATGGGCAGATGAGCATAGTCTCCTACTGTACCTCACTTATTCTGAAGGGTCTCCACTCCCGCCCCCCTGAACTGCAATTAGATTCCAATTAGGTCATTGTTTCTTTCTTATCAATAAAAGCAATGGAATAATTAAAGGAAAATTCACTCAGTGGTGAGCACGGTGGTTGTAATAATTTGCTCTTGAAAGGGTAGTCCTAAAATGGACAAATAACACCCATCCACAGGATAGGTGTTGTGTCTGACTGCTGGGGAGGTCCACCAATGGGACACCCACCGATTTCTGCAAAAGTGGTCCCGAGCCCCCTGTTCCTCCTCACTGCACCCATTGAATAAGGAGGTGCTTGAATGGAGCGTTGGTCGCGCATTCGCTGGGCGACCCATTCAATATCTATCTGTACTAAGCTATCTCTGTCAGTCCCATAGACATTGAATGGAGCAGCAGTGCACATACTCGACCTCCGGTCCGTTGAAACTTCTCACTGCGGTCATTCATCAGAAGGAAAGGGGTTTTGGGACCCCTGTTCTAGAGATCGTGGGGTCCCAACGATGGGGACCCCCTGTTATCAGACAATTATCACTTATCATGTGTATAGGTGATAATTGTCTATTCTGGGAATACCACTTTAATATGTTTTATGTGTATGCTATGTGATGTTTGTCTCTGATAATTTGCTACAATGTATCAGTGTGTAAAATGTATCGGCCCCTATTCAATACCTCTCAGAAGATGAAAACTGATGAATTTCATTGGTCAGGCTTTTTTTGTCCCAATCCCCTGAAAACACCCAAAGGAAGGTCACATGTTCACCTTGACACTATTTACAGCCTCCGTGTAGATGATGCCACACACCTCCCTGCAGATGATGCCACACACCTCCCTGTATATGATGCCACACACCTCCCTGTATATGATGCCACACACCTCCCTGTATATGATGCCACACACCTCCCCGTATATGATGCTACACATCCTCTCTGTATATGATGCCACACACCACCCTGCATATGATGACACACACTTCCCTTGTACATGATGCCACACACCTCCCTGTAGATGATGCCACACACCTCCCTTTATATGATGCCACACATCTCCCTGTATATGATGCCACACACCTCCCTGTAGATGATGCCACACACCTCCCTGTAGATGATGCCACACACCTCCCTGTATATGATGTCACACACCTCCCTGTATGATGCCACACGGCCTCCCTGTAGATGCCACACAGCCTCCCTGTAGATGCCACACAGCCTCCCTGTAGATGCCACACAGCCTCCCTGTAGATTCCACACAGCCCCCCTGTAGATGCCACACAGCCCTCCTGTATATGATTCCACACAGCCCGATGTATATGATGCCACACAGCCCGACATCAGACAATCACCCCCTGTTATCAGACAATTATCACTTATCATGTGTATAGGTGATAATTGTCTATTCTGGGAATACCACTTTAATGTGTTTATGTGTATGCCATGTGATGTTTGTCTCTGATAATTTGCTACAATGTATCAGTGTAAAAAGGTATCGGCCCCTATTCAATACCTCTCAGAAGATGAAAACTGATGAATTTCATTGGTCAGGCTTTTTTTGTCCCAATCCCCTGAAAACACCCAAAGGAAGGTCACATGTTCACCTTGACACTATTTACAGCCTCCGTGTAGATGATCACATTGCAAGTCTTTGATATGAGTCTTATGGTACAGAAATAAAAGCCTGGCGTGCAGCGCAGCTTATATCAAACACTGTCTACCTTCAGTTTCTCAGTACAGGACAGTAGGACACGAGCTGAAAGCAATGGCATGTAGTTCTTTGCCTTCTCCTACAAAAGGTGCACTCTCTTAGATGTGTGATCAGATACATTCACATAAACAGCCCATGGCTCAAGTCAGATAGCAGAGCTGAGTGCAGTTTGATGAAAACCATCAGGTCCGCAGAGTCATCCTGTAATCTTGTTCATGCTTTGCAGCTTTTTCAGAGAGTCTTTGCTGATCATTTTCCCTGTCTGATATAATGTATAGAGGTTAAATGATCTGTGAGCCTTTTAGTAATGTTCCTTTATGTTCAGAAGATGATCACTGAGCTGCAGTGTGTTGATAGGAGATTGAAATTCTGCAGCTTTTAAACTCCCACATACAGGTCATAGCTACAAATATAATAAATAACACTTAGAAATCAGTTTAGTGGCACAGAATAGCATATATTTTTTTTTCGGGGGGGGGCAAGACCTATGCTTTAGATTCGTGCCCCTGATCTTTTTAGATCATAGCAAAGCCCCTGTGATACAGTACTAAACTGTGTGAAGTCATTAAAAGGAACAACACAAACGATGACAGCATTATGTTACAAACGGATCTGGAGAGGTTGGAGGTTTGGGCAGAGAAATGGCTAATGAGGTTTTACACTGATAAATGTAAGGTTATGCGCTTGGGAATGGAAAATATGTGTCATCATTACATACTAAATGGGAAAATACTGGGTAAAACTGACATGGAAAAAGACTTAAGAATTTTAATTAACAGTAAATTTAACTGTAGCAACCAGTGTCAGGCAGCTGCTGCTAAGGTAAATACGATCATAGGGTGCATCAAAAAGTGCATATGATGAGAACATAGTTCTACTACTTATAAACTCCTTGTAAGAGCGCACATGGAATATTGTGTACAGTTTTTGGCAGACATAGTAGAGCTTGAGCGGGTTCAAAAGCGGAAAACTAAAGTAATAAATGGAATATGTGGACTACAGTACCCAGAAAGATTTTAAAAATGAGGGTTATTTAGTTAAGAAAAAAGACTAAAGGGCTGACATTATAACTATGTATAATTATATCAAAGGTCAATAGAGATCTTTCTCTTGATCTATTTATAACCAGAACTGTAACTACAAGAAGGTGGCATCCTCTACCTCTAAAGGAAAGAAGCCTTCCACATCAACATATAAGGGCATTCTTTACTGTAAGAGCAGTGAGACTTTGGAACTCTCTGCCATAGGAAGTTGTCATGGCGAAATCACTAAAAGAGTTCAAAAGGGGCCTGGATACCTTTCTTGACTGTAATAATATTACAAGTTATGGGTACTAGATTAATGTAGATGGGCCATTGATTCAGGGAACCATATTTGGAGTCGGAAATGAATTTTCTCCCTAAAATGAGGAAAATTGGCTTTTGTGCCAAGGTTTTTTTTTTTTTTGCCTTATGCCTTATTTTTTGCCTTTAATTGATGCGTGAAACACGGACAGCACACGGATGTGCGTCCATGTGCCGTCCGTGATTGTCATGCACCCATTGACTTCAATGGGCAAGTAGGTGCGTGAATACGCCCATATATAGGACATGCAAAAACTCACGCATGTGTGAATAGCCCCATTGAAATCGATGGGTCCGTGAGCTGTACGTTGTTTCAATGTTCCTAAGTCCGGTGAAGGAAAAGGTTATTGCACATAAGAATGATCAGAATAAAAGAATCACCAAATATGTTTGTGTTTTCGTCTTTATATCAATTACAGAAATCTGCTCCATGAAAATAATCTCAGGAAAATTTCCTAGGCATTTGATCAATTAAAAAGATCTTGTAGACAAATTTTTAATTGTAGTGTTCTAATTTTATTAGTAGGTACATGACTTTCATCTCTACCTCAGATTTCACTCCACAACGTTACCACCCCTGTGTGCTGTAAATCCTTAGTTACTGGGTTACCCGGTGATGCTTTAACTCTGCATATTTAAGTATTTTTCTTACTTTCTGATGTCTGGATATTAAAATAAAGGAATAATCAATTCCTAAGAGCCATGACACTAATGAAGCTGATAAGGCAATGTTACATTAATAGCATAATGTGCGGTACCTGACCGCTGCTTCTGTTGATGAAACTTCTGACAAAATTTTACATAAATTAGGTTTTGAATTTAAAATGTTTGAATTGGATCAGACTTATTAATTTGGAAAATATCTAATTACATAGGGAATAGATTCCCAAACATTGGACATTGTCTATTTGCCCCACAGCGGATATTTTCCAGAAGAATGGGTCACAAGGGTGTTTTATGCTTCCATTTAAAGATTTGTATATTTAAGACTAGTGTATTTCAACTTCATTGCAGATAACTGAGCTCATTGCCTTTCTTCTAATAATAAATGCCCTCACTGCAATTGCCAGTCATATGTCCGCTGAGCAAAATGCTTGATGAATATGATAATTCATCCCTAGTAATTACTGAACGGCTTTGAGAAGCAAGCAAAACTGTCATGATATAACTAGCTACTGTACAAGCAATAAAAAACTGAAGCCACTATGTCTAGAAGACGACAGAGGCGGAACGTGCTTCACATTGATATCACAAGTTAAAATTGCTACTATGCTGGAATAGAGTCAGAGGTAGACTTTGACTACAACTAGTTCACTGTGCTTAAGGTAGTCACAAAGTAAGGCCTCATACAAGTGGCCGTGCCCATAATCACAGCCTGCGATTGTGGGCACGGCTGGCCGCCGAGGGCCGTAGCCCGCATTTTCGGGCCATTCTCCCATACAAAGTATCGGAATACGGCCCGTAAAATACGAAAAATAGGACACGCTCCATAATTCCCGGCACAGTTCTACGGCACGGACACCTATCCATAGATATATAGTACTGATAACGTATTTTTAAAACAGAGGTAATTTTATATGGGCTTGAATCAGATGGGCTGCATGAAACAGTTTTTATGGCCCCAGGTTGTCGGACCTGATAATTCTATAAGTATGGGGTAAACAGGAAGTAGTGATAGACTGGTGAAAGCAAAAGTGGAGCAGTTGACCGTAGCCACCAATCAAGATGCTCCGGTTTTGATAAATCTCCCGCACTGTAATTCAGAAAAAGATAAGTATCTATTTTAAAAAAATGTATTCATTAAACTAGCTTTTATGCCTGGCGTTACTCGGTAGGTTGACTTATGGTATAGATTGAGTAAAAGCTCACAATTTAAATACCTCTCAGTATGAATTTAATTGCTACCTCTCGATATGAATTTAATTGCTAGAGAGTGTAAATAATGTTATTGGAAGCATAAAAGAAATTAAATGAATCAATACATTCATTACAGATTTATATAGTGTTGATTTAGGACTGCATGTTTCTATTCCAACGCTTTCTTGTAAACAATGTTTTTCTGTCTTTTGATCCTGTGCCAAGATGTAGAGATTCTTTCCAGTGCCGACTCTGGAGCAAGCAACATATAGATGCCCATGGGAAAAACAGTGACTTTGAAGGTGTATTCCGGACACTTTCATGGATTGACCTTGAGCCTTGTTAATTGTCATTGCGAAGGCTAGGCGTACTGGGAACTGTTGCTGCTTGAACTCAAAAGGAACATCATTTGGAGCGAGGGGAATGCAAGGAATAAAGACAACTTCCCCCTTGGCACATCCTGTTAGTATGGTGGCCTTGATGACGTGATCCATCAACTTCTTGACACACAGCCTCGTCCCGTTGCAAAGTTTCGGAGCGTCAATGTTTCTCAACAGCATGATAGGTGAGCCAACCTTCAACATCAATCGATGGGCAGGTAAGCCAGGCGGCTCGAGAGAGTTGAGAAATTCTGTCGGATAGTACACCTTCTGATCGGGGTCAATAACTGTGTTGGTGGACTTGTACAGCTTTGCTTGACCTGACACAGTCATTTGAATTTGCTGATTGATGGCGTTTAACAGGATTATTCTTTGGAGCCAGTATTGCCCATTGACATAACCATTCATGATCTCTGTAGTTGAAGGTGATGTTGGGAAAGACACTGTTTGTAAGCTCTTCCACCGACTTGTGAAAATTTGCGAAATCATCATGGAAGCTGATTAGATCCATCCCATTGTCAACTTGAACATCTCCATTCCCCAGATTGAGTAATCTGCTGGCAAACTCACCAGCTGTGGCATCTCCATCCAGATGAACTCGCATATTGGTAGTCGGACTCATCTTCTTCACATGCCTCCACAACACCGACTGCTTCAAGCAAGCTTTCAATTCGTCTGCTGGTGTTCCCTTCGGAACAATAGGCAACGTCTGACGGAAATCACCGGCCAACACCAAGACGACACTTCCAATGACTGTATTGTTGCCACGCAAGTCCTGCAGAGTTCGATCCACAGCTTCAAGCACCAACTTGTGTGCCATCGTGCATTCATCCCAGACAGTCATCAAACAATCTTGCTGGACATTTGCCACACCAGTACCTTTGCTGATGTTACAAACAGGAGACGCATCTCCAGTTAAGTTGAGCGGTAATTTGATCACTGAATGTGTAGTTCTGCCACCATCAAGCAATGTTGCCGCAATGTCTGAGGAAGCAACAGCCAGAGCAATACTGGATTGTTAGATCTTTGCCAACAACAGGTTTATGACAAACGTCTTTCCTATTCCGCCAGGAGCATCCAAGAAGACAATACCACCGGTGTTTTTCACAACAATGTCCAAGATGTGATTGTACGCCTTTGTTTGGTCAGCAACCAAAAGAGGTTCATTTGTTGCAAGATAAGTCTCCAGAGCGCTCATGTCATAGCTTGTTTCTCGAAGCAATTCCCGTCCAAGTCTTTCCATCGCGGGAAGTCCCAGTTGCTCAAGTCTCTTTCCAACCATCATGAGGGTCTTTTCTTCAAGTAGGATCAATGACATGTTGAACATTTGCGGAGTACAGCTGTCCAATTGGAGTCCCGGGTTTTGCCGTCGTGCTTGCAGAAGAACATCCTCCGAGAGGTGCTCTTTGTACTTTTCCCACAGTTCAAGTGGCTTGGATGGTCCACACGTCGTGAGAGTGACAGCAAATAGGTTTCGTAAACTTGCTGGTAATTGACAGGTTGCTGCTTCCTCTAAAGTCTTGTCCCAATGAGAATCGCTTGCCGATAGGTTGTACAAACATGGTCGCCAACAGTTTTGAGGCTAACAAACTTTAACGGACCTGCTACTGTGTGAAGAAGCAACCGGAGGAAGAAGCACTCGGGGTTGTTTTGATGCACTGTGTGAACTCTGCCAAGAGCATCACTTGACTTGATTCCAACATGACCTTCAACTGGTGTTCTTTGGACTCTTCGCTTGAAAACTCTTGTAGATTTATTCCACGTATAATACTTTGGAACATCGCAGTATAGGATTGCCGTTGCAAAGTCATCTTGTTGGCAAAGCTTGAAGAATGCTGTCAGCGTGGTGTCTTTAGGCTGCAAAACTTGTTGTGCAGCAGTTTCCTCGGTGAAGTAGACCCTCTATCCATTTTCCAAGTGGACGTTGCGATGAACTACCGTCATATAGCGGTCGTGAAGCCATACAGCCTCATTGCTACTGATGTAACGTCCAGTTTGGAAGCGATCGATTTCATTAATTGTTCTTTCTTGTCTTTCTTGGCGATTGATTTCATCAGTTGTTCTTCCTTGTCTTTCCAAGCCAAATGCTGCTTGATCCGATCCTTTGTTGACATATTTGCAGATGTACTTGATCGCCTTAACTGAGTTGCAATATTCAACATTGACGTGAGATTTAAAGGTCTTGGAAAGAAATGGCGAGTAGGGTACCATCCATCTGTTGTCGACCTCGATGTCCTGGTAACTATTGCCAATCTTCATCAATGCAGTGAACCCCCTCTCTCCCATTTTTCTTCTGCGATAAAGTGGATAACCATCATCTCCAGACTGAGTTTCATGGATCAGCTGTCTTGGGAATCTCTTTGAACAGAAGCCATCTTTCATGCATGGGGAACTTGGATTCAGTTTTCCACATGGTCCATGGACCATGTTCTTCATGTTGATGTCGAATACTTTTTGATCTTCTTGTGATTTGGTCGGATCTTCTCCTTCAGCCAGATCAGTATATGTGCGTGAGGCAAACCTCGTTTTTGCCATTCGATTGTGCACATGAAGCATTGAGTTTCTCCAAATACCTTGCCCTTCATGAGGACATTCATGAACTTGATAACCTTTTGTCGAAAGACTCGGGCGGGCTACCAGATCGTGTCTATCAGTTGCCGATTGTTCTGGCAAGAGCTCTTGGCGAATTTCTTTCCATGTTGGGTTGCACGTAAAGGTAATAAACAGGTCAGGCCTTCCGTATTTTCGCACATATGTCATGGAGTCTTGAGTGTATTCGTGCATATGTCGAGGGCTCCCTGTGAAGCTGGAAGGCAAGATAACCAACTGGCCAACATTGCTCGTGTTTCCATCGTTGACGACAACATCTCGAAGGTGGATATAGCTTTCAGCGTGAAGTGCCTTCTGATTGAAACGGATGAAGCAAAGTCGCTCCGTTTAAATTTTGGCATACATATCAACCAAAAACTGATGGAAAGGATTTCGGCACATCAAGAGGTAATTTAAATGGCTCGCCTGCATCATAATTTGATAGGCGTAGAAGGCCATGCACGAAACTTTTTTCCCGGCGGTAACATTTCCGGTACTTGGATTTGTTCGGAAGATTTGAATATCGTATTCGTCTTCGCCTTGCCAAAAGATCAGTGGATACTGAAGTGCTTCATATGATCGATGGGTTTCAGAAACTCTCTGCAGTTGATTATAACGCTTCTGCAGCACAATATCTCGATTTTCAAATTCTCCAACGATGACGACAGCAACTTCATTGACAGTTGGTGCGTTGTATCGCCGCTCATGCTCTCCTGTTGGCCTTCGGTCAGCCTTGATGACCACTTTGTAGTTATCCGAAGTCATCATTTCCAAAGAGCTCTTGAATATCTCGACATAACAGTATTGTTCGTGAAGCATCTGCTGCAGTTCCAGCAAAATGTCGGCCCGAGTTCCAGGGACGTTGCTCTGTTGTTGCTGAACTTAAAGCTTTTCATCGCCCATGAAATAAATCTGCAGAAACTTTGGTGGTTCATTGGGCAATGGCAGGAGCAATCCAAGTCAATGACAAACTTATCCCTAAATTTTGAAGGTGGGCATGAAGCCTCTCTCTCGAATTTCATTCACACCAAAAGAAGTCATCTGAAAGCAAGAGTTGTAGCGCCTCAAATTTCCCAGAAAGTGCTTGGTTTGGGGAGTGTTCGCAGTCATCAGTGACTTGAGTGGTTCTGGTGGTGCAGTAAGTGGGGGTAGTTGAACTTTGCCAGGTGGCTCTGACTTCCACTTCTGGGCTTCACAATGTTCACAGGTTGTGTCCATGTTTCCAATATTGACCAAGTCGTGCAGATCATATTCGATTGTTGGGTCGTATTGCATAGCAGCTTTGTTCATGCAATCCCAAGATGTTCGTCAAGAAACAATATTTCTTGCACCTTGTGCTCGAACCCGACGTTCAGTCACTTGAGGTGTTTCTTCAGCTCTTGCGGACGCTTGTCGCAATCTTTGATCTTCAAGCCGAGCATTGGTCATTTCTGGCGTTTCTGCTGCTCAATGTATTCTTTGAGCCAAGCGTCGACCTTCTCTTTGTTGAGGAGTTTTTCTTTTGGGAGCCATGGTCAGTGAAAAGTAAATTTCAGTAAAAGTGACTTTTAAACCAATCAAAAGTGGCAAAAGGAGGCAAACTTTGTTCAATGTCCAATGCAACCACAAATCGCTATTCGTTTGTTTTTGAACCAATCAAAGTGACTTTTAAACCAATCAAAATCTGCAAAAGGAGGCAAACTTTGTGAAATGTCCAATCCAGTCAAAAATCGCTACTAGTTTGCTTTACAACCAATCAAAAATCTCTATTGGTTAGCTTTTCAACCAATCAAAAATCACGATCAGGCAAGTGTGTACTTCGATGCAAATTGAAAAGTGAATGGCAGTGAAAAGTAACTTTCAGTAAAAGTGACTTTCAGTAAAAGCGATTTTTAATCCAATCAAAAATCGTAAAAGGAGGCAAACTTTGTTCAATGTCCAATCAAAAATAGCCATTCCCTGATCGGGCTTCAAACAAACAAACAAACAAACAAACAAACTTTATATAGTTCTATCCAGTATCAGGCTGCTCACACCAACTGCCTTTGACTGTAACAAGATGGCTGCCATCACCATAGTAACCAGCACAGCACATTGAGCCGCATTTATCAAAACTGTTTAATAGAAAAACATATCCTGTGGCCCATAGCAACCAATCAAAGCTCAGCTTTCATTTTTTTTCCCACTGCGCTGGAAATATGAAAGCTGCACTGTGATTGGTTGCTATGGTCAACAAATCCAGTTTTTTTATTAGACAATTGTTTTAACCCCTTAATGACCAGTCTATTTTAAAGAGGCTCTGTCACCAGATTTTGCAACCCCTATCTGCTATTGCAGCAGATAGGCGCTGCAATGTAGATTACAGTAACGTTTTTATTTTTAAAAAACGAGCATTTTTGGCCAAGTTATGACCATTTTTGTAATTATGCAAATGAGGCTTGCAAAAGTCCAAGTGGGTGTGTTTAAAAGTACAAGTCCAAGTGGGTGTGTATTATGTGCGTACATCGGGGCGTTTTTAATACTTGTACTAGCTGGGCGCTGTGAAGAGAAGTAACATCCTCTTCTCTTCAGAACGCCCAGCTTCTGACAGTGCAGATCTGTGACGTCACTCACAGGTCCTGCATCGTGACGGCCACATCGGCACCAGAGGCTACAGCTGATTCTGCAGCAGCATCAGCGTTTGCAGGTAAGATCGACTTACCTGCAAACGCTGATGCTGCTGCAGAATCAGCTGTAGCCTCTGGTGCCGATGTGGCCGTCACGATGCAGGACCTGTGAGTGACGTCACAGATCTGCACTGTCACAAGCTGGGCGTTCTGAAGAGAAGAGGATGTTACTTCTCATCAGAGCGCCCAGCTAGTGAAAGTATTAAAAACGCCCCGATGTACGCACATAATACACACCCACTTGGACTTGTACTTTTAAACACACCCACTTGGACTTTTGCAAGCCTCATTTGCATAACTACAAAAATGGTCATAACTTGGCCAAAAATGCTCGTTTTTTTAAAATAAAAACGTTACTGTAATCTACATTGCAGCGCCTATCTGCTGCAATAGCAGATAGGGGTTGCAAAATCTGGTGACAGAGCCTCTTTAAACCTTAATGACCAAGCCATTTTTTACGTTTTTCCATCGTCGCATTCCAAGAGCTATAACCTTTTTATTTTTGCGTTGACATAGCTGTATAAGGTCTTGTTTTTTGCGGGACAAGTTGTATTTTTTAATAGCACCATTTTGGGGGACATATTATTTATTGATTAACTTTTATTTACTTTTTTTTGTGGGGGGAATAGAAAAAACCCTTAAATTTCGCCACTCTTTTTCGCGTCTTAAATCTACGCTGTTTACCGTGTGATATAAATAACACAATAACTTTATTTAGCGGGTTGTTACGATTGCAACGATACCAAATTTGTATAGTTTTTGTATGTTTTACTACTTTTACACAGTAAAAACGCTATTTTTTCAAAATTATTTGTTTTTGTGTCTCAATATTTGAAGAGCCGTAACGTTTTTATTTTTTCGCCGATGCAGCTGTATGAGGGCTTTTTTTTTTGCGGGAAGACTTGTAGTTTTTATTGGTACCATTTTGGAGTAGATGCGACTTTTTGATCACTTTTTATCACATTTTTTTTAAAGTCAGGATTCACAGAAAACAGCAATTTTTCCATAGTTTATTACATTTTTTACGGCGTTCACCGTGCGGGTTAAATAATGTTATAGATTTATAGTCGGGGTCGTTACGGACACGGCGATACCAAATATGCGTAACTTTTCTACTTTATTTTGTGTTTTTAATAGTAAAGCATTTTGTAAGGGGAAAAGCTGGGTTTTTCATTTTTTTTCACATTTTTTTTTAAATTAACTTTATTAAACTTTTTTTAAACTATTTTACTAGTCCCACTAGGGGACTTTAATATGTGATTCTCCGATCGCATTTCTAATACACTGCAATACTTTTGTATTGCAGTGTATTACTGCCTGTCCGTTTAAAACGGACAGGCATCTGCTAGGTCATGCCTCCGGCATAGCCTAGCAGGCATTCATTACAGGCAGACCTGGGGGCCTTTATTAGGCCCCCGGCTGCCATTGGAGACACAGACACTCGGCGATCGTATCGCCGGGTGTTGGTGGGAGAGAGAGGGAGCTCCCTCCCTCTCTCCAAAACCACTCAGATGTGGTGCACGCTATTGCGCACCGCATCTGAGGGGTTAAACATGTGAGATCGATACTAATATCGATCTCACACGGCAGAGCAGGAACGCCCCCATCCCTCAGTTGCCTCTAGCAGCTGAGAGCAGGGAGATTTGACGCTCCCTGCTCTGTTTACTTTATCCTGATGCAGTGCCGTAAAAAGGCATATTCATCAGAATAAACCCGTTAGTGGCCGCCGTTAAAAGGCGTATTGGCGGTCACTAACGGGTTAAATGAGGTTCAATCTTCTCCCATAAGTTCCAAGATGTCTGCCATTGCAACCAGCACAACACATTGTTCTCGTATAAGGCACAAGATGGCTGCTATCACCATAGTAACCAGCACAACACATTCTCCTCATATAAACTACAGTGGCTCTCATTATGAGACATATATATTATCATAATTTTCAGTAAACACTAACATTCAAAGTCTAATTTATATCAATAACCAAAAGAATTGTCTGTAACATGGATATGAAAATCAACGTTATAATGGATTGTGTCCATAATAAATCTGGAGACATTTCCATTACAGAGACGTCCCGTTACTGCACAGAGTGTTATGGTGTGGATGAACAAATAGGTTATAAGCTCACTCATACCCCTCCCCCGTACTATTTATCATTACCAATCAACCCAAATCCATAGTAGCAAAGCATTGATGACTCGCTCCCTTTCTGCCTGAAAACACACATTTGCATAAACACCACCTTTCCTAACCCGGCTTGCTGGACTGTCTCCCATAAAACGGGATTGTTGGCAAATATACCAAAATATACAACCTGCCTATATATACTAACCTTTATCCAGTATAGTATTAGGACTGTGATGTCTCCCATGTTACATGTAGGAAGTTTTTCTGATCATGTCCCAGGAAAACACAGCAGAGACGGCTTCTCTTTGTAGCAGGAGATGGAGTACGGTCTTGTGAGGAATATTGTGCGTCCTCTCCTGGATGTGGAGTCTGGTGGCAGCAGGCGGTGTATTAGATGTGTGTCTGGTCTCTGAATAATGTACCGGGAGGCAGATTATGATGTCAGCAGCAGCAGTGTGACATCACTCCGGTTGTTACATCCCTACCAGCAGCCAATCAGGTAAGCTTTTATAATTTCCAAAGCAGGTATTAAATATCCAAGCAGCGATCTGATTGGTTGTTATGGCTTACAGATGACGTGATCCATTTTAAACCAATGAAAAATTGGGCTTCAAACAAACTTTCGAAAATATATAATAGATATTAACACCATTTTATAAACGGTTGACACTGTTCTTTGGACTTAAAGGTATTGTGCCATAAAGATATCCCCTTTGTAAAATAAACCAGGCCGGCAATCGGCTGATTGTTGTGGGTCTGGATGAAGCTGCAGCCAGCCATATATTTCAGTAATATGTAGTATAGAATGCCAGCTATTCACATGGATGGCTATCTGCCCTGGCTAATAGAGGGCAATCCTGAGCGGAGGAACCCCACCTGTGCTTATGGGACAACCAGTTTTGAAGTGTGATACAAATCTGTAGGTAAAGTAAACTTCTGGCTCGATGCCACCATGAATACTATTCTAAAAATAGCAGCTTCCCAGTATAATGTTATACAAAATGATGTCTTTACAGGAGAGAGCTGCATGTTTCTGTTCTTGTGCTGCGGAATACACAACAGTTTACGGCAGCCTGTATTCTCTCAATACAAGGCATATGCTGATATGGATCCTACAAGTTATAAATGGAGAGTTTCTGATTTTGACATTAAATAGGGGAACTGCTAGAGTATACTGTATAAGTATTCAGATGACACCACAATCCTACTATCTGCAGTGCTAGTGATATTTTTATGGTTCAGTTACAAATTCATATGTGGTCAGACCTTTGTGATAACATATTTTACTTGTTTAATGATCCTTTTTTTTATTTTCTTCATTTTGTGATGTCTTGTATTAACCCCTTCCCACTCCTGGACATACTATTATGTCATGATAAGCACATTGTTCGTATAATAGTATGTCCAGGATGAAACACAGCGCCGTTCACGCCGGGCGTGTTCATGAGCTGTGATAGCTGCTGTTTCCGACAGCAGGCTATCACAGCTCAGTGTGCAGGGATCAATCACGGTGGTCCCCGCCGTTTAACCTCTTAGAAGCTGCGTTGAATAGCGATCGCGGCTTCTTAGGGTTATACCACCATCGACGGCCCGCTACATGATAGCGGACAGCGATGGCTGCTATGGCAACCGGAGGCCTAACAATGGCTTCCGGCTATGCCATCTATGGAAGCCTAATGGGTCCTGACAAATTCATAGCAGCCATTGCCACCCACTATCATGTAGTGGGCTGTCCATGGTGGATTAACCACTAAGAAGCTGCGATCGCTATTGAACGCAGCTTCTAAGGGGTTAATCGGCGGGGACCACCGCGATCAGTCCTTCCACACTGAACTGTGATAGACTGCTGTCGGAAACAGCAGCTATAACAGCTCATGAACGCGCCCGGCGCGAAGAAAGTCAGGACCCACTATGCTTGCTGTCAGCGAGTAGCTTGCAGCTCTAATACACTGTAATATGCATGTGACCAGGGCCTCCTGCCTTCAAGTCCTCTAATGGGACAAAATAAAAAAGTTTAAAAATAAAAATTTAAAAGTTAGGGCCTGTTCACATCACCGTTCGCTTTCCGTTCCAGGGTTCCGTCGGAGGTTTCCGTCTGGTGAACCCCGCAACGGAAAGTGAAAGTGAAACCACAGCTTCCGTTTCAGTCACCATTGATAGCAATGGTGATGGAAACATCGCTAATGGTTTCTGTTCATCACCATTCCGGCAGGATTCCGGTTTTCCGACGGAATCAATAACGCAGTCGACTCCGCTATTGATTCTGGTGTTAAAACGGAAACCTGCCGGAATGGTGACGAACGGAAACCATTAGCAATGTTTCCGTCACCATTGATATCAATGGTGACTGAAACGGAAGCTGTGGTTTCACTTTCACTTTCCGTTGCAGGGTTCACCCGATGGAAACCTCCGACGGAAACCCCGGAACGGAAAGTGAACGGTGATGTGAACAGCCCCTAATAAAAGTAAAAATCCCCCTTTTTCCCTTATCAGTCCTTTATTATTATTATTATTATTATTATTAAAAAACAAACAAACAGATAAACAAATAAACTATACATAATTGGTATCGCTGCGTGCGTAACGGCCTGATCTACAAAATAATTTTGTTATTTATCCTGCGCGGTGAACGCCATAAAAGAAAATAATAATAAACCATACCAGAATCACAATTTTTTGGTCACTTCACCTCCCAAAAAATTGAATAAAAAGAGATCAAAAAGTCGCATGTACCTAAAAATTGTCCTGATCGAAACTACAGTTTGTTACACAAAAAACAAGTCCTCGCAAGGCTTTCTTGAATGAAAAATAAAAAAGTTCTGGCTCTTAGAATAAGGTAACACAAAAAGTGAATGATTTTTAATAAAAAGTATTTTATTGTGCAAATGCCATAAGACTAAAAAAAAAAACTATAAACATGTGGTATCGCTGTAAACGTATCGACCCACAGAACAAAGTGTATATGTCATTTATATCGCACGGTGAACGTTGTAAAAAAAACTGAAATGGTAACTAACTGAATTTTTATTCAAAATAGAGGAAATTGCTGCTTATGTTCTAAGCCTTGTAATGTCCTAGAAAAATAAAAGAATGTTCAAGAAAGGATGCCATCATATAGAAGACATATGGGAAATGTGAAATAGTAACTATTTTGGGTGGTATAACCATCTGTCTTACAAGCAGATACACTTAAATTTAGAAAAATTCTATTTTTTCCACATTTTCTCTAAATGTTGCTATTTTTCACAAATAAACACTGAATATATTGACCAAATTTTACCACTAACATAAAACCCAATGTGTCACGAGAAACCGATGTCAGAATCGCTTGGATAGGTATAAGCATTCCAGAGTTATTACCACATAAAGTCACACGTCAGATTTGAAAAATGGGCTCTGAAAACTAGGCTGCGTCCTTAAACATTGATGTCAGTGATACTTTGTCTATTTTAATGTCATTTACTTTATTACTATTGGAACAAATTCTCTAGTAATGATGTGAGTAATGATTTAATAAGAATATTAACTGATGTTTATCTTTGTGACATCATCAGTGATATCATCAATATAGAGATGAGCACTAATGCCTTTTTTGTGATGTCATTAAAATCTTTCCAGTACGGTTACAGTACCACCAGTAGTGATCACCCTGGGGGTATGTGTATACACAATGTGATGACGATAAATTATTCTGAAACTGTTGACTGCAATGGATCATTATATTTATAGCATTTCCAACTAATTATAAGCCCAGTGATAGTAAAAGACTCCAGATCGATGGTAATTTGTACTGGTTTATCTAGAGTAACCATTGATTACGCCGGCAGTAATGAGTCTGGTCTCATCAGGGTGGGGGTTGTGTGTTGTTTTATTTCGCTCTTCGTATAATGCTGCCTCTGATATATTGGCTAATCATAAAGGAAATTTTCATTGTGAATAAAATTGAATGTCCTGAATGCACTGCGGCTCCTTCACACAGGCACACGACTGCCTGACTCATTTTTTTTTTACAACAGAACAGGGAGACAGTATTTCAAAGCTTCATTATGCGAGTTATGGTTTTTGTCAGACACATTGTAATAGCCTAGTCAGCTCCTGCGTGATAAAAAAATAATCTCAAAACCAGTGCACCTTGCAAAGCACCTTCCAGGTTTACAGGGCAGTGAAGAAGTTATATATAGGTTTAGCTGCCCATATATCAGCATCACGGGTGCCATCAAACTACATTAAACTAAATTATTTTCTATATTGAGAGACAAACTCAACAGGATATTAACCTAGTTTTATCCCATATTGGTTTATTGTAGAGAATAAAGAGAAGAGGATGATTGAATACTGGAAATATAACTCTATAAAGCTATTGTTGTATTGTAAATTGTGTTTAACAGACTCCTACAAACGTATAATATGCAAATAATAGACATTATTTAAGGATGCAGCCGTCGATAGAACGGTGTGAGGGCTTGTTTTTTGTGGGGTGGACTGTAGTTTTATTGGTACTGTACTATTTTCAGGTGCATATGACTTTTTGATCACATTATACAATTTTTTTCAGTGTTTAGCCTTGGGTTAAATAACATTATACTAGAATAGTTCCGATATTTTTTACAGATGCGGTGATACCAATTATGTTTATTTTTTAAATTTTATATTAAAAATGTAACTCTTTCGTACTTTTTTTTTTAGATCCCCATAGGGAACTTCATCGACTTAGATTTGTTACTAGTATGATGAACCTGTGTGTCAGATTTACACAGGAGCCAGTTTGAGCACAGCCGTCAGTCAGCTGGACTGATGGATTTTTAAAGCGCTGAGATGCAGCTTCTATGTATCTCAAAATCTAAGCAACATTTTTAATAAAGATTTATCCGAAAAACGTTTTCTTAATACAGCAATACATACTTTTTTTTTAAAGTAATGACAGCCTTTAAACCCCTTTTAAAATCCTGCATTTTCCCTTGAAATGTCGCTAACTTAAAGCAGGACAGAACTGATATAGAGCTTGTGCTTGATTTATAACAGTGTGTAGTGTTAGACACATTTATCACAAGTTCAAAGAATATATATTTTTCCAAAAAAGCATACACACCTCGGACTGGAGCAGATAAGGACAAGTAAAGTCCAAAGCACCAATAAAGCAAAAACTATAATGTGTACTTTACCGCACTAACAGCCTGTGTTCGAACAGATCCATCCAGCCTCCTCACATAATTGGTTGTTCCGATCTTGTCCCTACCATCCACGAGTAGACGTGCACCTGCACTAGTATCGCTCTGTGTAATCCTGCTGGGACTTGTGGTTCTATCCAGATACGATATCCACTCCCATAGAAAAGTATTAGACAATAAAAGATCAAGGGTACGTAAAACGGCACTTCAGATAAAGAATAAATATCCCCAATTTTAAAATTTTCAGGCAAACTTTTGTACACTAATGTGTTTTGAGATCATGGACCAGACATATATCAGAAGATAAATAATATATTTTTCGGTAGTTCACTCTATATACTAGTATGTATTTATGTACTTTAATTCATACATTTACCTTCATGAATATACACTTTTTATGTATTAGGGCAAAAGAAAGTAGAAGATGAAGGAAGAAATAGAATTCTTAAATGAGAGATAGATTAAATGTATAGACAGAATAAAAGATGAGAGAGATGGAAAAACCTGGGCTGCTTGAGCAATGAAATATTGCATTGTGAGGTGGTGGGAGCCTGGAGCAAGAAGTTGGGAAAATATAGATTGAGGGAATAAATCAAAGAAAAAGGAGTGGGAGAGAACACAGAGCAGATTCAGTAAGATGAAACGCTGATACGTTTATTTACTGTCACTCTCTTCTTCTCAAGTTCATTTTTAAGCACTTCCAACAACTCAGCATTATTACTTCAAGTAATGTAATGATGAAATGACTATAAATTGCCGTTTCATGCTCAACATAATGCATCAGATTCTTAGAGACTTACAGGTAAATGGAATGTGATAGCCAGTATTAAGTTGTCGCCTGACATACATGTATTGACACCATAACGTGTTTTTGCATTTTACTGTGCATCCATATCTTTTTACACAGGGGCATAGCTATAGGGAGGCATAGGTACAGATGCGTCCACTCTTAACTTTGCTTAAATTTGGTTAAGGACTTCAATTTATCATGAAACAAATTCAATACAATAACGCAACATGCTGACAAAAACCTTGACAGGCTGCAACTCGCATCCCAACCACTCGGTGGCCACAAATAGACACATATAATATAGACATCTCGTGACAGCATTTCACAAAATCATGTTGTTTTTATAAAGCTGGTATCTTGGACCAAACATCTTCGGATATGTTTAGATAAGAGAAAAGGTAAGGAAGGACACATCTGTAGCAGTCACACATGGTCCCTGATGTCTGACGGGGATCTAAGGCTCCTCTGATATGAGAAGACTCCAGTATTATAAGTGGTAAGTGAGGCTCTGTTACAAATTTGGCTTTCAGGCCTCAAGCATAACCTCTGTTAATACAATAAACTCCTGTATTCTCTGGTAGCCTTTTCTGTCTCCGGAACCATATAAACAGATATAAATGGTTGTAACAGGCCTGAATTTTTACCACTGAGTACCACAGAGAGACAAGATGAGCACTAATATTGACGTCCAAGGTAAGGTACAAAAGGGAAGGGTGACCGAATGACTAAAAAACCTGCCCATGACAGCTAATATGGCTTAAAAGTGTAATTGACAGCTATTTCCTGTCTGATACACTGAAGTCAGGGGAAATCGGAAACACAAGTAGCTAAGATGACACAATAATGACAACACACAATTACTGCAAATAAAGATTCAGGAGGACAGTAAAACTTTCATTCTTGGCTGGAGGCCTGCGTATTTAGCAGTTTATTGTGATATGCAATTCCTTTCCTATCAAATTAATTCCTTTGTCAAAATCAGAGTAAGAATAAAAAATGGCATTGCAGGCTAGAGATTCCGGTCTGGATTCACTTATCATTTGCAACATAAGAATATATATGTATGAGTTAATACAAATATTCATATAAACAAAATTTATTTTTATTTTTTTACACCAAATATGGGGACATATCTTTGCCAAGGGAACTAGAAAAACATAACGAGCCTTTCTATGAGAAAGTTTTCCTTCTTCTTTAGAGATGCAATATCACTTTTGGTGAGGTAAAAAAAAAAACAGGCAGGAAAAATGATCACCTCATTCTAGTATGAGCTAAGCCTTTCGTATTAGAATTATATGACACATGCCACTCCATTCATTGTTTCTGGCACTGATGGACAAAGCCGAGGGCTGTACTTGACTGTTTCCGTCATAGACTTCGAATGGAGTGGCAGCGCGTATGCTCGACCGCCCCTCCATTTAATGTCCTCCTTACTGCAGTCGAGCTGTTCTCACGATCAGTGGGGGCTCCAGCGATCAAACAAATATCACCTATCCTGTGGATTGCTGATTATTATCGATTCTGGGAATACCATGTTGAGGCCATGTTCACACATTCAGGATTCTATCAGGATTTAGGTACGGATTCAGCTCCTAAATCCTGATAGATGGGGTATTTTATTCTCCACTTACATGTTCAGGATGATATACGCACGGAATACTAAACACGCTGCAGATTTTAAAATCTGCAGCATGTTCACTATTGCCGTGGATTTCGCACTACAGATTAGCTCCATTGACTTATAATGGGGCTTCCCGCGTACAGATCTGCTGGCCAATCAATGACAGAAATCCTAGTGGAAGCAAATACTGTGGAAGCAAACAAGTAGGTCAGACAGAAGCCACGTGTGAAGGGGAAGGAAAACCCAAAACGTCAACCAGGAGGCCCATTGAGCTATCATTATTATATGAGCTATCATATAATAATTATAATGATGAGCTATCATCATTAGTATATCATTATTAAATTATTACAAGAATGCCTCTTGAGTTTCCACAATTCTATTTATTATTTATAGACTTGTAGTTACAATATGATATATTACTATGTAATTATATATAGTTAGATATATTGTTACTTGAATATCAACACAATAGTCTTTTTTCTCTACTTGTCCTATCAACTAACTGTGACATCATAATTGACGCAGTGTACCTGTTGGTACAACTTTTATTTAGTCTGTTATTTTACTTTTTCTTTATTGTATGTCATTTTTCTATGATTAAGAGTCTTCTCCATGAGTAGTTACTATTGTTGACTACAGATTATTTGTTTAGCCCCTTCCCGCAATTTTTACGTAACTGTATGAGTTTTTGTCGATAGATAAAATAATTAAAATTGGGTTTAGGGAATTCGTTTTATTGTTCTGTAAAAAAAAAAACACACAAAAAAAAGTTTTACGTTAGTTTTGACACCTGTGATACTTGCTACTAACTGCCCAGTGACACAGGGAGTTTTTACTTTAGGGTTGGGGTTTGTGCCCCATGTGCCTGAATTTACTGCAAATACAGACATCAATGTAGATACCTCAGGTTTCATTGAAATTAACTTTTTTCAACTGTTTTTCACTGATGACCTTTTGAACATGATGGTGGCGCAAACAAATATCTATGCAGAGAAATTTATCGCCCGCAATCCAAATTGTTATTATGCCAGGCCTCAAAAATAGACCCCTACAAACCCCTCTGAAATTCACAAGTTCTAGGGCCTTTTATTGAGTATGGGCATTACCAAAAAAACCATCATGATACGTTCTTATTGGAACAGAGACATCCTTTATCATTCCCCTCTGTATTTTCTTGCTATGTCCAGGACCCATTTTGAAAGTATGCTAAAATTCCTTCACTATAACAATAATGATGAGTTCCCACCCCCAAACAACCCCAATTATGTTAGACTCCATAAAATTAGGCCAGTAGTTGACCACTACAACTCAAAATTTAGTCAGGTCTATACCCCACAAAAATACCTAGCAGTGGACGAATCCCTAGTCAACTTTAAAGGCAGATTACTTTTACCCCAGTACCTGCCCAACAAAAGGGCTAGGTATAGCGTGAAGCTGTTGAAGGCCAGCAAAAATGTGTCCGGGTACACACTGTGCTTTGTGTATATGAAGGGAAGGCTTCAAAGATTGAGCCACCAGATTGTCCCCCTGTACTGGGAATAAGTTTGAGCATAGCATGGGATTTGTTCCACCCCATACTGGACAACGGATATCACTTGTATTTGGACAATTATTACCAACAGTGTCCCCAACTTGAAGTGCCTTGCTGCCAGGGGCACACTATGGCAAAATCAAAAAGGTCTCATCAAGTCCTTTATAGAACAGACACTGCACCGAAAGGAAAGCAGGGTTGTCTGCTCTGAAAATGTAATGCTTGTCAAATACTAAGACAAGCGTGATTTTTTGTTTTGACCACAGTCTGATTGATCCACCCCAATCTGGGGAGCCACATAGCAGACCATCAAGCCTGTGTGCATCCAGGACTATAACTGATTCATGGGAGGGGTGGATCTTTCGGACCAGGTACTGCAACCCTACAGTGCCCTAAGAAAATCTAGGGTATGGTGAAAATCTAGGGCATGGTATAAAAAATTGGCTGTATATGTACCTCACCCAAGTAGCACTCTATAATGCTTTTGTTCTCTACAGAACAGCAAGCAATAGGGAGACTTTCTTGGGATTTCAGGAAAAAAATATAAAACACCTGATCTTTGGTCCCGGTGATCATGTGACTGGTCACATGATCGCCGGGATACCGTTAGTGGCAGACTGCTACTGGGTCTTACTAGACTCAGCACAGCCCTATTAGTGACAATAGTCACTATAAGAGGGCTGATTTCCCCTGTAACTAGGGCTGCTATGCAGCCCCAGTTAGGCCTCATGCACACGACCGTAGCCATGTGCACGGCTGTGATTTTCGGGTCGGCCAGCAGCGGACTGTCAGCCGTGAGGCGAGCCGCCCGCAAATCGCGGGCCAGGCACATGGCCGCGGCAATTATTTTGAATGAGCCCGGGCCATGCAAGGACCGTAAAAACTATGGTCGTGTGCATCGCCCCATAGACATGAATGGGGCCGCAATTCTCCCGTGGATTTTTGGTGGAATTGCGGCCGCAAAAGCACGTTCGTGTGCATGAGGCCTTACAGTGGAAAAACATGGTGTAAAAGAAGAAAGAAAAAAAAAATAAAGTCCCCCAGAGGTTTTTTCTGACCTTTGAAGGACAAACTATAATAATAAAAAAATAAAAGTAAAATAAAGTGCAAAAAAAATTAATAATAATACACATAAAATACCCACCCAAAACAAACGTTCCCCCCGCCAATCATTGTCGTAACGCTAGCCCTGAGCCAATTACCCTAAAATAGACATGTAATATATTAAAATTTACAGTAGACAATGACGATCACAAATAAAAGATCTATTTTAGGGTAAAACTATACTATTACCAGCAAAAATTAGCTTTAATGTAAAAAAGCTTATTTTTTTACAATTATTTTCAAACTTTAAGCCGAAAAATTCTAAAATAGCAAAAAGGATGTGTATAAAAATGATGAAAAAAAGAAACCTGCATTGTCTACGAAAAAAACAACACAGAAATCACGTCGCTAGCCCAACAAATAAAAAAGTTAGAGCTCTTTAACTAACGCGTGCTAAAAATGGCTAAACGGTGTCTGGTCCTGAAGGCTCAAAATAGCCCGGTCCTGAACTGGTTAAAATGGAAGAACTGTAAAGAAAAAATAAATAGATTTAAATTTCACCTCCCTTTTGCTTTAATTACTGTGGAACACTTCAAAGGTTAACTGAGTTCGTAAATGCAGTTGTAAATAATGTGACGGGTGCAGTTTCTAAAATGAAATAATGTATGGGGGTTTCCATTATATAGGCCCCTCAAAGTCACTTCAGAACTTATTTGTTTCCTAAAAAAGTAGGTTTTGAAAATTTTCTTGAAAATGTAAAAAATTGCTGCTAAAGTTATGTCATCTAACGTCCTAAAAAAATAAAAGGTTGTTAAAAAATAATAAAATTATTTTTAGGAGATATTAGTAAATGGTATGTTTTATTTCTGTCACGCTGATCCTGTACATTTTTTTGAGTGACAGCAGTTGACTATAAATTCCTATTGCAGACTGAACTGGTCTATACTGCATTATTTACTGAATATCTACTTTATCTACATGTGCTTTTAAAATGATGAAATAAAACCCCTATTTTACTGGATCACATCACTAGAATTATAAATATGGTGATAAAAATTAAAGGTAATGCATACAGTTATATTACAATACAGGAATAGTAAACACCAATAAACATTGGATTTCCCTTAATTGGCAAAGTGGCCACTGGGACCCATTAGGCCATAGGGCTCCGTTTCAATTAAAACCACTTCAGCCGCTATAGTTATGCCCCTGACACCTCCTCTTAACCAAGAATGCATTTTTGCTATATTCCGAGGTTCTGAAAATCAAAATAAATAAGCTTTCAACTTATAGTCAATTAGTCTATTCTGTATGAATAAAATCATATATACAGTATGTTAATAAGACATAGAATTTGTAATTTTTTTTAACATTATTGCATTTTATTCAGGAAGCTAATTTCATGCTGTTTTTTTCAACCTTATCCTTGTGATATCCCTTGGATACATAAACAAAACATTGACACGTAATAGACAGATTACAATGAACACATGACAGGGCTGGAAAATCCAGGTTATCAGGTCACCATGAGGCGACACCAGCGAACACATCCCCGTGCACAATTGTTATCCTTTGCACGTATGTAAATGTTTCTTTTTTTTTCTGAGTTTAATGTTTTATTAATCACGAAAATTACAAAAAGTACACATTTACCAATGATAGCCCAAAAAACACCCACCCAAAAAGCCCTCCCTCTCCCCAAAGACCAAGAAAGATACACAAATGGGAAAAAAGAAAAAAAAACACAGATATTCAAACCATTAAGGAGATTCTTTCCTCCAAGGATAAAAATTGTAACCATAAATGCCATTTCTTATAAAATCTATCCAAAAGAAATTTCCGCAAAAAATGATTTTTCTCAAATAACATGACTCTTTTCACCTGCCTTTTCCACTCCACAAGATTAGGCAAAACGCTAGAACCCCAGTGGTGAAGTATTAATAAACGGACTAGAAAAAGTGATATCACACAACAAAAGCCATAGAAAAGCCAAGTCAAAGTTTCTTGGCACTGTGTATTTAATGTGTTAAAAGTCAAGCTAAAGACGGCTACATCTGTGGTACCAGTTTAAGATTTTTTTTGCCCTACATATATCTTCCAATATTAAATCATTACCAAGTACACATAAAGCAGGGTTATAAGGTATTATAATAGAGAACAGTGAACCACTACAATTTAATATCTCAGTTAAGTATCTACGTAATCTCAGGCAGTTACAAGGTCAGCATCTGGCATTGAGCATTTCCAACAATTGCCCCAAATTTTCATAGGAGCTTAGGAGAAAGACAAAGATAAATTAAGATATATAATAGCCATTGCGATCCGAGTCATTTAATATGATTTGCACCAGAAAATTTCATTCAGTAGCACAGAGACAGCTATGCTTCTAGGGGAGAATGTCTACGTAATATAGCGTACTATGGAGATGCAATAATTTTTTTCATTTGAAACAGGAGGTACAGTAAAGCCCCATAGACCTTATGGGTGCTGTATTACAGCATGTGCAACTCAAAGGTTGTATAGTTTTAATATGACCATGCACATAATCCCTTATTCTAAAGGTCCTATTACACGACACGATATGGGTCGTGAAAACAAGCGCCGATCAACGAGACAGCTCGTTGATCGTGCTGGTTTGCTCCTTTCACATGGAGCTATGATCAGTAATGTATGGGGATGAGCGATCATTACTTAGATCGCTCGTCCCTATACATTTTCATCCTGTCGGCAGCACATTTCCCTGTGTAAACAGGGAGATGTGTTGCGAACAATTATGATTTTTAATTCTGCATAAACTATACGTCCAGCCGATGAACGAGCATTTGCTTGTTCATCGGCTGATCGTTGCCTTGTTTACACGGGGCTATTATCGGGAACGAGTGTTCATATGAACGTTGGTTTGCCCAAACATTGGCCCGTGTAATAGGGCCTTTATAGTTCTTACATGAAAGAGTTACCAAACGTTGTGTCTCAGTATTGTAATTGGTTGTATCAATTACCTACTTCTAAAATGTTTAATTGCATCAATAACAAAGATATTAAGATAAGCGTTGCCATTGATTTTGCCCTCTGGCTCAGGATTTTTCTGACAATACTTCACACGGTCTAGATTCCTGGAGAGATATTAAATAACAAGGTGGCCTTTCATTGACAATTTATCTGACTTGTAAAGCAGAATTGATTAGAGAACAATTAGAAGATCTTATTATGCAGCATGTGTCGGATAATTCAGCACTGGACAGCGACCTTTCCACGCATGGATGTTGTCCTGAACAAAAACAGATGTAGATGTCATTAGTTCAACCTCATACGTGACATGTGAAACTCATTTCATCTTGTGTATTCTCTCTCCGGATAAATATTACACAGCCCGAAATAATGAATAATAGAAGTGTCTGCGGTGTGCAGATCTGTAGTGTAATCTCTGTAAAGATATGATGTCAGCTACAATTGTGTCATACAGCCGTGATGCAATAGTAATGCATTGGAAAGATATAGAGAAGCCCTACAAAGTAGTCATAAAATAAAAGAAGTGATATTTGATGATTGTAGAAGCTTTTATGTGTATAATCAGTTAATACTTGTGTTAAACTAAATATACAACATGAGAGCTATTCTAATTAGACATATGTTGTGGAATATGCCATGTTGCAAGCATTTATCACTCCAGTTATATCATCAGGGAGACATTGTTAAATGAGCAAATGATGGAATTTCAGATTCTTCTAGGGTGACTCCCTGCAGCAGGCTGCATTTGGAAGATACAGGATTCAGATCGCCCCTTTTTTCTGTAGCAGGCTTGCTTCTGAAGGTAACAGTAACATAAGTAGCTGTTAGCAATGGTTTGTCGAATCTATGTCATCAGGAAAGTGAGTGGTCTCAATAGCTTCAATGATCACTTTTGCAACACCGCCATAAATCAACAATTATATGTCACTATCATTGGCTTTACTTGATAGACTTTCCATTCTTATATGTCAGAAAGTATAGAGTGTCTTACACAAAAAAGATAATTTATTGTGTGCATAGTACATACTGAGGTGGATACAGAACATTTGAATTTAGTTGGTATGTGACAGTTTTTTGCGACTGCGACTGGGCCGCGGCCCCCGCAGAAATTTACTATGGTAACTGGAGCCTATGTCATAAAATACTCGGGCCCCTGTTACTATAGTAATACCACTATATTTACTCTCTTCCTGAACGCAGCGGAAGTCCTGACGTCTTCTCGCGTTATGACGTCACGACGCTGTGCGCCGCGCATGACGTCACGATGCTGAATGGTGTCGGGACATCCGCTGCACCGAAGAGCTGGGTAAGTATGACATCATTATTGCCTGCTGGAGTCCTGTATGCATTTTTTTTGCTGCGTTTTCTACGGCCGTTTTTGGAGCTGTTTTCAAGAGAGTCTATGAAAAATGTCTCCAAAAACGTCCCAAGAAGTGTCCTGCACTTCTTTTGATGAGCCGTCCTTTTACGCGCCGTATTTTGACAGCAACACGTAAAATTAAGGCTCGTGGGAACAGAACACCGTAATAACCATTGAAAGCAATGGGCAGATGTTTGTTGGCGTATTAGGGGCGTTTTTTCAGGCATAATTTGATGCGTGTAAACATACCCTAAGCCTATCATATGTGATACTGTCTGCTGAGCCTCTGTATCTAATCCTAACCATAGCTATAGGGTCATAGTGCTACAGATATGCTGTCTCATATACAGTGAAGGAAATAAGTATTTGATCCCTTGCTGATTTTGTAAGTTTGCCCACTGTCAAAGACATGGACAGTCTAGAATTTTTAGGCTAGGTTAATTTTACCAGTGAGAGATAGATTATATAAAAAAAAAAAAAAAAAAGAAAATCAAATAGTCAAAATGATATATATTTATTTGCATTGTGCAAAGAGAAATAAGTATTTCATCCCCTACCAACCATTAAGAGTTCAGCCTCCTCCAGACCAGTTACACGCTCCAAATCAACTTGGTGCCTGCATTATAGACAGCTCTTACATGGTCACCTGTATAAAAGACTCCTGTCACATACTCAATGAATCAGTCTGACTCTAACCTCTACAACATGGGCAAGACCAAAGAGCTTTCTAAGGATGTCTGGGACAAGATCATAGACCTGCACAAGGCTGGAATGGGCTACAAAACCATAAGTAAGACGCTGGGTGAGAAGGAGACAACTGTTGGTGCAATAGTAAGAAAATGGAAGACATACAAAATGACTGTCAATCGACATCGATCTGGGGCTCCATGCAAAATCTCACCTCGTGGGGTATCCTTGATCCTGAGGAAGGTGAGAGCTCAGCTGAAAACTACACGGGGGGAACTTGTTAATGATCTCAAGGCAGCTGGGACCACAGTCACCAAGAAAACCATTGGTAACACATTACGCCGTAATGGATTCAAATCCTGCAGTGCCCGCAAGGTCCCCCTGCTCAAGAAGGCACATGTACAGGCCCGTCTGAAGTTTGCAAATGAACATCTGGATGATTCTGAGAGTGATTGGGAGAAGGTGCTGTGGTCAGATGAGACTAAAATTGAGCTCTTTGGCATTAACTCAACTCGCCGTGTTTGGAGGAAGAGAAATGCTGCCTATGACCCAAAGAACACCGTCCCCACTGTCAATCATGGAGGTGGAAACATTATGTTTTGAGGGTGTTTCTCTGCTAAGGGCACAGGACTACTTCACCGCATCAATGGGAGAATGGATGGAGCCATGTACCGTCAAATCCTGAGTGACAACCTCCTCTTCCCTCCACCAGGACATTAAAAATGGCTCGTGGCTGGGTCTTCCAGCACGACAATGACCCGAAACATACAGCCAAGGCAACAAAGGAGTGGCTCAAAAAGAAGCACATTAAGGTCATGGAGTGGCCTAGCCAGTCTCCAGACCTTAATCCCATCGAAAGCTTATGGAGGGAGCTGAAGATCCGAGTTGCCAAGCGACAGCCTCAAAATCTTAATGATTTACAGATGATCTGCAAAGAGGAGTGGGCCAAAATTTAATCTAACATGTGTGCAAACCTCATCATCAACTACAAAAAACGTCTGACTGCTGTGCTTGCCAACAAGGGTTTTGCCACCAAGTATTAAGTCTTGTTTGCCAAAGGGATCAAATACTTATTTCTCTGTGCACAATGCAAATAAATATATATAATTTTGACTATGTGATTTTCTGTTGTTTTTTTTTAAATATAATCTATCTCTCACTGGTAAAATTAACCTAGCCTAAAAATTCTAGACTGTTCATGACTTTGACAGTGGGAAAACTTACAAAATCAGCAAGGGATCAAATACTTATTTCCTTCACTGTATATGTACACAGGGCCGCCATCAGGGCAGTACTAGTGGTACTGCCGTCAGGGGCCCGGCCACAATGATGAAAAATAGGGGCCCGTCCGCTTCTCAGCTGTTCTAAACATTTGAATGGGGGCCCCAGCGTTAGTCACTTGGAAAAAGGACCGGACCCTGCAATGTACAGTAATGTAATGTAATTGGGCCCGTTCCTTACTCTGAAGTAACTAACGCTGGGGCCCTGAGAGGACTTACAGAAGGGGAAGATGCAGCATGAGACGCAGAAGCTCCGTGTGGAGATCCCGCCCACCAGACACGTCCTTCTCTACACAGCCGACTGGACCTACAGGCTGGTGAGTGTCCCCCCTTCTCCATCCTGCTTCCCATTCCTCCTGAACCCACTTGTAAAATATATAAAGTATGTTAAAATATTTAGCTTTTTTGTCGCGATTTTCGCAATCGCGGCAAAAATGGCACAGCTTTGCCGTGATTATATAAAAATTGCAGCAAAACTACGTGATTTGTGCCGCGTTTACGAAAATTGCATAAAAAGAGGATACGAAACATGAAAAAATAGTGCTGTTAGGCTTTATTCTCACAGTGTGGTCAAATCACGTTTTTTCTGCGATATTGCAAATATTGTGGGAAAAAAATGGGATTTGACTGCACTGTGTAACTAGACTAAGGCCTTATTCAGACGGCCATGTTTGGTCCATGATATACGGAGCGTGTATCAGCTGTATTTCCCAGGCCGAACACAATTCAGGGAGCTGGACTCCTGGCATCAAAGTTATCAATGCTGCTGGGAGTCCCTGCATCTCCGCGGGAATACTGCCCCATACTGTAATCATGTTTTCAGTACGGGACCGCAAACAGTATTCCCACGGGAAGGGAGGGACTCCTATGATTATAGATAACTGTGATGCTAGAAAACCCAGCTCTCTGAACTGGGGTCGGTCCGGGAAATATGGCCGATACACGATCCGTATATCACAGACCGAACATGGACGTCTGAATAAGGCCACTTACTTGTCACCTATTTTTGGTGCAGATTGCGCACTGAAAATTCACTACAAATTAAAATATAAGGCTTATTCAAACCAGCGTGTGTGAAATCAGCCGCGAATAACGGACGTTTTTCACGGCCGATTTGCACCCATGCGGGACCCGTTTTCACAGATCCCACATAGACTTGAGTCTATTGAGGGATCCGTGAAAATGGACAAAAATAGGACATGTCCTATTTTTTTTACAGGCCCTTCACACGGTCCGTTAAAGCAACGAGCATGTGAATAGCCCCATAGAAATACATGCAACTGTGTGACGGCCATTAAAAAAACGTCCTTCACATGGACGATTAACACGTTAGTCTGAATAAGCCCTACTTCATGTGAATGGGGTTTTCAAAACCCCATGCACATGCAGCAGAAAAAAAAATTTCATGGGATTTAGGAATTTTTAAATCAGCTGCATGCCTATTATGTTGCAGAATTGTAACGTATTTCATCCTTTACAATGTAAAGGGTTAATTTGCTGTAAATCCCTAGAAAATTCTGTAAGGCTACACGCACACATTGAGGAATTTAGTGCACAAAATCCGCATCAAAACCACAGGTAATACTGCAGGTAAAATCTGCACCTAATAGGAAGTTTTTTGATACGTTTTCAGGTGCAGTATTTACATTTTGATGCGGAAATAGATGCAGGTTTTATGCACCGCAGGCCGATTTTTGTGCAGAAAAAATCTACGACATGTAGGTGAGATTTCTTGATCTCATTTACTTTGCTGGTACTGTATTACACTGCGGATTTGCCGCACGAAAATACCTACGATAAATTTGCATGTAATAAGTATCGAGTGCATTTTGCCTAACAGAGGTTTTTTTTAACTCACCCTCATACATGTTGGATTTGATACGGATTCCAATGACATGCCGATGATTCTGCATCCCATGCATATGAGGTTTCCGCAACCCAGTTCCGAAAAATTTTCCACGTGTATTTTTGTCCGTACCATGAAAATAAATCCACCACAGCAATAAGTAGCATGCTACTTATATTTCATGGAAAAGCCGAGGATAAGCAACTTTCAATCACAATGGGACTTAGGCCTTGTTCACACAGTTTTTTGCAGGCAGAAAAATCTGCCTCGAAATTCCTCCAGGCTTTCTCTGCCTCCCATTGATGTCAATGGGAGGTCAGAGACGGAAATGCCCAAAGAAAGGGCATGTCACTTATTTTTCCCGCGGGCGTTTTGTCCGCTCGCGGGAAAAAAACGCATTTGCCTCCCGTTGAAATCAATAGGATTCAATTTCGGCAGTTTTTTGCCGCAGTTTCCAACGTGGTTTCCGCGGCAGAAAATGCGTCAAAAAACTGTGTGAACAGGGCCTTATTCTCGTGTGGATCTGCTACACACTTGCGGCAGATCTGCGTCAGAAATAAAAGGGTAAGCCTCAGATTCTTGATGTTGAAAAACACATTGAACTTAAATGGCAACATAAGAACGGAGCATTAGTTCTCCCTACATCCTCACAAGCGCTTCCCCCTCCCTTAAGACCCCAGTCACATCGTGTTGTTGCCCTAAGTTTATCGTGTAGTCAGAATCCTCCTAATGTACACTATAAACAGCGTAGGCGATAATTCACAGGGCTCCATTATGTCCTTTTAGCCTCCGTCGGACTGGTAGACGTCGCGCTGGTAGACGTATTTGAAGGATGGAATAACGTAGTAGACTTTGTTATTCCATCCTGAGAGATTCCACAAAAAAACTTATACTGCTCCTGACATTAGTATGTGGACAGTGATGTCACAAGCTTCCCAATGCCGGAGTCCCCAGGCAGAGCATCACATGTGCGCTACCCGTGGACTTTGTCCCTGGTAAAGCTCCTGACATCACTGTCCATATATGTAAAGTGACGTCAGGGGATTCCCCAGGACCGGAATCCCTGGCCAGAGCATTGCCAACGCTCCGGCCATGTACTCAGGCTTTGCAAAGCTTCTGACATCACTTTACGTATATGGACATCAGGAACAGCACCATAGTCCCTGGGCAGAGCGCTAGTAGAAGTCTCCAGCCCTGGGAAAGCTACAGACATCACTGCCACTTATGGACAGTGACTTCAGGAGTTTCACCTAGGCCGTCCCCTGGGTGACGTATCCCACTATATGCCATACAGTGGCATACAATTTGGCTAAATAGATCAAAATCCAGAGCATTAACCGGTCACTGTCTGCTCTATGGTTTCATTCACTGTAATTGACATCAGCACCAAAATCAGTTGATGCGTATAACGTACAAACGTGAGTGCCACACTTTCCGTTGCCCACCCCTGGTAATGGAGGGGGGCCCAGACATCTTGGCTCTATGGGGCCCATAAATTCCTGATGGTGGCCCTGTATACACACACACACACACATTTTGTTTGGGGGGTGAACATATGTTAGTACAAGGATACTAACTGCTGGGGCCCTGTATCTAAGTCTATCATGTGTGATACTGTCTGCTGTGCCATGCATCTAAGCCTATCATGCATGATACTGTCTTCTGAGACAAGGTGGGTATGTGGGACTCCCTACAGGGGACTGCATGGCACTGTCTACAAGGGGGATGTATGGCAGGGGGACTGTGTGTGGAACCATACAGGGGGGTTATGACACTATATACATAGGACATTGTGTGGTTATTCCCCTATATGCCATACAGTGGCATACAATTGGGCTAAATAGATCAAAATCCAGAGCATTAACCGGTCACTGTCTGCTCTATGGTTTCATTCACTGTAATTGACATCAGCACCAAAATCAGTTGATGCGTATAACGTACAAACGTGAGTGCCACACTTTCCGTTGCCCACCCCTGGTAATGGAGGGGGGCCCAGACATCTTGGCTCTATGGGGCCCATAAATTCCTGATGGTGGCCCTGTATACACACACACACACACACACATTTTGTTTGGGGGGTGAACATATTTTAGTACAAGGATACTAACTGCTGGGGCCCTGTATCTAAGTCTATCATGTGTGATACTGTCTGCTGTGCCATGCATCTAAGCCTATCATGCATGATACTGTCTTCTGAGACAAGGTGGGTATGTGGGACTCCCTACAGGGGACTGCATGGCACTGTCTACAAGGGGGATGTATGGCAGGGGGACTGTGTGTGGAACCATACAGGGGGGTTATGACACTATATACATAGGACATTGTGTGGTGAACTCTCTACAGGTGTTTTTGATTAGAGGCCCAAGACATACACTACCGTTCAAAAGTTTGGGGTCACCCAGACAATTTTGTGTTTTCCATGAAAACTCACACTTATATTTATCAAATGAGTTGCAAAATGACTAGAAAATATAGTCAAGACATTGACAAGGTTAGAAATAATGATTTTTATTTGAAATAATAATTTTCTCCTTCAAACTTTGCTTTCGTCAAAGAATGCTCCATTTGCAGCAATTACAGCATTGCAGACCTTTGGCATTCTAGCTGTTAATTTGCTGAGGTAATCGGGAGAAATTTCACCCCATGCTTCCAGAAGCCCCTCCCACAAGTTGGATTGGCTTGATGGGCACTTCTTGCGTACCATACGGTCAAGTTGCTCCCACAACAGCTCTATGGGGTTGAGATCTGGTGACTGCGCTGGCCACTCCATTACAGATAGAATACCAGCTGCCTGCTTCTTCCCTAAATAGTTCTTGCATAATTTGGAGGTGTGCTTTGGGTCATTGTCCTGTTGTAGGATGAAATTGGCTCCAATCAAGCGCTGTCCACAGGGTATGGCATGGCGTTGCAAAATGGAGTGATAGCCTTCCTTATTCAAAATCCCTTTTACCTTGTACAAATCTCCCACTTTACCAGCACCAAAGCAACCCCAGACCATCACATTACCTCCACCATGCTTGACAGATAGCGTCAGGCACACTTCCAGCATCTTTTCAGTTGTTCTGCGTCTCACAAATGTTCTTCTGTGTGATCCAAACACCTCAAACTTCGATTCGTCTGTCCATAACACTTTTTTCCAATCTTCCTCTGTCCAATGTCGGTGTGCTTTTGCCCATATTAATCTTTTCCTTTTATTAGCCAGTCTCAGATATGGCTTTTTCTTTGCCACTCTACCCTGAAGGCCAGCATCCCAGAGTCGCCTCTTCACTGTAGACGTTGACACTGGCGTTTTGCGGGTACTATTTAATGAAGCTGCCAATTGAGGACCTGTGAGGCGTCTATTTCTCAAACTAGAGACTCTAATGTACTCCTCTTGTTGCTGAGTTGTGCAGCGGGGCCTCCCACTTCTCTTTCTACTCTGGTTAGAGCCTGTGTGTGCTGTCCTCTGAAGGGAGTAGTACACACCGTTGTAGGAAATCTTCAGTTTCTTGGCAATTTCTCGCATGGAATAGCCTTCATTTCTAAGAACCAGAATAGACTGTCGAGTTTCACATGAAAGCTCTCTTTTTCTAACCATTTTAAGAGTTTAATCGAACCCACAAATATAATGCTCCAGATTCTCAACTAGCTCAAAGGAAGGTCAGTTTTATAGCTCCTCTAAACAGCAAAACTGTTTACAGCGGTGCTAACATAATTGTACAAGGGTTTTCAAGTGTTTTCTAATCATCCATTAGCCTTCTAACACAGTTAGCAAACACAATGTAAAGGATCTGCCAGACACAGCTTCTGTGTCGACGCCCGTGGTTAGTCAGTCTGCACCTGCTCCTAAGTCTGATAGAGTGACTCCTTCGTCCACCACTCAGGCTGGGAGGCTGAGGAGTGGGAGAGCCTATCACAGCCTGGCCAGACGGAGCTAGCTCCTGCCCTCCGTCTATTTATACCTTCATTTCCTGCTTCTCCTTTGCCTGTGATTCTGCTTGTTTCCTGACTCTGCTGCTGCTGTTTTTACTATTTGTCCTCTGCTTCATATTGACCCTGGCTTTACTGACTACTCTCTTGCTCTGCGTTTGGTACCTCGTACACTCCTGGTTTGACTCGGCTCGTTTACTACTCTTGTTGCTCACGGTGTTGCCGTGGGCATTGGCCCCTTTTCCCTTAGATTCTTTGTACCCTTGTCTGTCTGTCTGTCGTGCAGATAGTGAGAGTAGGGACCGTCGCCCAGTTGTACGCCGTCGCCTAGGACGGGCCGTTGCAAGTAGGCAGGGACTGAGTGGCGGGTAGATTAGGGCTCACCTGTCTGTCTCCCTACCCCGTCATTACATAATCACAGGCCCATATACCTTTTCTACCCTGGTCACTGACACAACTATGGACCCCCTTGAGACCCTGGCTCAGCAAATGCAGGGCCTCTCCCTACAGGTCCAAGCCCTGACTCAGAGGGGCAACCTGCATGATGCTACCCTGGTAGTGCCCCCCACCTCACCTCTTGAACCCCACCTCAAGTTGCCTGACCGGTTCTCAGGGGATCGGAAGACTTTTTTCTCCTTTCAGGAGAGTTGTAGGCTCTATTTCCGTCTAAAGCCCCACTCCTCAGGTTCTGAGAGCCAGCGAGTGGGTATAATTATGTCCTGGCTCCAGGACGGGCCCCAAGAATGGGCCTTCTCCTTGGCTCCCGACGCCCCTGAGCTTTCCTCTGTTGACCTTTTTTTTTCTGCTCTCGGGCTCATATATGACGAGACTGACAAGACTGCCTTTGCCGAGAGTCAGCTGGTGACCTTACGTCAGGGTAAGAGACCCGTTGAGGAGTACTGTTCGGACTTTAGGAAGTGGTGTGTAGCTTCTCGGTGGAATGACCCTGCCTTGAGGTGCCAGTTTAGATTGGCTCTGTCGAACGCCCTGAAGGACCTGTTAGTTAGCTATCCCTCTTCTGACTCTCTAGATCAGGTAATGGCTTTAGCGCTACGTCTTGACCGACGTCTCAGGGAACGACGACTTGAACGTTTTTGTGCCTTCTCCTCTGGCTCCCCCATGATGGCTCCCGAGGTGCCGTTGCTTCATTCTTCCACGGAAGGCTCGGATGAACCTATGCAACTCGGGGCCTCCGTGTCTCCCAAACAACGTAGAGAGTTCCGCAGGAAGAATGGTCTGTGCTTCTACTGTGGGGATGACAAGCATCAAGTGAACAACTGTCCTAGGCGTAAGAATAAGCAGCCGGAAAACTTCCGCGCCTAAGTGACCATCAGGGAGGTCGCTTGGGCGCACAGGTATTTCCCGTGAATATGAAACCTAATAAGATCTTGCTTCCCTTTCAGGTGTCTTTTGGTGGTAGGTCTGCTACCGGCAATGCCTTCGTGGATTCAGGGTCTTTTGCTAATATTATGTCTGTGGAATTTGCTATGTCTCTAGCTATGCCATTGATTGAATTGCCTAAACCTGTCCCGGTAGTGGGTATCGACTCCACTCCTCTTGCTAATGGTTATTTCACGCAGCATACCCCTGTTTTTGAACTCCTTGTTGGCTCCATGCATTTGCATAATCCCACGTTTAACTGGAATACTGGGGATCTTACCAAATGGGGTAATGAATGCATGACGTCATGTTTTTCTGTTATTTTTATTTCTCTCCCTGAGGAGGTGAACACTCTACCTGAGTTTATTCAGGACTTCGCTGATGTTTTTTCTAAAAAGGCCTCCGAAGTGTTACCTCCTCATAGAGAGTACGATTGTGCAATCGATTTGGTACCAGGAGCTAAGCTCCCTAAGGGTAGGATATTTAATCTCTCTTGTCCCGAACGTGAAGCCATGAGAGAGTATATCCAGGAATGCCTGGCCAAGGGTTACATTCGCCCCTCTACTTCTCCGGTAGGTGCTGGCTTCTTCTTCGTAGGGAAGAAGGATGGTGGTCTTAGGCCGTGCATCGATTACCGAAACTTGAATAAGGTCACTGTAAGGAACCAGTATCCCCTTCCTTTGATTCCTGATCTCTTCAATCAGGTTCAGGGGGCCCAATGGTTCTCTAAGTTTGATCTACGGGGGGCTTATAACCTTATCCGCATCAAAGAGGGGGATGAGTGGAAGACTGGGTTTAACACGCCCGAAGGTCATTTCGAATACCTCGTCATGCCCTTTGGGCTGTGTAATGCTCCCGCGGTCTTCCAGAATTTCATAAATGAGATTTTAAGAGACTACCTGGGGGTATTTCTTGTAGTGTACCTTGATGACATACTGGTGTTTTCCAAGGACTGGTCCTCCCACATTGAGCATGTCAGGAAGGTGCTCCAGGTCCTTCGGGAAAACAAACTGTTTGCTAAATCCGAAAAACGTGTGTTTGGGGTACAAGAGATACCATTTTTGGGTCAAATCCTCACTCCTCATGAATTCCGCATGAACCCTGCCAAGGTTCAGGCTGTGGCTGAATGGGTCCAACCTGCCTCCCTGAAGGCATTACAGTGCTTCCTGGGGTTTGCTAATTATTACAGGAGATTTATTGCTAACTTCTCGGTCATCGCTAAGCCTCTTACGGATCTCACTCGCAAAGCTGCTGATCTCCTCCACTGGCCTCCTGAGGCGGGCCAGGCTTTTGAGATCCTTAAGAAGTGCTTTATCTTGGCCCCAGTGCTGATTCAGCCTAACCAAATGGAGCTGTTCATCGTGGAGGTTGACGCCTCCGAGGTGGGAGTGGGTGCTGTCTTGTCCCAGGGTACCAGGTCCCTCACACATCTCCGTCCCTGTGCCTACTTCTCCAAGAAGTTCTCACCCACTGAGAGTAACTATGACATTGGCAACCGCGAACTCTTAGCCATTAAATGGGCATTTGAAGAGTGGCGCCACTTCCTGGAGGGAGCTAGGCACCAGGTAACAGTCCTTACTGACCACAAGAATCTGGTTTTCCTATAATCTGCCCGGAGGCTAAACCCGAGACAAGCTCGATGGGCGTTATTTTTTACTAGATTCAACTTTTTGGTCACCTATAGGGCTGGGTCTAAAAATATTAAGGCTGATGCACTGTCGCGTAGCTTCATGGCCAGCCCTCCTTCGGAGGGAGATCCTGCTTGTATTTTGCCCCCAGGTATAATCATTTCCTCTGTTAATTCTGACTTAGTCTTCGAAATTGCGGCTGATCAAGGTTCAGCTCCCGGGAACCTTCCTGAAAACAAGCTGTTTGTTCCCCTGCAATTCCGGCTAACGGTACTCAGGGAAAATCATGACTCTGCACTATCTGGCCATCAAGGCATCCTGGGTACCAAGCACCTCATTGCCAGAAACTATTGGTGGCCTGGGTTGCGTAAAGACATTAAGGCCTACGTCGCCGCTTGTGAAATTTGTGCTAGGTCCAAGACTCCCAGGTCCCGACCAGTGGGATTACTATGTTCTTTGCCCATTCCCCAGAGACCTTGGACCCATATCTCCATGGATTTTATCACTGATCTGCCTCCATCTCAAGGCAAGTCGGTGGTGTGGGTTGTAGTAGACCGCTTCAGTAAGATGTGCCACTTGTGCCCCTCAAGAAACTACCCAATGCTAAGACGTTAGCTACCTTGTTTGTCAAACACATCCTGCGTCTCCATGGGGTTCCTGTCAATATTGTTTCTGACAGAGGGGTACAATTTGTTTCATTGTTTTGGAGAGCCTTCTGTAAGAAGTTGGAGATTGATCTGTCCTTCTCCTCGGCCTTCCATCCTGAAACTAATGGCCAAACTGAGAGGACTAATCAGTCTCTAGAACAATATTTAAGGTGTTTTATCTCTGACTGTCAATATGATTGGGTCTCCTTCATTTCCCTCGCTGAATTTTCCCTTAATAACCGGGTCAGTAACTCATCAGGGGTCTCCCCTTTTTCTGTAATTTTGGGTTTAATCCACGGTTCTCCTCCGTTTCACCTGGTGGTTCCAACAATCCCGACGTAGATGTCGTTCATCGGGAACTGTGCACAGTCTGGGCCCAGGTTCAGAAGAACCTAGAGGCGTCCCAGAGCATAAAAAAGACTCAGGCAGATAGTAGACGTTCTGCTAACCCCTTGTTTGTGGTCGGGGATCTGGTGTGGCTGTCTTCTAAAAATTTGCACCTTAAAGTCCCGTCCAAAAAATTTGCTCCCCGGTATATAGGGCTGTACAAGGTCATTGAAGTCCTTAACCCTGTCTCCTTCTGACTGGAGTTACCCCCGTTTTTTCAAATACACGACGTGTTTCATGCCTCCCTCCTGAAACGCTGCTCCCCGTCCTTGGCTCCCTCGAGGAAACCTCCGGTCCCTGTTCTCACCCCTGAAGGGGTAGAATTCGAGGTGGCCAAGATTGTGGACAGCAGGATGGTCCAAGGCTCCCTCCAGTACCTGGTCCATTGGAGAGGATACGGGCCTGAGGAGAGGACTTGGGTACCCGCCCGGGATGTTCACGCTGGGGTATTGCTCAAGAGGTTCCATCTTCGGTTCCCCTATAAGCCAGGTCCACCTAGAAAGGGTCCAGTGGCCCCTCATAAAAGGGGGGGTACTGTAAAGGATCTGCCAGACACAGCTTCTGTGTCGATGCCCGTGGTTAGTCAGTCTGCACCTGCTCCTAAGTCTGATAGAGTGACTCCTTCGTCCACCACTCAGGCTGGGAGGCTGAGGAGTGGGAGAGCCTATCACAGCCTGGCCAGACGGAGCTAGCTCCCGCCCTCTGTCTATTTATACCTTCATTTCCTGCTTCTCCTTTGCCTGTGATTCTGCTGGTTTCCTGGCTCTGCTGCTGCTACTTGTACTATTTGTCCTCTGCTTCATATTGACCCTGGCTTTACTGACTACTCTCTTGCTCTGCGTTTGGTACCTCGTACACTCCTGGTTTGACTCGGCTTGTTCACTACTCTTGTTGCTCACGGTATTGCCGTGGGCATCGGCCCCTTTTCCCTTAGCTTCTTTGTACCCTTGTCTATCTGTCTGTCGTGCACATAGTGAGAGTAGGGACCGTCGCCCAGTTGTACGCCGTCGCCTAGGACGGGCCGTTGCAAATAGGCAGGGACTGAGTGGCAGGTAGATTAGGGCTCACCTGTCTGTCTCCCTACCCCGTCATTACACACAATGTACCATTAGAACACTGGAGAGATGGTTGCTGGAAATGGGCCTCTATACACCTATGTAGATATTGCATTAAAAAACAGACATTTGCAGCTAGAATAGTCATTTAGCACATTAACAATGTATAGAGTGTATTTCTGATTAATTTAATGTTATGCTCATTGAAAAAAACTGTGCTTTTCTTGCAAAAATAAGGAAATTTCTAAGTGACCCTAAACTTTTGAACGGTAGTGTAACTTTGCTTGGGGCCCCAAAAATGCCAAATTTGCCTCTGAGGTTTAGTACAAGGATACTTACTGCTGGGGCCCTGTATCTAAGGCTACATTCACACGAGCGTGACAGATTTCCATGCGTAAAAAACGAGCGTAAATCTTTACGTGTGCGCTGCGTTTTTGCATCAGTGTGCTTTGCGTGTGGCATGTGTTTTTACCGCACGGGCAAGCACTTTTTTTACAGTGTAATTGATGTGTTAAACACGGGCAGCATACGAATGTAGTCCGTGTGCTATTCCGTGGTTTTCACACCCCCATTGACTTCAATGGGCGGCTAGGTGAGTGAAATACACCAATATAGGACATGCAGTGAGTTTCACGCAACAGAAACTCGCTGTGTGAAAACTCGTGCATTTAAATTGATGGGTCCGTGTGCTGTGCGTTGTTTCAACGCACAACACGGACGAGAATCACGCTTGTCTTAATGAGCCCTAAGCCTATCATGTGTGATACTGTCTGCTGGGACCATGTATCTAAGCCTATCATGTATGATACTATCTGCTGAGACAATTAATCCAATTCTGTCCAGCGGTATAGATATAGATATGCTATTTTCCATATGTATGTAAAGTGTATTTATTTTTCCGGGGGAGGGGGGTAAATATATGTCTCTCGGCTTGTGCCCCTGATCTTTTAAGACCCTAGCAACGCCCCTGGTTGAGAAGCTGATTACACTGGTCCAGCACAGCCCATGTCTTTGGGACAAGTGACAGGAGGAATATGCTGACCGGAATTTTAAAGACATTGCCTGGCAGGAGGTGGCCAGGGAATTATATCAGGCAGAGTGGGAGAAGTGCTCAAAAACACAAAAAAAAAGATGGGTAAAATTAATTTGCGCCATACTCCTGCAACAAACTTTGCACACACGTTTTTTTATGGGAGTTTAATGTTTGTTTTTTTCCTTTTAACCCATTAACCCGTTAATGACCGCCGATTAGCCTTTTCACGGCGGTCATTAGTGGACTTTATTCTGATGCAATAGCCGTTTCACGGCGCTGCATCAGGATAAATAAACAGAGCAGGGAGCCGTTAAATCTCCCTGCTCTCAGCTGCCAGAGGCATGACCTAGCAGTTGCCTGTCCGTTTTAAACGGACAGGCAGTAATACACTGCAAGACAAAAATATTGCAGTGTATTATAAAAGCGATCGGATGATCGCATATTAAAGTCCCCTAGTAGGACAAGTAAAAAAAAAGTTGAATAAAGATAATTTTAAAAAAATGTGGAAAAAAAAATTAAAAATCAACTTTTTCCGCTTACAAAATGCTTTACTATTAGAAAAAACTAAATAAAGGGAAACAGTTACACATATTTAGTATCGCCGCGTCCGTAACGACCCCGACTATAAAGCTATTACATTATTTAACCCACACGGTGAACGCCGTAAAAAATAAAATAAAAACCAATTGAAAAATTGCTGTTTTCTGTGAATCCTGACTTTAAAAAAAAGTGATCAAAATCACTCCAAAATGATACCAATAAAAACTACAAGTCGCCCCACAAAAAACAAGCCCTTATACAGCTATGTCGACGCAAAAATGAAAAATTATAGCTCTTCGAATGTGACGATGGAAAACGTAAAAAATGGCTTGGTCATTAGGGCCCAGAATGCAAGCAGGGGAAAGGGGTTAAATGCTACGGTCAATAGCGACCATGGAATTTAAATAATTAGAAAGAGAGAGGCGACCCCCTCTAACAGTCCATCAACCCCCTGCCATGTGATTGCTAAGTGCCAATGGCTGTTATGGCAGCCTGGAGCCCTAATGAAGGCCCCCAGGTCTGCCATTTTTGTGCTCCTCCTCTGCCCCTAGCAAGGCTTAATAGAAGCCTGTTAGAAAGACGATATAATAAAAAGGTTAAAATCAGTTAAATAAAGATTTTTATGTACAAAAAAATAAATATTAAAAGTAAAATAAAAACCTTTTCCCATTTTCCCCCTAAAGCATTGTAAAAAAAATAAATAAATAAATATAATTGGTATCGCCGCGTCCGTAAAAGTCTGAAGAAAAAAAAAGTAAACCGCCAGAATCGCTGTTTTTTGGTCACCTTATCGCTCATAAAAAAAGGAATAAAAAGTGATCAAAACCTTGCATGTACCTGAAAATGGTACCAATAAAAACAACAGCTTGTCTCGCAAAAAATATGCCCTCATACCGCTCAATCGACGGAAAAATAAAAAAGTTCTGGCACTTAGAATTTTCGACACAATATAAATGTTATTTTTTACAGTTAATTTTTTCCTTGTAAAAGTAGTAAAATATAAAAAACAATATAAATTTGGTATCGCCGTAATTGTATTTATCCGTTTTAATTGCAAGGTAAATGCCGTAAAAACGAAGCGCAAAAAACAATGGAGGAATCACTGTTTTTTTGTTTGTTTTTTACCGTACCAATAATTTTTTCTCTTTCCTAGTAAATGGTGCCATGAAAAACTACAACTTCTGCAAAAATCAAGCCCTCATAGGACTATATCGACGGAAAAATAAAAATGTTATGGCTTTTGGAAGGTGGGGAAGAAAAAATGAAAATCTGAAAAATGGCTGCGGTGGGAAGGGGTTAATTTGAAATTTAATTGGTTTTTATGGGATTCAAAAATACAGTAGAAAGTAACATAACATCCAAATGAGGCTTTGTTCACATCTGCGTTGGAGTCCTGTTCTGACGTTCCGTCTGAGCTTTCCGTCAGAACGGGACCCTGAACAGACACAAACGGAAACCAGAGGTTTCTGTTTCCATCCCCATTGATCTCAATGGTGACGGATCCGGTGCCCATGGTTTCCGTTTGTCTCTGTTGTGCACCGGACCCGTTGTTTTGCCAGAAGCAATAGCGTAGTTGACTGCCGTAGTATTGCCGATTCGTAAATAAATCCTTGAGGTGACAGTGGGCCAGCCCCCTTACCTACTATGCACAAGTTTCACATATGGTTTATTCACCCCTGTATAGAAAGAGCGGGACCCCAACGCAGATGTGAATGAAGCCTGAGTTGTACAAAATATATATCACAGTATATAAAGACATCTTGCATAGTCAGATATCATGATACTTGTTTTGGACGTTAACGAACTAACAGACATCAAGCAAACAGTAAGGGCATGTGCACACGATATCGACAATTACGGCTGAACTTACGGAGCTGTTTTTAGGAGAAAACAGCTCCTGAATTTCAGACGTAATTGCTCGTACTCGCGTTTTGCGAGGCGTCAATTACGGCCGTAATTTGGAGCTGTTCTTCATTGAAGTCAATGAAAAACGGCTCAAATTACGTCCCAAGAAGTGTCCTGCACTTCTTTGACGACGCTGTTATTTTACGCGCCGTCTTATGACAGCGACGCGTAAAATTACAGGTCGTCGGCACAGTACGTCTGCAAACCCATTGAAATGAATAGGCAGATGTTTGCCGACGTATTTGAGCCGTGTTTTTAGGCGTAATTTGAGGCGTAAAATGCCTCGTTTACGCCTGAAAATAGGTCGTGTGAACCCAGCCTTAAACAGACATACAGGGTGGTGGTGATGTACAGGGTGGGCCATTTATATGGATACAACTAAATAAAATGGGAATGGTTGGTGATATTAACTTCCTGTTTGTGGCACATTAATATATATGGGAGGGGGGAAACTTTTCAAGCTGGGTGTTGGCCATGGCGGCCATTTTGAAGTCGGCCATTTTGTATCCAACTTTAGTTTTTTCAATGGGAAGAGGGTCATGTGACACATCAAACTTATCGAGAATTTCACAAGAAAAACAATGGTGTGCTTGGTTTTAACGTTAATTTATTCTTTCATGAATTATTTACAAGTTTCTGACCACTTATAAAATATGTTCAAAGTGCTGCCCATTGTGTTGGATTGTCAATGCAACCCTCTTCTCCCACTCTTCACACACTGATAGCAACACCGCAGAAGAAATGCTAGCACAGGCTTCCAGTATCCGTAGTTTCAGTTGCTGCACATCTCGTATCTTCACAGCATAGACAATTGCCTTCAGATGACCCCAAAGATAAAAGTCTAAGGGGGTCAGATCGGGAGGCATTTCTTCTGCGGTGTTGCTATCAGTGTGTGAAGAGTGGGAGAAGAGGGTTGCATTGACAATCCAACACAATGGGCAGCACTTTGAACACATTTTATAAGTGGTCAGAAACTTGTAAATAACTCATGAAAGAATAAAGTAACATTAAAACCAAGCACACCATTGTTTTTCTTGTGACATTCTCGATAAATTTGATGTGTCACATGACCCTCTTCCCATTAAAAAAACTAAAGTTGGATACAAAATGTCCGACTTCAAAATGGCCGCCATGGTCAACACCCAGCTTGAAAAGTTTCCCCCCTCCCATATACTAATGTGCCACAAACAGGAAGTTAATATCACCAACCATTCCCATTTTATGTAGGTTTATCCATATAAATGGCCCACCCTGTATATTGTTAATGCAGCATACCTACGATAAAATTAAGAAAAGAAAAAATCTGATTGGTGCAAGGTAGTAACAGAAATTGGAATTATCACACTAGACTTCCTTCTCACATTTTTTCTGTCGCATTTTTTTGTTGGCTTTTAAAGAACGCCATGAATTGCATGCATTTTTACAAGCATTTATTGGGTGGCTTTTTATTAAAATCACAAATTTTTATATGTTTTTTCATGCATTGTTTATTTACTATAGAGAAGCCTATGGAAAAACACATACAAAAAACGCCTCACCCAAAGCATGCTGGGTTGAAAAAAATGTCATGGACCCTCAAAACGTTCCAAAAGGGAGGAAAAAATGTTTTCTAGTGCGTTTCATATTTGCCTATTGACTTATAGCTAATATCTGGCTGCAGCGTTTAAAAAAAAAAAAAAAAAAACATGAAAAAATGACCGCTGTTCATGAGACATTATTTGTGTCGATTTCTGTCCCGATTTTCAGAAACACGGCAAAACTGCACATTTTTGTAAAAACTGTCATAGTATTGCCGATTCGTAAATACATCCTTGAGGTGAAAGTGGGCCCCCTTACCTAATAGCCACAAGTTTCACATATGGTTTATTCACCCCTGTATAGGAAGAGCCTGAACTTCCGAATCTGTAGACCAGGATCTTTGTGACTATTCAAGAACTCGGCCTTGTGTTTTCAAGCAGCCCACTATAAGCGCTGAATACTGCGTAGTAATGTCATCATGGATTGCTCTCTGTTACCATCCTATGGTTTTTGAAATGGTCTTCTGGAGAGAGGTAAATGGAGAGAAAATCAGTCACCAGCTTATGTTACCTCTGCTCTGGTGCTTCCAGTAATTTGTACGTGAATTCTTTTTTTTTGTTTGTTTTTGCCTGTTTAAGCATATGAATGCAGCAATGATACAAATGTCTTTGTATTCTCATATAATTTAAAGGTTTAGCTGTTGTTTTTCTTCTTACAATTCTCATCCTTACATTTCCTGTAAGCTTGTTAAACAAACTCACTAGATTTAATCTTATGAACTAGCTTTTTTTCCATTTTTTTTTTATATATTTTTTAGTATTTGCTTATTGTATAAATAGAAATTCCATGATTTATTATAGAGCAAATTCTCTTTCCACCCTTTGGTGAGCAATGCGGTAGCCTGTTTTAGACTTAGATTATTGCTTGCGGGATAGAATTTGGGAAAACTATAGGGAATCCGAAATGTATCCAGCTGTCCTACTCTATTTCAGATTGTGTCCTTGTTGCCACCCAAAGTGACTCTAAGGCTATGTTCACATCTTCATTGTGGCTTTTCTTTATATGCTGAGATGCTCTACCAGATACGCCCAACGGATCCCATCAACTAACAATGAGGTCCGTCAGGGTTCCGTCATGGTGTGCTTCATTTTGACGGTAAATATAGTGCTGCCTGCCGTGCTGATAACATTGCTGAGCGGAGCCTTTGACACAAGTATGAACCTAGCCTAAATGTCAGTTTATAGCTGTGTATGCAGATCCCTGAATACTATATGCAAAATATCTTCAAATGAGAAGTATTCTTCAAGATTTCTGATAAAAGTCAAACTGTCACCGCGCCATGAACTATAAATAATGGCTTTAAGATCGCAGAAATGAGATTTATAGCTATTATACGTTTGTGTTCTTTCAGTTAGCATATCCTTTTTCTCCAAGCTATAATGATAAGGTCCAATGTCATTTTCAATACCTCTCGAAAAATTGCCAAATGTTTCTTCAGTTTTTTGTTTTTTTTAATTTAATTTAACGTTGCCTAAACAAACACTGGCTTTTGAAGAGCACTTTCGATATAACAGAAGAAAACCAGACAGCTAAATAAAGGAGACAATTAAAAAAGTGAGCTCTTCTGAAACAAATGTTCAGCATGACCTTTACGTACTTTTTGATGTAGTGCGCAATTAGAAAATGTTAATCCACCGTGACAGGCCTACATTAAATGTATTCCCAGCAACAAGGTATCTTGCTGTGTGGCTCTGGAGTCGAGGTTAGGCTATTTTAAATTGAATGTGCCTCTAAATCATGACTGGGGCAAACGGTGTACTGTATGCGGCACCTCGGAACCTGAAAAGCAGTGCGTTTTATAACAAGTCTGCAGCCGCCATTCCTCACATTCAGACAGCACCTTCCTTCCATACTAGTTTGATGTGACTCATTGTACTCGCATTATGTCTATTAGAGTTATGCCATTAAGCAGGCAGTGTAGTGAAAAAGAATACAGATTATACAGAAAGGCTGCGGCACACGGCACACTACTAATGGGGAATTAAACATGTCACTTCATGGTACTTTCCCCTTAACCCACTTAACCTATTAAACATGTCGTTATTATTCTGCTAAATTGGTTCCACATTTGTAATAAGCAGAATGTGCTCGGGCTAAAACGTAGTATTTCATGTCTTTCTACAGGTTAATACCAACATGCATGAGGCGAAACTCAACGAGGAATGTGATGAACTCATGGACATTATACAGAGAAGGAAGCAAATGATCGCAGTGAAGATCAAAGAGACAAAAGTAAGAGCCTGTTCACATGAGTGTATCGGAGGTATACTGTTGTATCACAGCATCTGTCGGGCTGCTTTAAATGTTTTTTAGTTGTATAGAAATAAAGCTTAATACTTTACTGTGTAATGGAATTATAGAACATTCTAATCTACTTTTCATTATAAAGGTATTAAGGTTTATTTCCATGTAACTTTGTGTGGAGTGATTGTGAAGACTATAGCAGAGGATTGCATAACTATCAATTCCCCTAATAGAGTTGCTTCGCACGCAGCGGTTTTGGGATAAACACCATGTTTTATGTGGCGCTTTTTCGGGCGTTTAGGCAACTAACAATGCTGCTGCCAGATGTTGGCTTGAAGTTAATGAGGAAATATAAAACGCAGTTTTTTTTGCAGCGTGTTTCTTATTTTGTCTTGCATTTTTGGGCTCAGTGGAGTTTTTTGCAAATCTGTCTCCTGCGTTTTTCCACCATTTAGTGGCATTTGTATCCCATAGACCTCCATAGGTTTCTTTTAAAAAAAATATTTAAAAAAATGCATGTGTCAGTGTATGTTGTGTTTTTTTGTATGACGTTTTTGGTGACATTTTTTCTGACAAAATCATGTGCTGCAAAGAGGAATCTTTACATGACATGATCTTTTAATTACATTATTTGTAATGTGAAAACACCACCTATTTCTTGTAGGTGCAGTCTGCAGAATACAGGGAATGTTTGTGGCAGCCAGTATTCTATCAATTTGCTACTAACAAAGGATGCTATGAAGCCTTGAACTACCAGCATTACCAGATCTTGAATTATCAGATCGCTAACGCCTGTAAAGAGATTAATTCTAGAAACTAAATTGTATTAAAAAGGATCTCTAGCCAAACAAATTGGAGAACAAAGGCTGCAGAATTTATTTTGTTCTAGAGGTTTGTGTCCCCTCTATTCAGTAGTTTCTAGATCCCAAGTGACGGTGCTGCCACCCGCACAGAAAATGTTAGGATACTGCAGTATGTTCTCTCTGTCCAATACGGTGACACAGGCTATTTTCAGCCATTTTTTGGGCCGTAAACAGCCTGAAAAACGGCTGAAAAATCGGAAGCAGAACACCTACAAACATCTGACCATTGATTTCAATGGGAAATACGGCGTTCTGTTTCCGACGGGGCGTTTTTTTACGCCTCATATTCAAATACCGGGGCGTAAAAAGACGCCACGTAAAAAGAAGTGCAGTAGTAGAAGTATTTTTTTTGTCGGTTCTAATTTTAGAAGGGGTAGATTATACCCAAAAAAATATATATTTTCTTTTAAAATTCTCAAATTTACACTAAAATATACTATTAGTATGAGTTCCCTACCTGACCCAGCAGCTGTCATGTCAAGGGGCACCTGGCAATCACGTTATCGCCAGGTCCAATAGCGGGAGCTGCGTTGATTCTGCCTCTATTTACTACAGTGTAATATTAAATGGAGAAGAAAGAAGCAATTAAAAAAGTTTCTGTCTTTTCCTCAGGGTCCCCAGCTATATGTGACAGCCGGGCACCCAACTTGCTCCTGCTACATTGCAGGGGCTGCCCATGCAGTATTTTTACAATGGATTGGGTTTAAATCCCAGGACCAAATGTACGGCATGTGTATGTTTATATAATTTTCCAAGAAAGTAAAAAAAATCTACGTTTCAATGGGTGCTGCCAATCAATGTGAAGTGACAATAGACATCGACAATGGACCGCATTGCAAAAAAATTCATTAATTTGCAGCTCATATTGAACCTCATCTTTTTCTATTGACTGTCCTCAAAATCTGGTGTGAGGTGGAGTCATAGTCGATAGAATTTGATAAAGTTCCTATAACAATTACAGACATCCCATCATTGAGGTGTACATCAGAGTCGTGCCTGGCATTTGCACAATGGACTTCACAGGGTTATTTTGTGTATTATCCTGTTCATCTAGCTATATTGCCTTATGTTCTGCAAAACCACTAAGACAGGTTTCATACACAGGCCATTGTATTATAGTTCAAGTGCAGTGTCGGATTCGGGGAATAGAAGAATTCTTTATCATATATTTTCAGGTTCAAAAACTGGTATTGACATTTACAACACTTGTGTACATAAAAACACCCCCGAATGGGGAATAATTGGAATGGGACAATGGGACATTGGCAGTTTGATACAGATTGTGGTTAACTAAGACAATGATTTTTTAAATTATCTTTATTCACGTACAGATTGTGATTCCGACTGTAAAAAAAAAACTGAAAAAATGTCAAAATCAAGAAATTCTATATGCAAAAGTACAACATATGCATAATATAATTACTTAATATTGTAAATCATATTATATCATGTCTAGTGTTGAAAAACTAGGTTCTCTATTATGCAGTACATAGGGTTCGAGCCCACCCTTGAGATGATATGACATGTTATAAGATTTTACAAGTAAATTTGTGATGCGGCTTATTCATGACCTTTAAAGAACCACTCCAGAGGGGTTTTTTTTCCGCCTTCCTACCTCCCCCAGTATTCAAATGTAATCTAGTGTAATGTAGTAACGTGTATTGACTTACCTGGTGCTCTATCTCATGGATGCCGCTCCGCTCTGGGCCACCATGGGGATCACGTGAGCTGTACTTTGACAACCCAAATCCTACATCGTCTACTGTAAAAAAAAAAAACGGAGGTCAGTCTGACTGAAGATCATGTGACCCAACGGTGGCCTGGAACGGAGCTGCATCCCATGAAATACAGCACCAGGTAAGTCAATACGCATGTCTACATTACACTACATTATTTTTTCAAACAGGTAGGAGAAAAACGTGGAGAGCTTCTTTAATAGAATGTAGATCCATTGGTTATATTGTTCTTGCTTTCTTGGTCAGTCATTTAAAATGATATTTGTCTCTCAGTACCTTACAGACAATCTTGATAGCAATTAATGAAAGAGAGAAAGAAGTGGGCTCTCCTTATCCGCAACATAACCCACACACCAGTCAATAAATCAATAGATCCTAATTACTACACCTTCACTGTGCACAGCTCTTTCAGAAGGTGCGAGGCCCCGTAATTATTATCAATGACTAGCTGCAATAGCAATCATTTGTCCTTTGTTAACTTTCCCAAGTATATTACAGTAATGGAGAAGTGGAAGTTTTTCATCATACTGCAGCAGTTACTTTTAGCCAAGAGGAAAAGGTTTCTACATGACTGAATGTAGGATGTGTAGGAATATTATCCAAAGGTAAATCTCTTTTATGTTAGGGGTTTGCATATTCAGCAAATATATTATTTGTAATAAATAATCAATAACTCATAATCCAATACTAAATCAATGCCTGATGTGTCTATCAGCAGATTACAGGCCACAATTTACAGCAGCCGGTATTCTGTTTTTTTGTGTAATGGACAGAAACGGTCAGCAACACATGACACTGTAACTATGTATGATAAATATTAAAACTCAAATTCTGAGAAAGCCCACAAACTTACATCATGCATATGGTAAAGCTGTAGGCATAGAGGCTGTACAGAGACACAGAGAGTTCCTTTAGCTCAGCACTATAGAGCTGTTTCACTCCGTGTGCCAGCATATAATACCGCTATACAGTACTGTATTGCAAAGGTATTTTCCCCTAGAAGCGTAACAATGTCTAATGGAGCATACCGCAAATTCTTTCTGTCAAATTTATACAGAAGCCAACAGAAAAATCCTCTATATATCTCTGTATTAAATAAGAAAGATACTGAAAAGAAGTAGGGCCCTCCATAGATTTCTATTGGTGCCATGTTACTGCTCTGTACAACTTGGCGGTTGTACAGAGCCATAACACGGTCGCGTGCAAACTCTTCAAACATGAACTATGAAAATGATATATATTATTTCAATGGATATAATCACAAACACCGATTTATTTTATGTCAAGAAAACATTGCAACGTGATACTGCAGAGTTGACTGGGTCTACTGGGTGATCACATGGCAAATTTTACACCGAGAAAAGGGTTTTGTTTACTCTATTCAAAATGTCTTTTAGGTAATGAAGTTAAGGAAACTTGCGCAGCAAATCGCCAACTGTCGACAAAGGCTGGAACGATCAACAGTGCTAATAAACCAAGCTGACCATCTCCTTAAAGAAAATGATCATGCAAGGTTCCTGCAAGCTGCCAAAACAGTAGTAGACAGGTACATAAAGAGAAAATATATGTTTTATATATACTGTACATTTTGATCAAAGGAATTCTACTGCTTGTTCAAACACCTATTTATTAAAGTATACTGCTGGTTTGGAGGTGCCTGGGAATATGTCATCATCTGCAAATCCCTAATATGAGTTCTATTGCTGAACTTGAAGTCAGAACAGGGAATCCATGAAAAATCAAATTCTCCTACTGGGCTTTCAGGTATCCATTCACCATACAGGCTATAGATTGTGCCCAATAGGTTGTCCACAGCTGGTTCCAGAGGTGACCACAGCTCTCTATCTCTGGTGTTGTCGTATGAAACAATCACATTCATTGTTAACATCTAAGGGCCTGTTCACATCAGCGTTGCTTTCCGCAGAGGGGTTCCATTGGAGCTTTCCGTCGGGGGAACCCCTCAACGGAAAGGCAAACGGAAACATTAGCTTCCGTTTGCAAGGGATACTTTGCTAATGGTTTTCGTTTGTCACCGTTCTGAAAGGGTTCCGTTTTTTTTAAGTAATCAATAGCGCAGTCCCCCGACAGAAAGCTCCGACGGAACACCTCAACGGAAAGCAACGCTGATGTGAACACAGCCTAAAGGATAAAAATTATCATGTGACAATCACACAGGTGCATGGTTCATTGCAGTTACGCGCAGTTAAAAGATCTGTGTCTTGTAAACACACTGTGTGATCATGACATGATAGATTTTCATTCTCTGGATGTAAACAATATGGTGCCCATTCAATGACTCCAAGCAAAGATCTGGAAAAGCTTGAGAAATTAATGCACAGAGTATATTAGCAAACGGTGTATCTTTTCTTCAAACAATGAATCAACTTTCCTTGCTAAAACTGGAATATCCCTTTTAGGCTGTTTTTTTCCGCACAATCTTACAAAAAGACAGCATGCATAAAAATAAAACAAAATTAAAAAGAAGAACTTAATAATGACATAAATTTACATTTTACTCCTCTCTTAACAACCTCCCACTTTTCCAAGCCTGGCACAGCAATATTATTCAGCTTGCCCAACATGGGCTCCAAATGGCTACAAATTGGCACATATTTTTTAAAGAGGCAAAATAAAAATTTTCAATTTGATCAATTATGCCCAAATGAGTCAACCAGTGTTACTGAGTAGGCACCTTGTAAGTTATCCAAAATCGCAAAACTGTCTTCCTAGCAGCTAATAATGACCTCTATATACCCAATACACCATTACTGCTGGGTAGAAGTATAACTAAGAATACAAAATGTCATATCCAATAACATGTTTGTATTATAGACTTCTTTAATCTTCAGGATATGTTTCGGTCCACTTTTATTGAATCGGCCCTGAAAAGCGTTTCGGTCAGTATAAATTTGCCACGAATTGCAAGTCCCCTGATAGGCTTGTCAGACACAGAGAGTCAAACAAGGAAATTGGGCAAATTCCAGAATGTCGAAAACTCACTGGATTTGATGATTGGCAGTCCAAAGATGTCATATTATCATTTCAATTGTATATTGGAAAGTATATTGGAAACTCTTTTAAATAACTTACAGTAGAATGTAATCTTAAAAATATATATTTAAAAAAAATATATTTGCAATTGAAGTCCGCAATATTTAAACAAAATAAAAAACAACAAACATTTTTCAATCATTTAATAATTTGAACATAATATGGTCTAAATTTAGCCAGTACCATTGGAGAAAGTATAGCTCGAATAGCAAAACTAGATTTGGGAATCTATAATAATCTTTGAAGATGAAAAGCAGGACATCCTCAATATCCTGGGCCACTTGCGATTCCACGAAAATAAAACAAAACATGCTCACCACCTCTCCAGGTCTTCCGTAGCGATGTGTCCCTGCCAGCAGGTAAGATAATGTAGCTGTCTCATGTGATCGCTGCCGCCAATGTGACCACAGCAGCCTGTGATTGGCTGCAGTGGTCACATGAAACAGCTACATCATGAGGTATCTGTCCCATGTGACCACTGCACCAATCACAGGCTGTATTGGTCACATGGGACAGCAACGTCATCTCACCTGCTGGAAGAGATGCGTCGATACTGAAGACCAGGGCAGGTGGTAAGTATGGTATTTTTTTATTTATCTCATTTTCTCCCCCTTTTTTTTTTATAATCTGCAAAATGGCAGCTGGCAGCCGGCATTTTGACAATCCATGCGCCATGAACCCCAAAAGTTTCTGATTTCGGTCGAACCTGAAACTATTGAGAAATTCTGACTGAATTCAATTTGTGCCGAGTCGGTTGGCTCATCTCTACCAGTAACGTCTTCATTTTGGGCAGTTCCAAAGTAAATGAATCATTGTTACTGCGTAAGTTTGACACTTAGGAAACAGAGACCAAACTCTAGGTCCAAATTTAGCCAGTACTGTTGGAGAAAGTATAGCTCGATATAGCAGAACTAGATTTGAGAATCTATAAGAATCTATTGGAGAAGAAAAGCAGTACATCCTCAATATCCTGTCACCCAAAATGAGACAACAAGCACCTTCCTATTTTCTTTTCAGTTCTAGAAGATATTCATCATTACTTAATTGAATAAGATAATTATAACATTTTTAAATGCCCCCTTCTGATTTAAAAAAATATGTTCAAATCATTAAATTATTTAAAAATTGTTGTTTTTTTTAATTTTGTTTAAATATTGCTGAATTAAATTGCAATTTTTTAAAAAAATATATATATATTTTTAAGATTACATTCTACTGTAAGTAAAGAGTTTCCAATATACAATTGAGATGATAATGTGACACCTTTGGACTGCCAGTTTTTGACATTCTGGAATTTGATCATTATACCATATCAGTGAGTATATACTATCAGAATAATTGTCATGCTTTTTCTTAAATAAATTCCAAACATATTGGATAAAAGATATAGTTGGACATAAATTGCCTCTTAATCTCCCTGCCTATAGACCATGTCAAATGTTTGATACACTACTCATCATCTGGCATAAAAAAATGAACTGCATTCTGGGCCTTAGTACAGTCCCAAACCCTCAAATAATTCAATTGAGCAGTGATAAAATAATTTTTAGAGATGGGAACTGCAAAGCCTCCATTACTTTTTTCTGTTTGCGGAACCTAACAGCGATAATGTCTTCTATACACAGCACACAGAGAAAAGGAGAATCCTGCTCTCCTAACTCTATCTATCACATATATATATGTATGAGATTATACAGCAGTAATGAGCAGCGTAGCTGAGAATACACTGGGGTGACATGTAACACTTACCAGGAAGCCGCAGCACGTCTGTCTGCATCTTTTTCACTCTGCTCCTGTTCCCCCCTCTCCTCTCCATAGACTTTTATTGGCAGCGTCTGTTTCTCATCTCTGCTCCTGCTCCTGCTCCCTTCTCCCACCATCCATAGATTTATATTGACAACATGTCTTTCTTTCTCACTCTACTTATTCCTCCTGCTCACCCCTTCTTCCTTTATAGACTTTAGACTTGTATGCAGTGTGTCTGTTTGCGGACTCACTCTCTCTCTGCTCCCTCCTCCTGCTCCCCCTCTCCCCTCTCCATAGGCTTGTATAAGCAGGCAGTGTAGAGACACACCCCATCTTTTCCAGTCCATCAATTTTCTCTCAAACTAGGGGCGGATTTTGTGTGACAGCAGGGGGTGGACAGCAGATTACAGGAAGGGAGACACCTAGTTGCAGTAACTTTACACAGATCTTGCATGGACAAAACAACAAAATTATAGTCAATTACAAAGTTATTCTATATCAGGTATACTATTACAATAACATAATCCAGTTAATAAAATCAGTTCCAAAATCGTATTGAAAAAAAAAATCCACCTAGTCAAAAGCTTTTGTTGCATCGATTCAAAGCATCTAAGGGGGTGCCGATAGTTGTTATGGCAAACGGAAGCCTAACAATGGCCTCCTGGTTTGCCAAGTCTCGAAGCCTGTTAGGATCCGCCTCAGGCAGGTCCTAATTGTTTTGCTGACAGTGTCCCACTGACAGCTCTAATACATTGCACTATGTAGGTGTAATGTATTAGTATAGCGATCAGTGTTGCAGGCCTTCAAGTCCCCTAGTGGGACAAAAAAAAAAGGTTACAAAAAAAGTTAAAAAAATAAAAGTTTCAAGTTAAAAATAACAAAATTGCCTTGGGATAGTGGGCCACACATATTCTCAACAAATAAGTAAATCATACAAATTAAAGATCAACTACAACTTCTTTGGCATATAAATGGCCGCAGTACTTTATTATGGGTAATAATAACAATAAATCACTTTATTAATAATCATAATAACAATATCATCATAACAAAAAACAGCTCAGCCATCTTGCTCGAGCCCCATATTTGACAAAAATCTATTTTTAAACCTGATACACGGGCGACATCCCACACCTGTCACAGTAACAACGTAGCACTGACACCCCCCCCCCCCTGCCAGTTCTACCATATTTTGCAGATCCAAACTAAATATATCCAGTGCCACGTCTGAAAGATGTACTCCATCGTCTCTGTAAAAACCTGATAAACCTCCTTTCAAGTGTTTACGACGGTAGCTCAAGCCACCTACAGAAAACATAAATTTCTCAACTATCCGATTCACTCTTCTTCGTATTTTTTCAAATGGTTTGAAAAATTTAATCATTGTAGACCAGGCCCAATTTCTGAACATACTAATGTGTAATTACTAAATTGCAATTTAAATTGAATAAAATCCCTCTTAATGTTAAATACTAAATCTAATGTGCCGATTTTACCAATATCGTTACCTCCTAAATTAACTATTAGGATATCTGGGGTTGGGTACATTTTGTACATCTCTAATAATTGTTCATTAAAACCTGACCACTTTAATCCTCTGATTCAATGCCAGAAGATTTTGAATTTACCAACATCCATTGCCAGGTTTTATGAATAAATGCGATTAAGTGCTGTTCTATAGGCCCAGAAAATAAAAGAATGGCCTATTATTGGCCAAGAATTGCAGCGACCTGAAAGGGATGACAAAAAACTTTTAAGGTCTTGCATGTGGCCGAACATAAACATTAAAACGTGTTGAACCCCATCTCCCAATTTTCTTTATTACTTCATCATCCAAGCCCAGCCCTGCAGCCTCAGTTGAAGCTCCGATTCTAAAAGAATGAGAAGTGAACTTAAGGCTACATTCACACGAACATGGCCAACCTCGGACGTGAAAAACAATCCCTCCATAGACTAGAGTCTATGGAGGGATGCATGAAGCGCAAAAAATAGGATGTGTTCTATTTTTTCATGGACCCTTCACACCCCCCTTTGAAACAACGGTCGTGTGAACGGCCCCATTGAAATACATTAGTCCGTGTGACGGCCATTATTTTAACGGCCGTCACACGTACGTGATACACGCTCGTCTGAATGAGCCCTAAGATGACTCATTCATAGCTGCATCAGAAATTTTCTTAACACTGCATTAAATTGGCAGGAGGGACTTATCAAAGTGGACAGAAAATAATGTGCCTGACACCAAATATTCCTTCAAAATTTTAACAGGGCAACAATTATCGTTATTGCTAACATTTAAACGTAACCATTTACCCCTTCCCAATTGGTCAGTTTTCGACCTTCTTATAAAAATGTCCACACTATGGCTGCTCATTACTATGTCATTAAACAATAGGTTAGTATCACTTTTCCTATTAACAGCTACCAGCTCTGAAATTCTAAGAGCTGCAAAAAAGGCCATTACAAATGCAGCATCGAATAATTTCTTCTCATAGGAATCCATACAAAGCACACTTGTCACCAAAACCAATTTCTTCAGGATGTCAAATGTGATTGGTCTCCTGTTGTCAGATACCACGTTCCCTTTCTTTAAACCTTTTAACACCTGCTTCACTGAAAAATAACTATTAACAGGTTTAATGTTATATAATTTGCAGAAAAAATAAATTCTCAATAAACTTTTGCTGAGATTAGAGTATGAAAAATTTCCTTCTAGTTTTTTACCTATAAAACCTAATGTTGTAACTTCCGATACCTCATAAGGTTCCTTTCCAGATTGTGTGATAAACTCACACCAATCCATCCACGCTGCATGATAACTATTTCAAGTTGTGGGTGCAAGTGCGTTCTTAATGAATTTACTGATCAGGACCAGATTACCTCCCATAAGTGATTTGGACAGACCGAATCAAATCTGCGTGTGGTGCCAAGCTCCTGAAACGCTCCAGCTGCAATCGTGATAATGCATCTGCTATATCATTTTTCCAACCAGCAATATGTTTAGCTTTAATCCATTTGTTAAACCTGAGACAGTATAACACTAAATGCCTAAGCAATTTGATTACATGTAAAGATTTAGAGCTAAGACAATTAACCGCAAATACCACTCCTTTATTATCACTTTTGATAAAAATTCTCCTATTCTGAAATTTACTGAACCATGCCACAACTGCAGCTGCTATCGGAAACAATTTCAATAATACTATGCTTTTTATTAACTTATGCTGAACCTATGCCAGTGGCCAACTACCTGACATCCAACGTCCTTGCCAATATGCACCATAACCCTCTCCACCGGCAGCATCAGTGAAGAATTCAGAATCTTCGTCCAAAACAAATTCCTCCTGAAATAATGACCTACCATTGTAATTGTCCAAAAATTCCATCCAAATGAATACATCTTCCTTTAATTCCTTATTCACTCTAATATGGGAGAGCGGTAACTTAAGACCAGCTATAGCTAATGAAAACCTTCTTGCAAAAATCCGCCCTACTGGCATCATATTCATAGCAAAATTCTATATACCGATTAGAATTTCTTTTAACCCCTTCCCGCTTTGGCCACTTTTGACCTTCCTGACAGAGGCTGATTATTCAAATCTGACATGTTATGTGATAATAACTTCGGAATGCTTTTACCTATCCAAGTGATTCTGAGATTTTTTTCTCATGACACATTGGACTTTATGTTACTGTTAAAATTTGCTCAGTACATTTAGAATTTAATTGTGAAAAACACCAAATTTTATTGAAAAATTGCAAAAATTTGCATTTGTTTAAATTTAAATGTATCTGCTTGTAAGTTAAGTAACTATACCACACAAAATTGTTGCTAATTAACATCCCCCATATGTCTACTTTAGATTGGCTTCATTTTTTGAAAATCCTTTTATTTTTCTAGGACGTTAAAAGGCTAAGAACTTTAGAAACAATTTCTCACATTTTCAAGAACATTTCAAAAGGCTATTTTTTCAGGGACCAGTTCAGTTTTGAAGCGGATTTTAGAGCCTTATATTTTAGAAACCCCCAATAAGTCACCCTATTTTAAAAACTTCACCCCTCAAAGTATTCAAAACAGCATTTAGAAAGTTTCTTAACACTTTAGACGTTTCACACAAATTAAACCAATGTAGAGGTGAAATTTACAAATTTCATTCTTTTTAATTCATTTTATTTGTAACACAAGGTTTTACCAGAGAAATGCAACTCAATATTTATTGCCCAGGTTCTGCAGTTTTAGGAAATATCCCACATGTGGCCCTAGTGTGTATATGGACTTAAGCACAGGCCTCAGAAGCAAAGAAGCACCTAGTGGATTTTTGGCATCGTTTTTATTAGAATATATTTTAGGAACCATGTCAGGTTTGAAGGGCTCTTGCGGTGCGAAAACAGTGGAAATCCCCCAAAAGTGACCCCCATTTGGGAAACTACACCCCTCAAGGAAACTATCTAGGGGTATAGTGAGCATTTTGACCCTACAGGTTTATTGCAGAAATTATTGGAAGTAGGCTGTGAAAATGAAAATGTACATTCTTTCAAAGAAAATGTAGGTTTTGCTAATTTTTTCTAAGTTCCACAAGGACTGAAGGAAAAAAAGCACCACAACATTTGTAAAGCAATTTCTCCCGAGTAAAACAATACCCCACATGTGGTCATAAACGGCTGTTTGGACACACAGCAGGGCTCAGAAGGGAAAGAGCGCCATTTGGCTTTTGGAGCTGAAATTTAGCAGGAATGGTTTGCGGAGGCCATGTCGCATTTGCAAAGCCCCCGAAGGGACAAAACAGTGGAAACGCCCCACAAGTGACCCCATTTTGGATACTGTACCCCTTGAGGAAATTATCTAGGGGTGTAGTGAGCATTTTGACCCCATAGGTGTTTCATATATTTTTTTTTAGAATTGGGCAGTAAAAATAAAAACAATTTTTTTTCTTCAATAAGACGTAGCTTTAGCTAAAAAAAAAAAATTTGCTCAACAGATAAAGGAAAAAAAAGAACCCCAATATTTGTAAAGCAACTTCTCTAGAGTACGGAAATACCTCATAAACTGATGTTTGGGCATACGACAAGGATCAGAAGTGAAGGTTTGCGCCATTTGGCTTTTGGAGCACAGATTTTGATGGATTGGTTTCTTGACACCATGTCGCTTTTTCAAAGCCCCTAAGGTACAAGTACAGTGGAAACTACCCAAAAGGGACTCCATTTGGTATACTACACACCTTGAGGAATTAATCTAGGGGTGTAGTGACCATGTTTACCCCGCAGGTGTTTCATAGATTTTATTTGAGTTGGGCAGTGAAAATAAACATTTAATTTTCACACGGCTTATTTTCGGTCATTTTTCAGGCCGTAAATGTCCGAAAAACGGCCTAAAAATCGGAAGCAGAATGCCTCCAAACATCTGCCCATTGATTTCAATGGGAAAAATGGAGTTTTGTTCCGACGGGGCATGTTTTTAAATGGCTCCATAAAATAACGCTGCGAATAAGAAGTGCATATCACTTCTTGAGCCATTTTTTGAGCCGTTTTTCATTCTCTATAGAAAAACAGCTCCAAAACGGCTGCAAAAAGTGCCGTGAAAAATGCTAGTTAATTAAAAAACTTCTGAAAATCAGGAGCTGTTTTCCCTTGAAAACAGCTCCGTATTTTTAGACGTATTTTGCTAAGCATGTGAACATACACTTAGACGTATGCCTTAGCTGAAAGTTTTCATTTTCTCAAAAAATAAAGGTGAAAAAGCACCCCAACATTTGTACAGTAATTTCTCCTGAGTTCGGCAATACCCCACGTGGTCATAAACTGCTTTTTGGGCACACGGCAGGGCTTAGAAGGGAAGGAGCGCCATTTCGCTTTTGGAGTGCAGATTTTGCTGGATTGGTTTCTGGTCAATATGTAGCGTTTGCAAAGCCCCTGTGGGACCAAAACAGTGGAAACCCCTCAGAAGTGACCCCATTTTAGAAACTACACCCCTCAAGGTATCACCTGGGGGTGTAGTGAGCATGTTAACCCCGCAGGTGTTTTGCAGAAATTAGTGTGCACTCGATGTTGCAGAGTGAAAATGGGATTTTTTTCCATAGATATGCCAATATGTGGTGCCCAACTTGTGCCACCATAACAAGACAGCTCTCTAATTATTATGCTGTGTTTCCCGGTTTTAGAATCACCCTACATGGGGTACTAATCTTTTGCCTGGACATTTGACAGGGCTCAGTAGTGAAAGAGCACCATGCTAAATTGAGGCCTAATTTGGCGACTTACAAAGTATTGGTTCAGAATTGCAGGGCTCTGATGTGAAATAATAAAAGAAACCCCATTTTGGAAAACTACACCCCTCAAGGCATTTATTAAGGGGTGTAGTGAGCATTTTCTCCTCACAGGTCTTTTCCATAAATGAATGCGCTGCGGATGGTGCAAAGTAAAATTTAAATTTTTCCCCAGATATGCCATTTCAGTGGCAAATATATCATGCCCAGCTTATGCCACTGGAGAAACACACCCCAAAAATTGTTAAAAGGGTTCTCCAGGGTATGGTGGTGCCATATATGTGGAAGTAAACTTCTGTTTGGGCACACTGTAGGGCTCAAATGGGAGTGAGCGCCATTTGGCTTTTGAAGCGTAGATTTTGCTTGGTAGTAGTTTTGTTTGGAGTTTAACTGGTATTTCAGTTTATAATGTGGGGGCACATGTAAGCTGTGCAGAGTACATTGGGGGGATAGTCAGGTGGTATAATAGTGGGGTGAAAAAAAACAATAAAATAATCCATAGATGTGTGTTACACTGTGAACCAATCCTTTCTGCACAGGCCGGTGTCGCACTGATAAATGGTGTCCTTTCTTATCCCCCTTTTGGTACACACTCGGCACCTTTGCAGTTTGGGGAATTTTTCTGGGAAGTGTTGTCCTTGTATAATATGGGCACCATCGCTTCCAGCAGATATGTTTGAGTCCTCCCCTTCCTGGTTCCCTAATTCTAGGGCCCCGATAAGTCGCCTCTTGAAACAGAAGAAATATTACCCTTGGGCCTGCACAACCGCATATTTTTATTTCCTGACTTATTGGAGCCTTAGCTTATTTAAATTTTTTCATAGACGTAGTGGTATCAGGGCTGTTTTTTTGCGGGATGAGTTGTAGTTATTATTGGTACCATTTTGGTGTACATGCGACTTTTTGATCACTTTTTATCCTATTTTTTGGGAGGCACGAGACCAAAAATCTGCAATACTGGCATAGATTTTTTTTTAAACAGCGTTCACCACAAAAAATAAATTAGATGTTATCTTTACTCTGCGGGTCAGTACGATTCCAGCGATACCAAATTTATAGCACTTTTTTATGTTTTACAACTTTTTGCACAATAAAATTACTGTTGTCAAAAGAATGTCTTTTTTCTGACACCATGTTGTGAGAACCATAACTTTTTTATTTTTTCGTCAATGGAGCTGTATGAGGGGCTTGTTTTTTGCGAGATGAGCTATAGTTTTATAGGTACCATTTTTGGATACATGCAACTTTTTGATCACTTTTTATTTTTGTAGGGTAAAGTGACAAAATAACAGAAATTCTGGCATTGTTTATAATATTTTTTACGCCGTTCACCGCGTGGAATAAATAACATAATCATTTTATAGTTTAGGACGTTACGGTCGCGGCGATACCAAATATGTATGTTTTTTTTTTGCAATAATAAAGGACTTGATAAGGGAAAAAGATTGTGTTTTATTTTATTTCTTGAAACTTTTTTTCACTTTTTTTTTACACTTTTCTTTAGTCCCACTAGGGGACTTGAAGGTCCAACTGTCAGAGTTTTATTTCTAATACATTGCACTACCTATGTAGTGCAATGTATTAGATCTGTCAGTCATTCACTGATAGCAAGCCGATTAGTCTTCGCCTCCAGGCGGGGCCTAATCGGCTTCCATAATGGCAGAGCAGCAGACCATTGTTAGGTCTCCTGTTGCCATAGTAGCAGTCGACATCCCTGTGATTGCAGGGCAGAGCTGCCGATCTGCTGGCAACCACAAAGATGTAGCGATCGCATTAGATCGCTGCATCTAAGGGGTTAATGGCAGCGATCGGAGCTAGCTCAGGTTTCTGCCATTACAGGTGGATATCAGCTGTAAAATAAAGCTGACATCCACCGCTGATGACGCTGGCTCATCTGCTGACGGCTACGGAAGCCTTTTAGGCCTCTCCTCCGGGTGGGGCTGGAAGTTTCCTGTACTGGGCAGACCGGGAGGCCACCATTTGGCCTCCAGTCACTGGTGCCTATGAGCTGCAAACACCTTAAATGCAGCGGGATCCAAGGGAACTTCGGTCCCCGCCATTACAGCAGGGTTTCAGCTGTAAGATACACCTGACATCCGGGGATGATGGCACTGACTCAGCTTCTGAGCCGGTGCCATCCATTTGTCGTGGGTATACGACATTTCGCAGGTAGCACTGGCTTTCCATGACGTATACTTGACAGCTTTTCCTGCAAGAAAAAAGCCCTCAAACGGCTACTTGGATGGAAATACCAAAAAAGTTGTAGCGGTGATATAAAAACATCCCAATGTGCAGGCCGGAGGGGAACATTCCTTCAGTTTCAAGAAGTGGCTGTCAAAACGATAGGATTTTTGAACCGGAAAGGGGAGGGCCATAGCACATCTGCTGGAAGTGAGGGCGCCCGTATTATACCAGGGAAACACTTTCCCAGCAAAATTTCCCAAACTACAAAGGAGGAAAAGTCCCAAAAACGAGCAGTGTTCCAGAAGAGGAATACGAAAGGATACATTTTATCAGTGCGACACTGGCCTGTGCATAACGAATTGCTTCATAGCGTACCAAACATCTATGGATAATTGTATTATTTACCCCATTATTATACCCTCTTATTATGCCCTGATGTACTCTGCACAGATTACATATGCCCCCACATTATAAACTGAAAAAACAGTAAAATTCCAAACAAAACTACTACCAAGCAAAATCCACCTTCCAAATGGCAGTCCTACCCTTCTAAGCCCTACAGTGTGCCCAAAGAGCAGTTTACGCCCACATGTATGGCATTGCCATAACCGGGAGAACCAGTTTAACAATTTATGGGATAAGATTTTGGACAATATTCTCACTACACCCCCTAGATCACCATATATGGCGTATTAGTGTACTCTGAAGAAATTGCTTTACTAATGTTATGGTGCTTTTTCGCCTGTATTCCTTGTGGCATTGAATTTTTTTTTAGCTAAATCCACATCTTATTGAAAAAAATAATATTTTTCATTTTCATGGCCCAATTCTAATGAAATACCTGTATGGTCAAAATGCTAACTGTTCCCCTATATGAATTCCTTGGGGGTGTAGTTTCTAAAATGGTGTCTTTTTGAGGGGTTTCCCTATGTTTTGGCACCACAAGACCTCTTCAAACCTGACATGGTGCCTAAAAAATATTTGAATAAAAAGGCGGCCCCAAAACTTTCAAGGTGCTCCTTTATTTCTGATGCCTGTGTTGCAGTTAAGTAGAACACTAGGGCCACATGCGGGATATTTCTAAAAATGTCGGAATCAGGTTAATAAATATTGAGTTGCGTTTTTCTGTTAACACTTGCTGTGTTACTGGAAAAAAAGGATAAAAATTGAATATCTGCAAAAAATATATTTTTTAATTCCTGTGAAATGCCTGAAGGGTTAAGACACTTTCTAAATGCTGTTTTGAATACTTTGAGGGTGCAGTTTTTAGAATAGAGTGATTTATGGGGGTTTCTACTATATAGGCCCCTCAAAGCCACTTCAGAACTGAACTTGTCCCTAAAAATTAGGTTTTTGAAATTTTCTTGAAATTGTGAGAAATTGGTGCTAAACTTATAAGCCTTGTAATGTCCTAGAAAAATAAAAGGATGTTTAAAAAATGATGCCAACATAGAGAAGACATTTCTAAAATGTTAACTGGGTACTATTTTGTGTGGTATAACGATCTGTCCAACAAGCAGACACATTTAATTTTAGAAAAATGCAAACTTTTCCACATTTTCTCAAAATTTTTGTGTTTTTCACAAATAAACACTGAATGTATCAACCAAATTTTACCACTAACATAAAGTACAATGTGTCACAATAAAACAATCTCAGAATTGCTTGGATAAGTAAAAGTAGTACGAAGTTATAACCACATAAATTGACACGTCGGATTAGAAAAACTAGGTTCTATCAGGAAGGTCAAAAGTGGCTGAAGCGGGAAGGGGTTAAAGGCTATGTAAACCTTTGAAAACGTTTTTTTAATAATAAAACAATGTATCATATTATTTGAAATAACTTTGTAATTGTTTTTTACATATAAACTGTATCTTGCACATAAACCCGAATCCGTCAGGTCAGCGGGATTGACGGCTTCAGTGACAGCGGGTCCTGCGTGTCTCTGACATGCAGGATCTAGCTCTTATCGATCACATCTAAGTTCAAAACTTCCTGTAATACTAGAGACTACCTGTCCATCAGTGTCAGAGAGGTTGTTTTAAACTAATTTTATTTGACATCCAACAGCCTCTTTTTCGCCCTTCTAAGGAGGGCCCCTGCAGATTTTATAAAATGCTTATTTTTTCCAAATCCATTAGGGTATGTTCACACAGGGCGGACATGACCATAAGAACTCTCCGTAATAGGGTCCGCAATTAAGGGCCTATTCAGTTCTATTGATCGCGGACACCTTTCCGTATCGCTACGGATGGGTGTCCGTGCCATTAAAATGTTCAGAAAACTATGGAACATATCTTTCTTTTGCATTTTACAGGCCGTGCCCGCAATTGCAGGCCATGATTACGAGTATGCCTGTGTGCCAGGGCCTTAAAGTACACAGCGTATCCGCCAGGCAGCACAAAATTGTGGTGCAGTTTTTTTGCCGGAATGTCCACTGAAGAAAACTGCACGAAGAAACAAAAAAAATCTATAGCCATCACATCTTTTTTGCCGCAAAAATTGCAACATCTGCTATTTGTTGCAGGTTTTACCTAACATTGAATTCAATGGGGAAGACCAGCAACATAAAAGCAGCGATTACGCAAGTACAATTGACATGCTGCGGATTTAAAAAAACGCACCGCAGGTCAGTTTCTGAGCGTTTTTTACGCTTATCATTTACGCAGCTTGCGGATGAGATTTGTTTCTAATCTCTGCCACTCTGCTGCTACTGCGTTATGCTGCGTATTTCATTGCGAAAAATCCACAGTATTTACGCTACGTGTAAACTTACCCTTACCCAGTCATGAATTCAAACTAGTTTTTCAGTGATTTTTAATACAGTGAAGGAAATAAGTATTTGATCCCTTGCTGATTTTGTAAGTTTACCCACTGTCAAAGACATGAACAGTCTAGAATTTTTAGGCTAGGTTAATTTTACCAGTGAGAGATAGATAATATTTAAAAAAAAAACAGAAAATCACATAGTCAAAATTATATATATTTATTTGCATTGTGCACAGAGAAATAAGTATTTGATCCCCTACCAACCATTAAGAGTTCAGCCTCCTCCAGACCAGTTACACGCTCCAAATCAACTTGGTACCTGCATTAAAGACAAATGGTCACCTGTATAAAAGACTCCTGTCCACAGACTCAATGAATCAGTCTGACTCTAACCTCTACAACATGGGCAAGACCAAAGAGCTTTCTAAGGATGTCAGGGACAAGATCATAGACCTGCACAAGGCTGGAATGGGCTACAAAACCATAAGTAAGACGCTGGGTGAGAAGGAGACAACTGTTGGTGCAATAGTAAAAAAAATGGAAGACATACAAAATGACTGTCAATCGACATCGATCTGGGGCTCCATGCAAAATCTCACCTCGTGGGGTATCCTTGATCCTGAGGAAGGTGAGAGCTCAGCCGAAAACTACACGGGGGGAACTTGTTAATGATCTCAAGGCAGCTGGGACCACAGTCACCAAAAAAAAACCATTGGTAACACATTACGCCGTAATGGATTAAAATCCTGCAGTGCCCGCAAGGTCCCCCTGCTCAAGAAGGCACATGTACAGGCCCGTCTGAAGTTTGCAAATGAACATCTGGATGATTCTGAGAGTGATTGGGAGAAGGTGCTGTGGTCAGATGAGACTAAAATTGAGCTCTTTGGCATTAACTCAACTCGCCGTGTTTGGAGGAAGAGAAATGCTGCCTATGACCCAAAGAACACCGTCCCCACTATCAAGCATGGAGGTGGAAACATTATGTTTTGGAGGTGTTTCTCTGCTAAGGGCACAGGACTACTTCACCGCATCAATGGGAGAATGGATGGAGCCATGTACCGTCAAATCCTGAGTGACAACCTCCTTCCCTCCACCAGGACATTAAAAATGGCTCGTGGCTGGGTCTTCCAGCACGACAATGACCCGAAACATACAGCCAAGGCAACAAAGGAGTGGCTCAAATAGAAGCACATTAAGGTCATGGAGTGGCCTAGCCAGTCTCCAGACCTTAATCCCATCGAAAACTTATGGAGGGAGCTGAAGATCCGAGTTGCCAAGCGACAGCCTCGAAATCTTAATGATTTACAGATGATCTGCAAAGAGGAGTGGGCCAAAATTCCATCTAACATTTGTGCAAACCTCATCATCAACTACAAAAACCGTCTGACTGCTGTGCTTGCCAACAAGGGTTTTGCCACCAAGTATTAAGTCTTGTTTGCCAAAGGGATCAAATACTTATTTCTCTGTGCACAATGCAAATAAATATATATAATTGTGACAATGTGATTTTCAGTTTTATTTTAAATATAATCTATCTCTCACTGGTACAATTAACCTAGCCTAAAAATTCTAGACTGTTCATGTCTTTGACAGTGGGCAAACTTACAAAATCAGCAAGGGATCAAATACTTATTTCCTTCACTGTATATGATTTTTTTTAAAGCATTGCTTTTTTGTCTTCTTGCTTCAATTTTTTCTATATGAATTTTTTTAAGTTTTATTAGATAATTTTGAGGAATAAGAAATGCCTTTCCACAGTCCCAGACAACTAACGATGATAAAGATCCAGTGTTTGCTTGACATAATAATTTCACATTTTTATGGTCAGATATAAAGCATAGCCAATATGGTTCAAATTTCAATATGGCATAATCTGAGTGAACTCTGGTGCCGAATTTAACGTTTCTAACTAATCTCGAATGTGTAGAAATTTTTTCCATCCCTTTTCCCATCCCTTGGTTGAACTTGATGGACATGTGTCTTTTTTCAAACATACTTAGGCTGTGTTCACAGTTTTTTACACGCAGAAAATCAGCCTCAAAATTCAGTTTGGTATTTTCAGGCAGAATTTGCTCTGCCTGCACGCCGATTTTTACGGCGTTTTTCGCCGGCAGCCATTGAGCGCCACGGGCAAAAAATGCCACGAAATTGATGTTAATAGGAGGTCAGAGGTGTATACGCCCGTAGATAAGGCATGTCCCTTCTTTTTCCCGCGAGCCATTTTCTCAGCTCGCGGTAAAAAAAACGCCTCCGCCTCCCATTGAAATCAATGGGAGGCATTTTCAGCCGTTTTTTGGCGCGTTTTCAAAAACATGTAAAACAACTCTGTGTGAACTGACCCTAACTGTATAACTATGAATCAATGAATTTTACGATTTAGGAAAACAAGAAAACTTTTGTGCATTAGGATTGCATTACCTCCATACAGTATATCTAACCAATTAAAGGGTAAATAAACATTCAACAGACTTCTGACAAGTCATAGTGACATGTCAGAAGTTTTGATTGGTGGGGGTCCGAGCACTGAGCACCAATCGCTTGAACGAAGCTTCAGAAGCTCTCGGGTGAGCGCTGAGCCGCTCGGTTTCTGATCGGCTTTCCGAAAAAAGCAGATCAGAAAGGAAGCAGCTCAACGCTCACCCGAGCGCTTCTGCCGCTTAGTTTTAGCGATCGGTGGGGGTCACAGTGCTCAGACCACCACCTATCAAAACTTCTGACATGTCACTATGACATGTCAAAAGTTTGTTGAAGGTTTAGTAACCCTTTACGTTTGTGCATAGATTTTCCAAAAAAAAAGTCGTGTTGAATTCAGAATTAAGTATTATTATCCCAAAGAGTGCTTTTTTTGTTTCTAGAGTCTTTTTTAATTTTTTTGTTTTGTATATCAGAATTAAGTATCCCTTTGATTTTATCCAAATCTGAATTGTTAATATTGTTTAAGTCCCCTAATACAAAAAAAAAAGAAGTGTGCTCTTTATCTTGCACAAATTTCAAAAATTCCTACATCACCTTATAAGTGAATGGTGGCAGGATATACTGTATACTGAAGCAAATATATTTGCTATTGTTGATATTCCTGTATAAAAATTATAACAACTGAATTTATCAATAGAAGTGGCAACGGGTCACTAATCCTTTATATCTTTAATAAATAAAGATAACTCCATCAATAACTAGACCAAACTGAAGTATGTCTCTGCCCCACATGGAAACAAACAATGAACTTTGTTGTGTTAAATGTGTCTCTTGGAGATGGTGATTATTTATTGAGAATATTAAAAATGGCAAATCTCTTCAGCTTATCAATTCTAGTTTGCATATTTCATAGATAAAAGAAAAAAAAAATGCTGGACAGACACTCCCACCCCCTCCAAACCTCCCTTTCCCCCCAAACATTTTCCCCTATTATCTCTTTAAACCGAAACATAAGAGAGTCTATGGTCTGACCAAGGCTCTTAATGTGTGTTGTTATTTGCTTATTCAATTTTACTACTATACTGATAATACTTGATGATTCTTTATATAGATATTACTTGTCCAGTGTAGATTTGTTTGTTCCTATGTGGCATTTATGTCTCTCTCAGTCCCATTAGATATGACAAAGTACATTCTCCATTCTTAAATCCCATACACAATATACATTTAAAAAAGCATTTCCTTCTGCCTGTCAACTATTACTAATGTACATATGGTAGGTAAGAAAGAAGTAGGGGGCAGTTCAAAGAGTATGTCTGCAGCATCTGACTACACAAGCTGTTTGTAGTCTGTTTCCATGAGGACTCATAGGTCTGCATAGGAGCTATAGACACAAAACAATAGGAGATGTTTTAATAAGACCATATTCTAAGATGATTAATTCTTCACTTTAGATGCATTGGAGAAATAAAGAAAATGTTTTTTTTTAAAGAGCATGCGAAATTAACCATGGGATGATTTGATCTTTTAGTACGAATGTAATCTGCCGCGGTTCTTAAATGGCAGTATCTGTACAGCTGACTGCATGTGTTTGTTCCTGTACCCCATTAGCAGTGACATGGTTCTTTGCCAGGTCCTAGTGTCCACATCAATGTTCAAATGCTCATTCAATTTCTGTATAGATATCAGTTATGTGGAGCTTCACTTTATCCTCACAGCAGTCATCTTATTATAACTGGCCATTTATATCTAGGTTGATTCCCCATCTCTCTGTTCTTATCAGGGATATTGATTATTTTTACACTGTGTATTTATGGAAACTTTCTCCTTTGGGTAATGTACTGTACATGATTTTCATTGCAGACACTTTAGGCTACATTCACACAAGCGTGACAGATTTACGCATGTAAAAAAGGTGCGTGTGCGTTGAGTTATTGCATCTGTGCTTTGTGAGTGGCATGCGTTTTTCACACACTCGCAAAGCACATCTTTTTTTTTTAATGGAATTGATGCGCAAATCACGCACAGCACACGGATGTGCATCGGTGTGCTGTGTGTGGTTTTCACACACCCATGGACTAAAATGGGCGCATAGATGCGTGAAAACACACCAATAAAGGACATGCAGTGAGTTTCTCGCAATGAACACTCGCTGCGTGAAAACTCCTTGTGTGTGAACGGCCCCATTGAAATCAACGGGTCTGTGTGCTGTGCGTGATTTCCATGAATAAGCGCTAGGGCCCTATTACACGAGACTATGATCGGGCAAACTATGAACGCCCCTTCCTGATCATTACCCTGTGTGAACAGGGCAACGATCAGCTGATGAACGTGAAAACGCTCGCTCATCGGCTGATCGTATCTTTTATGCACCACAAAATATCATCATTGTCGGCAGCACATCAGCCCTTTGTAAACAGGAAAATGTGCTGCCGACATGATGCAAATGCATGGGGACAAGCGATTTTAATAAGAATTGTTCGTCCCCAATCCCCATAATAAACGATCATTGCTCGTTTTAAAAGTGGTAAACATGGGCGATATCTGCCCGTGTAAAACCACTCATAGCCTTTAGGTTGTCTCATAGGGGTGATTTGATCGCAAGCTTTGCATTCAGAAAAGCAATCAAATTGTGGGGACTGGGGTTGTTTTGGGGGAAAAATAAATTCAGGAAACAATAGGATTTAAATGTCCTACCACCAAGAAAGAATAAAATTCAAAGTACGTTTTCTATAATAGTAGAGTTTACAGGAAGTGTCTCGAGAGATGGTGCAGCTCAATTAAAGGTGCGTTCATTAAAAGTCTGCTTAAATGGAGACAGTTTCTTACCAGGTCGAACTCATTTGAATAATTGTCCTTACAAAGGACTGTCACTTTAAATGTCTCAATTAATAGGTCAATTTTGAAGAAATTACTGTATTTAATTTAAGCAAAAGAAGAAAATGTTTGACTAAAAACTGGATTCACACAAGTGTTAAAAAATAAATAAATCACAGAACAACCCAAATATTAAATGGTGCTGTTATCTTATGACAGAGTATCCATGGCAACTACATCTTCTCAAGTTCTTATCCCTGATGTCAATTTAAATGATGCCTTTGAAAACTTTGCCCTGGATTTCTCCAGAGAGAAGAAATTGTTAGAAGGTTTAGACTATGTAACAGGTAAGAAGATACAATTCTGAACTATGCTGCCAATATCTGCTCATTCTTCAAAGACAGTACACAATAATAATAGCTCTTTTGTAATTTAATATTTTTTTTTTATTAGTATTTGATTTCTTGTAGCAGTTCAAAGGAAGTTTTTCAGGAAGACGAGTAACATAGGGCAGAGAAAGGAAGAATTCCGCAATTTATTGTTATCAACTATTAATTACTATTAGTTCTAATCAGCGTTATATTTATATAGCACCCACGTATTCTGCAGCGCATCACAATTACAGGAAGCATTTAACATACAAAATAATAATGAAAACAAAAAATAATATAAACAATGATTCTCAAGCCTGTTCTAGCACCTCAGTTAGGGTATGTTCACACGACTACGCCAAATACGTCTGAAATTATGTAGCTGTTTTCAGGAGAAAACAGCTCCTGAATTTCAGACGTTTTTACAAGTGCACACGTTTTTCGAGGCATATTTTACGGACGTAATTGGAGCTGGTTTTCATTGGAGTCAATTAAAAACGGCTCCAATTATGTCCCAAGAAGTGTCCTGCACTTCTTTGACGCGGCCGTAATTTTACGCGCCGTCTTTTGACAGCGACGCGTAAAATGACAGCTCGTCTGCACAGAACATCGTAAGACCCATTGCAAGCAATGGGCAGATATTTGCCGACGTATTGGAGCCGTCTTTTCAGACGTAATTCGAGGCGTAAAACGCCTCCATTACGTCTGAAAAGAGGTCGTGTGCACATTCCCTTACAGTGAACCATATGTGTATGTTATGATGAACTCCTTACATTCCCTACAAAAAAAGCACCGACAACTAAGGGCCCCTGTGCAAAAACACTGTATGAGCCCCTTCCGCCACAATACCCGCAACCTACTTCTTCTCCTATTTAAAATAAATAACGACTGTAACGAAATATTTTTTTTGCTCTTAACTCTCTGTTGTCTGTAAAATGTCTGGAGGAGAGTTAAGACAACCCATACACATTTGAGACTTCTGCTTAACTCCTTAACGCCGAAGGACGGATATATCCGTCCTCAGCAGCTGCTAGTTCGCGCAGGAGGACGGATATATCCGTCCTGTGATCGCGCGGGTACTGACAGCGTACCCATGCGATCAGCGGCAGGAGCCCGGCTGTTATACACAGCCTGGCTCCTGCTGCAACTGCCGGAATCGAAGCGCGCTCCGATTCCGGCAGTTTAACCCATTAAATGCCGCTGTCAATAGTGACAGCGGCATTTAATGTGTTTGACAGAGGGAGGGAGCTCCCTCTGTCACCCGATCGGCGCCCCCGCAAACAAATCGCGGGTCGCCGTCGGGTTTCCATGACAGCCGGGGGTCTAACAAAGACCCCCAGGTCTGTCTTCAGCATCTGCCTGTTAGGCGATGCCAGAGGCATGACCTAATAGGTTGCCTGTCAGTTTTACACTGACAGGCAATAATGCTTCGGTATACTAAGTATACCGAAGCATTATATATGCGATCAACAGATCGCATAGTGAAGTGTCCTGATGGGACTTAAAAAAAAAATGACAATCAGTTAAATAAAGTTTGTGAAAAAAAATAAAAATAATTACAGTCAAATAAAACTACTTTTTTGGCCAAAAAGTGGTTTTATTTAGTAAAACTGTCAAAACAAATCACACATACACATATATGGTATCCCCGCGATCGTAACAACTTGACCAATAAAATGAACACATTAATTAAACCGCCGGATGAACGGCGTCCAAAGAAAACGCAAAAAACAACGGCAAAATTCTCTCTTTTCTCCCATTCCCCCCATAAAAAATAAAATAAAAGTTAATCTATAAGTCCTATGTACCCCAAAATAGTACTAAGGAAAACTACACATTAGCCCGCAAAAATCAAGCCCACGTATGGCCACATCGACGGAAAAATAAAAACGTTACGGCTCTTGGAATGCGGCGATGCAAAAACAAGTAATTTTTTTCTAAAAAGCTTTTTATTGTGCAAACGTAGGAAAAACATATAAAACCTTTACATATTTGGTATCCCCGTAATCGTGCCGACCCATAGAATAAAGTTAACATGTTATTTACACTGCATAGTAAACGGCGTAAATTTATAACGTGAAAATGAATGCTGGAATAGCTGCTTATTTTCAATTATCTCCTAAAATAAAGTTAATAAAAGTTAATCAATATGTTATAAGCATCTAAAAATGGTACAATTACAAAATACAACTCGTCCCGCAAAAAACAAGGCCTTATACGGCTATGTCGACGGAATAAAAAAAAAGTTACGACTCTTGGAATTCGACCGTGAAAAAACAAAAAATAATCCTTGGTCATTAACGTGCAAAATGGCCCGGTTATTAAGGGGTTAACTTTCACAATTCAAGCCAAGTAAATATTTTTGTATTTGGCAATTCCAACCCACACAAGTTCTCCATAGCAACACGGCAGCTAACAGAAATCTAAAAGGGGTTATGTTGTCATCAGAATCTCCCCGTAGGGCAGCCTCAGTATGTTTTTATTGTTATTCCGCCTTTAAAAATGTTAGTATTCAGGCTCCCTGGCAAAGAGTAGCCCCAGTATGCCCCCCCACCCCAGTATATTGATTTGGCCAATATATATAGTAACATGGACATGATGGAATATTGGAATATCGTTTACACCTTTGAGCATGGAGTTATATATGGATATCCCATTGGGGCTTCTAGGAATAGTTACTATAGCCAGTATTACTGGGATGATATTCTGATAAATGAGCTGTAGATAGAACATTCGGAAACCATTAGTCTGCGTAGATCCCTGTTTAGCTGTGACTTTATTTTGATCGGAGTTACAGATTAGCATTAGTAAAGTAGATATGTCTTTGAACTCTGTATATTACTTGCTAGTGATTTTGTGGATTAGTTATGATTTCATTTCATTCTGCAGCTCCAAACCCTCCTACTATAAGAGAAGAGCTTTGTACTGCATCTCATGACACGATAACAGTCCATTGGATGTCTGATGATGAATTCAGCGTTGGTTCTTATGAGCTGCAATACACCATCTATACTGGGCAAGCCAACTTCATCAGTAAGATTCATCTTTTTATTCTGCAACACTTGATGTTTAAGGGATTATAATATAGATGTAAAAGGATTTCTGGTTGTATCTAAATAAAGTAAGTTGAAATGGGAACTGTGAGGAAGATGTTTCAGTGTCTGGTGCAATGTTAAAACTACTTCAAGTTATAAGTGTCAAGATAAACTTGGCTACATCTGTACATGCTGAATCCTGCGAGCCTTCCCCATTTTGTTAACATGTTATTTCATCTATTACATTCTTCCGAGAGAACGCTCAAATTCGTCATATTATCCCCTGCTACCGTCCCGTTATTTTAGCTCCATTCTAGCCAAGAAAACCTGTAGACAAGACTCTGTAGGGATGGGGATCATTCTTAGATATGATGACTCCTCCAGTGCAATATACTTGCAGCTTTCTTGTTCAAGACTTCAGGCATCACCCAAGAAAAGGAATTTGTCATTAACATTGGGTCCTTTATCTTGCTCTAACAATATACTTGTCTTTGCGCATTAACCCTTTCATGACCAAGGGTCATTGAGGCCCCTGTGTCCAGGTCAAATTTTCCATTTTTGATATTTACCTCTGTCACCAGTTTATTAATTCCCTTTCTCCTAACTAATCTAATAGGCGCTTTGCTGCTGATAACTACAGTGTAATTTGTTTTAAATATTTTTTTATTATTTGCAAAGTTATGAGCATTTTTCTACATATGCTAATATGTGACTCTTTTCACTCTGGGCGGTGTAATGTTTTCTGTATGGCGCTGTTCAAATAGCACACAGCTTCTCCCACTTCCCTGCCCAGCAACACAGAGTGATAATATAGTATACAGCTTGCATTCCCGACTGTCTATTCACCTGTCGATATCCCTGGATGTGTCTCAACTGTGATCCTGGTGTCATATGAAAGATTAGAATCTACTACTCTTTCAGAACCGCTGTTCTAGGTGGTCCACAGCCGGAGATATGGCTGTTAAAATTGATCCCGCTTCCCTCCAGCCTCAGTCTCTCACACTGTGTGAAGCAGCTTCATGCTGATAGGACAGGTTAGAGGCTGTGAGGGAGCTCCACCTCAGGAGAATCGCCTGTGTTATTTCCCGGTTGTCTAATAAAGGCTTATTTACATATTTAGAAAAAAAGCTCATAACTTCTAAAATAATGAACTTTTTGGGACACAATTTTCACTAGCATTACCAGTTTGACAGCGCCTATCAGATTAGCTAGGACATAGGGCATTACTAAAATAGTGACAGAGCATCTTTAAACAATAATATCTTTGCAAGTGCTTTGAATATCACAACAATTTTTTCTTTGTTTTTTGACAAGACTTTTGAGACTTTTCTAGATTACTTTAATCAATTCAATGTTTTTCCTTTTTATTATGAGCAGACAAATCACAAAAAATTTGAGAATTGGGTGGAATTTTTTTTAATATATACATATATGTATATATATATATATATATATATATATATATATATATATATATATATATGGCCTGGTTTGCTGTGAAGGGCGTGAAGTGTGCTATAGGACTTTATTCCCAAGACGTGAAAGAAAGAGGGCAGTTAACAACGGATCAACTGTCAGTTTTTCATACCTGTTTTGCACCAGTGTGTCTCAAAATTTGAATCCTTTTCCCGGCCATCTGACTTATTTTTTGTTTGTACAATCATTTTTTTTATTGAGTTTATATGCAATACAAATATTAACATTCATTTGTCATTATCTTCTCTTGCAATAATAAACATATGATATTCAGGTAGCTGAGTGTGTTGTACAACAAAAGCTATTATACTTGAACATCCAATTAATAAACGACATTTCAAAAACAATAGAACATAATCAGTACTTATTGTCACTAGAGAGTAAAGAAGGGGTGTATGGGTCAAGACCAATGATGTATGGATGTAGTGTATGTAGGTTTTTAAGGAAGATTGATTAATTATGGTATCAGGGGGTCGGTTTTCTAATCTTCAGTATCATCGACCCAGAGGTGACTATGAATATGGTCTTCACAGTACATGAGCCAGGGTTTCCATACTTTTTGGCATTTAGTATAGTTGCGCATCTCCAAATGAGATATTTCCTCCATTCTTGCCATTTGAGCACCCTTCCTAAGCCAGTGACCTGTTGGTGGGGTTATTCCAGTTTCCAATAGAGCGGAATAAGCGCCTTCGCCACACTGATAAGTTGTGTCCAGAGCTCCCCAGGCTTGCCTCTAGTTGAGGGTGGCAGTATGTTTAAGAATATTAAGCGGAGGTCTATGGTGGTGGAATTGATGGTGTTCAGTAAGGCTTGTACGTGACCCCAGTATGGGACTATATTTTTGCATTCCCACCATATATGAAGGTAAGTGCTTACAGCTTTGTTACATCTCCAGCATAATGGGGATGTGTCAGGATAGATTTTGTTCAGGACCCAGTGAGTTTTGTACCATATAGAAGTAAGTTTGTATGTGGATTCCTGAATTTTTATGCACCTGGAAATCCTAAGAGAATTCTTATAGATCTCTTCTACCTCTTTTTCTGTGAATGTGTTATTTAGTACCCCTTCCCAAGATTAATAAAGGTCGGGGTAGTGGTAGTATGCATTTTAATGAGATTACTGTATAGGAGGCAGATCAATTTCTTAGGTGATCTACTTAGGAGTAGAAATTTCTCTAGCCATGTCACTGAACATTCAGGCGAACCCTTTTTAAGCACTTCTAAGTAACATTGCTTAAGATGGAAATAGGTGATAAAGTTGAGTGAGGCAAAGCCTGTGTGATCTTTAAAGTGGTTTTCTGAGTCAACACTTTTATGTGTCCATGTTTTTACCTTCGGAATGTGATAACAATTGTGGTCCACTTACTGTATCAAATTGGCCCCGTTTCCTGATGCTGCCGTGGGGCACATGACTGGTGACATTGCTCTCTTGGTCTGCTCTGTTTACCAACTGTATACCTGTCACATGGTCAAACTGTTAAAAGTTTCTCCCTGGTAGACAGTCACTAAATCTCCCCTTCCTGTCGAAAGGAACAGGGATAGAAATGTCTTTGTCACAGCAATCACAACGATCAAGAGCTGAGATGGCAGCCATAGTGTTTGGGGATGCTAGCCACACATATATATACAATGCCACACTGCAAAGACAATTCAGAGAGCTGGAAAAATGGTCAGCTAACGAAACTAGAGTGTGGTGGGATCTTACAACTCTGCGCAATTATCTTTCTAAAAAAATTGTCCCGAGGGGTCTCGCCTGAGGAAAATACAGACATTTTAATACTCAGAAGAGTTTGCAACAGATTGGAATGCACTACTATCTGAATGTTCACTCAACCTCATGACGTTGATCACTAAACATGAGGAAATAAAGTTAACAGAGTTACAGACGGATATTAATAAACTAAAGGAGGAAATCAACCAATCCTCCAGCTCACCTGACTTTTCTATGTAACAAGGGAGAACATCTGATTACATTGAACATCTAGAGAAATCTATAGCGGAAGTTAAAAAGTCAAAATTTCAACGTGACACCCAAGACTACGCCAATAATGAAGTTTACAACTGGAGTAAGAGAAGTAATACCCATTACAAAGCCAAGTCCATCCTTAAGAACAGGACAAAATCCTACAAACGCAATCTCGGCCCCCACAGAGTTCGTTTCAGCTCTACAGAGCAGGAGACCACAGATGGAGCGGAGGAGGAGTCTGATATGGATATGTCGAGAAGTGCATACAAACCAAGACAAAATCATAATGATAAACGAGATTTTCTAAAAAACGGGGGAAGAGGGGGGGGCAGCAAGCATAAAAGCAACAGATGCTATACAGCCCCGTCGGTTGAGAAGCCAGAGACACTAAAAAATATGGATGTCATCAATTTATCATCAGTGCCTCTCACACAAAAACAGACCGAGGTTCTCTCACTGGGATTAAACTTTGTGCCCAACCGTGACTTTGATATTTTCAGTACCCTTTTAGATATCAATAAATTTGTTAGAAATCTCACAGTTAAAAGACACTTTTTGACGTCAGTTGACAGCGAGTTGACCGTCCAAACAGAAACAAATATGACAACCAAGGTGAATAATCTCTGCAGACCACTCATGTTTCAGGAGCAAATGGCTGTCTTATGCCTAGAGGATCTGGCTGGACAGGATGAAAATCATATAATCATTCAAGCTGCAAAATTTTCAACCAAGAATCCAGGGTATTATCCCCTACAGTCTCGGACTGAATCAATGGACAAATTCCAGCTGGTCATGGAAAGAGAATTGCACAAAATCAAAGACCTGAGCAAGAAGAATAAAACCAAACACAACCTTACGGTTACTGAGAATAAGGCAGTGAGATCCCTACGTGATAACAATGACATTGTCATACGCATGGCGGATAAAGGGGGTAGCGTTACTATTATGGATAAAGATATGTATGTTAGCCAAATTATGGAATTATTACTTGATATTGACACATACATAAAATTAGATCATAATCCAACCATCAATTATCACCAAATTGTAAAGAATCTGTTGGATATGGGTTTGAAAAATGGTACACTTTCCCAAAAACAACATGACTACTTATTAGTGGAACATCCAGTTGTCCCCATTTTACATGCCTTACCTAAAACGCATAAAGGGATTATCACCCCACCCATGCGGCCCATAGTCTCTGGCATTGGATCTCTCACGGAGAGACTATCTGAGTGGTTGGATTCACTTCTCCAACCATTAGTCTCCAGAGTACCTGGTCATCATAGGGACACTAAGGACATCCTGAGTATCTTTCACAATAAAATTTGGAGCCACAAACACACGTGGCTCAGCTGTGATGTGGTTTCTTTATACACCAGTATTACACACACAGTGGCCACGAGAGCCCTAATATATCACCTTTCTAAATATAGTGTCTATGATTTCACACTCCAAACTTTTGCTGTGGAAGTGTTAAACTTCCTTGACACATAACTACTTTCATTTTGAAGGAACATACTATCTGCAAAAAATATGGGTATCCATGGGGGCCAAATTCTCACCATCCATGGCCAATTTGGTCATGGCATGGTGGGAGGAGAGTTCTCTGTTTTTTACTGGCAATCCCTATGCGGGGTATATACATTGGTATGGCAGATACATCGACAACCTCCTCTTCATCTGGGAGGGCGATGTGTCTGCCATACCAAATTTTTTTACTTACTTGAATAACAACAGTTTCAACCTCAAGTTTACCTATACTTATGATACTAACACTATCAATTTCTTGGATCTGACATTAATATCTACAACAGGGGAAAAAATATGTTCGGAGATCTTCCACAAGCCGATCTCTGGCAACACTATTTTACATGCCGCAAGCTGCCACCCCAGACACACTATCTCCTCGATACCAGTGGGTGAGCTTACATGGGCTAAAAGAAACTGCAGCTTGATGACAGGTTTTGATAAAGAGGAGTCAAATATTTGCCAGAGACTAACTAATCGTGGCTACAAAAAATGGACACTCAATAGAGCCAAAACAATAGTTAAGTCCAAGAACAGGGACTCTTTATTATCTATTGGTGATAATGATAAAAATGCAGATATACCACATATTTCAGATTTCAATAAACCCACACTTGTCCTCCAATTTATTAACCAGTTCAATACCATAAGGGGCATGGTCTACAAATACATTCCCTTACTTTATGAGGACGCTAAATTAGAAATGGTCTTAAGGAGTGGTTGTCGAGTGGTGTCACGGAGGGCACCAACTTTGGGCAACATCCTTTCCTCATTACTAACGCCACACAATACAAGACCAACATGGTTACAACACAAGGGTTTTTTTAAGTGTGGCACTCATCCTTGCAAAGTATGTACAGTTTCTAAAATAATGAAACAATTCCATGATTTTGCAGGGGAAATGAATTTTCCGATAAAATCTTACATAAATTGCAACAGCGATTATGTCGTATACATTATAGAATGCACCTGTTGCAATTAAAAATATGTTGGTTGTACAACTAGGAAATTTAAAACCCGTATTCTTGAACATCTGGGATATATAAGAAATTCAGCTATCACCAACATTCCCAACGCACCTAGACATTAAATTGCATTTTGTAAGATAATTAACCCCTTAATGACCAGCCTATTTTAGACCTCAATGACAAGCCATTTTTTACGTTTTTCCATCGTCTCATTCAAAGAGCTATAACTTTTTTTTTTTTTGCATCGACATAGCTGTATAAGGTCTTGCTTTTTGCGGGACAAGTTGTATTTTTTAATAGCACCATTTTGGGGTACATATAATTTTTTCCCATGAACTGGACACGGATGTGTCCTCCTCAGAGCAAGAATTATCTGACTCAGAACATGGTAGAAGTCACCCCAGGCGACAACATCGGGGGGTTTCTGGGCAGATACCCTAACCGTGGAAACCAAAGAGGAAGAGGCAGAGGAAAAGGGATGAATTGGGTTTTTTTTTTATCCAAAAACCACCCCATTTCAGACTACCTTCTGAGGGACAGAAGGGAATTCTAAGGTCTGGGTCACCTATCTGTAATGACGATTCCCAGGTTATTAATTTGTCCTCACGAACATTATCTATTGAGGAACTGGGCATCTTGAGTAAGGGGCTTTCATTTGTCCCTACCAATAGGTTTGATTTATTTGCATGGGTGAAAGATTTAAACCTGTTTGCACGAAAACTGAAATGGAAAAAGTTTTTTAAGATGACAATGTTCTGAATTGGGGATAATGGAAGAGGATCTACCAAATCTCAAGTTACTGGAGGGCCTATGGGAAGAAAGTCATAGGGAGGTGGGGAAGGGTCCCTTTACCGAACTTGGGGTACCCTCAACGAAATTTGCTCCCCTTAATGACAACACCCCGATTGATGTTTTCATCAAAGTGGTCGAGGACCAACTCAGATCATTGGATCAATCCAGGATTTGTGGTTTTAATACAACGCAAGGTGAAATGGTCGGTCTACGATCACTTGAAAGTGACGATACTATCATAATAAAGCCCTCTGATAAGGGCGGTAATATTGTGGTAATGGACCGGACTAAGTACAGCAAGATGTGTTATCAGATACTGGGTGACCGTTTATGCTACAGAGTATTAGAATCTGACCCCTCCGGTCTTTTCAAAAATCAATTAAAATGTATCTTGAGTTCAGCAAAATGTCTTAGTCTCATTAGTGAAAAGGAGATGGCATTTATGCTGCTTGATTTCCCACAGACCGCAACCTTCTATAGCCTCCCTAAAATACACAAAGGGACCAAGCCTTTGAAGGGTAGGCCGATTGTGTCAGGAATTGACAGCTTTTCTCAAAATGCAAGTGTATACATTGACCAGATCCTTAGACCCTTTGTAGTGTCCCTCCCTTCCTATGTGAGGGACACTATGGATGTCTTGCGAAAATTAGAAGGCATACGCTGTGATCATGATGTTTTGCTGGCATCGCTTGACGTTGAGGCCTTTTACAGCTCCATTCCTCATGATCAAGGATGTCTAGCTGTTGAATACTTTCTGAAGGGGAAAGGCATACAATTTCAGGCTCACAACGATTTTGTCGGTATATTGCTAAGATTTATTCTGGAGCATAATTTTTTCCTGTTTGATCAGAAGATCTACCACCAGCTAAGGGGAGTAGCGATGGGGAGCCCATGTGCTCCCACGTACGCTAATCTATACCTGGGTTGGTGGGAACAAGAATTAGTCTTTAACGAAAAAATGGAACAATGGACATTGTGTATTCTGTTATGGTTGAGATTTATAGATGATATCTTGATCCTCTGGAAAGGAACTAAGACAGAATTTGAGGAATTTGTGGCGACTCTCAATGTGAACAACCTAGGTTTATTTTTTACCTCTGAGATCAATGATAACAAGGTAACGTTCCTTGATGTTATGATCTCTAAAACAGCATCTGGGAACATTCAAACTAATATGTTCCGAAAGAAAAGTGCCACAAATAGTCTCCTCAGATGGGAAAGCTGCCATCCAGTGAACCTTAAACGTGGAATACCAAAGGGCCAATTCCTCAGGGAGGGACGAAATTGATCTACAATCTCTGATTACAAAATTTCAGCTAGGGAATTGGAAGGTAGATTCAAACGTAGAGGGTACCCAAATTATGTTCTCAAACAAGCCTATCAGAATGCGCTGGGATGTAATTGGAATGACTTGCTCAATCCTAAACCGCGGATAAAAGATGATGATACTTTACGGGTAATAGGTACTTTTGATTCTGCGAATAAGGAGATTAAAGAAATTCTGCAGAGATATTGGGGAATTTTGAAAGCTGACCCCGATATTGGAAATCTGGTAGGAGACTCTCCTCTTATCCCATATAGAAGAGGGTGCAATGTAAAGGATCACTTGGTACATAGCCACATGAGTACGCAGAATAAACCAAACACCTGGCTAGACAGGGGGGTCAGTGGAAGCTACAGATGTGGCTCATGTAAGGCATGCGACTCGATTATGTGTAGCAAGAACTTTAAAAGTACCAAGACTGGAAGGGTCTTTGATAATAGATCGTATATCAACTGCAAAACCAAAGGTATTGTATATCTGATTACGTGTGGTTGCCAACTACAGTATATCGGTAAAACGAAGAGGGAATTTAGAAGAAGGATCAGGGACCACATAGGGGACATCAAGAGAAAGGAAGATACCCCGGTGTCTCGGCACGTATGGGAATGTCATCATGGTGATTCTCTGATTCTTAAATTTCAAGGGATTGAGCATGTTAAACCGATGGCGAGAGGTGGTGACCATGACAAAAAGATCCTACAAAAAGAAGCACAGTGGATCTATCGCATGCAGACCATCAGTCCCTCGGGTTTAAATGAACAGATCTCCTATGCGTGTTTCCTTTAAGTAGGAACCCTATATCCCTTATCGTTTTTATCATCTACAGGAGAGGTGCGGTTTATATGCGATTTATATGCGTTTTCTAGCGGTTTATATGTTCCAATTCAGAGCTCAATTTTTCCAATACCATCAGCCCTTAATACTGTTTATCCATAATACGACCTTATGCTAAGAGGTCTAGTACCTCTATTATGTATGAGTGGCTGTTTGCCTACATCCCTAAGGTTTTATCTGATAAGCAACGGGTTATAAGTCACTGACCACTGTTTGTGGTTTAAGATTCGTATTGAGCATTGATTAAAGTATATTTACCCGTTCCATCGTTTGTCCCCAGTATGTAGGTATATCCGCTTTAGGTCTCCAGGGTTACTAGGGACGCTATGTCGTCATACTTCACCCTGATTGGCCAGGCTGTAAGGAGGCTCGCCGCAATCCGGATACGTTACTCCTGTGACGTGTCTGTTCGGGATTGGCGGTGGGTCGGCAGCCTCGTCAGTGGAGGGGGAGGGCTCTAGCCCTTCATATGCTCCCAGCCTCGCCGGCTCGTGTGCGGCCATTTGCATTAGAGTCGTGCACGAGCTGGGAGGAATAACGTCAGCACAAAATCGTGCTAACCGGCACAAAACTTTAAACAATCCCTGATGATTTGTCACATTCAATAGTGACATTGAAACGCGTAGGGTTGTAATTAATTGTTCAGCAGGTGGTCTCAGAGCTGGAATATATTAAAGGGAATATCGGTCTGCTAACAGGACTGTGGATAGACCCTTTCTCTTTGACCACATGCTGTGAGCCTTTTGGGCTGGAACAATCATTTTCAGCAAGTGGTTGTCAGGGCTGTATAATATAAGAGGAGATCCTGGTCTGCAAATAAAAATTTCAATAGACCGTCTCCTATCCCTGACCACTTGTCTGAGCCTGAACATATGTCTAATTGGGCTATATGAGCCAATTTTAATACTCTATTAATAAAATAAATTTTTAATCGTTCTAATCAGGCAGTAAACTTACTAGTTTCGTTCAGCTTAAAATGAATATCATGGGCCAAAGGAAAAATTGTATACTCAATGGATAGTTATGACCCAGTGACAGACAAACATTATAATATTATAATGTTCGCAGCATTCACTTCTGGCATGACGTAGCCACGTCAAGGCGTGCTGGCCGCCTCTCTCCTGCACCTCGCCTCGATGCCCCATCGCTGTATTGAAGACGCCGATGTTTAGGCGCCCCCTGCCTGCTTGACTCCACTGACTACACTGCTCGGACAGGAGGAAGTTTGCAAAGCTGTCAGCAACTTAGCTTCTCTCCAGGCCCCCTGTGGTAACAAGCTGCTTTCCAGTGTGAGAGGACGGCCGTGAGCACAGGCTGGAAGCCTCAGCTGTGAGCTCTGAGTCAGCTGGTCTGCTCCCTCCACCCTGTCGGCCTATCTGTTTCTGTGGCTCCGCTGCTCTGACTGAGCTGTTAGACCCTGGCTGTACTACTGACGTCCCTCCGATGCCTTCAATGATGCTGTCGGGTGTTGACTCTGCTGTGAACTGTGAGCGGTGAATTGACTGCTCTGTCTCTTTGCGTCCTGCTGGCCTGTCTGTTACAGCTGCTCCAGTCCTGTTCTGGACTGACCTCTCTGGCCCCTGCTGATGTTGCTAACGATGTTTCCAGCCTCTGTATAACTTTTTTCATATTGCACTGACCAGTAGCTCCAATTAGTTGCTGGTCGATTTGCTACTCCCCTCTGCTGCTGCCTGCTGCACTATTCTATAAAGTGAACTCAGCTGCTTGCAGTTGGCCGTCCAGAATGGATTCACACCCCTGGTGTTGAGAATAGGAGGATTATCCCCTGAGGTTCTATGCGTGGAGGGGTAAGATGCGGGACTTCTGCAAAGCACTATTTTGATATGATTTGTTATGTGGTTCTCATTTATAATTGTATTGACGGAGGTGTATTGTCTTGGGTAACCCTCAGGTTTATCCAAAGAACCAATCTATTTTGAAGTATTATTTCTGTCTGAACTCTCTCTATAAAGTCTGTGATTATGCCACCGAAAGGTTCACAGAGAAGCTCACTTGGGGGCAAATCCCCAAAAGCCGCTGGGGGCAGAGGTGATCTCAATAATAAACTTGAAACAATATGGAAATCCCCCTCCGTTAAAACGCGTTTGGCCGAGAAGGGCTTAAAGGGGGCAGGGAGGAGTGAGGAACCCCCTGGCTGCCAAGAAACCTCAGTACCGACAGGAACTCTGGGAGATCCAGGAGGCATGCTGGCGGAAATCCTAGTAGCTGTTACAAGATCTAACTCCTGTTTGGAGGACCTGACAGCACAAATGGGGGCAGTTCAGTCCGAGATGGTACTGATGAGGAATGACCTTAAGAATATCCGGGAGAAACAACTAGAAGCTGAATGCAAAATTAACAACATGGAGAAAGAAGTTAAGGAGGCGAAGAAGGGATTAGCAGGAGCTTTAAATGAGATGGAGATTTTGAAAAACAAAATGGTGGATATGGAGGACAGATCCCGACGCTCTAACATCAGGATGGTGGGCTGCCCGGAGGGGCAGGATGAAAGAGATCTGGCGGAAGGGATACAAAAGTGGCTTGGGGGTCTTCTTGGAGAGCAGATTCTCTCCGAAGTGTTTCATATAGAGAGAGCTCATAGAGTCCCAGCCAAAAGACATGTCCTGGGCGCCCACCCACGCACCATTTTGATGAAGCTTCTTTGTTCAAGAGACCGGGACACTATACTGAGGAGTACAAGAGAGCTGGGCACACTGATGTTTAATGGGGCAGAGGTGGCACTATATCCGGACTATTCATATGAAACCCAAAAGAAAAGGAGTAGCTATAAGGCAATCAAGAAACGGCTGATTTCGGCCTGTCTGGCATATTCATTATTGTTTCCTGCAAAACTCCGGGTTATATACCAAGAAAAAACTTTCTTTTTTGATTCAGCTGAGAAAGTTGGGGTCTGGCTGGACTCCAAGAGTTTGGGTTGAGTTGGGTACTATCTGTGCATTGGGGTAGTCGGGGCGGGGTGATTGGGGAGAGTGAGGTGTGATCTAGGAAGGGATCTGCGATCTGAATTATCGCAGGTCATTAGAGGAATGGGTGGTCAGTGGGGAGGTCATGGAGGGGGCGAGAAGAGAGGAGGTTGACTTTTTTTTTTTTTTATTCCAAATATTTTTTTCCAATTTTTTTTTTACATTTTTTTTTTTATTCCACCTTCCCTTTTCTTACTATAAATGGCAGTGACTAAAATAATGGTTTGGAATATAAGAGGTATGGCAGACAGAATTAAGAGGGTGGTGGTCTTTGATATTATTAATAAACATCTCCCAGCAATTATTTGTTTATTGGAAACTCATTTAACTGCGGAACGTAAGTTATGGGTTAGTAGGGGTTGGGTGGGTCAGGAGATTCACTCTTATTTTTCCACTTTTTCTCGTGGGGTCTTGATTCATAATAAAATTAATTTTCAGGTCTCCTCAAAGTGGATAGATAGGGATGGAAGGTTTGTTTTTTTGTATGGAGAGCTGGAGCGGCGTACTTGCCTTCTGGCCTTTGTTTATATCCCCCCCCTTTCTCATTAGATGTTT